>NC_050573.1:466164557-467364557 GCF_011100635.1 Trichosurus vulpecula
GGAAAGCATTTTTCAGAAGTGAGACTTCCTGTCATATAATTCTAAAATGGAAGGTTACTTTTAATTCAAGACAACTCCATTTGCATACTTAAATATGCCAAGCAGCCTTAAAAATCTTCACAATAGTATAAACCATTTAGCCTTGGTAGCAAATCTATGGGAAAGTTGTTTCTTTCATGCAGAAACAGACAGGTTCATTTATTGCCCTAGTCTGATATGCCCAGTCTCCCTCGAGGACTCTCATGTTACCAGATGAAAAGTATTTTTCCCCTGAAATTGGGAGCAGAGAAAGCAAGAAAAGGTCCTTTATATCCATGGTCTTGTCAATTCAATCTCCACATCACAATTTATTTAATAAACTGTTACTGTTTGCACAATGGAAAAAAATCAAAACCGAATTCTCTGATTCTAGTTACCTATTTGCACAATGGAAAAGATCAAAACTGAATTCTCTGATTCCCTGAATTTTCCCCAGTAATCTCCCAGTCTATCTTTTAAATCAGAAATCTTAAGGTGGTGATTAACAAGGCTCTTTTTTCAGTGTATCAGCTGTAATTCAATTTTTAAGGCAAGGACTTTCTAACAATCTAGTTTTTAAGGAATAGCTTATCTTTTCTTTGCTGAACAAAATTCCCCAAGTGAAAAACTAAATTAGAAAAATTACTGTTCCTGCCCATGTGACCACAGTTTTTGTTTGTTTGTAAGCTCCCATTGTGAATGTGTTTGAATAAGCCCACTGAAAGAAAAACATCATTTGAAAATATCACATGCTGCTTACCATTCTGTGCTCAATTTTCTTGCTTTCAGCAACTGGCTTTCAATCCAGTTTGGTTTTTGCTGCTCAATTCTGTGTATAACCCGCTGGGTCACTTGATTAGGGCTACTTTTCTGCTTTCCCATAATGCTTTCTAAACACACACAAACTAAACCGAGTTTCTCTTTACTCCAACTGTCAAGCAAGGCACCCGTTAAAAATTCCAAGGTGTTTCCATCCTCAACTATCCGACATATAATTACAATCAGGTTCCAGACAAGCAGACCAGTTTTCTTCAATTCAACAAAGTTTTTTGACATTTTTCTCTCAGACAGAAAAAAGAAGTACTTAATTGGGGGAGGCAAACATGCAATCACGGTGGGTAACTCGCTGATTACAATAGATACCGCCTGAGCTGCAAACCTTGTGAAGCCTGGGGAAAAAAAAAAGGAAGCAAAAGGTATGATTAACACTAACATTCTAGTTCTATCACTGTGCCTTTTGGAGTGTTGTATGGGGGGGATGTCTAATTTTTGTGGAGAAAATTGTTGGGAGGATAAAGTGCTTGACATCTTCAGACAGTAGGTACTCTATCTGGTCCTCTACTGTACTATACCATGTTTCATTCCAAGAATTTGAATTTAAGCAACTCCTGGTCTGTTCTTGAACAATGAAAGGCATGAAAACTCAGAATTAAGGCTTTTGCTTTGAGACACATTATCAAGGTCCCCAGTGACTCCCAACAACAAATTCAATGGCTTTCCTTAGTTTTCATTCTTACTGACTGATCTGTCTCAATATATGCCACTGTTGACCACCTTACTGATGTCTTGATGTCTATAATACTATCCCATCCTGGATTACTTCCTACCCTCTATAACCTTTTCTTCTGTTTTCTTTGCTGTTTCCTCTTCCTTGCAACGCCTCCCAAATCTACCCACAGTTTTCCTCATACTTACCCAGTTCTTAACTTTAAATTTCTCTCCCTAAATTCATTTCCTCAAAGATCTCAGTCTTCGCCATGAGTGTAATCATCACCTGAGTTGATGACTCCCAAAATTTGGCCCAAATCCCTTTCCTACCCATCTTCAACATGGTTGAAGTCGGTTGAACAGTAGGAATACTGTATACTTGTATTTGAATGACATTAAAGACTCAACATATCTTAAAGCTCATGACTTACCCCCAAAACCAGCTCCCCAAGGCCTTTTGATTCTTCCCTCCTTCTCAGCCCCACACCTCCCCATGTAATCATCAATCAGCATGCCCTGTAAATTTTCCCTTTTTAGTGTCCTTTTTTTTCCATTTATATCACTGCCACTCTAGTTCTGGCTCTCCTCTAATGCTAATGTTATTACGATATTTTCTTAATTGGTTTCCCTTTCTTCATTCTCTCTCCTTCCAACCCATCCTCTATAATCTTGGTGAATCTTCATAAACAACCCCTTCTATTATATTACTCTCTGCCTCAAGGATGTTAATTGGCTTCATACTACCTGCAGTGTCCCCTCCTTAGCCTTAAATTCAAAGTCCTTTACAATCAGATTAACTTTCCTTTCTAGTCTCATTTTCTAATTTCCCCACCTGAATTTTCTGTTTCAAACTGTCCACTGACAGCTCCTTGCTCTTTCCTTCACTGCGCTTCTGCCCAAGTTGCTCCCCCTACATGTAACATCATCTCTCTCCCTCTGAACCTAGATCTTATTTATTCATCCCAATTAGAGCCACTCTGTCAAGAAACCTATCTAAGCCACTTCATGCCGTAGTGTCTGTCCTTCTTCTGAACTCATTGACTTGAGTCACTATATCACTTATTTGTGATTCAACACATACAAACCTTTAACTAAAGTTAAATTCTTGTGTTGCAGTGTGATCTGCCTGCAAGTGACTCTTAGACTGACATGCCTGTGTCAGTGCCTTGAATCTAAACCATGTGCTCAATAAATATCTGTTAATCTTGCTTGGTGAGCTCATCACCCCCAAAGGGTTCAATTATCATCTCTATGAAAATGATTCACAAATTTATGCATTACCAGATCTAGTCTCCTGAGTCCTGAGAGTCATACACCACCCAACTGCCTTTTGGACATCTTAAACTGGACATCCCATAAGCATCTCAAATTCAACATGTCCAAAACAGAGTTCATTATCTTTCCTCCTAAATCCTCCCCTCTTACTGGGGTACCACTATCTTTCCAGTCATCCAGGTCTATAACCTCAGTGTCACATTTGACTCCTTATACACATTCACCCCACTAATCCAATGTGTTGTTATTTTTACCTTTACATCTCATACATATGTGTGTAAATGTGTGTGTACCTTTCCTTCTGTCCATTCACAAACCCACTATCCTGGTACTCCTTACCTGGACCACTGCAATAGCCTTATAATTGGTCTCCCTGGCTCGTCTCTTCCCACTCCAATTCACCCACCACTCTGCCGCCAAAAGGATCTTCCTAAAGCACAGCTCTGAGCATATCATGTCCTCGTCCCCATCCCCACCCCTGATTCCCCTAATAAACTCAAGTCACTTCCTATTACTTTCAGGATCAAATAAAAATCCTCAGTTTGGCATGTAAGCCCCTTGATTGTTTTCCATGAGTTTATTTAGAGTTCTTCTTAGAGTTTATTTCTCTCCATACTCTAAGACTCAGCTACACTAGCCTATGTGTTCTTCTTTCTACAAAACACTCCAGCTCTTGTCCCTGTGCTTCTGCATTGGTTCATCCCCATGTTCTATTTTTTCACCTCTGTCTCTTGGCTTTCTTCAGGACCAAGATCGAACCTCACCTTCTGCGAGAGGAGGCCTCTCCTAGGCCCACATTCCCTCCAGTGCCTAATCTCTGAGATTACCTTCTATCTACTCTGTATATATATATATATATATATATATATATATATTTCGTAGGTATATAGTTATTTACAGATTGTTTTCCCATTGGAATGTGAGCTCCTTGAGAGTAGAGACAGCATTTTTTCCTTTCTTCATATCCCCTGTGCTTAGCACAGTGCCTAACACATTAGTGTGGAGCTAGGTGGCGCAGTGCATAGAGTGTTGGATCTAGAGTTAGGAAGACTTGAATTCAAATCCAGCCTCAGACATTTACTAGCTGTATAAGTCTGGGCAAGTCACTTAAAGCACTTTGCAAACCTTAAAGTCCAATACAAATTCTAGCTATTATAATTATTAATAAGTGTTGATCAACTGTTAATTGAATTTGTATGTGAAATATGATTTAATTCAACAAACATTAATTTCCTACTGTCTGAAAAGCACTATGCTGAGTGCTGAGGGTCCAAATGAACATATATCTCCTTGCCTTGATGGAGTTTATATTCTCTTGGAAAAAATGGATTCAAAGCAATTAGCTTTAGGAGAAAAAAAGGTGTTATATAAACTCAAGATACTGATTTTGCTTTTATAATAGTAAACAAAATATAATAATATCAATAATAAAATACATGGAAGAGATTTTGAGAGATATTTGTAACATTTAATTATCAAGTTTTTCCTCTATTCCAAAAGGTGCTAACCCCCTCCAAGAGGGACACATTTTATGTGACATTTTATTATACATTACACTCCTAAGGTAATCTATTCAAAAACATTAAAAACTGGAAGAATTCTTATGAATGTGTGAAATTTGGTTCCAAAATAGATGAAAATAATCTGTCTCTTTAAGGAAGCACTAAAGACAATAAGAAAGGTTACTTTCTTAATTTATTGCTTTGTGACATCTCTCCTTTTTAAGTGTTTTAAAATTTTTTTCTTGTTATATAACTGTTTATGTATTTATGTAAGTTCCTTATGCCTCTTGGCAACTCCTCTATCCCCAAGGCCTACCAAAATGTTTGAATTAGGTGTTCAGTAAGTATTTATTTGATTTGATTTGATTTCTAAAATTTACTTAGCCATAGAATGGGAAATGAATTCAAATCTACACACAGATTTGTATTGGAAAATTTGCTGAGCACCATCCCCTGGATACTCAAAAGTCTTCTGAAACTTAATGTAAATGTCAATTGGAAAATTTTCAAGCCTAAAGCCATAGGTGCTCTGTATTCAGTGAAGCTCTGAGGGATTAAAAATGCCACTTTCTTGATAGTCCATGGTGCAGTATAATCCACAAAGAGAAGAGAGATCCAACTTCCTTTACAGGGAAACGTGAGTTTAGACTATAGTTTGGGGGTGGTGGAGGATTCCCTATAATTAGAGACCATGAGTACAGGTTAACGGTATTTGACTACCAGCAGGTACATGGTAGAAAGCATGGTAGAATTATAGGGAGTCTATAGCTTGCTATATGTTTACTGTGAGGTCTGGTACCCTTGATTGATTAGCTGTATGCTGTGTTCCTAGAACTGTGCAAGTTTCAAGGAAAAGGGTTGCCTTAGACAGAAAACCCCAACAAACCCCTCTTGACCATAATGCAGAATTCCCAACTCATTGGTCACGACATTGGCCAATTCAGGGTAATAAGAACATGTTAGTAGTCCTCTTACATAGAATCCTTCACCTTTTGGACTAAAACAGCCTATAGTGATGGAAGAAACAAATAGCTGCTGAAGTGTCTATCAAGATTAACTTCAAGCTGTTCTTTGATTTTGTTTTTCTAAAAGGTGATGAAGGCAGGAATGAATTCAGAACTGGATTGATAAAGTAGGAAGGAAGAACATGGAGAGTAATAAGAGTTTGAGAGCCACTTATAAAATAGCACTGCACATGTGATTTAATGGGTTAAAATAACCATGACTTCAAGAAAGGCACAAGATATATGACATGTCCCAAAGACAGAATGAAAGAAAGATAGCAACAACTTTTGGACAAGGAAGAACTTTAGTAATGAAAATCTGACATTTTCTGATTTCAATTAAATGGCTTTACAGGATTCAGGGGCAATTTCATAGTCCTTGGATGGAATTAAAGCATTGATATAAAAGGTCACAGATAAAAAATTTGATTTGTGTTTGTAACGTAAGGTCGTAGTGAGAGAACTACCTATTATTCAAGATATATACAGAGAATAACTGAAGAAACGTGTTGCCAGAGTATATGGTATCAGAAAACTAAGGGTAAATTAGATAAGAAAAATTTTGCTTGAATAATTAATATGTAAGGAAATGATTTTATTGTGAAATTTTAAAAGATGATCCAAGTATGTGGATATCTTTTTAAAAAAAGAACAAAAGGAGGCAATGTGAAAAATCTAAAAACGTAAAAACAACTAAGGAAGGAACAATTTAGGATGAATAACTAGAAAGCAAAAATTTGGAACTGATAACTAGACCAATGAAAATAGCAATAATTCACTTTTTAAAAATAGCATTTCAAGGCTTACAAAGGCCTTTGTATATATTATCTTACTTGGTCCTCACAACTACCCTGAGAGTATTGCTGCTATCCCCTTTTGAAGAGTGAGGAAACTGAGGCTCAGAGAGATACAGGCACATAGAATCTAGAGTCACATAACCAGTAAATATCTAAGACAGGATTTGAACTAGAGTCTTTATAATTGCTGGTCTAATATTCAAGCCAGTGTACCATATTGCCTCATGTGCATTCAAATAAATGCATTCAAGAATACACCAAAATTGATGCCCATTAAACGCACCTGAGATAGTTAATGCCCCAAACAGGCATAATATGTGGTGTTTTGAACTATCTGCATTAGAAGAGAATAGTCTATCAAAAGTGTATGTGCAATAACTGGGTGGTGTGCTGGTTTTTGTCCTTAAGACAACTAGTACAGACACGGGACATGATTCAGAAAAAAATAAGGGAAAGAAGATATAAGCTAAACTTCAGATCAATCTTTATAGTAAGGATTTTATGTTATACAATAGCCTCCTAAAGGAATTAGCAAGAATTACATGTTGTGTTGTTCAGTTGTTTCAGTCATGTTTGACTCTTCCAGATCCCATTTGGCAAAGATACTGGAGTGGTTTGCCATTTCCTTCTCTAGCTCATTTTACGGATGGGGAAACTGAGGGAAATAGGATGAAGTGACTTGTCCAGTGTCACACAGCTAGGAAGTATCTGAGGCCAGATTTGAATTCAGGAAGATGAGTCCTCCGTAATCCAGGCTTGGCACTCTATCCACTGCTCCACCTAGCTGCCCTAGAACTGCATAACATGTTGCAAAAACTAGGGTAGTAAAAAGAAAAAGATGACGTGGCATATTGCATGAAGAAATGCTAAACTGGCTGTCAGATGTAAAACATGTTTCAAGGCTACTGTCATTTCTAGTTTCTTTCATCAGATGACTCATAGTAAAGAAAATGAAACCACTAAAACATTTTGCTATATTTGAGAAATCATCTTTTCTTATCTTCATATTAAGGTCATGTTTCTTACTGATTCTAATTCTTCATGATTTATAAAACTAAACACAATAGGAAATAATTTCTCCTGTATGCTGTTGTTTTAATGTGAAGGGGGCACTTACTTACCTTTCCCCAACTCTTTTCTTTTCATTTCTTGTGGACTATAACTCCATTCCTTTGGAACTGTCTTGAGTAAACTTTCGGGAAAAGTTTGTTTGTGTGGGTACGCTGCTCCACAGCTTCCTGAGGCTTCCCAAGAAGTAATCAATGAAGTTATTTGCTTTATGATGCTCTTGACCGTTTCAGTCAATGTCACCTTCAAGCATCTGATGATCTCTGGTTCAGACTCCATGTTACTTTTAGCTGCAAATCCAGGGGGAACAGCCATAGAGATGGAAGGGAACATTGTAATCACTTGTGCCTTTTTTTGATAAGAACATCAATTTCATAATAAGCTAGGTTAAGGTTCAAATAAAGAAGAGGAATTCATAACTTAAAATCATATGGCTGGTGAGATCCAAAATAAGAGTTGGGGGGAAATGACTTGAATAGCAAAGATGATCATACCATAAAAACAAACAAACAAGCAAACAAACAAAAACTAGAAGAAGCAGATCTCTTAACTTTTATAACTTATGTGTGGGGGATGTATTCTTAAGCAAACAAGGGACAGATGAAATTACAAAAGGTAAAACAATTAACTTCAGTTACCTGAAAACTAAAAATTTCTATACAAACAAAATGAATATATCTGATATAAGAAGGGAAGCGAGAAAACAAAAACAAAAAACCTTGTATCAAATTTCTCTGATAAAGGTTTGATATACAAGATATATAGAAAACTAAGAGAAAAATAAAAGACCAAAAACCATTCTTCAGTAGAGAAGTGGTCAATGGATATGAACAAAAATTCACAAAAGACAAATTACAAATTATAAACAACCATATGAAAGAATACTTCAAATCACAAATAATAGTAGAAATGTAATTCAAAACCACCTTGAGGTTTCACCTCACAACCAGAAAATTGGGAAAGATGACAGATATATAGTCAATGTTGGAGGGATTATGGCACATTGTCTAATCTCAAGACTTTGGAGGGTTGAGGAATTATGAGGTAAGACCTCAAATCTGACCATCTCACTATATGTGTCCTATCTCTTGCTTCCAGCCTGATTTCTAACCTCTGTTGGGAAGACAAGTGGTGTCCTGCACTCAACGATGAACATTCTCACACCTGGTGTAACAACAATGCTACTTGCCGCTACTGTGGCTGTGTAAGGCCAATAACACCAGCACACAGGAGGGCTGCTAGCACAGTTTCTTTGATCTGCTTTTCTAAGGAAAGCAACTTAAAGGGGTTTACAATCTCACTTTAATCAAACATACATATATCATTCACTTAGTTCAGGGGAAAAAGCACTCTGAACTTCAGAGCAAACACAAATTACAAACAGAGAACATGTAAACAGAGCAAATAACACAAATCAACAGACAGGCTTCTAGCTGTCTGACAAAAGCTATACATACATAGTTATCAGAGAGAGAAGCCCCAACATCTGGGGTTTCAAAGCTGGAGGGCTCCTTAATGGCTACCCAGAGTCTCCACACCAACACTTCAAATGAGTGAACCCCAAACAAAATGCTAATCTCAGAGTAAATATATATGCTTCTTAAGGGTAAGAGCTTTGCACACCTCTTGAGGGTTTCACCTCTCTTGAGGGCTTCACACCTGTAGTGACCTAACTAGCAAAAGGGTGTGGGCCTTCCTACAAACAAAAGCAAGACTCAATCAAAGACATTTGATTGACTTAGTGCTGAGAAGCATTCCAAAACAAAAGACGACAAAAAGTCCCACTTTGCTTGCCTTTATACCTAATCACACCCTCCACGTCCCAGTGACTCTGAACTCCTGTAGATCATCAGCCAAACTCCATCCTCCAACCCCCACCACTGGATTCTTCATTCTCATCTCCCTCAAAATTCCTACCTCAAATTTTCAGCCAAGCTCTACTCAGCCCCTTCACTATGTCTTCTGGAATGCTTGTTCCATAGGCAACATACTTCCCTTCATCTTAAATCTTTTCCTCTCCCATTCTTTGTATCTACTAGCTATTACTGCAAACTGGCTTCCCTCTGATGACACAGGCTCTCTGGCCACCCAGTAGGCTTCCAGTACTGGCTTCACCCTCACTCATTCTCCTCAACACACTGAGGCAGGGGCTATGGGATACTCCTTGCTTGTTGCCACTTACTGCCACTTCCAGGTTCTCCTCCTACTTCTATCACTCTCTTCCTTTGAGGTTCATGCTATTCATATCTGCCACCCAGCCAAAATTCTGGCAGCTGTTTGAAAGAGTGGAGATGATAGAAGGGGCAATATGTTGGAAGAGATGAGATAAAATGGGATTGTTTGGACAAGCAGAAGCATTAGCTGTGGTAAAGAGTAAGGCTACATTATCATGTGAGACAAGAACTGGCTTTTCACCTCTCCCTTCCCTTATAAACCCTGCTTTTCATCCATACCATGACCCCTCAATTCTCTCTCACGTAATGTCACCTGAATTAGCCATTCTTCCCAGCATGACCCCTTAGTGAACCAATTCAACCTTACTGTCCTCTCTTGAATCCCTAGCCCACCTATCATATCACTGATTATGCACAGGCAATCCTTAGCCTTGGCTCACTCCTAGCATCCTCTGCCTTTGCTCCTATATACATGCTGCTGAATGAAGATGGAGAAAATTATTCAATCGTTCTGGTTGGGTCTACTACAAATTTATTTACAATCTCAACTAATCCCTCACTGCTGCTAGGCAATCCTACTCTACCACCCTTAGCAACTCATAATTCTACCGTCCATAGCAATTCTTCTGAATCTTTTTATCCTTCCTCAAATCTGCCATGGCTACTCCTCCCCAAATGCTCTCAGTTGAGAATTCTGCTTCATATTCTACAGAAAACATTGAGGCCATTTGCTGTGAGTCCCCTCTTCTCCCCTCTTCCTCATCTCCTACCACTCAGATGACTTCTACCCCTATCTCTGCCTTCACTTTTATCTCACATGATGACCCGGCTGCACTCCTTACCAAAGCTAACCCTTCTAGTTGCTCAAGCAATCCCATTCTGTCCCAACTATTCCAACAGATTGCCCCCTTCATCATCTTCATTCTTTCACTTATTTTCAATCTCTCCCCGTCTAATGGCCCATTCCCTACTCCCTACAAACGTACCCATGTCTTCACCATCCTGAAAAACTCTCACTTGATCCTTCCATCCCTGCTAACTATCATCCTATACTCCTTCTGTTCTTTGTAGCTAAACTCCAAAACACCCTCAATAATAGGTGCCTTCACTTTATTTTCTCTTATTGTTTTCTTGACTCTTTGTAATGCAGTTTCCAACTTTATCATTCCACTGAAACTGCTCTCTCCAAAGTTACTAATGTTCTTTTAGTTGCCAAGTCCAATGGCCTTTTCTCAATCCTCATTCTCCTTGACCTCTCTGCAGCCTTTGACACTGCTGATCACTCTCTCCTTCATTTTCTCTTCTCTCTAGGTTTTCAGGATGCCACGCTCTCCTGGTTCTCCAACAACTTATCTGACACTCCTTCTCTGTCTCTTTTGCTGGATCCTGCTCTAGATCATGCCCTCTAACTTAAGGTGTCCCTCAGGGCTCTGTCCTGGGCCCATGTCTCTTGTCCCTCTTTACTATCTCATTTGGCGATCTCATCAGCTCCCATGGATTTAATGCTGATGATTTTCAAATCTACCTATCTTGCCCCAAACTTTCTGTTGATATCCGATCTTGAATCTCCAACTGGGTTTCAGACACTTCAAAATGGATGTCCAGTAGACACCTTAAATTCAACATGCCCAAAATAAAACTCATTATCTTTCTGGCAAGACCATTCTCCTGGTTGTCCAGCTCACAACCTAGAAGTTAGGCTAGACTCCTCACTCTCTCCCATTCCTCTCATCCAATCTGTTGCCAAGGTCTAATTTCACCTTTGTAACACTTCCTAAATATGCCTCCTTCTCTCCTCTGACACTGCCACCACTCTAGTGGTGGGGCAGGCCCTCACCACTGGTGGGTCAGCCTGCCTCAAGTCTCTTCCTGTGACTCTAATCCATCCTTCATTCAGATGCTTAAGCATAGCTTTGATCATGTCACCCTCCCACTCAATAAACTCCAGTGGCTCCCTATTGCCTCCAGAAACAAATACAAAATGCTGTTTAACATTCAAAGCCCTTCATAACGTAGCCCCCTCCATCTCATTCAGTCTTCTTACACCTTACTCTTTGATCCAGTGACACTGTTCTCCTGTATCTTCTATGAATAAAACACTCCGTCTCGGGTTTGGGAATTTTTTTTCTGGCTGTCCCTCATGCCTGGAATGCTCCGCTTCCTCTGCTCTTACTACTGACTTCCCTGGCTTCGTTTAAGGCCAATTAAAATCTTATCTTTTACTGGAAGCCTTCCCCAACCCCTCTTAATTCTGGTTCCTTCCCTCTGATATTTATTGCCTATTTATCCTGTATATAGCTTATTTGTATATATGTGTTTGTATATTATCTCTGTCATTAGACTGTAAGCTCCTTGAAGGCAAGGGCAGTCTTTTGCCTCTTTTTGTATCCCCAGTGGTTAGCACAGTGCCTGGCACATAGTAGGTACTTATTGCATGTCTATCGATTGATTGATTAATAAGTGAATTGTTGGTGAAGCTATGGATTAGTATAACCATTCTGGAAAACAATTTGGATTGTGCAAATACAATGGCTGAAATATCCATACTCTTTGATACAGAGATTACAGTAAATGAGTAAATATCATTAAGTAAATATTATTAAGCACTAACTATGTGTAAAGAGGGCAGCTAGGTGGTACAGTGGAAAGAATTCTGGGCCTGGAGTCAGGAAGAATCACCTTTGTGATTTCAAATCTGGCCTCAGACACTTACTACCTGCATGACCTTGGACAAGTCACTTAATCCTGTTTGCCTCAGTTCCTCATCTGTAAAATGAACTAGAGAGGGAAATGGCAAGCCACTCCCTTATCTTTGCAAGAAAACCTCAAATGGGGTCATGAAGAGTTGGACATGGCTGAAAAAACTGAACAATAAAATGTGCTAAGCACTGGAGATAAAAATAGAAAAGGCAGTCCCTGCTCTTAAGGCACTAATAGGTTAATCAGATAGACTGTGAACATGTTAAATTTCAACTGAAAGTCAAAGGTAAAGGTTCCATGCTATTTTTACTGATAAAATCACATCAGCTTCTGATGTTGAAGTGATTGACAGTGCCAAAGACTTTGGTGGCTAGAACTCTATTTTCTGAGATCTCCATAGAGATTGCATCCCTGGATGGTAACTGAAGGTGCTGGGCTGGAAGCAGGGTTATATTCCAAAAGCTCTTCGATTTAAGGTTGTGGGATATGTGTATCAGGGTCTAAGGGGAGACGGTGATCAAAGTGATGGTAACGGTTTTGACATGCTGTCTCTTGATGCTTCAACTTGGTTGGATTGCCTACCTTCTAATTGGTTGGCAGTTGGTGGAAATAAATCAAGTAGCTTCCCCAAAGAGTTCGTTGAAAAAAAGAAAGACTCCATGTTTGCCAAAATACTTGTAGCAGCACTTTTTGTGGTGGCAAAGAACTGGAAATAAACTAGATGCCTATTGACTGGGAAATGGCCAGACAAATTGCTAATCAAACTAGGGTTGCATTTGAGAAAAGAAGAGGAAGAACTCTTTCTCTTCAATTATGAATAAAAAGACCTGAAGCCATGGGGAATAGAGCACCAATTTTCTTACTTATGAATTGTCAATGGTCATTTTCAGTTGCCTCTAATCTAGGTGAAATTTTTGCATTAAATGCATGTCCAGGACTGGTGGTCAGGAGATCTAGGTTCCTTTTCTGGTCCTGCCTCTGACTTGATGCATAGCACGCTCTTACCCTCTCTGTACCCCTCCTTCATCCTTTGTATAATAAAGGGATTGGACTAGATGACACTTACAGATGCTTTCCAGATCTATCCTGAGTCATTTAGTTACTCTCAAAGAGATAAGTTGCTCTGGAAAACTTCTTTTATATGCTAGGGATCTTTTTTCTTTTTAAAAATGAAATTATGGTATTAGAAAGGTGAATACAGTTGAACTGAAAGGTGAATATAATTGGACACTTTTTGATTTTTCACATAATGACAAATATGTGGAGACAAGGTAGCATCTTTTTGTGGTTCTCATACTGTGCTGGAGATTTGTCAAGTAGCTCAGCTTTCTTCTTCTAAGACAACCCTTTCTTGTCACAAGGCAATGACTAACGAGCTTATTGAAAACAGATAATTTTGATGATAATAGGAAAGACTTTAGGGCTTTAGCTCTATGTCTACTCAGGACCATAAATATAAGTTACTGAGAAAAATAAGAAATACACTGGCTTTTTAATAGATATCTAATACATACAAAAATGACACTTTTCAAACTACTGATGCCTTGGTTAAAATAATTATTTACCAAATTTGCCAATAGTGTGACATTTGTCATGGTAGAGGATATGTTTATTTAAAAGTATAAGAGACTGGGCTGAATACATACTCATCTCAAAATGTACTCTGGAATTTTTTTTGGAGGGGATACAAATCTTAGAGGAATAGTTAACTCAGTGGCAGAGTCAGGATCCAAAAAAATCATGGCAACCCAAGCAATTGGGCTGCATCTAATAAAATGGATTTTAATAGGGATAAATGTTGTCACATTTAAATTCAAGAAATCAACTTCACAAGGAGAAGATGAGGGAAGCAGGGTTTCTCTTCCTCAATTGAAAAAAAAATCTGAAGGTTTTAATGGACAGCAAGCTCAACATGAATCCACATGTGGGCAAAGGGGGAATAAAAGCTTTTGACTGAAGTATTTGAAAGTCTGTTTTGTGAGAGATTAGGTTTGTCCCTTTGGCCCCAGAGGGCAAAACTAGAGGCAATGGGTGAAAGTTGCAAAGAGGCAGGAAGAAATATTTCCTAACAATTTGAGCTATCTTCCCCTTATTGGAGGTATTTGAGCAAAGACCAGATGCCTTGTTGGGTGTGTCATGGAGGATAGTCTACTAGGGATAGGTGTTGGACTAGATGGCCTCTAAAAGCCTCTTCTAATTTAGAAATTCTGTAATTCTGTCAAATCTCTTTAATTTTAACTTGTGTTCTTGTGTGAGGAACTTAGGATCTAGATCAGCAACTTCTCTGTAACTTATAGTCTTAGGGAGTTGCCTTAAGTTGTGCCGAGAGATTAAGTGATTTGTCCAGAATGTGGCATATATGTTGATTTGAACCCTGTTCTTCCTGACTCCAAGGTTAGTCCTCTATCACTGACTTGCATGTGACTGGCCTTCTTCTCTTAAAAGACAAGTTCAGAGAAAAGTCTTTACTTAAGGCGAAAAGATCTGGTTAATTGAGGTGAGTTATACTGCAGAAAGTGAGCACCTTGTAAACATTTAAAACCATATTATTTCTCAGATGTTTCTTCAAATATTTAGTAATTCTTTTTAAAAAAGTCTGAGGCAAGTGGCATGAGTACACAGCACACTCAAAGAATAGTTTCATTGACAATTCATGTGGCATATGGAGTTATGTCATTCTAGATATGTTTTTAAGACAGGACAAAATTTTAGTTGCAGGGCACTTTATGTACCTCAGTGCATTGATATAATTTCCTATCCAAAATAACATAAAAATGCACATTGATTCAAAATAATTTTTCAACAATTATGATTCTGGTAATAAGAACATATTGAAAGGAAAAAGAAGAATGTGTGTGTGTGTGTGTGTGTGTGTGAACAAATAACAACGATTCAAATATAATATATAACACAGAGTAACTCATTAAATGGACTACACTAAGACACCAAGTGGCTATGATCCATTTAAGGAGAGGGAATGTCAGAAAGATAAAATGACGTCTTTGAAGTATTGAAGTTAAGGCTCCTATGGGTTCCAACATATGTCTGGGACTCTACAGCTTCCCAGGTTACACACTATTTGGGGTCATCAAGTGTTTAGACCATAGCCTGAGCCCCTGCCAATACAAGACTCACTCCTTTTCAGCTCCTTTGTAAGTGTTGACTTTCCTCATTAGATTGTGAGCTCCTTGATGGTAGGCACTCTTATGCCTTTCTTTGTATCTCCCACACTCAGGACAGTACCTGGCACATAGTAAGCCCTTAATAAATATTTATTGACTCTGAGTCTATGCTTTTTTTTTAAACAAAAGGCACACAAAGCCAAAAACAAGAAAGCATTTAATTAAGACAGAATTGTAAGGTCTTTGTACCTAGACACAAAATAGGTAGTCTCTCCGATGCCTCCAGAGGAGTGATACTCAAATCCTCTTCTAATTTCTCTGCTTCCCCACCACAGCAGAGAACAAACATCCTTTCAGACTCACATGTTTGGTGGTAAAACTTTGGATCCAATGCCACCTGCCTCTTGAGTTTATTTTCTTCCAATCTCAAGGAGGCAGGCAAGCAATGATATTGCCTTGGAGTTGGCTCCTGCTACAGCTCCAGCCAGGCCATCCTACGCAGCCTTCTCCTATGTACCCCATGGATCTCTAGGCCTAGATGCTGACTTCTAACTTTCACAGTGCTCAGCTCTGTTATTACCCTCACTCAACCCAACTGCTCTCCTCCAGGTTTATATTGCCTGGACTTTTAGGGTGGTTCTACTTTACCACTTTGCCCTTCTTCTATGTCAGGTTACCTGCTTTTCCTCCCTTCTTGGCCACCATTTCTGTTTCATATGGTTGCTCTCATATATCCTGGTCTACAACCATCTGATGCAGTCTCATGTTTAATCACAGGGCAAAGGGGTGTCTTCTATCTATTGACTACAAATTCCTCCTAGAGCAAAACAAGAGCTACCTGAAGCTGTGGTAAAGAACAATCATTGAAATACTGTGGCAAACTCTGACCATATCAGAATACATGACCATTTTACCTCTCTCTCTCTCTCTCTCTCTCTCTTACATTTTCACTCATCTTCTGGTGGTATCTGTTAAGTTTATAATAGTAATTTCAAGAAGTCTATTCTATTATGGAATGTAAAAGAAGCAATGTTCTTAATTTAAAAATTTAAAAATTATCTCACGGTAAAAAATAAAGAATATTCAACATGGAAGGCAAGAGACCTTTGTTCTACTGCTATCTACTACGAAATATGGGTGATCATATGTAAGCCACGTAATTTTTCTGGGTAGAGAAAATAAAAGTAGGAGTATAAGAGAGAATGTTTTAATATTATGTTTTATAAATACGTATGTTTTAAAGCATCCCAAAATTCATCTTTTCATGTCATATGGGTGTTCATTTTGTAATAAGTTGCACCAGTTACTATGAAGACTCAAAGGCTCCACTGAACACTAATGCACAAAGAATATGCAATTCCTTGCTTAGTCTCTACCAGTGCCTTGCCCCAGGCCTGCCTCAATTTCCTTATCTATGAAACAACTGGATTATTCTAAGCCTTTTCTACTTCTAAATCCTGGGGTTCTTTGTATCATATAAAGGTAAAAAGCAGAACGCCAGTGAAGTTCAAAATAATTTATTTCCATTTTATGTGGACACATGAATTAATTTACTGAAATAAATATTTTATATGTATCAACTGCAGTATGCAAATATTGAAACAGAAGAATTGTCTCAGCTGAGTTTGTCTTAAACCTACTGCCAATTTAAGCACAGTTTTCTTAAGAAAGCTGTATTTTGCTGTTAATTAAGAAACTTAATCATCTTATTAGGGTTATTATGACAACTTAACTGATTAACTGAGTCCAAGGAATACATTTCATAGGATTCCAAAAGGAATGGCTAAAACAGAAGAAGCATAGTCCTTCCAAGACACATCCTAAATTTAAAGGAAACACCATGAGGGATCCTAGACTAAAGAGCAGTAACTTGCTGCAGATTCCCAGGTTGGTGATGTAAAAGGACATTTTAAACTCCACTAAAATTATACCAGAGTTTCTGGGGCTATGCCACTGGACTACAAACTGACCCAGGTGCTCCCATTTCATGCCAGTGAAACATAAGCTCTGGTGGGTGTGATTAAGCAGAAACTGATCACCAGTGCAAGTCAAGTAGTGAACTCTCTTAGTGTTTTCTAAGGACCAACCTAGTTCAGTTAATAGATGCTACATACGATGTATTTCTCTGCCACAACAATTCTCAAACCCATCTCCTAAATTGCACAGGGTTTACAATCCAATTGGTGGCACACAAACCAATGGAATTATGGCTCATGGAATGAAGTCCTAGAGAAGGGATTTTTAAGTGGTTGGGAGAGTCACACCTCTATATCCCTTCCCCTCAACCGTTCTATTCAGTGGTCTGGCACCATGAAAAATACATTCTATCTACTTCAAGAAACTAGTCGGAGCTTGGCTGGAGGATGGTGGAAAGACAGCTCAAGAAAAGGATGAAAACTCATTTAAAGGATTCTGGTTGACGTCTCGCACACTCTTTTGGAACATTTTTTTGAAGTATGGGTACTTATTTTCCATAACATTTTGATTGAATTCTCCTACGAATTCCTCAGAGCCAGAGATGACTTTCTTTCTCACTTTGATGGCTCTTTAACATCTAAATATATTTCCTTTTCTGAGACTGGGTTATTTAAAAGCCTCTATCTAATCTTCTGATATTTTGGGTATTTTTTTAAATGCATTCCTCTATTTTGTGTTCTCAGTTTTGTTAATATATGGTTGTGCATAATATTTTCTGGTTATTACTTTTATTCTGTTTTTGTTTAGATTTCATGCTGCTCATTTGCTATTTTATTAATTTGATTTTCTGCTCTTTCTTTTTTTGTTTGTTTGTTTTGCAGGGGGGAAGTCTAGGGCAATTGGGGTTAAGTGACTTGCCCAAGGTCACACAGCTAGTAAGTGTGTCAAGTGTCTGAGGCCAAATTTGAACTCAGGTCCTCCTCAGTGCTCTATTCACTGAGCCACCTAGCTGTCCTCTGCTCTCTTTTTAATCAGATTAGGCAAGGGTTTTTGAATTTTGTTAGTCTTTTAGGAAAAATAACTTTTAACTTTATTTTCTTTCTGATGTATTTATTTCTCCTTTAATTTTCAAATATCTCCTATTTGTGTTCATTTTAGTTTTTTGTTAGTTTTCTAGTTGTTTAAATATATATTGAGTTCATGAATACTATCTTTTTATATTTTGTATATATATATACATATATATATATATATATATATATGTAAAGATATGATTTTCTCCCTGAAGACAACTTTGGCTACATCCCAGAAATTTGAGTATATTGTTTCATTATAGTAGTTTTCTTATACAAAAAAAAAGGATGAAAAAATACAAGATAGGAGTTTCAAGTAGCAGTTTTGCTTTCACTTCCTAGTTCCTGATTTCCATTACTGTTTGGGTTATTTTCAGTACAGTTTGGGCTAAAGGCAGAAACCGGCCTAAAAGCTTAACAGCGTATTGCAAATGGATAGAATGCTGGGCCTGCAGTCAGGAAGACCTGAATTCAAATCCAGCCTAGGGAACGACCTGGCTGTGTGAACCTGGGCAAGTCACCCTCTGTCTGCCTCAGTTTCCTCATCTGTAAAATGAGCGTAAGAATAACACCTACCTCCCAGGGTTGTTATGAGAAAAAAAATGAGATAATATCTGTGAAGTGCTTTGCAAACCTTAAAGCACTATATAATCGCTAGCTATCATTATGAAAAAGCGGGTGTCACTGTATTTTTATAACCACGTGGTGCAGCTCTGTTCTTGCTTCCCTGGAAGCACCTCAAAACAGCTGGGTCATTTTCAAAGCTGCTTTTAAGTACTACAAAGGCTACATCACTAACTCAATAGGCTTCTGATCTGCCCCTTTTCAGAAAAATAAAAATAGAAAACTTTCATACTTTGTGTGAAAGGCAAAAGATGGGGGAAATGCATGGGAACCAGGAGACACAACCTAAATCTAGAATGTGTATTGATTGCTAAAGTAATACCCATTACTAAAGTGGATAGAATCAGGTTAAAGGCAAATACATAAAGTTGTCTACATACTACTTGTGGGGATGGGGGCTGGAAGACATTTACAGATCAACAGCTTTAAGAACCTAGTCCTCCTGTAAATGATTAATAGTGCAACACACTTAAGACAAGCACATTGAACTATATCCTTCTCCTCTGGGAGTCAGCTATCTCCCCACCTTCCTCCCTCACACCCCTAAAGCTCTCCCTGCCACAATGTTAAAGACGTAGGCTTTTAACCTAGAATGAAAAGAGTGAACACGTGGTGTGAGAGTCTACATTTGAACCTGAAACTGGACTCATCCATCTGCAGCTGGGATTCAGGAGCTTCCACCTGCCTTTAACACTCTCCAGCTAGCTCTAGGTAGAAAAATCATAGGGAGGGAGAAGAAGAGACTTTTGTCTCCTGGATACTTAGGCAAGATGCTCATCAATAAGTGCCTGATGTTTTGCATTTGAGCAATGGTCTTGTAACTCAAAATACACCCAAGGATTGCAAAGTTTCATTATATATTAATAAGGCCTTCCCTAAACTATTTTAAGAGATGACAAATAGTAATATAAATGAATGCTCAATAGAGAAATATGACCCCTTGTAAATATTTTAAAATTTGGGAAGAATGTTATGATAAAACATTTTCCTGTAATTTCAGAAGCTGTGTCAAATAATTTCTTTTAGCTACTAAAATAGATTTGACAGGTGACAAATATTCCTAACAGGTGCCTTTATATGGATGAAAATGTGTTAAGCTCTCATAAACTAATTCAATAAAATGATATAAATGGACTGTTTAAAAATGTCTTCCAAGAGGCCTGTGTTAAGAATTTTAAAAATACTTCTTTTTATGACCAATGAATTTTCTCTTACCTGGAATACCATATAAAAAATCCCATAACTGTTCTAGTTCCATGTAGTTGACAAAGACCCTTCCAAGTGACTGAGGAGAAAGACTGCAATAGGACAGCAACTTGAAGACTGCTTCTGTCAAGCTAGGTTGTTGGTTAGGCATCTGTCCCACATGAGGTACTTGTTCTTCATATCTTGATAAGGTACCTTCTTGGAAGTAATGATAATAACATATTAATATAATACCAATGAATATGATAAAGTTCTTTTCAATGACATCGTATTGGATCATATGAAAATTAATCAGAATTGCATTTGTTTAAAAACATAAGAAGCACAAGACTTGCTCAGACCAATTTTTCACCTGACTCAGTATTTAGTCTCTGACAGAGATACCAAGAACCTGTGTGTGTGTGAAAAAAAATAGTTTCCCATAATGACTCTCTTCAAAAATTATGAATGTTGTCTCTCTGTCTATCTCTCTGTCCTTCCCTTAACGACTCTTTACAGATTTATCCATATCTATAATTAGAAACTATTTCTAAATATCTTCAACCAGTGTCCTGATGTTACCTCTTGGTATAGTGAGTTCCTTAAATTTATCATCCATTTCTTTCAGGCTTCATGGGAAATGCCTTTATTCTAGAATTCTAAAATCTGATGTGCATCTTATCAGTACCAGTTGGGATTTTTATAAACTTGGATCACATTTTCTGATTGAATGGGACTACATTTCCCAATCTCTCCACCTATGGTGTTCCTACATCTTAAGAGTCATTTCAGCTGACAACCCCCTCCACCCACACACACCTCCAGTATGTATTTCTTGAAGTTTGGGAACCATAGAATCCGGGTTTAAACTCCATCTCTGCCACTCACTAACTGTGTGATACTGGGAAAATCACATCACCCCCCAACCCTCACTTTCCTCTGTAAAATGAAGGGGTTGGACTAGATGGCTTCTGAAGTCCTTTCCAAGTCTAAATCCACAATACCATGATCCTATGAACCTATAGGCAGTTTTATGGGTGATATGTGCATTTGTACAAGGATAGGATGGTACTTTGTTTTTGATCCTCAGAATCATGTGCGCCTCTCAATCAGTTGATCAACTGACAAACATTTATTAAGTGCCCTCTATATACTAGGTGCTAGGAATACAAATACAAAACGAAGACAATTTAGCCCCTGCCCTCAAGGAGTTTACACTCTACTGGGGAGATGAAACAAGTTCACAGCTAAAGAAATACAAGATGTATACAAAATACAAACAGTAGAGATAGGCAAGTTGAAACAAGAGCTGAACAAGAGGAGGACAGCAGACTGGATTGCCTTGGGAAATTGCATAGTTCCTTTAGTGACTCTGTACTAATATCCTAAGAGTATAGCAGTAAGACAGGGAATACAACGGAGGGCAACAGAGAGAAGTACACGGTGAGTATGAGCAGGATTTGACATAAAATCAGTGAGGAACGTAAAAGAAGAAGAGAAGTAAAAGATGTCATCGAGGAAATGTATAATAGGAAGAAGAGAGGGTTGGGTTGTTAGTTGAAAGTGAGGGATGACAGGCAGACAGCCAGAGTGCTCCAGTGGTGATCTCTGGATGTTAGGAGAAAGCAGGGGAGATTGACAGCACATTATGCAAACCTTCTGAAGCAAAGTTATGGAAAGCCATGAACAAAGACCATACGACAAGAGCAAGTATGGATAGGTTGAGATTTGTATTGCTGAGCAAACTCCCAAAACAATGAGATCGTGAATCTATTGGAGTATGTGGAAGAATATGAAATTATTCCCAGTGTGTTGGGCACTTACAAATAGGGGGATTAGGAAAGATTTCTTGAAAGAAGTGACATTTGAGCTAGGCCTTGAAGGGAGATAGGGGTATTATGAGGTGGGGGTGAAGAGGAAGGTCATCTGAGATGCGGGGGGCAGACTATGCAAAGGCCTGGTGGTGGGAGGGGGAGATGTAATATAGCATGTGGAGAGCAGCCAATAGGCCACCTTGGGTGGCGTGAAAATGACATGAGTGGGAGTAAATCTGTAATCAACCTGGAAAGATAGCCAGAAACCAAATTATAAAGGGGCATTAAATGTCAAAAATAGTCACTGAAATTGAAAAGTGGAGTCAAAACTATCCCTGCCCTATTTTAGCCTTCATACTTTAACTGGGAACATCTTATTTAATCCCTCACTCATAGGTCTTAGACTAAGTGCTTAAAAGGTCTTCAAACTGGAATGAAGTTTGCAAGAATTATGTTTGGATAGGCTGAAGAAACTTGGCTATGCCCCAAGTATTATCTACAAATTATTTCAGGAACTGGAGCAAGCATGGCATTCTAGCTGAACTCTTGAGCAGGAACCTCTTGGGAGGTAAAGTTGATGCTTTAGCCTTAGCTAGGTTTTTCTTCATCCTCTAATTTGACCAGAAGACCCCGCAAGCTTTGAAGGATGTAGACAAAGTTGGACCTCACATCTTCCCTTCAGTGCCCTAGACTTATATCTGGATCAGCTAAGAGTGGGATCTGCCTTGGTAGCCAAGGACAGATGGATGTAAATTAACCATGAACCCTATGAATGGGAGAAAAAGACTTCCAGCAACAAGGAACTGATTTACCTCTCTGCCATATGTGCTCACTACACTTGAGTCCACTTTCCTCTAGATTTCAAATGCATGTGAGAAAATGTATCACAGACTTTGGAGGGGATGTTTTATACTAACCCTTCTTACTTTACCTTGGAAAGTATCTCTTTCTAAAAGCTTCTTAAGGCCGACTGGCTAAATCAGTCTTAACTGATAATCTTGTGGGGGCAGCAAACTTGTAGGGGTTTGAACAAATGGCATTAGGGAATCACCTATGATCCCTCAGGAGTTCCCCTAGGATTCTGAAAAGGGGATATATAGGCTAACTCTGAGGACCTAACTTAAGTGGAAGTAGGAGCTAGAATGAGAATTTCCAGAGTTTACATGGGAAGCTATAGAAGCTTCTTGATTATAGTGGAATGACATGGTCAGTTTGTGCTTAGGAATAATGAGGCACTTAAGTGGCACAATGATAGAAAGATGACTTAGAAGCATTTTTTAAAAATATTTTTTACTGTTATTATTATTATAAGAAAAAAGCAGAAACAATTGATTTTCAATATCCATTTTCATTAAAGTAGTAAAAGCAAACACATAAGTGAAAAATCTAAGTCAGATATTAAAAATTCTTCCATTAGTCATGCATACAAAATCATTTTAGTAATATGCATAATTTTAAAAAAGATTCATTTCTTGGGATAAAAATGAGAGGCTGGTTCTCTTAAAAGCACTTTTTAAAAATTATTTTTAAAAATTCTTCTAACAATGGAATTTATTTCAGAAAACTGATGGTGAATCATGCCATCCTTGGCAAAAGCATAGCCCCTTGGCCAAAAATTGGTAGACTGAAGGCACAGAATAAAACATGAATTTTCAGACATAGCCCATGTGTGACATTATTTTTGCTTGACCATACTTACTTGTTATAAGGAAGGGCTTCCATGGGAAGGGGGAGGTTTAGAGGGTACTAATAGATATAAGAAAGAAAAGATCATCAACAAAATTATTTTAAAAGGACACACCCAAAATATAAATTCAAAAGGATAGACAAGGCAATTGTGTTATTGCCATGTTAAATTTAATACACATTTTAAAAGAAAACTATATATCCTCTTTTTTGTTCTTCGTATTCTGTAATATTAATGTTTATGGATAATTGTTTAATTCAATTCAGTAAATATACATTAAGTGTGTATTATGTGTAAGACACTAGAGTAGGTGCTACAGAAAATCCAAAAAGGCATAAGATATGGTCCCTGCCCCCAACAAAGCTTAGCCTCTGGAAGAAGAGCTATGATGTATGTGTGTATATATGTACACACAAATAATTGGATATAGCACTGGTACCCTACTCACAAAGCTTCAGGACCAGGAGATAAAGAATATGAGTGATTTAAGAAAGGGGCCAAGCTGAACATGAGGAAGAGAAATTATAGGAATAGTCGCTTTCAAGGAGGGCTTGTGTTCTTCCTTTCTTACTGCTTGACAGTACTTAAAGACGCAGGCCATTTTTGCTCTATTGGGAAAAATCTCCTGTCTTCTAATTTGCTGGTGTAAAAGGAGGCATTAATATGCATGAATATGTCTATGTGCATAGATAGGCTGCCTGGATGAAGGATGAACATCAGATTCAGGTTGCCTGTGAAGCTTGAGCCCTTTCATTGATAGAATTACCCGCAATAGACTAGACAGTGACCCTCTGAGAGATTTTTGCCTAAAGTGATTAAAGCCCTAGGAGGGATGCCTTGCTAGCTCCCTGTGGGAGTAGAAAAACTTATCTGTGGGGGAGAGCAACTGAGCTCCTGGGGCTTGTTGAGAGAGAGAGAGAGAGAGAGAGAGAGAGAGAGAGAGAGAGAGAGAGAGAGAGTTGTTGTTCAGCTGTTTTTCAGTCATGTCCAGCTTGTCATGACCCCATTTTGGGGTTCTCTTGGCAAAGTGGTTTGACATTTCCTTCTCCAGTTCATTTTACAGATGAAGAACTGAGGCAAACAGGGTTAAGTGAGTTGCCCAGGGTCACATACTAGGTGTAAGAGGCCAGATAAATACAGGAAAATGAGTCTTCCTGACTCCAAGCCTGGCATTCTATCCACTGCATCGGCTAGCTGACCCAAAGAGATAGATACAGAAAAGTAAAAAGTGCTTCATCATAGGTAGAGATTACTTCCTTTTGGGGCAGAGAAAGTTTCATGAAGAAGGTGATAGTTGAACTAGCAGGAATCAGAAAAGAGAAACTAGGGAGAAAGAACATTGTAGGCACAGGGAATCAACAAAGCAGAAAGTCTATACAAGGAAAGACAAATACGCTCATTTAACTGGAGTTTAGATTGTATAGAGAGCAGTGGAATATAAATTTGGAGAGATAGCTTGGAGCCAAATTTTAGAAGACCTTAAATGCCCAACTAAGGAGTTTGGACTTCACTCAAAAAATGAGGAGTGATTGAAGACGTTTGATGAGGGATTGACAGAATCAGAATTGCAATTTAGTTATATTAATCTGGATGGATTTGAGAGGGGACAGGCTGGAGGCAAGGAATAGCAATTAGAAGATGATTTCAATAGTCCAGAGGAGAAGTAATAAGGGCCTGAACTGAGGCTGTGGCAAAAAGAATGAAGATGTAATTTTGGTGGTAGAATTGACAGGATGTAGCAACTGACTGGATGTTGGGAAAGGGAGAGAGGAGTCAAAGATGACATCAGGTTTGGAGGCTAGGTGACAAGCTAACAGTGATGGCACTGACAGATAAAAGCTTAAGACAGGCCATTAAGTTGAGTAAAAGCAGTTACAGTGATTAAGTTTTCTTGGAAAGAGCGAAATTTCAAGGCTGTGCCTAGTAACACAGCACCACTGCCAACTAGTGACAGCTATGCTGGACTGCAGTCACACGGTTCTTTTTGGAAATAGCCAAACTCTAGACACCAGAACCAGAAGGTAATATTTGCCAATTCACAGATTCAAAGTGAATTCAGAGTTAGAAAGAGTCACCTTAATAATTACCTACTTCAATTTCATACACGTTATCCTAATTATATATTTGGTAGCTACTTCACCTATATCTACTGATCCCATACTGCACTCTTCAATAACCATGAAGTCTATAGTTCCCGATGTGGATGCAACAGTGTTAAAGCTTTTTTCAGTAAGAAATTCCTTCAGTATGGCTTTCCATGGGAAGTGTGTACACATGCCTGGAGAGTCAAAAGGATAGGGCGCAAATTGCAAATTTAGCTCTATTACAAGTGATTGCTGTGTCCAGGGCCAAATAAGGCTGACTTCGTGCTGTTCAGAGGACTGATGGTGAGTTTACATCTGACTCCAATTCTTAGACGAAGTAGGTGTTTCTCAAACTGGCATAAAACATTTATAGGTAAAATTCTAAGTTTAAAAGACCCTAGCTTTTCTTTTATATAAAATAAAATAAAGACAATTATTCAGACAATCCAAGAAACTGAATATGTCTGTATTTCAAAGACCCAATCTATTAATGTCTCCATAAACACTCATGTTTCATCAAAAATCCCATCTGAAGTAATGGCATTTCAAAAAATAACGACCTTCCCCCCCCTTAAAATGCCACACTTAAAAAATCAAGGGCAATTCATCCAATCACTTTATGCCTCAATTTTTGCATTTGCAAAACAGAATAACAATACCTGCCCCCAACTCATAGGTCTAAGAACTAGTTAAAATACATGACATTGTCCTGAGGTGCTTCAAGAAAAGATGTTCTATGATGGCAGGATATTTGTATTATTCCAGTTCAAGACATCTATTAAATGTTTACTCTATATAAGGCACTGGTTTAGGTGCTGAAAGACACAAAGCTCACATTTTTAATAATAACTGACAATTGCAAAGCACTCTAAGTTTTACCAAGCACTTTCCTGACAACTCTGTAAAACCTGCAGGGTAAGGACTGGTATCCCCATTTTGTAGATAAGGAAACTGAGGGTCAAAAGTTACAGTTAGTAACAAGAAGACCTAGGATTTGAACCCAAGTTTCCCAAGTCCAAAATTAGAGTTCTGTAATACTCAACCTCCCTAACATTAATAAGGTTTGATCCGTGTCATGAAGGAGCTTATATTCTGGTTGTTGTTTGTCCTTCTTTTACAAAGAGGAGCAATGACATCACAGGGTGATGTGTTGACTCTCACATGAACTGAGGAAGGTCCACAAGTGGAGGAAGTGAGGAAGAATCCACAAAGTCCTCAGCCTCATTCTCTTCCAGAGTCATCATATTCTAGTAACAAGACAAAAGTCAAGATGACTGGCAATGGCCCAGGATGCAGTGGATGACCTTGGCTTCTTGGATATCTGATAAAGCTCTAAGTACTCCGCAGCACCTGTTGCCATCATAGATAAATTGTTCTCATCCACCCACTCCAACATAGGAAGTCTTCACATCCTTGGGGTAGACACCCTCCCAACTCACTGATAGATCTGAAGCCCCTTGGTTACCCTCAAATTGGTTTAGCCCATCTGCCAAGAAGGTTTACTGAGGCATGGCCGCTTTGTACATTACAGCTTTTTGGAGTCACAGATGAGAGTATAATGCTAGGTAGATGAGCAGCTCTGAAAGGGGCTTGGCAAGCCCTCACATTAGAGGTGCTAGTCCTCCTTGAACACCTATACAATGTGGTAGGAGTGATATGGATATAACAGTAATATAATATAAATAACCCACCTTGGGGTAGAGAGATGAATATAATGCAAAATAAAATGTGCTAAGTACATTTTAAGACATACAAAAAATGCTATGATATGTACAAGTAAGGAATGCTCATTTCTGATGAGGGAGACATTAATAAAAGTTGTACATAATTATTTTAATGCATGCAGATGCTAAAATTATGATGATTACCAAAGGAAAACCCAATTGAACCATACTTAGTTTTTCCTGCATGTTCCAGAATGATGATTTTAAGACAGAAGAATTAAATGAAAATATTTAGCCACTACTGACCCAGATTCAATTTTATTCTATAGTATGTAAGTGAAGAAACATGGATAAATACAGAGCTTAATAACATTGCCAATCTGCCACACTAATCCCCTAAAAGCCCTCCAACATCATCATTATAAGGCATTTTCTTTTTTGTTTAATTTTTTTTCCTCAATTGCATGCAAAAACAATTTTTAATATTCATTTTTAAAACTTTGAGTTCCAAATTTTTTCCCTTCCTTTCTCTCCACTCCCCTCATTGAAAAGGCAAGCAATTTGATATAGATTATACATGTGTAGTCATGCAAAACACATTTCCATATTAGTCATGTTTCAAAAGAAAACATAGACAAAAAAACTTATGAAAAATAAAGTTTAAAATGCTTCAATTTTTATTTAGACACCATCAGTTCTTTCTCTGGGGATGGACAGCATTTTTCATCACAAGTCCTTCAGAGTTATCTTGGATCATTGCTTTGCTGAAAGTAGCTAAGTCATTCACAGCTAATCATCTTACAATATTGCTGTTACTTTGTACACAGTACATTTCACTTTGCATCAGCTTCTGTAAGTCTTTCCAGGTTTTATGAGAGCATCCTGCTCATCATTTCTTATAGCACAATACCATTCTATCACAATCACATATCAATTTGTTCAGACATTCCCCAGTTGATGGGCATCACCTCAATTTCCAATTCCTTGTCACCAGAAAAGAGTCCCATGTAGGAATGTAAACAATATAACCTTATTAAGTCCCCTATGATTTCTCTTTCCTGTTTACCTTTTTATACTTCTCTTGAGTCTTGTATTTGAAAGTCAAATTTTCTATTTAGCTCTGGTCTTTTCATCAGAAATGCTTGAAAGTTTCTCATTGAATATCCATTTTTTCCCCTCAAGGATTATACTGAGTTTTGCTGGGTAGGTGATTCTTGGTTGTAATCCTAGCTCCTTTGCCCTCTGGAATATCATATTCTAAGCCCTGAGATCCTTTACTGTAGAAGCTAATAAATCTTGTATTATCCTGACTGAGGTTCCATAATAACTGAATTGTTTCTTTCTGGCTATTTGTAATATTTTCTCCTTGAACTGGGAGCTCTGAAATTTGGCTATAATATTCCTGGGAGTTTTCATTTTGGGATCTCTTTCAGTAGGTGATCAGTTGGTGCTTTCAGTTTCTATTTTACCCTCTGATTCTAGAATCTCAGGGCAGTTTTCCTTGATAATTTTTTGAAAGATGATGTCTAGACTCTTTTTTTGATCATGGCTTTCAGGTAGTCCAATAATTTTTAAATTATCTCTCCTGGATGTATTCTCCAGGTCAGTGGTTTTACTAATGAAATACTTCACATCATCTTCCATTTTTTCATTCCTTTGGTTCTGTTTTATAATTTCTTGATTTCTCATAAAGTCACTAACTTCTATTTGCTCCAATCTAAAATTTAAGGTGGTATTTTCTTCAGTAGTCTTTTGGACCTCCTTTTCCATTTGGCTAATTCTGTCTTTCAAGGCATTCTTCTCCTCACTGGCTTTTTGGAGCTCTTTTGACATTTGGGTTAGTCTATTTTTAAGGTGTTATTTTCTTCAGTATTTTTGGGTCTCCTTTAGCAAGGCATTGACTTGTTTTTCATGATTTTCTTGCATCTCTCTCATTTCTCTTCACAATTTTTCCTCTACTTCTCTTACTTGTTTTTCCAAATCCTTTTTGAGCTCTTCCACGGCCTGAGACCAATTTATATTTTTCTTGGATGTAGGCTCTTTGACTTTGTTGACTTCTTCTGGCTGTATGTTTTGATCTTCTTCAACACCAAAAAAGATTCGATAGTCTGCATCTAAGTCTGAGTCCTTTTTTGCAGCCTCGTCATGTTCAACTACTTGACCCTTGAGCTTTTTGTCAGGGTATGACTGCTTGTGAAGTAGAGAGTACTTTGTCCTAAGCTTTAGGGGCTGTGCTACTGTTTTCAGAGCTACTTCTACACCACCCTCACTGCAAGCTTTGCCACAGCAGCGCTCCTTCCCACCCAAGAATCGCCAAACAGGACCGCAACCAATATCCAAGCAGGGCAAAGCAAGAGAACCCTGCCTCTGCACCACCAAAGTGCTCCCTGTACTCCCGCTTGATTCCTCCCACCGTGTGAGCCTGGGCCTGGAATCAGCCTCCGATGAGGCTCTGGAGGCAGCCACAGGAGATTCCTGCTGCTGTCACTGCCATGGCCACCTCTTTACCTCCAGACCACACTTCTCTCTCCCTATCCAGCCGTTTTCCCACTAACCTGCTCCATTGTCTTTGGCATTTGTGGGTTGAGAAGTCTGGTAACTGCTACAGCTCAGTGATTCATGGCCCTATGGCCTGCTCCACCTGATCTCCTCAGTGCCTGGTCTGTCCTGGTGTGGCCCACGCTGGGCTGTGTTCTGTTCCTAGCACTGTGTGATAGACCCTTCCTAGCCACCATCCGGGCTGTCCTGGGCTGGAGATTTGTTTCCCTCTGCTATTTTATGGGTTCCACAGCTCTACAATTTGTTCAGAGCCATTTTTATAGGTGTTTGGAGGGATTTGGGGGAGAACTTAAGCGAGTCCCTGCTTTCCAGACACCATCTTGGCTCCACACCCCACTTCCCAATTTTTCCTCTACAACTCTTACTTGATTTTCAAAATCCTTTTTGAGCCCTTTCATGGCCTGAGGCCAATTCATATTTTTCTTGGAGGCTTTGGATATAAGAACTTTGACTTTGTTATCTTCTTCTGTGTGTGTGTTTTGATCTTCCTTGTCACCATATTAACTTTCTATGGCCAGAATTTTTTTTTCCGTTGTTTGCTCATTTTTCCAGTCTATTTCTTGACTTTTTAAAAGTAGGACTCTGCTTCTAGTTTGGAAGACACACCATCCCAAGCTTCAGGGGTTTTTTTGCAGCTATTTTCAGAGATACTTCTAGGGACCTGTAAGTTTTCAGTTTTCCCCAGGCGGTATGATCTAAGGAAAGGTGTTTACTACTCTCCTGGCCTGTGTACTGGTCTGTGAACAACCCCTGCCCTGGAACCATGAGGAGGGTCCCTGCTCCATTGCAGCCCTCAAGCTCTGGTGTGCTACTGCTCCTCCTTACCATGGACTACCACCGAGGACTGTGACCCAGATCTGAGCATGGCAAAGCAACAGAGTCCTGCCTCCAGTGCCAGCAAAGAGACCCCTGTAATCTCCTCCTGATCAGCTGTTCAACCCCATTACTGTCTGTGGGCTAAGAGCCCTGGAAGCAGCCCCTGCCATGGCTGATTCAGTGGCTCCCAAGGCCTGCTCCTGGTTTGCTGGGGTCCAGTCTCTGCTGGTGCAGCCTGCCCTGGACTGCGCTCCACCCTCACCCCAGTGACACGGACCTTTCCTGCCAACCTTCTAAGTTGTTGTTGGCTAGAAAATTATTTCAACCTGTCCTTTTGAGGTTTCTACCACTCCAGCAATTGTTTTATGGAATTATTTAAAGGTGTTCAGAAGGGTTTGGGGGAGAGCTCAGGCGAGTCGCTGCCTTTTCTCCACCATCTTGGCTCTGCCTCCAGGATCTATAAGGCACTATATGGTCCAAGTCTCTCATCCCTACAAATGAAGTTACTGGTTCAACACTTTCACAGATACACGAAAGGCAGACAGTGAATCTCTCAAGTCAATCTGATTCAGGAATGGACAGGGAAATTTTTGGTAGTAGAAAGTCAGAGTTATTCACATGACTCCTCTACTTCTCATCAGAGGTAGGCAGGTTATATCACGCCTCCCCCACCCCAGATTCTAAGATATACTATTTATGCCCTTATTGCCATATTTGGGGGCTAGTAAATCGCACCCCCGTTCCATTTGACATCTTAACACTGAGTGACTTTTAAAAAGGAATATTTACTTCAAAAATATAGCGAGAACAAGTATTTTTCCCCGATAGGCCCAGGGTGTGCTTTTCCTTCTCCATAGCCATTATTTCTGTGGGAATAGGCTCAAAACTTGGCTCAGTTCCTATATAGCACCAGCCCAACCAAGTTCATGTCTAGATGTAGCATGACTGGCATATATGCTGTGCTGGCTGCAAAATCAAGCCTGCATTTCAACTCCTGTATTCCTATGAACTCTTCCAGAGTCAAATGGAGGGGAAAGAGCCTTTTTGAATGCCTCTCAAGCAAATCGGAGGTTAATCTCTAGCATCCTCCACTTGGAGAGAGATTGCATTAGCTAGGAAGGCTGATGGGGTCTGTGTAGCCATGCCAATTATCCCTCAGTTCCTCACAAGCCATACACTATCTCCTGTACTCTCTTCTTTCTGACTCAGAAAGTCCCTTTTTCCTTTAACATACAGATCAGCATAATCTTCATCATGAAAACTTTCCTCACTTACCCCACCCCACAACTGCGAGTGCCCTCCCTCCCAAACTACCTCATATAAAATTCTTTTGTATATATTTGTATTCATTCACTTTATACTTATGCTGCATATATTTTTTACACTTGTCTTCCCCCATTAGAAGGTAAGTTCATCGCAAGTAGGGACTGTTTCATTCTTAGTACTTGTACTCACAGCCCTTATCATGGTGTCTCATATATAGTTACTTCATTGATTGTTGGGGTGGTCAAAACTGAAAAAGGCGTCAAACCCTGATAGGAGACCCAGGGATTGGGGAGCAGCTCCAGAACATATGCTACATGGAATGCCTTTCTGAAGAAGGCCTTGTAGCTTCTTGCTGGTCACTTTGGTTGGGTAAGTAGCCTCAATCCACACTTCCTGTGTAGTTACAGGTGGTTGAAAGGAGCTATAGTAAGGACACTCATAAGTGAATTCTACTGCTCCTACTAACAGCTCCAAATAAATCAGGGCAAAAACCACTTTGGTATCAAAGCTTTCTAATGGTGATATCATCATCACCACTACCAGCATCATTATGAGCAGCAACAAAAGATGACAGTTAGAACTGAAAGAATGTAAAGAGGCATGGGCTGGCAGTCAGAAAACCTGGGTTCAAATCCCAGCTCTGTCACTTGCTATTTGTGTGACCAGAGGCAAGTCGTTTCTCAGGGCTTTGTTTTTCTCATCTGAAAAATGAAGAGGTTAGACTAGGTGCCTTCTGAGGTGTTTTCCACTTCTAAGTTCTATGATTCTCTAGTCAATGATCCTAGGCTTAAGTACTTTTACAGCCATTGTCAGTTTGGAATAGTCATGTAATCTGCCTTTCTTTAGATTTTTTTTCATGATCTGTTTTAGGCTCTTGATCTGGGCAGACACGCTAATTTACCAGGCTGTGTGGAAAGGTCCAAAATGTAGCTGCAGAGGCTATCACATATCAAGGCTGCTGATAGCGAGCTGTTCTCCATTTTGCAATACTACATTTTGGCAACAATTTTAATCTCGTCCTGTGTTATACGCAAGGTGCCATTACAAGGGCAATGAGGAAAAAAAAGAAAGTCATGGTCTGCACAAATACTGAAGGCAGCAAGAGGTACATGTTAGGCAGTTTGGACGCTGGCACAATTTTTTTTCCTTTGATGCCAAATATAAGAAACTTTTAAGGCTAATGTGACCTCAGGGATATAGTTAACAGAAAACACTTACCTTTAATTTTTTGAAAGTCAGCAAACCAGATGGCGCATGGGTACCCCATAAATCCTTCATAAATATTTGTAGATGACAAATTTTTGTAATTGATATTTAAATTATATATTGCCCTTTGAAATTTGTACCTTGTATAAACAGTGACTAAATGGACCTACTTGTTAATCCAAAATTATTATTATTTTTTCTTAAGGGGGCCTGTGCAGTATAGTGGAAAGAACAGTGACTCTGGGGTCAGGGGATCTGGGTCCACAGCTACATGTAATTCTTATTAAGTGTGTGACCTTGGTCAGGTCACCTTGGACTCAGTTTCCTCATCTGTAAAAGGAGGAGTCTGAACTAGATGGCCTCTAAAATCCTATCTAGCTCTAGATCTGTGAACTGTAATCTATTTTCTTGTTATATAGCATGAACATCCTATGTTCCTTAGTTTTTAAATAGTGCTATGCCATTTTACTAAGCATTGCCTGCGCATGACAAGGACGTGGACCCACTTTCCAAAGAGCTTATAGTTGATGGAATGTAAATTATTACTATATGGCCTTCTCGGTGAGAAAATATGTTTAGGAATTTTTGTAATTTGATCTTGGAGCCAAATTCTCATTACTGCATTTCAGCTTACCTGAAAAAAAATTTTTCAAGCAAGGTTAATAAAAAGCTCTTTTCCCTCCTATTCAATATTTCTCCTGCTGCTGACTGGATCACTCCTGATACATGTAATGGCGTACATTCCTCAATCAATATACAAATGGTAAAAAAAAAATTAAATGGAGTTCCACTTAGGCACCTTCTCTGTATTTCTCAGATGCTTTTTTCCAGTACTTACTTACCAACACTAAACTCACTCCTCAACAAGATTTTTAGTATCAGACAATCACCATGCAGGAGAGTTTCCAAAAGCAAGTTCCAATTACAACAGGGCTGGGATAAGAGCAGTTTCAATCGACCCTGGACTGCCATTTCTCCAGCTGATGGAGTCCTTTCAAAATGCAAGATAAAGAAGGAATAATGTAGTTAATTTATCTATGACATTAATAGCCTTCAAATGCGGCTGTAATACTAACTCCTTAAATGTCAATTCCTTCCAGATTACTCTGAAAATGCTTTCATGCTTGCTTATTTTCAGGCTTCTCAGAGAAGGAATTACATTTAATCTCAATGAGCTAAAAGCAAATTAACATTTGGTGGTCTGCCAAATTTATAACTGATACAAAGAAACCATACTGATAACTCAGCGAACAATTTAAATTCTTGTTTTGTGAGGTAAAAACGTTTCGTGAGCATGACTATATTAATATATGATTGCTTCTTTCATCATTCAGCATGTATTTATTTTGGCTTCTGATATCTCAGTGTGTATCAATATTGATGAAAACACAAAAATAAAATAAACATTTTTGTCAAGTCAACAAGCATTTATTAAGTGCCCACTATGGGACAGGATATTTCTCATTGTTGTCCATGTAAAGCTTAATTACGTAGGATCATGACACTAACCACATATTCGATACTGTAACCACTGCCAATACTCATCCCTCTGCCTTCCTGGATCAGCTTAATGATAAGAAAGTGAGCAGAAGGTAGGAGAGGAACATGGAACTTGGAGTCATCTGCTCACATTGAGTTCAGATCTGGCTCTGCCATTTAATGCCTGTGTGACATTGGGCAAGGCACAATCTCTTTGGACCTCCATTTTCTTATTTGCAAAATAAGGGACTAGAAGACTTCTAAGGTTAGTTCCAGATCTACTCCTATGATTAATAGGTTCAAAACCACTACCAAAGTTATTATTTTTTTAGTCAAAACTTATGACTTCATTGGTACAGAATACATACACACATTCTGGATGAAGAAGCTCTCTCTACTAATGCTGATCATCAACTGTTCTGCAATTTGTGATCTTAGAAAATTTCCTGGAGATTTACACGGTGACATGACTCCTCCAGGGTATCACATAGCTAGTTGAGGGTATCAGAGATGGGATTTGAACCTACATCAGGCCTCTATCCAATATACTATGCTGCCTATCACTAGTGACAACCAGCAACAGCAATTATGTCCTACTACACTAGTATTTTACAATTTGCTAGAGTGTTAAGCAGGAGGTAGGTAAATAAAACTGGTTTAATCTAACAAGCACATATTAAGCATTTCTTATATGCAGGGCACCATGGTGGGCACCGGAGCTACAGAGATTGGGGGTCTTAGAAACAAAGCTACATTTTATTCAACCATAATAAGCAGCAACATGGCATAGCAGATAGAGAGCTAGCCTCAAGTCAAGAAGACCTGTGGGATCCCGGTCAAATCTCTGAGCTCTCAAGGCAACTCTATAACATAGTAAGTTGCCAAGCAGGTGCAGTTGCTGCATTGGCAAAGAAAATTCTCATTCAGAGTTCACTATATACATAAATCAAAGGTCCACACTAAACTCCAAATTATTTATTATAATTCACAATCTAGGTATAATCTTTGATTCCCGCCTCTCTTTAGTCCCTTCATATACAATCTGTTGCCTTGGACTCTCGATTTTATCTTCATAACATTTCTCAAATATGTCTACTTCTCTCCTCTGACACAGACCCCACCTAGGTACACGCCCTTATCACTTCACATACAATAGCTTTGTCATTGCTCTTGTCACAAGTCTCTCCCACTCCAGTCCTTCCTCTACTTAGCTGTCAAAGTGATCTTCCTAAAGCACAGACTGGACTGTGTCTTCCCATCCCCCACTGAATAAATCCCATTGGCTCCTTATCATCTTCAGGATCAAATGTAAAACCTTCTGTTTGTCCTTCAAAGCTGTTCAGGAAGAACCTCCCTCCCATTTCCAGTCTTCTTACACTGCTCCTCCCCGTCTTGTACTGGCCCCTTGAACAAGACACTCTATCTCCTTGTTCCAGCCATTTTCACTAGCTCTCCCTCATGCCTAGAATGCTCTCCCTCCTTATCTCCATCTCCTGGTTTACCTGGCTTCCTTCAAGTTCCATTTCAAATCCCACTTTCTATAGGAAATTTGTGCTGATTCCCCTTTATCCTAGTGCTCTCCTGTAACAACAATGTTGCTAGCCGCCGCTGTGGAGGTGAAAGACCAACAAGACCAACAACAAGAGCACACAGAAGGGTTGCTAGCACAGGTCCTTTGATCTGCTTTTCTAAGGAAAGCAACTTTATGGAGTTAACAATCTTACTTTAATTAAACACACACACACACACACACATATATATATATATACACATATATACACATACACACACATATATATACATACATATATACGTGTGTGTGTGTGTGTGTGTGTGTGTGTGTGTGTGTATCATTCACTTAGTTCAGGGGGAAAAGCCAGCACCCTGAACTTCAGAGGAAATACAAACAGAAATTACAAACAGATCAACAGACAGGCTTTTATCTGTCTGACCAAATCACAATACATACATAGTTACTAGAGAGAGGCACCAACATCTGGGTTTTCAAATCTGGGGGGCTGCTTCAATGGCTACCCAGAGTCTTATCACCAACACTTTTTCAATGAGTGTGCCCCCAAAACAAAAACGCCAACCTCAGATCTTATATACCTGTCTCAGGGCCCTGGGACACTTGATTACCTCAGTGCTGAGAAGCATTCAAACAAAAAAACAGCAAAAAGTCCCATTTTGCTGGCCATTACATTCAAAATGTGAGACTCATCAAAGGTACTTGATTACCTCAGTGCTAAGAAACACTCCAAAACAAAAGACAAGAGGTTCCCACTTTACCTGCCCCATTCAAACAAAGGCAAGACTCATTAAAGGCACTCGATGGCCTTAACATTCCAAAAGAGAAAAACAGCAAAAAAATCCTACCCTAATTACCATAATTACCACCCTCTGTTTATTATTTCAAATTTATTCTGTATATAGCTTGACTGTACATAAATGTTCATATTAGACTGTGAGCTCCATGAGAGTAAGGACTGTTTTTTACCTTTATTTGTATCCACACAGCTGAATACAGTGCCTGGCACATAGTAGGTGCTTAATAGATAGTTACTGACCGAATAGTATTACCACTAAGCTAAATACCACAGAGCAATAGTGCTTAATCTGGAATCCATAAACTTAAAAAAACTGATATTATTTCAATATAATTGGTTTCCTTTGTAATTTATCTTACATACTTTATTTTACTCATTTTAAAACATTATTCTGAAATGGGGTGCGTATATTTCACCAGATTTTCAGAAGGGTCCATGATTCAAAAAAAGTTAAAGTCACCTGAATAGAGAGTAGTTACAAGGTAGAAAGCAGAAAGGCAGTTTAGAATTCAATTCACAGAATACAAAATCCAAGGAAGATGTTAGTTGTAAACCTTTTAGCCTCAAAGTCTATATAAGAAATGTATAAAATATAGGCAACAAGCAAAATGAATCAGAGCTCTTAGGCAAATTTCACCCCAAAGTTACCATTGAAAGTTAGGTTTCATTTTACTTTATGCCTGGAATATGGCACTAGATAGGTCTACTTTATATTAAAAAAAAAAGATAGAAAAAAGAGGGAGAGATACTATTGTATATTAAAAAGGTTCAAACCAAGAGCCAGATTGTGAAAGCATGGTAGAGATTAATGAAGGGAGAAGAAGTGATTTTGTTATGCTAAAGACGGCTTAGACAGAAAAAGGAAACAAACAATGAGTTCAGAAAAAAGATCCCAAGCCTGACCCAAAGGAATAGCATTGTAGTGATGGAAGGCCTTTGTTTATCTAGATATCTGTCACAGCTGGTGCTCTCTCTCTCTCTCTCACATACAGAGCCACTAATAATTTCCAAAAAAGGAAAAACTATATTCTGGATCTGATTCTCACCAACAGGTAGAAGCTGTTGGTTGGAATGGAAATAACAGAAATGCTGGGGAGTACACTCTCTCCTCTAGTCTGGGATAGCTGAGGAAAGTCATGCATTGTTTGACAGGCTCTTCAGAGTTAGAAAGACCACATTTTAAAAGGATTTGGGGGAAGGATAGGTGAGATTTCCTGACCTAAAATGCTACAGAGGAATTCAGCCTAGGAGGGATGAAATAATGGGTGTAATGAGCTCTGAAAACTTTAGAGTTATATAAATATCGATTCCATAAATGCCATCAAGATCTCATGCCAGTCCTACCTTTAACAGTTAAGTTAAAATCAGTGGGCATTTATTAAGCATTTACTATGTACAAGACACCTTCTAAATTCAGGGAATACAAAGGAGCCTACAATTTAATTGGAAGGATGACAGGTATTCTAGAAATAACTACTACCTAAGGCAGAAGGTGCCAAATGCAAAGAGAAATCTAGAGAAGGCACAATGAACAATTTGAAAATGAATCTTTGGTCTCTTTCAGCTGGGACGATCATGTAAAGTTCCTAGGGGAAAGGCATGGGTGTTTTATATTTCCTTCGCATGCCTCTCTGCATTGTTTAGTTAAGGGTAAAGAAGGCTCCAGGGTAGGAGCAAAATTTTAACACGCACACTTCTTCCCCCCAAAGAGGTAAGGTTAGTTTTTCTTTAAAAGGTATTGGGGGGGGGGCAGAGCCAAGATGGCAGCCAGAAAGCAGGGTCTTGCATGAGCTCCCCTCAGGTCCCTCCAAAAACCTATAAAAAATGGCTCTGAACAAATTCTAGAACTGCAGAACCCACAAAATAGCAGAGGGAGGCAGGGCTCCAGCCCAGGACAACCTGGATGGTCACTGGGTGAAGTCTATCTTGCTCGGAACTGGGAGCGGAGGGGAGCGGAGGGGAGCAGAGGAGACTGGAGCTCGGCATGGGCGGCAGCAGGACCAATCAGACCAGGAGCCGGGCAGAACAAGCCCTAGCACTCTGAATCAGTGAGCTGTGGCAGTTACCAGATTTCTCAATCCACAAACACCAAAGACAACAGAGAAGGTTAGTGGGAAAAGCTTCAGGGAGACAGTGGAAGGAGTTTGCAGTTTGGCCACTGCCCCGGGGGCAGCAGAGGTGGCACAGCTACAGAACTACAGCTGCAGTTACTTCCTGCCCCAGGTCCACCTGGTGGGAGGAATTAAGTGGCGGGTCAGAGAAGGAGTGCACAGCCTGCTTAAGATTTTCATCAGGTCCGGGTTGGTGGTTCTTGGGGAAGGAGGGGTGCTGGTGTGGCAGAGGTGGCTGAATAGAAATAGCTCTGAAAACAACAGTGCATCCCCTCAAGCTTGGAACAAAGTACTCTCTACTCTACAAGCAGTCACACCCCGACGAAAAACTCAAGGGTCAAGTAAGTTGGTTGGGAACATGGCCAGGCAGCAAAAATGCACTCATATTTAGTGTCAGACTTTGGAATCTTTCTTTGGTGACAAAAAAGACCAAAACATACAGCCAGAAGAAGTCAACAAAGTCAAAGAGCCTACATCAAAAGCCTCCAAGAAAAACATGAACTGGTCTCAGGCCATGGAAGAGCTCAGAAAGGATTTGGAAAAGCAAGTTAGAGAAGTAGAGGAAAAATTGGGAAGAGAAATGAGAAGGATGCGAGAAAACCATGAAAAACAAGTCGATGACTTGCTAAAGGAGACCTAAAAAAATACTGAAGAAAATAACACCTTAAAAAATGGACTAACTCAAATGGCAAAAGAGCTCCAAAAAGCCAATGAGGAGAAGAATGCCTTGAAAGGCAGAATTAGCCAAATGGAAAAGGAGGTCCAAAAGACCACTGAAGAAAATACTACCTTAAAAATGAGATTGGAGCAAGTGGAAGCAAGTGACTTCATGAGAAATCAAGATATTATAAAACAGAACCAAAGGAATGAAAAAGTGGAAGACAATGTGAAATATCTCATTGGAAAAACCACTGACCTGGAAAATAGGTTCAGGAGAGACAATTTAAAAATTATTGGACTACCTGAAAGCCATGATCAAAAAAAAGAGCCTAGATATCATCTTTCAAGAAATTATCAAGGAGAACTGCCCTGATATTCTAGAGCCACATGGTAAAATAGAAATTGAAAGAATCCACCAATCGCCTCCTCAAAAAGATCCCCAAAAGAAAACTCCTAGGAATATTGTTGCCAAATTCCAGAGCTCCCAGATGAAGGAGAAAATACTGCAAGCAGCCAGAAAGAAACAATTTGAGTATTGTGGAAACACAATCAGAATAACACAGGATCTAGCAGCTTCTACCTTAAGGGATCGAAGGGCTTGGAATACGATATTCTGGAGGTCAATGGAGCTAGGATTAAAACCAAGAATCACCTACCCAGCAAAGCTGAGTATCATGCTCTAAGGCAAAATATGGATTTTCAACAAAATAGAGGACTTTCAAGCTTTCTCAGTGAAAAGACCAGAGCTAAACAGAAAATCTGACTTTCAAACACAAGAATCAAGAGAAGCCTGAAAAGGTAAACAAGAAAGAGAAATCACAAGGGACTTACTAAAATTGAACTGTTTTGTTTACATTCCTACTTGGAAAGATGATGTGTATGATTCATGAGACCTCAGTATTAGGGTAGCTGAAGGGAATATGCATATGTGTATGTGTTTACGTATATATGTGTGTGTGTGTATGTATATGTGTATATATATATATGTGGGTATGTATATGTATATATGTGTGTATGCTTGTATATATGTATGTGTGTATACATACATACATATATATACATATATATATAGACAGAGGGCACAGGGTGAGTTGAATATGAAGGGATGATAACTAAAAAAATAAAATCAAATTAATGGATGAGAGAGGAATATACTGAGAGAGGGAGAAAGGGAGAGATAGAATGGGGTAAATTATCTCTCATGAAAGTGGCAAAAAAAAGCAGTTCTGTAAGAAGGGAAGAGGGGGCAGGTGAGGGGGATTGAGTGAATCTTGCTCTCATCAGATTTGACCTGAGGAGGGAATACCATACACACTCAATTGGGTATCTTACCCCACAGGAAAGAGGGAGGAAGAAGATAATAAAGGGGGGGCGATAGAAGGGAGGGCAGATAGGGGGAGGAGGTAATCAAAAGCAAACCTTTTGGAAAAGGGACAGGGTCAAGGGAAAAAATTCAATAAAGGGGGATAGGTTAGGAAGGAGCAAAATATAGTTAGTCTTTCACAACATGAGTATTGTGGAAGGGTTTTACATAATGATACACATGTGGCCTATGTTGAATTGCTTGCCTTCTTAGGGAGGGCAGGCAGGGAGGGAAGAAGGGAGAGAATTTGGAACTCAAAGTTTTAAAAACAGATGTTCAAAAACAAACAAAAAAAAGTTTTTGCATGCAACTAGGAAATAAGACACACAGGCAATGGGGCGTAGAAATTTATCTTGCCCTACAGGAAAGGAAGGGAAAAGGGGATTTGAGGGGAGTGGGTGACAGAAGGGAGGGCTGACTTGGGCAACCAGAATATATGCCATCTTGGAGTTGGCGGGAGGGTAGAAATGGGGAGAAAATTTGTAATTCAAACTCTTGTGAAAATCAATGCTGAAAACTAAATATATTAAATAATTTTTTAAAAAAAGGAGGAGGGAATGGTGAGTACAGAAGAGAGAACTTTATTACTTTAGTTTGGTGCAGTACTTCCCTTTAGAGAACAGATTGGTTCGTTCCCCTACAGGTATACTCTTCCTGGAAAGCCCATTGTATATTTCCCCTAAATATGTATAAGCATGTTCCACCTCCCTCATCATGCATCCCATGTTCGGTTAGCAAGGCTCTAATTTTATTCCTGGTAGGTCTGGTAATGCATTTGAGGTTCATTAAATGTGCTCAGGTGTTAAGCACTTGTTAACCAGGAGTTAGCCCTGGCTGGTTTGTGCTGGATTGGCCAGCATCCTGGACCTGTGGTTTTCTCAAAATCACTAGTTGTTTTCTGATTGGCTGCTCCCCCCTGCCCCCCTCCACATCTTGGTTAATTTTTCACTCCTTTCTTTGTTCAAGCTTTACTCAGTAGCTGTCACTTAATCATTCTGTGGAAAACTAACTTTTGTTAATGTCTCATAATGATGATCAACAACATTAACTAACATCAAGTCTTGTATCCCAGTGGCCCAATCCCAATTTCTGGTTAATCAACACATTTCTTCTTGAATCCCAGATGTCCCAACATGTTCACTGGTCCTCTGGTAGAAGTTCTTTTGGAAATGTTGAGGTATAGGAGTGCTGGGACACTGAAATAGCGAGGGTCCCCACCAATCAGCAGTGAATGGAAGGGACTCAGAAACCACAACACTCAGGGGCCATAGGCAGACTGGCTCAAACTGGCTGGCATTGACTCCTGGTCAGCAACTGTCCAGTAACTGGGCATGCTTGGTGAACCTCATGCATATTACCCTCCCCGCCCCAAATGGGATTGGGACCTTGTTGGGTGAGCATGCGATGTGTGACCAGGGTGGGGGAACGTATCAAGGAGTTACATGAGATGGGCATATAAGGAAGATTGTAACTCAGAAGGTTCAGGACCAATCTTGATCCAGAAGGGAGGAGTTACAGTTACTAATCCTATAAAGCTTACTCTTGCTTCTGTACTCAGCACACTCTTCCTTACTAAGGAGGTGTGTCCACTTCTCAAGAAAACCTAAGGGAAAAGTCCTTCGACCTCTCTGATACAATAAACAAGACTAAGGCACTAAAAAAAAAAGGGATTGACACAAGCCTGGGAAATTGGTTTGACTCAGGGGACTAAAGGCTCATTTTAGTCCAGCTAAGTAATAGGCACTTAATATTTATTGACCTGAGTACAAAGCCACCACTAAAGGCTTACGGGTGGAAGTTGGAGGAGAGGGGGCTTTTAGAGTGATGGCTGGGAGATCAGGAAGGTTAAGGGATGCTCTGCTCGGGCAGCTGGAGGTGTTCTGAATAACTTTCTCCTCCTGTGGCTTCTTAACTGCTGAATGACCTGTAAGGGTCTCATTTTGTTACATGATCAAACTTCAACTACTGGGGGACTGGCCTGAGTCAGGTCCAGCCTTTAACAGACTCTGTCAGTACAATGTGTGGCCTGGAGGGTTCTGCTCACCTGGAAAGGCTTGGAATGCGGACCCAGTGACAGAATATACAGGGTCTCCCAAAAGACTTGGTGCAGTGGTAAGCTTTAATAACTTTAATTATTTTGCGATGGCCTGTATTTTTTTTGGCCAGGACTAGCTTAGCTAAATTCAGTCTCATTGTCAGATGGGACTGCAAGATAATGAATTTTTTGGCTATAACAACTCTCAAAGATCATCGCCTAAGGAACGGAAGGGTTGCTATCCCCCATTAGTGGAAGGAACATTTGCATCAATCACAAGTCCTTGAAGTATTCAAATATTTCCTTTCTCAGACCCCCTATTAATACTCTATTTGCACAACTCTTACGCACTTATGTTTTGTTCTGTATTATTTGTGTATCAGTAATTTCTAGCTACTAGATTTTAAGCTTCTCGAGGACAATAAATGTTTTAATAAATATTTAACTTAATAATTTAATTTAATAAATATTTTTGTGCCTCTCCTCCTCCTCCCCAACCCTTCACCCCCTTCTTCTCACCCTGCCAGACAGTTTTCTGTATATAACAACTACTTAATAAATGATGGATTTGTTAATGATTTGTTTGACTTGTACACTGATGGTAGATAACTTCAGCAGGGGAAGTAACCTTACTTCCAAATCTATTATTTTTAATTTCTTTTTGAAGTGAGTTTGGTATATTTTGCAGTCTACTGTGCTTGTCCTACTCATACAAACCCACACCTAGCAAAGTTCTTCACTTACATAGCATTATTTACTACTGTTTCACAAATGATTGATTGAATAAATGAATGAAAGCTACTTGTACCAACTCAGGATCTTCTGGGCTCCTGCGACAGTGCCAAGTATTTAGGTCAGGACTGAGACAAGTCAAGGAAGTTCAAAACTGTCTGGAAGGTAGTAGCATGGGCTGAGGTCTCCCAGACCCTAAAGTTCTCCCAGTTTGGTCTAGATTTTGTGGGACTCCACTAGTTTTGGCTCTGAGCAGAATCGAGCCTGAACCCTGAGGGTTTTGAACTTGGGGGAACATAAAGAATGGAGAAAATCTTCAATGCTCAAAATAGTACTATCCTAAACCCTTGGAGGCTGTCCTTGTGATCCTTGATAGTGGTTCATAGTATGGGTAATTACACTCAACAAACAAAAAAGCAATTAACATGTGGAAAACAGGATGAGTCCTGGTTTAAACAACAATAACTTTTTATTCCCTCCATATTCAAGTTTAAAGATAGAAAATATGCTTGTGTGTATGTGTATATATATATACATATATATATACACATATATATATATATATGCACATACATACATACGTGTGTATATAAAAAGATATCTTACACATTCATAGAATGGAAAGGAATATTGTTCCCATACTGAGGTCCATCTACCTCCCATTCTTTCCTCCATTCCCCTCTCTTCAGGCCTGGTCCCAGAACCCACCCTGGACAGCTGGATAGTAGGAAGAGCTGACATTACTGGGGTTACCTTGCTCCCCCACCTTCCAAGACATCAAGGCAGGAAGAACGCTACCATTGACGCAGGCAAACCCTACCTCCTTGCCTGGGCTACTTGACAGGATTTGAATAAAATGGAAGTCAATGACTCCACTTTCTTTAGAGAGATGGAGGGCCACCAGGCCTCATCATCTTCTCTACCTTTACGTTCTACAGTCCCCTAGTATGCTCATTTTAATGACTCAAGTAACCTAAAGACCTTTGGACCTTGCCATCTACCTTACTTCTAGACTCTTGGGACTTTCAGGCTTTTCTCATTGCCTTTCCATCTACCCTGTAGCTAAGCTTTCCTTTATATGTTGTCTCCCCCAGTAAAAAGAGTGAGCTTCTTGAAAACAGGGACTGTCTAGCATTTTCTCTTTGTAAGACCAAAGCTTAGCATAAGTAAACACTTAATACATGCATTTAAAAATTCTTTCATTCCAACTTTTCTCTTTTCCTTGCCACACTGTCTGTAGCATCATCTGTGAACATGAAAACTAGCAATATAACATTAAGGATGTGTGATTTGTGGACTTGTGGAAAGACGACTGGACTTGGAGTTAGAAGAACTCTGGATTAAAATTCAAACTCCAGCAATTACTAGTTTGTGACTCTAAGCAAGTTGCAAGACATCTTTAAGCCTCAGTTTACCCCTCTGTAAAATGGGGATAATAATACTCACACTACCTAATATACAGGGTTGTTGTGAGGAAAACACATTGCAAACTTTAATGCACCAAATAAATGTCATTACAATGATGATTGAGGATAATAATAGGGACAGAATATGTAACAATAAATATTTCCTGTTGGACTGATTAAGTCAGATATTACATTCAATGAATGAGACATAAGAAGTCTGATTATAAACCAAGGCCAAGTCAATAAAATATATACTACAAATCTTTCTCTTTCCCTTGTTCACTAAGTAAGCATTTTTGTTTAGCCGCACAGATACAAAATGATGAAGATAATTTTAATGTAATTTTTCCTAGTATTGTATTTAAAAACCTGGTTAGGAAAAAAAGAGCTTATCATTGACCAGATGGGAAATCATTTGTTGTAATGTATACCAGCTTTTGGCTCTATGAGGCTAGCACGAATTTTAAAAAGTACAGTGGCATGACTCATTCAGAGGAAAAGTAATATATTATAAACATTCCTCAATAATTAAGCTAACAGCAATAAATGCATTGAGGAGTTTGTGTTGGACATATGGAGAAGCATATGTTCCCTCTCATCCTCCTAGCTGATGTAGCTGAGAACTTGAGATTATCTCTATGAAAAGAGATAAAAGGTGAACTATAATAAGCCTTGTATAAATGTACATGTTGAATTCCAGAATCAAAAAAAGAAGAGGGTAAAATTTTATAAACACAGTAAAATGCCTGCATAATGTTAGAATTAGGAGAAAGAATGAATTATTTATAGGTTAAATTATATTCTACGATTATTGTAGGCCTGTAGTTTTTAAGCTCCTAGGGGTATGATCTGACCTGTAGAATATCCGAATTATTTGTGTAGTAATAAACATATATGATAATGAGACATAACTGCAGCTAAATTGCTTAATAAAGACACTAAATCAATATTTTGAAGTTACTACCAAATTTTAGAAGGATTCTCCTAAATCATCAGATTTATATTTTGTAGAGCCCATTTCCTTTCCACATTTCAGAATTTCAATTATTCTTCTTTGAAATGATTATGCATTTCCCCTATATAATATAAATACTTCATATATATTTTCTGAATGCCTATCTATCTTAATGAACTAACCAGATGTCTCAATGATTAGTCATCAAAGAACCAATTACCTTTCATGTTCTAGTGATTATCAACCAACACTTTTTATGGCAATCACAAACATCTCTCTTAAGTATGGCTGTTGCTACCTGTTGTGATTTCTAATGTCACAACTCAAAACTACTGACCTCCTTCATCAATCAATCAACAAGTATTTATTGAGTTGGCACTATGTGCCAGACACTGTGCTAGGTAATAGTGACAAAAAGCTCAAAGTGAAACAGTCCCAGTTCTCAAGGAACTTATGTTCTAGCAGGAAATACTCTCAAATACTCAAATGGATCTGTGGTTTTATTAATTCCCTGCAATGATGGAGGTGGAAACTTATCCTTAAGACAAGCTGGAATCTGTTCCTTGCAATTTCCACCTGCTGCTTCTAATGCTACCAATAGGACCAAGGTTAAAAAAAAAGTTCAGTTTTTGGACACATTGAGTTTAAGACCAACAATGTCAAAGGCTGCAGAGAAGAATGAATATGAGAACTGAGAAAAGGCCATTAAATTGGACAATCAAGAGATGACTGATAACTCCGGAAAGAGCTATTCCAGTTGAATAATGAGATCAGAAGCCATATCACCAGAGTTGAGAAGAGAATGAGGAGAAAGGAAGTGGGGGGCATCTACTGAAGCCTTCTCCATGAGTTTAACCACAAAAGGGTGGAGAAGTATAGGATGATAGCTAGAAAGGACGGATGGATCAAGGGAGGGTTTTTGAGGATGGGAGACACATAAGTATGCTTGTAAGGAGTATGGAAGTAGCCAGTAGACAGGGAGAAAATGAATATGAAAATAAATAATGAAAATGAAAGTGAGATAGAGGGGATAAAGAGGTGACAATGTTGGAGGAGACAGGATGGAATAGAATCACATCCATGTGGAAGGGTTTGCCTTGGCAAGGAAAAAGACCACCTCATCATGCTACACAGGAGTGAAGAAACTGACAGTGGCAGACAGCATCTGACTGATGTGAGATGAGGAGGGGAGAAGGAGCTCTCTATGAATTGCCTCATTTTTTTCAGTGAAAGGTGAGGTAAAGTTCTTAGCAGAAAGGGTGGTGGGAGGGGAGCCATGGGAGGTTAGAAAAAGATGAAAAGGTGGAGAAAAGCCCCTGTGATCTTTGGAATAGCGAGTCAAATAGGGAAATGTAAAAGAATTGCCTTGCTGTGAGGCTCCAGTTGAGATTACATAACACGTATTTGCAGGGGACTTGGCACAGTTTATGATTTCATCCAGCTTTGTTCAGCATGATGTGAATCAGAGTGCAGGCAGTGGATAATGAGAGTAAACCCAAGGCTGAGACTTAGCAGAGCAAATTTCTTGATACTGTAAGGAGATGAAAGAATAACCACAATTAGGGGGCATGACAAGAATGATGACGCAGCAAAGGAGATGAAGAAGTAAGAAAAATAAGGAGGCAAATCAGCAGAGAGTAGTATCAGAACTCAGAAGAGAGTATCAAGGAAGAGAAGGTAGTCAACAATATCAAATGAGGTAGATCCATTAGGAAGTCGGTCGGAAAAACATTTACTAAGGACTTACCAGCTGGCTGGTGTACTAAGTGCTGGGGATACAAATACAAGCAAAAGAGGACACTCCTTGCCCTCAGGGAGGACAATACATAAAATAGAGCTGAAGAGGGTGGCTGTTCTGGGTCCTTCCCCAAAATGGAGGTTCTTGAAATAACCCACCAATGGGAGAAGGGGCTCACAGGAGTAGAGAAGGATGAGGACAAAAAAAGCCCATTAGAATTATCAGTTAAGAGATTATTCCAGTTGAATGATGAGGTCTGCATATTGGATTACAAAGGGTTGAGGAGTGAATGAGACAGGAAGTGGAAGCTGTGAGTATATACAATTTTTTTCAAAAAGTTTGATTGACAAGGGAGGAGAGATAAAGGCTGAGGGTATGGTAGGTATTATGAAGGTTTTGGTTTGTTTTTTTTTTAAGGATGGAAGAAGGGAGCTTGGGTGTGTTTGAAGCAGCAAAGAAGGCACCAGCTGAGAGGGAAAGATATAAGATTCAAGGGAGAGGAAGGTTGACTGAGGATGAAATCTGCTGGAGAACAGAGGGGATGGGATCAAGGACACATGTAAGTATTTTGGGCCCTCCTGGCTTAGAGTGAATGTCAATGGTAACTGTTTTTCTTTGGAACAGTAACCCTGAGGGTCTTCCCCTCCCAGCTTGATTTTTTTTTTCTAATTAAAGGGGCCATCCCTTAATTCACTTCTTAAAGAGGCCTATTCAGTGAATGGGCATTACCTCACTCTAAGTGAGAACCTGAAAAGTCCTTGGCCTAAAAGGGCCAGGGTCTCCCATTGCATCCTGGGTCATCTCCAGTCATCCTGATGAATATCTGGTCACTGGACCCAGATGGCTCTGGAGGAGAAAGTGATGCTGGTGACCTTGCCCAGCCCTCCCTCACTCAAATCAACATCAACTGTAAGTCATGTCATCATTTCCCTGATGTCATGGTCCTCTTAGAAAATGAAGGACAAACACAATCACAAGCAAGAATAAGGGCCACCTCTTTATCCAAAATTGAGGTAAAGAAGGAAAGAGTAGATGATATCAAGGAGTTCTGAAATAAAGAGAATGGGAGAAGAGGTAGTTCACATCAAATGGTCTCAATTTTTTCAGGAAATAGGCAAGGTTCTCATTGTGGCAGGAGAGAATAGATAAGGGGCATATAGTATACAAACGTATTTAGCATATCAGTATATACCCTTTGGGAATATAAGGTATATATGATCTCTCTGATCTACTGATGTCATAACCCTGTCAAAAAAGGAAAAGACAAGAGCATGAGGTCATGACCTGTTCTTGACAAAGCCATGCTGAATCGTAGGGATAGCTACAATTTTTTAAATGTTTACAATCTATCAATTTAATAAGATATTCGAAAATTCTGACAAAAATTGAAATTCACTGGCCTATAGATTTCAGGCTCTATCACATTCTCTTTTGGGAAAATTTGAAGAACATTTGCTTTTCTACAGTATTATGACCCTTCTCTTATTTTCCATGATGTCTCAAACATGACTGATAGTGGTTTACCAATCACACCCATGAGTTCTTTTTGTCCTTCAGTGTTTTTAGTTTTTGTACTGTTATTCTGAACTTGACAAAAAAGAATATTTCCATACACAAAGAACAGAAAAATAATATTATATATAATTTATATATCTAAATATCCATGATATTTAATTGTAGATCTTTTCTATTACATATAATACGGATTTAAAATATATAATAAATGTAATATTAGCTTCTTTTTGTCTGTGCCTCCTTCTGAATTTTCTTCTGTTCTCTTCCACATTGAGAAAAAGGTTTCATTTTCTTTCTCATTCATTTTCTTGCTTTTTCATATTTGTTTCATTACTATTACCAGCCTCTCTGACCTCTCAACTCTTCCTTCTTTTCCCTCACACTCAGGAAAATAAATTCTTCCCTTATAACACATAAGCACAGTTAAGCAAAACAAATTCGCACATTAGCCATGGCTGAAAACATATGTCTCATGCTATGCCACTCTAATCCATCAGCTATTCGTCAAGAGGTGAGAGGCATGCTTTGCCATTGATCTTTTGGAGTCATGATCAGAGTTATTAATTAAGCCTGTCAAAGTTGTTTTTCTTTTAAAATGTTATAGTCGTTGTGCAAAATCTTCTCTTGGTTCTTTTCACTTTTCTCTGAATCATATTATAAAAGCCTTCCAAAGCTTCTCTGAATCTGTCTCTTTGGTAATTTCTTATGTTCAACAACATTGCATTACATTCACCTACCATAATCTGCTCAACCATTCCCCAATTGATGGGCACCCCTTAGATTCCAAGTCTTTACTACAAGAAAAAGTGCTACTATAAATGTTTTTGTACATATGGGTCCCAATATCTAGGGGGTATTTGTCTACTAGGGTTATATGGCTGGATCACAAGGTATGCATAGCTGAGTGACTTTTTTAGGCCTAGTCTGAAACTGTCTTCCAGAATAGCTAGCTAGGCCACTTCATCAACATCCATTAATGTGACTGTCTTCCCACATTCCTTCCAACAAGTTATTTTCCTCTTTAAAAATCATTTTTGTCAATCTGATGGGTATGAGATGTAACCTTGCAGTTGTATTATTTTGCATTTCTCTTGTTATTAGTGACTTGGAGCATTTTTTTCATACAGTTGTTGATAGCTTATTTTTCTTTTGTGAATTGCCTATTCACATCCTTTGACCATTTATCTAGTGTGGATGATCATTACATATTTGATTCAGTACCCTATGTATCTTAGCCAATATTTATCAGAGAAGCCTGTTGCCAAAAATTTTTCCAAGATAATGCCAAGTTAATTTCCTAATTTTAAGTGTATTTCTTTTTTGCGCAAAAGCTTTTCAATTTTATTTAGTCAAAATTGTCCATTTTGTCACATATGATACTGTTTAGCCCTTATTAGGTGTAATAGCAAGCAAAGTTGGACTTTTTGTTTTGCCTTTTTTTCTTTTGGAGTTCTAGTTCTTCTCAGCACTAAGGTAATCAAGTGCCCTTGATTGAGTCTTCCCTTTGTTTCAATCAAGAGTCTTTGATGACCTGCTTAAGTCACAAGAAAGCCTAAGTCACATGAGGTTGAGTCACATGATTGTGCCAGCCTCTGACTCTGAAGAAGTGTATACATACTTTGAGGTTAGCATTTTGCTGTGAGGGGCTCACTCATTGGAAGAGTGTTCCTGTGACTTGAACAGACGAGACTCTGGATAGCCATTAAGGAGCCCCCCACCCTGCTTTGAAAACCCAGATGTTGGTGCTTCTTTCTCTTGCAATTATGTATGTATTGCTATGGACAGACACAAGTCCTGTCTGCTGATTTGTGTTGTTTGCTCTGTTTATATAATTTCTACTTGTAATTTCTGTTTGTGTTTTCTCTGAAGTTCAGGGTGCTGACTTTTTCCTCTGAGCTAAGTGAATGATATATGTATGTTTAATTGAAGTGAGATTGTAAACCCCTTAAAGTTGCTTTCCTTCAGAAAAACAGATCAAAGAATCTGTACTAGAAGCCCTTCTGTGTGCTGCTGTTGTTGGTCTTATACCTCCTAGCAGCTGCTAGTAATACTGTTGTTACATTAGGTCAAGAACTTTTCCTTTATCCATGGTCCTAATTAGTGCAAACAATGAATCTTGGGGACTGGTAATATTATTCAAATTCACACTATTTGAAGTTGTAATTATATATAAAATATGGCAATTTATTACAGTCACATAGAAATATGCAGTATGATGAGACTACACAATGGAATTCACCATTCACACTAATTAGGACCTTACTGATACTTATCTTCTCCCTTCCTAGGACCTTACTGTATGTATCTCCTCCCTTCCTCCTCTAAGTAGTGCATGATGTGATCTTTTATATCTAGGTCATATATATATATTTGCAGCTTATTTTGGTGGCATAAGATGTTAGACTAAACTTAATTTCTGCCAGACTGATTTCCTTTATTTCTCAGCAGTTTTTGGTGCATACTGATTCATTTGAATTTACTGGGTTTTGTTTTAGTTTACTGAACATTTAACTACCATGTTCACTTGTTTTTGATCTAATATGTTCCACTGATTAACTTTACTACTTTTTAATAAGTATCAAAAACTTTGATGATTACTGCTTTATAGTACAGTTTAAGTGCTAATACTAATAGACTCTTCCTTCTGACTTTTTTTTCATTATTTCCCACGAGATTTTGATCTTTTGATGCTATAGCAGAATTGTTTATTGTTTTCTCTAGCTCTATAAAGTAAGCCTTAGTAGTTTGATTTGTATGGCACTGAATAAGTAAATCAATATAGGTAATACTATCATTTTTAGTACATTGGCACAGTCCAACCATGAACAAATAGGTCTCCAATTATTTAAGATGATTTATTTTTGCCAACAATTTATGGAAAATTGGCAATAGTTGTTCTTCGAATGCCTGATAGGATTTACTTATAAATCCATCTGTTACCAAGTTGATTTTTCCTTAAGAGCTTTTTAATGACTTGTTCAATTTCTTTTTTTAAGATTGGGTTATTATCTATTTCTTGTTGTGCTTACTGAGGAATTTTAGGGTTTTGTAAAAATTCATCCATTTAAATTATCAGTTTTTGTTGGCATACAAATAAGCAAAAGTTTCTTTATTTTTATTAAATTTTTATTTTTATTAAACTTCCCTGTGTCTCTCTATCTCCTCCCAGACAACCTTCATAACAGAAAATTTAAAAAGAAAAAGAGAAAGCAGGAAAAAAAATGTAGTAAAAAAAAAACCCGACCAGTACATAAAATAATCTGCCATTACATACAATGTTCCACACTTGTGGATTGCCTTTTCCCCCACCTCTGCAAAGGGGTGTGCAGAGGAGGTATTTCCTTTTATCCCTCATTGGGGGCCATGCTTATTCTTTGCAATTTGGAAACATGCATTTTAGATTGTTTCGTAGTTGTTCTTTCCATTTATACTGTTGTCGTCATTGTCTATGTTGTATGGGAAGATCTCCATACACTGATGCAAAGTGAAATAAGCAGTACAGACAACACAGACAGAGTAATATCCCATTACATTCATGTACCATAACGTATTTAACCATTCCTCAATCAATGCTCAAAGACAATGTTTTTACTTCTTTGCTATTACAAAAAGTCCCGTTATAAATATTTGTGAGGGGCCAGGGAGGTTGTTGCAGAGTCTTTTTGTCAATAACCGGCAATTCCACTGTCTAACAGGGGAATCTGTGGGACCAAAGACATAGACATTTTAGTCACTTTATTTGTACAATTCCAAATTATTTTCCAGAATGGTTTTATTATTTTATAGCTCCACCAACAATAAATACATTATTGGTGTCTTTCTATATCTCTTCAAATATTAACTATTCTAATCTTTTGGCAGTTTTTGCCAATTTCTTGGGCATGAGGTAAAACATCAGAGCTGTTCTTCATTTCTTTAATATGGTTGTTATTGGATTCTTTCTTCATCTTTTGAGAACTATTTGTTAATATCCTTTTACCACTTCTCCACTGAAGAATGGCTTTTGGTGTTATATATTTCTGTAAGTTGTCTATATATCTAGGCTATCAAACCCTTATAAGACAAATCTGATACAAAGATTTTTCCCAGTTATATCCTTCCTTATCTTGGATGCATTCATTTTACAAATGTAAAAGGAAAAACTTTTCTAATAATTTTCTTTGTTTCCTCTTCATTTGTTGAGAATTTTTTTTATATTGGTGATTTGGTTTCACTCTCTTTTTGTAACCAAAACAGTTAGTAGTTTATTTTATTGATTTTAAAACAATTCATTTTTATTTAGTAATCCTATTTTTTAAAATTTTGTCAGTCTCTTCTTTGATTTTCAGAATTTTTATTTAGCTGGGAGTTTTTGTTGTGACTTTTCTAGATGTTTTTAGTGGTGACATGGCCAGTCACTGTTCTGTTCTTTGTTTTTTAGGAAGGAAAATGTATAATGATATAAATGTTCCCATAAGCAGGATTTTGACTGCATTTCAAAACTTTTTGTTATGTTGTCTCACTGTCATTATTTTAATTAAATTATTTATTGTTTCTTATTTGTTCTTTGGCCTACCAATTCTTTAGGATTAAATTAGTCTCCATTTTAAGTCTGAATTCTCTTTTCAAGTGTTCTTTATTAATTACGATTTTATTGTGTCGTAGTCAGCAAAGTATGTTCAAAATTTCTGCTTTTCTGAATTTATTTATGAGGTTTTTATGCCATAGAATAGTCATCTTTTGTGTATGTACCATCTTCAGATGAAATATATGTCTATTCCTTTCTATTCTCACTCAGTAATATCCAGAGTCATTGTATTTAACTTTTCTAAAATTCTACTCAGATCTTTAACTTCTTCCTCATTTAATTTTTTGTTAGATATCTTTGGGTCTGAAACGGGCATGTTGAGGTCCCCAGTAGTTATGGTTTTACTGTTTCCCTCTCTTTGATATTTAATTATCTTTTCCTTGTTAATAATATTAATAAAAGCTAGCACTTATATAGCTCTTTAAGTTTTACAAAGCACTTTACAAATATTATCTCATTTTACCCTTATTTACCTTGGGAGGTAGGTGCTACTGCTAGCCTCATTTTACAAATATGAAAACTGAAGTAAACAGAAGTTAAGTGACTTGCTCAGGGTGATATAGCTAGCAAGTCTCCAAGGCCAGATTCAAATTTGGGTCTTCCTGATTCTAAGTCCGGCACTCTATCTACTGCATAACCTAGCTGCCTTTATGTATTTAGATGCTAGGCCATTCCATGGAAATGTATCAAGTATTGATATCTCATTGTTTATGGACATGTAAGTATAATGTAATTTACCTAATTACCTCTTTTAACTGTGGCAATTTTTATAGCTGTCTTTTCTGAGACTGTGACTGCTACTAGACTTTCTGACTCCACCTGAAGCATAATAACCTCTCATCTAGCCCCTCATTTTAACTCTAAATTTTTAAGCTCACAAGTGTTTCTTGTAACCAATGAATTGTTAGAATCTGCTTTCCAATCCATTTTACTATCCTCCTCCCTTTTATGAGTGAATTCATCACACTCACAATCATTTGTTGTGTATTTTCTCTTTGCCCCACCTCCCCACCCCCCCCCCCTTGACTGGTTCTCTTTCTTTCTTTTTAATTACCCTTCAAAATGCACCCTCTGAAAATGAGATTTGTTTTGCTTTTGACTCTTCCTTCCCCAACTCTCTCTCCCCTTTTCCTATACCTGTTTTCCTATTAGATTAATGGAATGTATTTCGTTTCAAACTCGTGTGTGTGTGTGTGTTTTCAACCCTCCTTTCTTTGGTTCAGATAAGAATAGAATTCCTCTGACGCCATTCTCCAGGTTTTACACTCTTCTTAGTGGACCCCAATTATGAGAAATTGTAAGGTCCAACCCTTTCCTCCCCGTTTCTTCCCTAATGTATCCTTAATTTCCTCCTTCAGGCATCTTGGTGGTACAGTGGATAGAGTGCAAGGCCTGGAGTAAGTAAGAGTCTTCTTCCCGAGTTCAAATCTGGCCTTGGATACTTACTAGCTGAGGGATCCTGAAGTCACTTAATTGAGTTTTACTTCAGTTTCTTCATCTGTAAAATGGGCTAGAGAAGGAAATGGCAAACCACTCCAGTATCTTTGCCAAGAAAACCCCAAATGGGGTCACAAAGAGTCAAATATGACAAAAATGAATGAACAGTTCCTCCTTTATTTTTCCTCTCTTAAGACCATCAAAACAGGATACAAGCACCCCCAGGTCCAGGGTCTGTCTAGTTTAACTGCCTCTGTGACTCTCGCAGATCCCAGAATTCTGAAGAGAAGCTTGTCTCTGTTCCCTCTATCAGGCTCTATTAGCCCTTCCTCACTTTTTAGTCCCTTCCAATAGCTCAAAGGAATTTTTTGTTTGTTCCCAGTGTTTGCATTTTAAAGTTTCTACTTGAGACTGACTTTCATTAGGAATGTTAGAAAGTCCTCTCTCCTATTAAAGATCCGTTTTTATCGACTCTTTGTCCCTTTAACACTTTTTATCTATTTTGTTTCTTTTAAATAGATAACATTTTTCATTCATAAGGTTCATTTTCCTTACTCGCAATGGTATCTGTTTCCTTGCATTTGGATCACTTTGCCATTACTGATAATTTGTGAATTTGTAATATGACAGCTAAGGCCATGTGCTTTATTGTTGGCCCCTCTTGAATGCACGTTTTCTGTGTATTATCGGTCCTCTATACCACTATTTTTCTTATCTGGGATGTATTACTGTCTATGATAAGTTACCCAGTAAACATATGTATATGCACATACATACACACAATAAATATGTTACATACATGCATACATACTGTTATGTACATATATACATGGAAAGGCAGTTTTCTCCTTCCCCGTGAACTTTTAGTTTTAAATACTTCTGATGAAATTTGCAAGACTTCAAGCAAATAATTTTCATTGTCCTATAATCTTAAACTTAATTTCTTCCACCCTCCAAACTCCTGGTGGAAGGTAGGAGTGATTTTTTGCTCTTCAAATCCCTTTTCTTCTATTCTCGGAAAAAAACATTTAATTCTCCTTGAACACCAGGAAAATAGAAGCATTCCTCCAGCCCTTTCATTTTGTCCTACAGGAGGAAGACCAACTTGTACTTTATGCATAGAGTGTTGTTTTGCATTGGCAGAAACACAAACATGGTGTATTCTCTGAGGGTCACTGTAAAATTCCCCTTGCCTTCCATATTTGCTGCAAGGAAGACCCTCAGGCCTCTGTCATTCTTGTTAGTAGATCTTGCTCCTAACTCTGTGGTGAATTGATTTGGCAAACTGCCTACTTGCCACATGTGTTAGTTGTGCTGTAGGCAGTTCTGAATAAGGCTTAATTTATTTATTTCAGGCCTCCTACCTTTTCTGATGATAAGATTCTAACTTGCTCAGCTGTCTTTGATTGGTAATTAGCAGATTCCTACCAAACTGTAACGCCAACAGAAGCTTGCCTTTAGCTAACTCCTATGCAAGTCTCAAGCAGAAATATAATTACCAGCAAGGCTTTATGAATGAAAATGAATGAATGACTATGCATTATTAAGTGCCTACTTTGTGCCAGGCATTGTGCTAAATAAAACTATTTACCTATTTCTCCTGTTTTCTTCCTGATATTATTTCCTGGCTTTCAGAACAACATCCATAAAAGTAATATAAAATAAAGAACAAAAATAAAGGAACAGGAATCATTTAACCTAGGGTAAAGAAGGTGTGATATATGGCTTAATAATGGGTTTTTTTTTAAAATATGAATTTTAGGATCTCATTAATAGGCACAGGTAGGAGGGGCTTATAAGGTGTGAAGGATGCAGCTGTTCCTTGACATACTGCCCAGAGTCATCATTCTGGAGTTCTTTGGCGTACAGCGTGCCTAAGACATCCAAAAGCTTGCAAAGCAGCCAGAGGTGCAAGACTTTTCCAGGAACACACACACATACCATAGACACATGAGAAAAGTAACCCAGGTAATGACTCCCCAGATGGCTCTGTCACAAGAAGGTTACCACTGGTGAATCTTGCCTTTTCTTCTGTCAATGTAATCGGTTTTACAAACGCAGCACAGCAGCCAATTTGGGAACCCCAGCCCAGAAATCTGGGCTACCTCTGCTTTTATATCATGTTTATAAACAGCCTTATGGAGTGGCAGAGGCTGATGCTTTTATTAAGGCTACTGACTACAGCTAATGCCTTCCTGCTCCCACAGGTCAATTGCCCTGCCTCTTTGATTGCGGTGACCATGAAAAGGCCACATCTATAGATTATTACCACACAAACTGATCTTGATTAGGAATGACATACTATTATACTTTGTTGAAAAAGTGTCTGATATGTTATTTAAAATGTACATATGGTTGCTTCAAAAGAAAAGTTACCCTCTTTACAGATAGAAATAGCTCTTGAAGAAGGGACTGGCCTAGAGAATTAAGCTGCTTCAACTGCTTCATTTTAAAAAACGTGAACATGATAAATACATATCACATTCATGTTACAAAAATGTTATAGTGTGAGGAGCAGAATCTCATCTGACTTAGCAGATCCAAAGTGAAAGGCAGGCAAACACATAATTCCATTGACAGAAAGAAATCATGGGAATTTGAGGTGTTCTTGAATTTAGTTTACAACAGGAATAAGGTGCCAATTAGAAGCAGAGGAAAAAGTCCTATTCAGCAACACCTGTATCAGGCACAAGATCTTAGAGCAATATCGAAGGAGGAGAGTTAAAATAAACAAGTTAGTTTAATGATATCTAAACTTCACTCAGGACAATCTAGTTCTCAGCATATGCATAATTGGCATTGGAAAATTTTTACTTTTAAAGTGAATCCAACTAAGCCAGGAACCAATATTTTATAGTAAAGAGTGAAAAACAAAGGTTTGGTTAGGACTGAACCTAAAACAAAATCAAGAAAATAAGTCTATCTTCTATTTGACAAAATTTAGGTTATAAATCACAACTACATGATACTTCTTAGAATGAACAAATAATAAACCAGCTCAATTTTTTGATCTAATTGTTCCAAATAAAATTGTATACTAATGATCATAATGATAAGATAATGATATTGATGACAACATGCAACCTCCTTCATTTTACATTTGACTTTTGCTGTACAATCATAAAGAGGGTCAGTGTTGCAAAAATATTCTACAGCCTCATCAATTTTCTCAAGAGCTTCTCTTAATCTTTTTATATTAAAATAACTTTCTTTTAATCAGAGATGAAACAAACAACAAAGACATTAACAGGACAGAGTTGTCAGAGATAGACTCTAATAAAGATGGGAGGGATGTTTGAGAGGGGACTAATTTTATAAGTGGTCAGCTCAGCAGGAAATAATTTTGTGTTATGACTTGCTTCATTTCACTCTTCCAATCTTATAGGGAGGTAGCATGGCATTGTGGATAGAAAGCCAGCCTTGGGGTCAGGAAGACAGGTTTCCTGTTCTGCCTTTGACACTGACTGTGACCTTGAACAAGTCATCTATCCTCTCAGTGATCCCAGGCAATTTTCTGAAATTATAGATTACCCAAAAACTGTTGATCTGCATGAGTAGAGGGAACATTCTTACCTGGAGTTCCCTACAACCAATGAAATAGCAGGTCTGCACCAAAACCAAATGCAAGCATAACTGTAGAGATCTGGATACTGAATGCTTAGATAATGAGGACCCCCATTTGGGTTACCCCTTCATACTTCAGATATCAGGTAGTTAGAGCAGGTTGAAAAAATAAATCCCCAAACTCCAGATATGACAGAATGACTAAAAGCAGCTTAGCAAAATGAGATTAAGTTTCATGAGGTTGAAGGCCATGTTACTGAGGAGAAAGGAAACAGAACAGTGCAGATTGCTACATTTGGAGTCTTCAGAGGTCCTGCTTCTGCCTGAAAAACCTGCCACCTGAGTGACCCCAAGCAGATCATTAACTCCTCTAGCCTCCAGTGCCCTCGATTGTAAAATGAGGAGGTGGGACTAGGTTTCTAAATCTATGGGCCAATGACATTATAGGTTATGTGATTAATCCTGATTAATGCAAATAAGGATTTGGTTGTTTACTTACATTTATATTTTTTTTAATTTTTATTTTATTTTTAATTTTCAACATTCACTTCCATAAGTTTTAAATTTTCTCCCCTTCTCTCCTCTCCCCCTCCCCAAGACATCATTACATTTATATGTTGAAACAAACTAAATGCCTTTGTTTGCACTGTTCTCTACAGATGGAATGCCATCTTCCTCATTTCTGCTTGTTGATCTCCTACTCTAAACATAGGTCTGACCATGTCATTCCCTGCTCAATGAGGGCCAGGGGCTTCCTCTTGCCTTCAGGATTAAAAAGGGTGTTCTTAGTTTTACATTTAAAGCTCTTCCTAATCTACCTTCAGCCTACCTTTCGGGACTGCTTTCATAGGATTCTCCTTCACAACTACTTTGTAGCCAAATGGGCCTAGGTAGGGAGTCCCAAAATCAACATTCCATCTCCTGTTTCAGCAACTTTCCACTGGCCAACTTGCAGAATTGGGATGCGTTCCCTCCTCACTCCCTCTTCTTAGCATCCTTAGCTTTGTTCAGGCCTCATCTCTGGTGCCACCTCCAGTGGTAAAACTTTCCTCATCCCCTAAGTTTTCAGCATTCTCTCCCTCCTCAAATAATTATTTCTCTTTGTATCCCCTCTAGTACATAGCATGGTGCAATGAACATATTAAGTACGTAAACAAAAGTTTAGTGAATGAATGTGAAATCAAAAAGCAGAAATACTCAGAGTACATGTCTTAGTCATCTGAAAAGGAACTTCTATACCAGACAATAGCTTTGAGGATGAGCTTTTTGTTACCTAAGGAGAATTTTGTCATTGACTGGTACCTACTTGAACTGTAGCCAAGTGATGGGGGCCAGGGAGAGAAGAGGAGTGGGTCCAGACCCTTATAGGCCATGGCTAAGCAAATCACTTCTACATATTAGACAGCTAGGAGCATAGTGGATATACCACTGGAGTCAGGAAGACCTAAGATATGGAAAGTGCTTAGCACAGTGCCCTGAACATAGGTGCTTAATTAATGCTTGTTTCCTTCCTTCTATAAAGTTAATATGTTATGCATATTCATCATATTGTAGCCACTGATATTTAGAAGAACCAGAAATCTGAGGGAATTGAAATTTATCCTTCAGAGTAAATATATATTAATCTATTCTGAGTTACTACTGACAAAGCTTTTTCAATTGAATGAAAGGCTCGATGAAGGACCAATGTGTCATAAACTTTAATTCTGATAAGACATTGAGACAAATACGTCAGATTTTTTTCCTCATTTTTTTTTTACTGTCCTTCACTTAAATATGAAGCGGTGGGAACCTACTCTATTCTCCCAGCTCTTGCTCTATGATCCTATGATCTTCGTCTATTATGTAGGAAGGTGTTTCCTTATCACATTCCAATATTTATAGTCTTTCTACAGCTATGAATTTGGGGCCTACGATATTCAGCTTGGTTGTGGACACTGAACAAATTAACAGATAAATGCCTAATTCTTATAACAACTGCAGTAATAATCAAGTGGCTAAGGGAGAAGCTCAAAAGTGGTTGGGGAATTTTCTAAAATGAACTGGATTTCCCTTTTCACATTTGTTTTTTCATTATGTCACAAAAACACAAGATGTCTCTGGGTTAACATTTGGGCCCTGGGCCTTGGTCGCAAGCTAAACATATATTTTTTAAAAGACAATACTTTCTATCTCGATACGTCATAATGGCAAAGGGAAGACTTCAGAGAAGACTTTGTATGGTGATTTTTACATCCATGGATATCAAGATCCTTCATAACATCAAGACTTGCTGTTAGAGTTATCACGACACTCACCTAAGGAAAGAAGGAGAAAACTGTTCTATGCAAGAAATCCAATGCAGTGGTTGATTGAAAGGTGATTCTGATGAATCTGATGTAAGATCACCGGTGTCATTCTGAAATGCCCTGTTGAAAGAGAAATCATTTTTTAAAGAAAATAAATTATGAAACATTGCACATCATTAAATCTATTTTTGGATTTAGCCACTCTTCAGAGCTAATTACTTAACAAAGAAACTGTTCTGGGGTTACCACATGAAAAACACAAATTGTCTCCCTTGGGAATGTACTACACATGTCAATGTGTGACTCAATATAGAAAGGCAGATCAGTGAGCCGAAGAAAAAAGGCATGAAAGAAAGTTCAAGGCCTCTTGAGGACATTCATGTTGTTTGCACTTACAGAGAATAACAGTACTTTTAAATATTGTTCAGTCATGTCCGACTCTTCATGACCCCATTTGGGGTTTTCTTGGCAAAGACAATGAAGTGGTTTGCCATTTCCTTCTCCAGCTCATTTTACATATGAGGAAGCTGGAGGCAAACAGGGTTAAGTGACTGGCCCAGGGTCACCCAGGTAGTAAGTGTCTGAGGCTAGATTTGAACTCAGGAAGAGGAGTCTTCCTGACTCCAGGCCTGGTGCTCTGGCTGCTTCAACTTCTAAATGTTAGGAATCAATCAGGGAACACTGATGGAGTGCTACTACGCATCAAGCACTGTACTGTGCTATTAAGGATATAAGATGAAATTTGTTGATTACATAAAACTAGACGGAGATACATTGGCATTTGTTCCCATTTCCCATCTCAAAGGGCCAAACTCTCTTCCGGGTGGATAAAGCAAAATTACTTTTAGAAGGCTCATAGGATAATAAATTTAGAGCTTGGAGGAAGGAAATAAGCATTTATTAAGTACCTGCTAAGTGCCAAGCACTGTGTTAATCACTTTATAAATATTATTTCATTTTATCCTCCAAACAACCCTGTGAGGTAGGTGCTATTATGATCTCTACTTTACATATGAGGAAACAGGGAGACAAAGGTTAAATGACTTGCCCAGGGTCATACTCTAGCAAATGTCTGAGGACAGATTTGAATTCAGGTCTTCTTGACCTCAGGCCCAGCTTTCTATACACTGTGCCACCTGGTTGTCTCTAAGAACTTTAGGGCAGCCTTTGAGGCCATCTAGATTGATTGTTTTATGTTTCAGATGAGGAACTGAAGCTCTGAGAGGCTGGGATTGCCCCTAAGCCACACATCTATTAAGTATCTAATGGGGTTAGAACCAAAGTCTTTCTGACAAGAAGTCTAGCGCTCCACCTACTATACGCTGCTTCCTCTCACGGAATATGACTTGACTTCTGTGAAATTAAACATCAGTCAATTGAGAAGCAATGAGCATTTACTAAATGCTTACTATGTGCCCAAGACCACTGTTATGCGCTGGTATTACAAAGAAATGCAAACACACAAAAACAGTCTCTGTCCTCGGGGAGCTTTTCAAATGACATGTAAATGTGAGCGTGTGTGTATGTGTGTTGCCCATATAGGTTAACTGCATCCACACAGGTTTGTCTAGCTAAGGCTCACAGGGAACCATGAATCGACAGACATTTTCAAAGTTTCCTCTGCCTACCTTTCTCTAACGACTTTGATTCCCGCCAGGAGAGGAAGCAGGAGATTGGTGCCAAAGGTTGGCCATTCTGTTTTCCTCAGAGAAAGGGTTCAAAGGCTAGAATTATACTTATCTGCCCCTCCTAAATATTGTTAGTATAGGGGACATAATGTTTAGGTTTAAGCCGCATTTCTGATTGGTATTCCTTAATAGGGAAGAACTGCCCCAAACTATATATCCAATGCCACATAGAGGGAATGGGAAGTAGGCAAAGGGGAAGGCTGAAAGGACTAGGTAGGCCTATAGAAGGCGGCATTTGAGCTAAGCCTTGAAGGAAAGCAGATATGTCCAGAAGTAAATGTGAGGAGAAAGAGCATTCCAGGTATAAAGGACAGCCGGAGTTCACCACCTAGCAGCCATCCTGTTGGTAATAAGCCTCTCTTTACATAGCAGGGAAGACCCACCAGCAACATCCTGGAAGCCTTTGAACATGGCACAAGCTCTATTGCTACAGCCTTCAAAAATCCAGCATCATTACTTCTACACCACCAATCTAAGTACTACTTCAACTCATCTTGAAATACAATTATAATATCCCTCCCCCACCCCCTTCATTGCTTTTCATAGCACTCATGATCAAATTCTTTGTGGTAAAGCCAGGTTCAGCCAGATTACATTTCCCTTGTCTTTTCCTGCTTCCCAGTGTGCCTCTCACGTTCATACTACTCCATTTATCCAATTATCTACCTTCCACTTAATTTCTCCCAAGATGCAGCCTATGCCCAGAAAACCCTTTCTTGCCATGGCTTCCTAAGTTACCTCTAAATGTTCAAGCAGCTCCTTAAAATCTGCCAACAAAATAACTTCCCTGACTAATTGGAAAAAAAAAAGAAAATTTCCCTTGGCCATTTCTGCCTTAAATATGCAGTTCCCTTGATGATTCTCCTCCATCTGCCACTCAAAAATATGGTCTTGCCCCTCTGCTTGCATTAAATTTTCTTCTTCTGTGTCTTTTGCTGAATGCTTACCCCACATTTAGGGCTTGCCTTTAAATTTTAAGTTCCTCGAGAGCAAGGATCGCATCGCTTAACTTGTATGACGCCAAGTGCAGCTAAGTAAGTACTTAATGAATGCATTCTGACTGAATTTCTGATTGAAAGTGTCAAGAAAAAATCTTTAAGAAAAGGATGGGCAATTGCTATAAAATGTTGCCTAATTACAACTTCATCTCTCAAGACTCTAAGAAAAATGGAATAACTACTAATAATGGAATTTTTTAGTGCCAAAAATTCTCAGAGAATAAATTACTGGCAATATACTTTTTGCCAGAACATTTCTTCCAGATACCTAAGTTCACTTATTCCTCTGACAGTTATACAATAATACTGGTAATTGTAAGGTTGTTTTGGCTACAAGAAATTTTATGGCAGATGTTTATGGTCTCAGAGGGGGAGGGATCTGTATGAGCATTTAATTCCACAGCAAGATCCCAAATTAGTTTCATTATTCTGGAGAGTATAACAGGGTGAGAATTGATCCACAAGCCTCAATGGAGGAATGAAATGATGAGATAGCTACAAGATACATTCTAATGATGTTTTGTTGTAGGGTTAGAAAGAGGGGATGCTATAAATAATTCAGAGTAAAAGATAAAATATAATTGCATGAGCTGTAGCATGTTTTCCCCATGAAACACAACAGCATTTCTATATGGGGGAGTAATTATTCCTTTTAAAAATAATTAAATGGACTATAGGTTGCAAAGAATGATTATTAAATTTTCAAGCCTTCCCAATCTGAAATACAGCAACATCTGAAATCAAGAACATAAACCACAGAATCTTTTGTGTATGGATTCAGTCAACGTTGGCCAAATTACACTGCAGGTAGTTTGCTTTCCTTGCCCTCTCCTTATGGCTCCCTTCTCCTACCTCCTTTTACACATTTTTTTCCACCTTCATCAGCCAGCCTGGAGGACTCTCATGTTACCTTCTGCCCCCTAAACCAGCCTTGTCCTTCCTGAGCTGTGGCATAAAATCCAAAGTTAGCACTTTCATCCCTTATCATATTGATGAATTTAACTAGTTCACAGAAAGGTGCCAATGACCTTGATAGCAAGCCTAATGTGTTAACAAGGTCATAAGTTACCTTTGTATATCTCAGAACATCTACTACAATGTTAAACACACTTTATTTTATGATTGTTTAACCCAACCTCCAGGGTATTTGCATTTTAAAAGTGGCTATTTGTTAATACCTCCCTTCAAGTAGTAAGTGGAGAGAGGTGTCTTTTGTTAGGGAGAGCCTATCTGGAGGTCCTCAATCACAATGTGTAGGCAATAGCCTACTCTATTCATGAAAAAGGCCAGCTCTTTATGGATATAGAATCATAATTAGAATCACAGTATCGTAGTTAGTATCATAATTAGAATCAAGAACTATCAATAGTTAATATGTAGACAGTTTAAACCTTGTATGATTCTAAGTACCCCCTTCTCCCCTCTTTCTCAACCCTCTCTCCCCCTTCTCTTTTCTACCCCCTCCACACTATTACTATAGAAATAGAAATAGGACTATGGGATGTTTTGTATTTTATCAATTTCATGCGTTGCCATTAACCTAAAAAATTGTCCAATGACAATGCTCCATGTCTAGCTTCCCATGATTAGACTCTCCATATTAAGTTAATCCTTGAAGAGAAATCTTCTATTACTAGTACCCTAAGAGAAGTCTTTTTTCATTGTAATGAGCACCATCTCAGGGAGCATGCTCAGATTTGCCTTTATTGGTTCCTATCAACTCTACATATGTTGGCTCAATATTTAGGCCTGTTGGCGATGATCTAATCATGAGAGTGACTCAGATCTGAAGCCTATAGGTCCTCTTTCATTTTAAAATGGCAAAGCAATACCCTCCTTGGCTACTGAGTGGAAAGAGCCTTTTAAAAAGAAGAAACTATCTCTGTTCTTGCTTCAATATTATCCTATCTGGCAAGTAATGCTCTCTACCACCAAACTCCCCATTAGAGCTGGGGGCAGCAGGAGGGAAAGGGTCCTCTTTCTGCTTTCTGCTTCCCTTCCTGAGAAGGTAAGTGACTATTATTCTCTCTAGGCTTAGAGGCATTTGAAAGGTCTCAAGGTCCAGTGTCCAATGAGGGGACGTGACCAGCAGCAAGGGAAGAAGATAGCATTGAAGAAGACAACCTCTAAGAAAAGGAGAAGGCCAAGCCTCTCGTTTGACTGGCCAAAAGATACAGACTTGGAAGGGGACAATGCCTACTCAGCAGTTTTGCAAATGTTTAGATGAGGTTTAAGTATTGGCCTCCTAGCAGGTTGTAATATCACACAACATTCTATCTCTGTCTCTAGTCCTTTGTACTGGCCATCCCTCATGCCTACAGTGCACTGCCTTCTTACGTCCACCTCACCTAGCTCCTCTTTCCCTTGAAGATGCAACTTAAATAAGCACTTCTGCATTGTCTTTCTTGATCCATAAACAACTGTTCAATGTTTCTCTAAGTTCCTGATATATATAATTTCTTACAATGCAATGATTTTTATTACATTTGTATTCACAATTGATGATCATGTACTTTGCTTCCAGTTTTTCTACCACAAAAAGTGCTTCTTGGAATACTTTGGCACAGCATCTATCTATCTATCTATCTATCTATCTATCTATCTATCTCTATCTGTCTGTCTGTCTGTCTGTCTGTCTGTCTAGCTTTCTGTCTGTTTTCACATCTTTCACCTCTTTGAGAGTATATGAACTATAGTGGCACCAATGGTGCAGGCTTTTCTCATGTAATTACAATTGTTTTCCAGAAGAGAACAGACCAATTCACAGCACTAATAATGATATATTAGTGTTTATGTCTTCCCACAATCCCTCCAATAATTACAATGAACATTTATCAACCATGCTATTTGGTGAAACCTTTGAATGTAGCATAGTTTTTATACAGAGTTGGCCTCAGAATCAGGGAGAGCTGAGTTCAAATTCTGATTCTGATATATATTAGCCACAAGCCCATGGGCCACTTAACCTCTCAGGGACCCAAGCAACACTCTAAGACTACAAGTTGCAAAGAAGGTGCCAATCTGCATTGTTAGAAGAAATTCTTCATCCAGAGCTATTTATATCAAAGAAATAAGAAGACTGGTTAAAAAAAAAAGAAGTCAAACCTCAGTGTTGTTTTAATTGGCATTTCAGTCATTATTAGTAGTTTGGAACATCTTTTTGTGTGGTTCTTGAGAGTTTATATTTCTTCTCTTGAAAAATTTTCTTCATATCCTTTGATCAGTGAATAATTCAGAATTTGATGTATTTATGTCAACCCCTATTATCTTGGATACTAGAGATATATAAGGCAAATGTTTTTGTTCCAAATAAATTTTCTTATAGCTGTGCTGACTTTGCTTATGGAAAGGACTTTTTCATTTTAGGTAATCAAAACTGTCTATATTATCTTTAATGACCATACCTATTAATATTTCATTAAGACTTCTCCCCTAGCCATATTTGTGAAATTAACCTCCCTCTAACTCAATTTTTTTAAAAAAATGATATGACCTTTTGTATTTTTGTGGCACATCCATTTGGAAATTGTGATATATGATGTAAACTGCTTCCCAGTTTCCCCAGCAGTTTTCATTGAATAAAGGGTCCTCCATGAGTAAAAGTTCTTTGGTTAATTGAATTATGGGGTACGGTGTTCAACTGCTTCTGAATTTTGCTTATCTAGTTCTACTAATGTACTTCTCTATTTTTCAAACCAGTACCAAATAATTTTGATGGCTATTGATTTGTGATATAGATTGATTTCTAGTAATGTTAGCCTGCTCCCTCCTCTCCCTACCCACCAATCCCCCCTTTTCCATTATTTCCCTTGAGATTTTAGATCTTTTGTTTCTCCAAATGAATTTAGTTTTTATTTGGATGATTTCTTTAAAGTAAATCCATGGTAGTTTGATTGGTATAGCATTAAACATGTAACTGAATTTAGGCAGTATCATTTTTATTACATTGCAGTGCCCAATCATTAATAATGAATGTCTCAAATAATTTAAGTATATATTTCTAGAAAGAGTGTTTTGCAATTTCTGTATGTCTTGATGGGTTAACATTCAAGAATTTTTTCCATTTTATGATCATTTTAAATGGTATTTCTCATTGTATATTTTGCTGGGTTTTGTTACCTACAAAATGACTGATGATTTTTGTGAATTTATTTTGTATATTACTAGTTTAACTTTTTACTTTATACTAGCTGTGTAACCCTAGGCAAGTCTCTTAATTGTTTGCCTCAATTCTTCATCTGTAAAATGAGCTAGAGAAGGAGATAGCAAACCATTCTAGTATCTTTGCCAAGAAAATTCCAAATGGGATTGCAAAGAGTCAGACGGGACTGGAATGATCAAACATCAACAAAAACTTTAACTAAAGCAACTGTTTCAGTTAAATTTTCAGATTGTCTTTGGAGTTAGAGCTAATATGGCAGAGTAAAAGTAGGGACTTAACCTGAGCTCTCCCCCAAACCCCTCCAAATACCCATAAAATTACTCTAAACAAATTCTAGAGCAGGAGAACTCACAAAATTACAGAGTGAAATAGATTTCCAGCTCAAGACAAACTGGAAGGTCAACAGGAAAGGTCTATTGCACTGGGCTGGAAGAGGAGCGCAGACCAATGCTGGCCAGACCTGCACAGACTGGGTCCCCCAGCAAACCTGGAGCAGGCCTCAGGGGACTGAATCACTGGCAGCTGTGGCAGTTTCCAGACTTCTCAACTCACAAATGCCAAAGACAACTTAAAAGGTCAGTAGGAAGGGTGTGTTGGGACCCAGGTAAGAGGAGCACAGTCCAGCCCCAGCCCCAGGGTGGGATGGTAGCTTCCAGAGCTCATGGCCCACAGACAGTGTGGAGATCAAGTGGCTGATCACAGGGGGATTGTAGGGATCTCTTTGCTGGTGCTGAGGCAGGATTCCCTTACTTCACCCTGTTTGGATCTGGGCCACAGTCCTGGGTGGTGGTCCTGGGGTGAGGAGGAGCACTGGCATGGCAAAGCTTGTGGCTGAAGTGAAGAAGGAATCCTCCTCACAGTTCCAAAGCAGAAAAGAATGCTTGTGGTCACTCACAGATCAGAGCACAGGCCAGGAAAGGAGTAAATACCTTTCTTTTGATCATGCCACCTTAGAAGAACTGAAAATTTACAGGCCCTAGAAGTATCTCTGAAAACAGCTGCACAAAACCCCTGAAGTTTGGGAGAGTACACCTTCCACATTGGAAGCAGAGTCTGACATTAGCAAAGAGTTAAAAAGTCAAGTAATTGGCTGGGAAAATGAGTAAACAGAATAAAAAACTCAGACTATAGAATCTTACTTTGGTGACAAAGAAGATCAAAACATACAACCAGAAGACAACAAAGTCAAAGCTCCTACATCAAAAATCTCTAAGAAAAATATGAATTGATTGCAGGCCATGGGAGAGGTCAAAGGATTCTGAAAAACAAGTAAGAGAAATAGAGGAAAATTTGGGAAGAGAGATGTGGGTGATGCAAGAAAATCATGAAAAATGAGTCAACAGCTTGCTAAAGGAGACCCCACCCCCAAATACTGAAGAAAATAACACCTTAAAAATAGACTAGGGGAAGCTAGGTGGCACAGTGAGTAGAGCACTGGCCCTGGAGTCAGGAGGACCTGAATTCAAATCCGGCCTCAGATACTTGACACAGTTACTAGCTGTGTGACCTTAGGCAAGTCACTTAACCCCAACTGCCCTCCTCCAAAAAAAAAAATTGACTAACCCAAATGGCAAAAGAGCTCCAAAAAGCCAATGAGGAGAAGGATGTCTTAAAAAACAGAATTGGCCAAATGGAAAAGGAGATCCAAAAGTTCAATGAAGAAAATAATTCCTTAAAAACTAGAATGGAGCAAATGAAAGCTAATGACTCTATGGGAATCAAGAAATTATAAAACAGAACCAAAAGAATGTAAAAAATAGAAGATAATGTGAAATATCTCATTGGAAAAACAACTGACCCGGAAAATAGATCCAGGAGAGATAATTTAAAAATTATTGGACTACCTGAAAGCCATGATCAAAAACAGAGCCTAGACATCACCTTTCAAGAAATTATCAAGGAAAACTGCCCTGATATTCTAGAACCAGAGGGTAACATAGAAATTGGAAGAATCTACAGATCACCTCCTGAAAGAGATCCCAAAAGGAAAACTCCTAGGAATACTGTAGCCAAATTCCAGAGTTCCCATGTGTATTAGCAAACACCCTAGCATCCTCAGGATGGCCTGGTAGCACAGGTTCTTTGATCTGCTTTTATAAAGGAATAACAGCTTCAAAGGGGATAACAATCCTACTTTAATTAAACAATGCAGACTTTATTCTATCTAACCTTCTCACAAGGGTTGCTGAGCACCAACTCCAACAGCATTCCCTAATCACCCTTCTCACAGGGGCCAATGAGGGGGGTGAGGGAACTCCCCTTACCTCTTGATATGGCCAATTGAGACAGGCACAACTTGTACACCCCCCTAAATCCCCTCAAACCTCAATGGGGGCCAGTTGAGGCAAACATAGATTCCCCTCAAGCCTTGATGGGGGCAGGTCAAGGCACACACAGCATCCTAGCTTGTGCATTTCAACCCTAAAAGTTCCCCACTCACTGATCAGTGCCTACCTGCTTTATACTTATACTCCACCCCTCCAGGGTCCTCACCTTTACAATCTAGACAGACAACACCTGGCTTTTACAATCTACACCAGTAGTGGTGGAGATGTTTTGAATGACAGAACTCATATCTAACACCTGGAAACAAGAGATTGTTATGGCCATGGATCATGGAAAACCAAACTCCAAAAAATACTAACAAAAATCAACTTTCCTTACGCTTATACCATGTCAAGGAGAAAATATTCCAAGCAGCTAGAAAGAAACAATTCAAGTATGGTAGAAACACAATCAGAATAACACTCAAGATATAGCAGCTTCTATATTAAGGGATCAGAGGGCTTGGAATATGATGTTCCAGAGGTCAAAGGAGCTAGGATTAAAACCAAGAATCACCTACTCAGCAAAACTGAGTATAATCCTTCAAGGGGAAAAATGGATATTCAATGAAATAGAAGACTTTCAAGTATTCTTGATGTAAAGACCACAGCTGAATAGAAAATTTGACTTTCAAAGGACAAGAATCAAGAGAAGCATGAAAAAATAAACAGGAAAGAGAAATCATAAGGGACTTACTAAAGTTGAACCATTTACATTCCTACATGGAAAGATGATATTAGTAACTCATGAGACCTTTCTCAGTATTAAGGTAGTTGGAGGGAATATATATACATATATATATATATGTGTGTGTGTGTGTGTGTGTGTGTGTGTGTGTGTGTGTGTGTGTATGTGTGTGTGTGCATGTATATACACATATATGTATGTATGCATATACATATATAAGTATATACACATATATGTATATATACATATACACAGACATATACATATATATTTATATATACACATATAAATATACATATTATACACATACACACACACAGTGTGAAGTGAATTTCATGAAGAGATGATATCTAAAAAATAAAATTCAAGGATGAGGGATGAATGTACTGGAAGAAGGAAAAAGGGAGAGGTAGAATGTGGTAAATTATCTGACATAAAAGAGGCAAGAAAAAGCTTTTACATTAGAGGGGAAGAGGCAGGAGGTGAGAAGGAATGAGTGAACTTTACTCTTATCAGATTGGCTGAAGGAAGGAATAACATACATACTCAATTGGGTATGGAAATCTATCTTACCTGCAGGAAAGTAGGGGAGAGGGGAGAAGGGGGGAGAGCATGATAGACAGGAGGGCAGATTGGGGGAGGGGGTAGTCGGAAGGAAACACTTTTGAGGAGAGACAGGGTCAAAGGAGAGAATAGAATAAATGGGGAATGGCATAGGATGGAGGGAAATATAGTTAGTCTTTCACAACATGACTATTGTGGAAGTGTTTTACATAACTACACATGTATAACTTATATTGAATTGCTTGCCTTCTCAATGAGGGTGAGAAGGGGAGGGAAGAAGGGAGAGAATTTGGAATTCAAAGTTTTAAAAATGCATGTTAAAATTGTTTTTACAAGCAACTGGGAAATAAGATATACAGGCAATAGGGCATAGAAATCTATCTTGCCCTACAGGAAAAGAGAAGAGAAGGGGATAAAAGAAGGGGGTGAGGTGATAGAAGGGAGCACAAACTGGGGAGAGGGGTAATCAGAATGCACACTGTTTTGGGATGGGGGGAGAAATGGGGAGAAAATTTAGAACTCAAAGTCTTGTGGAAATCAATGTTGAAAACTAAAAATAAATTAGTAACGCTAAAAAATTTTCATTGAATTTATGGGGTTATCTAAATAAACTATCATATTGGTTACAAGGACAATATTGGCCATTTCCTTGGCTATGTTTATTACAATTTCTATTTCACATTTAATATAGAGAGCATCAATAACACAAAATCAAATGATAATGAAGAAAATGCTTTACTCCTGATCTTTTTAAGAAAGTTTCTATATATCTTAGTTTTAGATAGATTAGCTCATGTTTAGGAAAAGTCCTTCTATTCATATGCTTTTTGATGCTTTAAAAAATGAATTGCTATATTTTGTCAATGGCTTTTTTAGATATCTCTTCATATTAGCATCAAGATCTTTATTATCTATGTTATTAATGAGATTCATTGTCTCTATAGCTTTATTAAGGTTGAAAACATCCTTTCATTCCTAGCATAAATCCAACATGTTCATGGTGAATGGTTCTTGGAAAATGTTGTTGGAGCTTCCTTCCTATCTAATATTTCTGCATCAGTATTCATTAATGGAAACATCCCAGTGCGATGGGAAAAGATCTAGATTTGGACCTAGATGATCTGGCTTCAAGCCCCACTGACGGTTACTACCTGTGTGACCTTAAGCAAGTGTCACTTAAGCTCTCATTAAGGTGAGGGGCTTTGTATCAAAGGACATTCCAGCTCTAAAACTATGTTCACATGGTCTCAGAATCCTATGACATGGTCTATAGTCTCCTTTGTCTGTTTTATATTTCCCTGGCTTAGGTAGCAGGGTCATACTTGTGTCATAAAAGGAATTTGTTAAGTGGCTTCCTTTTCAGTTTTATATGTTTTTGCTTATCTATTATTTACAAATGGGTACATAACACAGGGTTTAATTACTTACTAAATATTTGATAGAATCCACTTATAAATCCATCAGAGCCTAGGGTTTTTTTTTTCCCATTGCAAGTCTACTGCTAACTCAGTGTCTCTTTCTGAGATAAGATTGTTTAGATTCTCTATTGCTTTATTATCTGAGTATTTTGCATTTTTATAAGCATTTATCTAACTTATTTACATTTTCAGTTTTTTGGGGGGCATGTAATTGAGTTTAATGGTTTCTAATAATTTCTTGTTATAGCTTTATTTTTCCATTTGTTCTTAATTTTCCCTTCCAATTTTTATTTTATTTTGTTTTCTCTCCTCTTTTTATTCAAATTAGCTGTCTTGTCTACTTTATTGGTATATATTTATAACCAACTCAGTTTATCATTTCAATCATCTTTTTTAAGTTACATTTAAGTTTTCTTCAATTTTCAAAATCACGATTTTGTGCTAATTTGGGGTTTACTAAACTGTTGACTTTCTGGGCTTTCTTACTGCACATTAATTGTATTAGTCTTCTGTTGATATAAGTATTCAGTAATACAAAATTTCCCCTTTTATTGCTTTAGCTTCCTACCATAAATTTTAGGAGGCTGTCTTTTTATGATTAGGATTATACCTGCTAATACCTAATCTGAGTCCTTTGTTCACAAATCCCTTACCTGATTAGTAATTTTATTGCGATGTGATCTAAAAGGATATGTTTAACATTTAAATAGTTATGCATTTGTTTATAAGTTTTTTTTATGCTGTAGCATATGATCAATTTTTGTAATGGTGCCACACAATGCTGAAAAATATACTTACTTCTTTTAATTCCCATTCTGAAATCACCAAAGGTCTCTTATCTACTTTTTCTCAGTTTCCGCTGAGATCCTCAACTTTTAAAAATTTTTATATTAGACTCGTCTATGTCTGAAAGAAGAATGAAGTACCCAACAATCATTATTTTACTAGACCTTCCCACAGTTTTGTTAGCTTTCCTATTAAGTTACCATTCAAAGTTCATATATTTAACATTGATAGTGTTTTGTTAACTATGGTGTCTTTAGGTATAATGTAGTTTCCCTGCTTATTTCTCTTAATCACGTTGATTTTTACTATTGCTGCATCTGAGATCATGATTGCCATTCCTACTTTCATGTCTTCAACTGAGGGATAGTAAATTCTACTCCAACTTCTCAAAATAACTCTAGAAATCTTTAAGTATTCTTTTTTTGTGAAAAAATGGGGGTGTGTTTGTTTTCTGATTTACTTCTTGTTCCTTTTATGGATAAGCTCATGTCATTCATAATCACAGTTACGTTTGTTTGTTTTTCTCTATTATAGATTCTTATTTTCCCACCAACTTATGAGGGAAAAAAGGTAGTGGGGAGAAAAGAAGTTAGCACTAGGTATCTATATTTTAATTTCTTTAAATAATCTCATACCAATTCTCTCCTCTCCTCTTCTTGTCCCAGCCCAGACTGAAATCACTTGGTCTTGTACTTTGTCTTTTTTATAATCAGTGCACTAGAGTTATAGTTTATTTTGCCTGTGGATATCTCCTCTCTAGTTTTACCCTTCCCCCACCTTGAAACTCTTCTCAGCCCAGGTCTGCTTAACTTATTTTGTTTGTTTTAAATCTTACTTTGCCAAACTCAGGTAAAAATAAATTTTATCTGGAGTACGTTATCCTCTCCCTACCTCCCTGTTTTAACAATATTCTGTGGCACACCAATTATGAGAAAGAATAAAAAGAAACAATAAAATCCCCATTTCTTTAGCCCTTAATTCCTCCTTCTACCTTTCCCCCTCTCTAATTGATTTTGGCTATAGTGCCTTTCTACATGGTCTCTTCCTATCTGCTTGAAGTATTTTTTCTTTTATGTCTGGATTCTGGAGCTTGGCAAGCACATTTATGGTTATTTTAAGCATGGGGTTCCTCTTTGGTGGGACGTAGTACTATCTATCATCACTCTGCCCTCTAGCTCCTATTCTTTTGATTATTCTTTTGTATTTTCTTGAAATATTGGACTTTGGTTTGTGTGTGCATGTGTGTGTGTGTGTGTGTGTGTGTGTGTGTGTGTGTCTGTGTCTGTGTGTGTTTGTGTGTGTGAGTGATTATGCTTTTTTGGGAGTCCAATGATTTTTAAATTATTTCTCTTCACCCTGTATTCCAGGTTAGCTACTTTTGATAATGGATTTCACATATATTTTTCCTATTCCATTATCATTTGATAATGTTAACCAATACTTGACTTGCTGGGCTGTCCTGTGGTGACTATTTCATTCGTTTGTTACTACTTCCAAACTTGCCTTGGCTTTGAAGTTGCTGAAGCCACTTCCATATAGAGTCTTCAGTGCAGAGGACTTGAGTTGGGAGGGTTAAATTAAAAATTAAATTTAACAATTAAATTAAGTTAAAGACAAGAACAGAGAGAAAGGGGCCATAAGACCTCAGTCTTGGGCCTGGAATAGGAAGTGGAGGTGGGAGAGCCAGCAGAACAAGGAGATGATAGTGTAGACCTATGCTTTTTGGGTGGGAAGGATCACAGACACAACCAGAGAGATAACTTTAAGATCTACTTTCTACCAACATTAAATACAGAGATATATGATCACTAAATGTGTTTGTATAACATCATGAAACAGGTCCTGCAAATGAACAAAAGAGAATTCTGTGACAAAGTTCTCCAGGTAGTCATGTTTGCAGATAATGTTATACTGATTGCATAAAGTTCTAGAACACTATAAGGCCACGAAAACCATAGCTGCACAAGAGATTGGCCTGGATATCTACCCTGGAAAAACCAAATAGAATAACAATGCATATTTCAGGATTAGGAGTAGGAGTTAAATGGGCAAAGTGCACCAATAGATGCACTTGAAAACAAAAAGACAATTAGCAAGGGCCAGAAATTAAAAGAACTTAAAAGGTCAGGCTGAATCACATGTGAAAAGCTGCACAGCAATTTTAATGATGTCTAACTGTCCTCTGCTACAAAAGCCCACATTTTTGCCTCTATGTGAAAGGCAATGTGGTATATTGGATAAAAGTTGGTTTGAGTGTAATGGTAATGTAAATAGGAAGAACTTTCCTATTCATTAATAGGCCCATGTGACCTGCCTGGGTCATATGGAAGCCTGAGTCACATGAGCTTGGGGGGGAGGAGCTTGCCAAAAAGGTGGAGTAGGAGGGGGTAGAGCACAAAGTCAAAAATTGTTGAAGCTTGGAGAGAGAGAGAGGAGGCAGAGAGAGCAGCAGCTAGCATGTGTTAGAGAGGGGCATTTTGCCTAACGGAGCTTGGTTTGTGGGAAGGCCGGACAGAGGGAAGGCTTGGGGATGTCAGTGCCCTGGACATCGGTGCCCCCCTGCATTGCTAATGTGTATAGATTTCTTTGTTGCTATGATGGATTTGGCTTTGTGGTATTGGGATGTGGCTTTCCGGTGTTTGAATAAATGTTTTGGTTCTGCCTTCAATGAAGAGAGTCTGCTATATTTTGCAATTCAAAACTAAGCCAGCATATTCATAGCAGCTGCAGCGGCTGTGGGTACTGCATTGGTGCTACACTGAGTCAGGAGGACTTAGGTATAAGACCCACATACAAGCTATCTCTCTTAACTTCTCAGTGTTCCAGGCAATTCTCTAAACTAGAAGTTGCAGGAGCTCTCTATACGATGAAATGACAGTTATTTAAACACACACACACACACACACACACATATACACACAAATTCTTGATGCTATATGGCTATAAGGGCAGCTAGGTGGTGCAGTGCATAGAGTATTTGGCCCTGGAGTCAGAAGGACTCATCACCCTGAGTTCAAATCTGGCCTCAGACTCTTAGTATCTATATGACCCTGGGCAAGTCACTTAACCCTATTTGCCTTTATTTCCTTACCTGTAAAATGAATTGGAGAAGGAAATGGCAACCTACTCCAGTATTTTTGCCAAGAAAACCCCAAATGTGGTCACAAAGAGTCAGGCATGACTGAAATAACTGAACAAAAAATATGACTACAATTCATGAAACAAATTCTGTCACATGAACCATAATTGCAGGAGACCAAACAGACAATAAAAAAAAAAAGACATGACAGGTGTAAATAAGCAACAGCATACTATCAAAGCTGATCTTCTATGCTAGGGTCTATTCTAGCCCCAAGGCAAACCTGCTAGTCCATCCCATAGATATAAGATACTGAATATATGAAGTACCTAGCTTGAATAGATTCTTTACAAATCTTTATTGAATGAATTATATTTTATTAGGATTACTGCCATGTTAGTGTTTCTAGTAAATTAAAATGCAGAAATTAAAACCATCTACTCATTTTTTTTCTTAAGGAATTTTCCCATAAATTACATAAATAGAAGAAAAGGAATGGTGGAAAATAGGAAGGAGGGGGAACTGAATTATTGCAAGGAGGAAGAGTCAGAGAAGATTTGACTTTTTCGTATTTCATATCAGAAGAGACATATTTCAGAGACTTAAAAGAGCTACTTCAAGGGTTACAAGGCCTTTGCACTGCCTATCCCCTTCTGGAGTCATAACTTTGGGACCACAATTGTCATTTTATGATTTGTCTGCTAGATACATGACTGACATATTGGAAGGCACATTCTATCTTGGGCCAAGTGCCCAATATTCTAGATTTTGGCTCACCACTTTTTAGCATTCTAAAAGTGTTGAAATGACATTCTTTCATATTATTTTGTGTTGCAACACTTGGACAGTCACATGAAATGACACATGAAAAAATTTCAGTACTATTTATAAGTACATAACTTTGCATTTTTCTCTGAAAGAGTACCCAGTTAAGTTTCTATAACTAATCCTCTGAAAATTATAGCTTACAAGGGCAAAGCTTCCATTGATAAGGAATCAAATTTTAATAAACCATCCTCAAAAGAAGAAATACAAACTTTGAACAATTATATGAGGCATGTTTCAAATCACTATTGATAAGAGAGATGCAAGTCAAAACAATTCCGAGATTTTACCCCATACTCCCAAAGTTGGCAAAGATAGCAAAAGATTAGAATGATCAGTGTTGGAGGAGCTTCAGAAATACAGACATACTAACACACTGTTGATAGAGATATAAACTGGTTAAACAATTCTTGAAAAAAATTCAGAATTATGCTAGAAACTCAACTAAAATGTCCACAACTTTTGCTCGGGAGGTCTGACTTAAATCCCAAGGAGGCTGAAGGCAGAAATAAAGGTCCCAAAAGCACCAACATATTTATAGCAGCACTTTTTGTGGCAGCAAAGAACCAAAAACAAAGTAGAAGCCTATGCCTTGGGAAATGACTAAAATAGTAGTGTATTAATGTAATGGGATTGTTTATTCACCATAAGAAACAACGAATTTGAACAATTCAGAAAAGCATGGAAAGACATATTAGCTGATACAGAATGAACTAAGAAGAACCATGAAGTAAATACATATAATGGCTACAACAAAATAAATGGAAAAGGCCGAAAGAAAAGAAAATGAACTCTGTCTAATTATAATGACTAAGCTTGTCTCTGCAGAAGAGCCAAGAATTACATAAACTATCAGACTCAACTAATGTGTTAGTTTTGCTTTTTTCCTTCTTTTTTTTTCTTTGTTACAAGCTCACTGGGGAAGAGTGAAGGGAAGGATATAATCAGAAATGAAGGTAAAGTAAAAATTAAAAGGGACCAGGAAGAATTATCTTTAAAATTTAATTTTTTACTTGCAAAGTACAGTACAAGTTCTAAGACTACTGATTTTTCTGCCTTGTTTACTATACTGCTTTAAATTACAAGCATTTGGAAATTATACTTAACACACATTTTGTCTCAGCAGATCTTCCTAGGTCCCTGGAGCACCAAACTATAGCATTTCTTTTACAATATCCTAACAAAAACTCGGTACCACACAGACACAGAGCTTTTAAAAAAAGAGCACCTATTTGTAAGTCTTATGAAAAGCTTTCAAAATCACTTATTTTTTTATGAGAGACTTAGTGGCGTATTCTATACTCAAAATGGAAAACATGTTGAATTTAATTGTCATAACTATACAGAATAAAAGTCAGCCACCTTCTATAAATGCTTATGGTTTTAATGGACGCATGCTTCCTTTCCATTAGCAACTGGCATACTGTTTTTAGTGAATGTACTTTATGGAGAGGCTTGTTTAGCTGTTTCTTGGAAAGAGGCTATTTTGTCAAAACAAAAAATATCAGTGAATTTCAAAATAAATACAATAAAAAGGCTTATGGCAAGCATGCTATCATGAGACATTTTCAGAAGCATTTTCTAAAATTCAATCATATCAGTATCTGGATGCTTAATTCTGATGACATACAACTTGATATATGCCTTGCTAAAATGCGAGTAATAAAAATAACTCACATTCTGACCTTGAAGACAGAAAACACAAAAAAGCATGCTCTTGTGTTCTATCTAGCTTTGTATACAGTTTAGTTTCATTTGGGGCAAGAGCCATTAGTATTTTTCCCCTAGTATTGAGAGAAAACCAGAAGCTTTGGAATGATCACTCACCAATGAAAAATACAAGATACTTCAAAAGTAGGAAATTGTGTTACAGGAGAATACCTATGAATTAGATTTGAAATTTATGCAGACTCACTTAGAAGTCTGGAAATAATGTAACGATTGTTTTGACATGAAGATTTATAGATATATAGGTATATGTGTGTATGCACATACATACACACATATACATACATATACACACATATGTGCATTTGTGTGTGTGTGTGTGTGTGTGTGTGTGTGTGTGTGTATACATTCATAGCATTTCCAGAATTTTATTCTGTTTGGGGCTTGACTTCACCGTCATCTTAGCTTTTTTTAAACTCAAGTCAAACATTTCATTTGGCCTTTCTTAGATTAACTTAATGGAAAAATTTGTCCCTACATCCTTAGTTGTGGATTTTCATGCTACAGAGTACTCCATTTGTACTTAATATCAAGTAAAATCATTAGCAACTCATTGTGTAGAATGCGCAATATTCTTGGCAGAAATTAGCAATTTAAATTTGCTGAATGAATCTGTAGCACAATGCAGAAATGACAGATATCAAAGCTTTATACTGTTGTAAAGAAACAAATATTAAAAGATCCCAAGTTAACAATAATGAATATGTTCTTTATTCTTAAAAAATATACAATCTTTGATAATCACTTATTTTTTATACAGATGAATTGTTGTTTTAATATTTTCCTATTAATCTGAGACAAACCATGAAATTCAATATTGTTCACCATGACCAATCCATGAAATTTGCCAACTTTGCTCCTGATTTTCACAGAGCCTTACTCTTAGATCGAATGATCCACTAGACAGAAGGGCATTTTTTTCCTCTCTGGTAATTCAGTTTATAAGATATATTATAAGTCTAAAACCCTGAGATTTTCACGATTATGAAATTATAAAATCTAAAGCTCATGGAAATATATTTTACTATTTCTTGCCCCTTTCTGAGTTTTCCATTTCTAAAATTAGTCCTCAACCTAAGGCTGTCAGAGAGAACAATCTGTATGCAGCCAATTTGTTAAAAGCCAAAGAGTGGGTGAAAATTATAGGGAAATTGAAATAAAGATTGTTAATTACTTTTGGAATTTCTAACATAAAAAAGTCTTGAAGATTCTCTGAAAATAATTATTTTTACTTCATCCTACCCGGTGACTTAAAGAAAGACATATTAGTAGGTAGGCCTGATTTATCTGAAGCAATGACAATGCCATGAGAATTTCTTAATAATTTATAAATTAAATACATAGGCAGATGAAGTTACTATTTGGTTGACAGGAAATGGGGGTGGGCATGGAGGTAAGGGTTGGAGTTTAACTCAAATTCTGTTTTGAAGTTCTTCTATGTTAAATAATGTTCTACCGCAAATACCATTACAGTAAGAAGATACCTAGCTGTACCAGGAGCCTAATACTTTAATTTATAATATCTATAGCTACCTTCTGGAACATATTAAAATTAATCAAAATAATCAGAATTCCATAGCAATTCACAAAATTTTTTTAAAGCTTCAAAACTCTCATGAACCTGAAATCACCTTCATGCTACCAAGAGACATCCCTGTAAGACTCTAATGAAAGTACATCATATATTTTCATAATTGAGGCAATGATTACATTTCACATTTGAGTGTTGATTTTTACCTTTCAAAATGCTTTTCCCACATTAGATTTTATTTGGTCCTGATGAAAACTCTGTGAGGCAGGTATTATCTTCATATTATAGATGAGAAATTTGAAGTTAAATGATTATCTAAGGTCATATGGCTAATTATTAGTGCATCTGGAATTAGAAATTTAGTCTTCTAATTTGTAGTCCTGTGTTCTTTTCATTCCTTTACACTAAAAATGAAAACCACGTTAAGAGATAGTGGATAAGACATGGGAATCCAAGTCAGGAAGGCCTATGTTCAAATCCCACCTCAGACAGTTCCTCATCTATAAAATGAAGCAGCTGGACTTAATGGCCATCCAGCTCTGTCCAGCTCTAAATCTGTAATCCTATGAAGAACAATTACTTATATAAATCATGCAACATGAAAATAATAAGAATCCTACTTACTTATATAATTCTGTTAATGGTGATGTCAAAATTATCAGTGTTGTAAACAGATTATTGCAGTGGGTATGAATTTTCAAGATCTTTTCATTTATACATTCACGAGGATTCAAAAGTTCTTGCACTGATCTACAAATTGACCAGAACATTTCCTCCATACATATTAAAACTGCAGTAACATCAAATCTATAAAAGTAAAGAGACAATTATATTTAATAGCGATATTTTGGCCTTGATATCTACAACATCACCCATATGTGGAATAAGAAAAAAAATGCCTGTGTATAGAAGATTGAGTTTGTTCTATCAATAATAAATGGGGAAAAAAGATTAAACAATGCAAATAAAGTTTCTCATCTCTTATGTGGGAGGCAGACATAACATTCTTGTTAGCAAAAATAAGGCCTAGAAGTGGAAAACATTTCAGAAGTATAAATCTATCTTAGCTATGTGGCATGCTTAGTTTGCATTATCAGTGAAGAAAATGAGATATGGTTTCAAAAAAAAAGGAAAAGAAAGCCATGTGAAATTGAATTAAAAGAAAGAGGTATCCAAAATTTGCTTTTGCTACCAGAAAGCATGTGGACAGATGTTAAAAGATGACCTTACCCAGTGTCAAGATACAGAGAAAAAAGATATAGGACCCAGTAAAGAGCCAGCATGGCAAGTAGGGGATAAGCAGAAGGGATGACACCTTTGGAACAACTGGAGAAACTTGAACTTTGAGAATTTTCTGATTCTAATTTTACTGGTTACAAAACAATGAAATATGTGAAAATATGCTTATAGTATTCACTAATTTCCAACATGTCTTTGTCTTCTTGTTTTTTATTTTAGCTAAAGATTCACAAATATAGCATTACCTCAACAGGTTCTATTTAAAATTATTTTTGTATGTAAATGAATCTTATGTATCTCATTTAACTTTTTAAACTTGAATTTGCTATTTCTTAAATTTCTGTAGACAGAATTAAAGAAGTAAAAGATGAGAGACAAAGTAGAAATGAGAGGATAAAAGGGAGAAGAACTGAAGAAATGTTTGGTCAGTCCAGGTATCTTGCTGGGAAATCTTGCCTTTTGGCTTCAACTTATTTGGAATATTTCTGCTAAGTGTCTAAATATCTTTAGCCATTATGTGACAATATAAATATTTACAAAATGTCAAATAGGGCATGAAGACTGTACGAAGTCCATCAAGACTAACTATCCTTGAGTGGATTCAAATGTAGTTCGTATATAGGTTTTGCTAAATAAATTACAGATGATTAAAATAAGGGGTATAAGGTAATATATATAATTTAAATTACCCACCAGGAAGCATTAATTTTGGATTGGCATCTTATATATAATAGGTACTAATATCACGTATGTTTAATAGGATTGTATTAGACAGATGTTTAAGGAATGTGTCCCATTCACTACAGGAGGCTTGAGGTAACTTTTAAATATAAAATATTAGATTAAATTACAAAATCCATTGTAGGGAAGGGTAGTCTCTGGCTTTGAATACAATGTTTATACTACCAGCAGAAACCAATCACTTGAACAGTATAGTTAAGCAATTAAATACATTTCATACTTCATGTGAATGTACTTCTGTTGAGTATGCTATGAAGTAATGACTACAAATCTTATAGTCAAAAGTGATTTATTACTAAGTCGCCTTAATGAAAGAAAATATTTTATGCCTTCAAATGAAATTTTTCATTTTGTTCTTCAGCAGAGAATATTTTTTATCTTATTCAGTAATGTAAAACAGCTTTAGAAAATACTGTATTTATGAAACACTGACACCAGGCCTAGACACTCTGAAAACTGCAAGATACTTTGGAAGAAAGTGATCAAGAAATGATTCTTCCTTACTGGAAAAAAAGCTCCTTAATATCTGTAGAAGACTACAGGTATCCCAAAAGATACCTAAAATTGTGTGTATGTAAAAGATATGTATTAATTATATGAAAACAGAATATTTTAAAAACAGTATCACTTTAATAGTGTTGCTGTAGGATACCATTTAATATATGAAATTAAATTATGAAACTTACTAATTATTACTAATTCACTTCAAAGTTAATGTCCCTGATTTAATACATAATTACTGTTGCCCCTAATCTTCCTTGAAATTATAATGTGTTGAAGTAGTCCTTATTAATACAAAATAAGAACAAAGAAATCAAAGAAAGAAATAAGAAAGGATAAAAAGGTACAATAGATGAAGAGAAAGGAGGTAGGAACTTTGAATGAGCTAAGGATTACCATTATTTAAAAAGGAATTTCCTTAATTTGGTTGTACAACTGTATTATAAAATTCTTGAAACAAAGTTTTTTAGGAATATTTCACAATTCCCTTTAACTATCTAAGGAGATTTACCTGTTACCCTTTAAAGAGTCATAAAAATTTTAAATAGGAACAGGGTTTTTGTTAGATGAGTCAGAATTAAATTATGACTAACATAAAATTAAGGAAAACCATATATTTAAAACAAAGTACCTAGAAATCATATTTCAATTACCTTATCTGTGGAGTTCTCTTATAACTGGGATGGGCCTGAGAATATCTGGAGGCCAGCAGATCCAAAGATTTCTCCAAAACGTCTATGAGAATCTCTTGGGCTAACTTGGGGGGTAGAACAGCCCACAGATCATGATGGAGAGCACAGCAGAAATAATGCCACATCTGGATAGAGAATGAGCATCTTTCCCCCTGGCAAAACCACCACACATTAAACAATAGAATCACATCTTCCAAAATGTCAACTTGGTTCCTGTGAATCTTATTAGTTCAGGCTGAAAGGAAATAGCTGAAGAGTTTGAGACACTAGACGACCAAGAAAGATTCTTGACAAGATGTAAAACATCTTTATTGACAAAGAAACACATGTTCTTTTTCAATTACAAAACCAACTATTCTACCACAAGGCCAAACCACAAGCATTTAACCCACCATACCCTTAATTAACCTACTCCTGACCTATTGTTTAAAATTTACTTTAAAACTATCTGCTTCGTAGTTGCTATACTAGTCAGGCTAGCTTAAGATAGTGGCCAGAACTTCTAAAAACATGACTCAAATTATTTAAATTACTTAAATATGTATATTTCTCTACAACTATTATCATTACTGACAGAATTTTATAAATGTTTCAAATTGACCAATTATGATAAAAGGGCAGCAGTAAAAATAATCTTGCAACTGCATTCTTACAGCTATAAAAGTAACCAAAGGGGTTGGGAAACTTTTGAAGATTACATTAAGATATTTCACCTATGACATCTTAATAATACCAGAAGAAGACACCAAAATCATATAACTTATAAGGCTTCTAGGCAGATGTTTTATTTTTATTACTTAGCATTTTAACTGTACTTCATATATTCAACAGCCAAATTCTCATTCTTCTCCCCCACCTCTACAAATCTCTTCTCTGCACAAAGCTTCCCCTGACTGCAAGGGGAACTTTCCAAGTAGTGATGGCACATGGGAAAAAGAGAGAAATAAGAATATGGCTCCAAATATCTTTAAATCATTAAGTAGTTAACAGTCTTATAGAATAAACTGACCTTTTTGTCAAACCAGATCACACGATTATTTGGTATATTTCCACATTATATGATAATGTAAATAATATGGGATATAGCACTCTTTCTATATAATTTGGATCCTGTGCATGTAAAAATATCAAAATAATGAGACATTATATTTTCTCTTCTTAGATTAAAATGTCTGTTTCAATCATGACTTGTAATTCTGAATTGTGACTCTTCAAAGAGGCATCTGTTACCCTCAAAGTTTATGGTCCCATAAGTAGACACATTTAATAAGTCACTTTATGGATATTAACTTTTGATTACTAAAATTATTTGCATCCAATGGAATAATGGTTTGTATTGATCTCATGGATTTTGGAGACAAAGACACATTGTTATCCCTACAGGAAGCATCTTTACCACCACTTTCACTCCAAGAGAAGTTCAAACTAGAGCCAGAATTTCAAATCTCTACTTTCCTAGTTGATGACTAGATTAGGTCTATGACTGGATAAAGGCATGAGCTTATAAAATTAGGTTGAAGTAGGCCCATGACAGTGCCTCATATTTTCTGTGGTGCCCAATGATAAACAAGCATGTTTTTAAAAGTACAAACTAAATACAAAGAAATCTGGCAAAATGGAAAGAAAAAAAAGCAGGACTAGAAGAATGAAGAAAATACCAACAACAATCACATGAGGAAAAGTGCATGCAAATGAATGGACAAGGAATTATGATGGGTACTTTGAGGGAATAACTAAGCATGTCATGATACTTTATGCAGTGAAATTAATTTAAATTTAAATAGTTACTAAGCAAATTTAATTATATGTCCAATGTTAAGTTTTTAATAAAAAAATTTAAACAACCTGAATTTTAAAAAACAAGCTTTGCATTTGCTTGTCTCATATTTGGGTGGGGAGGCCCTGTGTTGTTGGGGATGGGAGGGTGTGACATTGCCATAAAGTAGAATTTAGTGACGATTTGACTACGTTTATATCACCATTCCTGAAGAAAGTCAGATATGCTTACAACACCTTGGCTCTTGTGATCTTCTAAGTTCTCAAAAATATGGGAAAATCAACTTTATTAAGATTTATACTATAAGAATAACCCCTCATGTTTTATATTTCTTATTTTTAGTGTGTATAAATTGAATTATGATATCACATGATATAGAAGTGATATTTATACATATATGGATATGTAAATATGCATTACTCATCACTATGTTCCAATGGACATAAATGTGCCTTATAGACCTCCTCACAGCTGAACTTCATTTGAAAAAGAAGAGGAATCAAGTGTTTGTTTTTTACGATCCACCACATTCTTATTGCTTATACTTGTATAAAATGCTTTCTTTTTACTTCAAATGATCCTAAACTGGCAATCTTTCTAACAAGGCTTTTCAAAATGTGTACTGTTACAGCAGAAGCAACAGTGTTTTCATTAAAGACAAAATATGATGCATTCATTTTTTCTGACCTGTTTCTTTATTTGTTGTAATTTCAAAACTATTCTACTGGTAAACATCTGTTATTTTTGCAGACTCAGTATAATGTGAGCAGATGTGAGCTTTTATTTAGATTATATGTCAGGAAACAAGCAGCTGGGCTTTATTACATAAGCCACTCAGTATTATCTTTGAACAGACAATTTGTTATTCTTTGACTATTGGAAAACATAAGTTGCCCAAATTTGCGGCAGATGTGAACCCTGGTAAAAGCTTGATTTTTAAAATGTACTCTGAATACAACCAGCACTTAATCTGTGAGATACTAAACCTTTAGGTTTTCACACCCTGACAGTTTTGGGGGAAAAACAGTTTTATGGAAGTAATATAGTTAGGGTAAAATTGATATCACAAAACCATGGGTGCATATTGTTTCAGATGTTGTAAATTAATTTATTTTCCCATCCCTGTTCTTTCTATATGGGAGTCTGTTCCCTGAGAGCATTATCGTGCCTCCAGTCATGGGGATGCTATCTCCTGTTCTTTCAAGTCAACCCTACTAGAATATTTTACTACTTCTGTTTTACAAATCAGTTGGAATAATAGGAGAAGGAATGGGGGAAGTAAGTGAGAAAAAAAATCATGTCAGATACTCCAGATGTCAAAACATTTAAAACCCAACACTATTTTTAGAAGGTTTTTATTTTCGGTGTATAGAAAAGCAGGATCACTTTATTTTTCAGAGCATAAATAACGATGCACCAGCTCTACAATTAAATTGTAACTACTGACCATGTAAGTATATGGAAGCTACTGTACCATGTAATCACAGAGTAACTATCTTGTTATTTCTGTCTTCTAAACTAGAGCCTATATCATAAGATCTAAAAGCTGCATGTTACATGGTAATTTGTTTTCTTAACTACTTGGTAGCTTCAATAATAGGGCCTGAAAATCCACTTATTGTTTATGTCATTCTATGAAGCTATTCTCTGCATCAAATTGCATTTAAGGAAGCATTTAGAGCTGACCAATTAAATAGTGTTGGATATATATGGTCCTTGAAAATATCATAGAGATGAATAATTTTCATTTTGATATATTCTCAGTTAGAAAAATTCAATAAGCACATTTCAAGCTTTCAGTTTACCTGAAACCAAACTGGGGAATTTGTGAGACTGCCAAGAGAGGAAAATGCTCAACGCCTCAATTCTTATCTCCAGCTACCAGCTGTATGATGGTATTCTGCCTTTCTCTCCCTTACTTGTTCTCTCTACTGATTCTTTAAGAAGCATGCTGTGTGGGGCAAAAGTAGAATTGATGTGGTTGCTAAACCCATCTGGGAAGGGCCACTGAAGAAGAGAAAGAATGATTCAGAAGAAACAGGCTCTTTCCAAAGCTTCTAATCTGCTTCTCCTTTTCTTTAATGGCGAGTCTTGGGGTAACAATTGTCCTACAAGTAAATGAAGCATAATCATAACAATAATAATTGATATTTGTGTAGGCCTTAAAAGTTTCAAAGGTGTTTTATATACATTATCTCGTTTTATCTTGTGAACTTCCACTGTAATTAAGGTGTCAAAATTACTGACTAGGTTCAACAGACATCACCTAGTATGCTCAACATTAGTTCTCATGACAACGAACAAAAACAGAAATTGGGATCTCTAATCTGGAGGAAAGGGTTAAGTACAAAAAACTATTCAAGGTTTACATAGTTAGGGAATTTTTTTTAAATCTTCGATTTAACTTGAAATTAGCTTCAAGGAATTTCAAATAATGTAGTTGATGTATAATCAATGGGATTTAAGGGGAAAAAATACAATCAAATCCTGATGATGAATAATTTGCTGCACTGGGAATCACTAGGGTTTAATTTCAGGATAACTTTGGGATTTCAAGACATAGACCAAATGAGTGAATGCAAATCATGATCAAATTCATGAAAAAGGGAAAAGGAATAAGAAAAATAGAAAATATTTAATAAACCATGCTTATCAAAATATTTTGATACTTTGACCTGTCACATCATTGCTGTTGTCCTTCCTCCAATGATTAAAATTATAATCTATACGCATTCCTCCCATTCTGTGTGATTTCTGTCCATGGTCTCCCATAAATCAACCACATAGAGTTGACCCAATTTGCTAGGATCATCCTCTAATTCTTTTACTATTGTATGGATACCAAAGCAGCAAAATAGATTTTCCATCAGTTATGGCCAGTCCAACTTTTCTGGTCACACATCAATCCACTGACATCTTTTATACATCTTTCTCTTGTATAAGTTAGTTGGTAATGCATTGTCATGTACTCACAACAACTGGGTGATCTGCGGCTTAATTCTTCAGAAACTGTCATAGGAGTATATCTAGATCTATAAGGGATCTTAGAAATCATCTATTTCAACCCTCATTTTCCACATGAGAAAATTGAGGGTGGGGAAGCTTACCCAATGTCACAAATGTTATAAAAATCAGAGCTGGGAACTGGGCTCCTCTAAATCCTTCCACTGTATCACAATGTTTACCAAAACATCAACATAGAAGCATACTTAGATCTCTGATCTTGCATGCCTGTCCTTCCTATATGATTTTTGTCCATGTACTTATAAGTTCCCACAAATGAACTCCACTTCACATTCTAAAGCTTCCTTTGTTTTCTCTTGACATTACAAAGATACCAGATGGGCTGAAAAACCGTTATCACTCACTCTTGCTATGTGACCAATCTGCATTTTTTTTCAATTACGTATTTTTTGTTGACAACAACCTTTACATGCAACTCATCTCCATCGCTCCTTATTCATTTTATGTTATTTAGGCTGCTAGAAACATCTATATTTGACTTCTGAATGCTAATTAATTTTAATACTTTGGAGACTATAGTGTTCCATGACTTTCAACAACATTAGTTGAATATTAGCATTAAAAAGATGGGCCTTCATCTCAGGGAGAAGTTTGGAATGATTCAAAGAGTTTAGTAATCTACAGACAAACTAGCCCACTCTCCTCCCCCTGCTTATCTAAGCCCAACTTACTATTAGCAATTTGTAACATAAATTTGTAATATACTAAAAAATTTATGTACATACATATATATACATATATATTTAGAGAGAGAGAGAAATGTACATACACATAATCTCTATACTGTCCATATAACTATATATCATAGATTAGGTAATAAACACTCCGCACACTTTGAGTGGTTATGGAACTCATCTAGGAGTCTCTGAAATGTTCTAAGAATTGAATCACTTCAATAATATGTGCAAAAAGGAAGATCTGGAGGATCTCATTATCTAAAAGGAATTTCTCTTCAACTTGGACTGTGTAATGACTCTTCTCCATAGCAATAGCAACCATGACCACTGAGCATATTATTTCCATTTTATGCCTCAACATATATTAATGATCAGAGAGTCATTTAAGAAGGTCATGTTATATTTCTTGGGAAACCTTGCCTAATTTTGATATATGCATGAATTATTATAATGGGAGGTTGCATATGCCTAGACCACTTAAAATACTGTCATCCATGTGGGAGATGTCATTTCAGGTGGTCTAAGTGGTTTAGCATGTGCTAAACCACCATTAAAAATGCATGATAATAATGCATTCTTGTTGGAAGGGAACAGCATTTTGCTCTCCCAAATCAAAAGCATTTTCATTAAGCAAGCATTGAGTAAGCAAGTATAATGTTCCAGGCATTGAACTAGGTACTAGAGATATAGAAAAAGAAAAAGAACCTTCCCTTCCTACAAGGAGCTGAAAATGTAGCTGAGAGAAAGAAGATGAACAAAAGAGAGCTGATAGACAAAATACAAACTTCTCTGTATGGCATTTAAATCATTTCACAATCTGGCCCTATACTACTTTTCTAGTTTTAATTATACATTACTCTACTCCATGTACTCTACAATCCAGCCTGATTAGGGTTTTTTTGTGCTTTTCTTCATACATACTATTACATCTGCCATATCTATACCTTTAAATTAGTTGTCTCCTCTATTTGAAGGGTATTCCCTCCCTACCTATACCTCTTGAAATTCTTTGTTTCTTTCAAGGCTAAGCTCAAGCACCACCTTCAGCTTGAGGCCCTTCCTAGTCCACCCATTGCTAGTTTCTTACCCTGCAAGTGTACCTCGTGTCTGTGTTGCATGCGATTTGCATATACTTGTATATACATATGCACGTTATCTCTACATGGTAATCTCTTGGAGGGCAGAGATATTTTCATTTTTGTCTTTGTGTCTGTGGCACCTAGCACAGTGCCTAACGTAAAGAGGTATTTAATAAATGCTTCTTGCTGGATGAATTAATAACTCATGCCTGACCTATTAAACTGTCAGAGCAAAAAAAAAATCGATGAAAGAACAGACATTGACACAGACTAATACCATTCCCTAAGGAAGTTTAGTGATGCAAATTAATTTCCTTAACAAAGAGATTTTTAAAAAAAAAAAAGATCCTAGAAAACACCTCAGTCAGCAAACACTTGCTTACCTTGAAAGATAAAGTAGACAAGGTAATGGTAGATTAGAGTAAAAACCCAACTGTAATACCTTATAGATAAGTATGAGAGAAAGTTATGAACAGTAACCTCCCACAAAGTAGCAATGAATAGGGGGGAAAAACAAATTTAAAGAAAACTTCATGACAGACTTTACTAGGAGAAATCATCCTGAGGATTTTAAAAGGTGAAATGAAAGGTCATCTGTAGTGATTTTTTAATTAGTCTTTTATCCATCAATGACAATAGAGACTTTTTAACATGACAGGTCCCCTAAATGTTACAAGAGAAAGTAGAAGTTTCACTAAAGAAAATAAAAATGGGAAGAAAAACTTAGACAAATATTTATGAGCTCAAGGTACTACAATTTTGAGGAGTGAGGGGTTGATTCTCAAAGCACCTGAGAGAAGGATGCATAAGGCTTGGAAAAAATCTTGGACCTAATTATTGCCTCTAAAATTTATACAAGATGACATTAATGAGAGAAAACTGTGGAATAGCTGATAGTGAGCTGGCCTCAAGGTCAAGAAGACCTGAATTTCAGTCTTATTTCTGACATATACTGGTTGTGTGACACTGGGTGAGTTATTTGACTTTTCAGTGGTTTAAGCAACTCTCTAAGACTTAGTTGCTCAGCAAATGCTAATATGCATTGGGAAAGGGAGTTTGTTAGCTAGTAGCTAGCTACATCAATGAGACTGGAGGTCTGATTTGAAACTTAAAAAGATAAAACTGACTTACATGCTTTTACTTCAGAACCTTTACAGAATGTTTATGAGAGCAATCTATACATGTATCAAGGGCATCCTAGATGAACATATGAGAATAAGAACAATAATAACAATCCCTTTTGCTTTCATTAATGATGATATGAATCAAACTAATAGATCAATTATGCAAAACAGAGTAATTTAAAAAGTATTTTTCAAAAACTAATATAGGCTATAACCAACAAGAAAGCACTTATTCTTCCATGATATTTGACAAAGTATTAGAACATTATATGTCCTTCACAAAATAATACATGCTGCAGCTATTGCCATGATAAGGACCAGAGGAGGAAAGATAATATACCTAAAGACGGATGTGAAATACTACCACCGACAGAAGCATCTTGAGGAGAAAGACTTTCAGCAAAGAAGGCAACATGAAAAGACCTAAGCAAGTGTGTTTCCCCTGAGAAACACTTCAACAAAGAAGAAAAAAAGGCAGATGAAGCAAAGATTCGATAAGGCCAAAGAGAAATAGTGCTTAGTTCATCCATCTAGGCTAGGACTACAGAAGATGACAGGCACAAACCATGAGCTTTCTAGTCAGGGATACATCAGGCAGCCCTGAAGCCATGCAGCTTGAAAGCCAGCACAATCCCTAATATTTTGCCAGGACTGGAGGAGGAAACAAAGCCAGCTCTTGGTAGGTGACTATACAAAGAAAAAGAGGAGCAGATGTGTCTCAGGAAGCTTACTCCTCTGGGATGTTCCAGAGGCTAGAAGTTAGCATAATCTCTGATATCTGGTCTTACAGATGGTCAGGGCCATACCAAAGAAAACAGCAAATTCCTGATAGTTGGCTGCTTACAGAAGAAGAGACAGGGTGGGGTGTCAAGTTGGCATTTGTTTCAGGGCCCCTCAGGATAATTTCTAAAATCCATTTTGGGCCTGATGGAGCACCAGCAAAGGACAAAGCCAGGCCCTGGTAAATGATCTCATGAGGAGACAGCAATGGGGTAACACCTGTATAGTGATGCAAGGAGACAGAAACTGAAATCAAAGACTGTGATGAAGGTTGGGTTTAGTTTCAGCTCCCTGTCCCAACCAAGGTGGCAAAAGAGATCCAGATAGGGGACCAAAATCTAGCTGCCACATTTAGTACTGTAGTAAGGAAACAGCAATAGCATTTGTATTGTACTGGGGACAACCAAGGCCAAACTAGCCTATTCCAAAGTATAGGATGGGATAGCACCGGGACCTGTGTAATGGTAACGTAAATTTGAAGATCTTCCCAGCCATTAATAGGCCCAAGTGACCTGCTTAAGTCACACAGAAACCTAAGTCACATGAAGCCTGTGGTGGGAGGAGCTTGCTGAATGGGTGGAAGAGGAAAGGGTGGAGAAGGAAGGATGGAACAGGAAGGGTGGAGCATAATGGAGGAAGTTGGTCAGAGCAGTTAGAGCTGAGGGAAAGAGAAGAAGCAGCTAGCTGTGAGTTTTTGTTTGTGGGAAGGCCTGAGCAGGGGGTAGCCTTTGGGATGGTGGTGCCCCCTGCATTGTTGTTGTGTATAGATTTCTTTGCTGCTATGATGGATGTGGCTTTCTGGTGTTTGAATAAATGTTTTGGTTTTGACTTCCATAGAGAGAGTCCATTATATTTTGCAATTCAGAACTATAGTTGCCTTTGGCGCTATGAATATTGCGTTGTGGTCCCAGCTCCCCGTCCAGCCAAGGTGGTAAAAGAGATCCAGATAGGGGACCAGAATCTATCTGCCACATTCAGGACTCTAGTAAGGAAATAGCAATAGCATTTGTTTTGTACTACCAAGGCCTAAACAGCCTATTCAAAAGTACAGGATAGGATAGAGCCTGGACATGGCACGAAATCTAAATCTAGGATTTGAGGCTAGAGACATGAGTAAACAGAAGAAAAACCCTAAGAAAACAACAATAACAACAATAAAACAATTCAGGCTAAAGGAAAGTTCAAGAGGTTAACATATTATGAAGATTTAAAGAGCTTTACTTCTTAACTGAACAATAAACATCACTTTGAAAAGCTAGTAAATGGCCTATGGAATTCAGAATGTAATGTTAAGCTTAAAGTATTTCTTTAAGCTATAAGAACTCTAAAAGTCAACTCAAGAAATGACACGAAAAATGAAATTAAGAGCACTTCAGAAGCAAAATCAAAGGATAAATACTTTATTTTAAAAATAGAGGATTTTACTCAACAAGTGGCTACTTCCAAAAAAACAGAAATGGAACACACAAAACATGAGACAACAAGAAATATTAGAACAGTCAAATGACTAATAAAATTTGAAGAACATGTGAGATATCTACTACCAAAAACAACTGACAGAACAAATCAAAGATAGGCAAATTTAAGAAATATTGGACTTCCTGAAACATTGCCTGAAGAAAAATACAGATCCCTGTATTAAGAAATCACAAAATAAAATTGCCCCAAACTATTAAAACCAAAGAACAAAGTAAAAATATAAATAATCCACTGGTCATTCCCAAAAGAGATCCCAAATTGAAAAGACCCAGAAATATCATAGACAAAATATAGGCATTCCAGGCCAAAGAAAAATATTCTGTAAGCAGCCAAAAAGAAAAAGTTCAAGTACCAATGGACTACAATAAGGATCACAGAGACTATGTTACAATTACTGTAAAGGGAAGGAAATCTTGGAATATGATATGACAAAAGACAAAAGTAAAAGGCTTACACCCAAGAATAAATTTATCCTGAAAAACTGAATATAATCCTAACAAAAGAATTAGAGGACATTCAAGCACTCCACCTATAAAGGCCAGAAATGGCTGGAATCTTTGAAATTCAAACACAGGAGACACCAACAGGGGTAAAATGATGAGCAAACTTTTTCTAACATGGGGAGAAGAAACAAGGTATTTAGAACTCTACTTTCTTCAAGGGTCAAGAGGAGGTAAAGAAGGAGAAACATAGAATTTGAGTGTGGTTTGTTCTGATTTGTTGGTTTTATGAGAGGAAAGAAAAAAGAGGGACAGAAGGAATGCATTAGGAGGAGGAACTTCTTCTTTTCATAATTGGGGACTGCCAGAAGAACATATAAAAATGGAGGTGGGAAGGAAGAGATCAAGTATCTCAGAAACACAGTTGTTATCAGAACTAGGCAGCAAATGGCTCAAACTCATACACGTTTTGGTGTAAAAAAATACAGAGAAATGGGTGGGAACTGGGAGAAAGGTCTCTAAAAGAGAATGTATAGTTGAAGAGAGAAAGATTACAAGCAAAACAAACCAACCATTTTGGAAAGAAAATTGAGCTACCATGCTGTTTCCAAGTAAACTTCCAGTAAGAAGCACAAAATCTGAAAGTCATATTCCCTACTAAAACAAACAAAAACAAAGAAATATGCAGATTGGAATTCAGAAAATGGAATGTAGCTCACTTTTCTGAGTTTAGTTAAAATGTTCAGACATAGAGCAGACAGAGTTAGGGATGTCTGTAGGTGGGATAGATGTCTTCCCAGAAGTCCCTAAGCTCCTGGGGGATTTTGGATTTGACAGGATGGAAAACTACACAAAGAGCCATTGACCTTGACTTTGAGCTAGGGAAATTTTAGGGTAGGAAAGATGGAATATAGGTCAAGTCAGTGAGATGCAAAGAAGCAAGCGAGGGGAAAGGAGGTATCATAGCAGGAGGATGGAAGGTCAGCAAGCAACTTAAAGGAGTCCTAAGCCAGGGCAATGAGAATGAGAATGAGAAAAAATAGAAATACAAACTATGCCTAGAGCAAAACCTGCATTATTGATCCCTGGTCCTGTGGCTATAAATAAAGAGGACATCTTTTTTCCTTTCCTTTTTTATCACTGTATGACTGTGCCTACTTCTAATATCATCATTTCTGTAAATGTTATTTCTTTAAGTGATTTCTCATTAAAATTATTTTAGTTAGCTAAGATTAGTTTAGTTAGTAGGCTTATTAGCAGTGAGACTGAGAACAGAGGGAGGCCAAAACTAGAAGAGAAATAATACTGAAGTTCTAAAAACTCAGTTCAGATTTCTCAATATAAACTGGCTGAAATAAACTATATTTTCATCGAGAGTACACAGCAGTAGAAGCAGACAGAATAATACTTGAGGTCAGATTAATTCTGAGACACAAACTGATAAAAAGGCTCCAGGCTACAAGCAAAGTGTGGGTAATCTGACTTTCACTTTGAAGCCACCAGCAGCTGCCATTTCGGGCCCACCGTTGTTTCAAAAGAAAGCACCACCCCTCTGGAAAGAGTAAGTTGAAATAAAATCATGCCTACGCAAAAAGAGGAGGAAGGAGGAAGTAGGAAGCTCGGAAGGCCTGGCTCAGGAGCACCTCCTGCTGCCTCATTAAAAACTATAGAAGAAAATCTATGATCCCTAAAGTACCCTTAATCAGCAACTGAAAGCAAATGCCAAAAGGTTAATGTGGTACAAGGAGTCAGAGCAAAGAAAAATAAATCTTTTAACCTTAATCAAAACTTTATTGCTAAGGCTTGAGAAACAAATAATTTAGGGGAGAGAGAATCCCTGAAGAAGGATAATGTGGAAAAGTTCTGGTTGGCTATAGGGTTACATGAAGACCAATGCAAGGAAAACCCAAATACCTACTGAAAGATTTTTTGGCACAAGAAGACATCATTTCACTGACCAATAGTAAAGACTGAAAATAGGTACAGGCCATTGGATTTGTTGAATGTAACCTAATATGGATTACCTCTGAATTAAGTCTATGGAGCAGCTAACATCCAAGAGCTGAATCAACACACTCTCCATGGGAGACATTAGCATGAAGTCAGCCAACAAAATGTCAACCAAGAGGTCTCAAAAATGGCTGAGTCATACAAATTTGTTTATGGAAATGGGAGCATTTATGGTGGCAATTCTGGCCTAGGTCATCACCACCAGAATTTATAGAAAGGTTAACTTTAAGGAGCCTCACTTTGGTGATCAATGTAGATTATGTTATGGTAATTAGAGAAGCTCAACACATCTCTTCAGGCTGTAATATGAGGATAATAACAATATTAGGGCAGTGTCTTGTCTTGGGACTGTTTCTAGCCAAAGATGAGAAAAAAGGATAATGAGAACAAATAGTATTATTAATAACAACAATACTAGCTGATGTTTATATAGCCTTTTAAGGTTTGAAAAACATTTCAGATGCACGATCTTATTTGATCCCTCATGACAGTTTTGTGGTGCAGGTGTTTCATTAATGTGCGTTTTAGGTGTGAGGACACCGAGGCCATGAAAGGTTGTGTGGCTTGTCCAGGGTCATGCAGTTAGAATTAAGTTTAAAGTAGGATTTGAAATCAGGCTTTCCCGACTCCCCTGTATCACATGGTCTCTCAACTATGATCATCACTACGGTGAGTTACTCTAATGTGTATACAATGTGCATGGACAATGAGCTGCTCCTAGAATTAAACAGAAGGGAGGCAGCTTTGGGAAAACCACTGGCTGCTTCTAATGTGATCTCAACCTTCTTCTTAAAAACAACGGTCTATTTAAAAAATTATACTGATACCCTACAGCTACATATCATGGAATACCACAGTCTCTAAAAATACAGGTTGAGGGGCACCCAAAGGGCAACAGGAAGTGCATGGTGGGTGGGAGTGCACTGTAATATATTACCAATGAATAATTGTACAAGAAAAACTAAGTGGATAAAAAAATGCCTATTGTCCATAGGACAATCTACACATCAGTTCATACATCTTGGACAGACACTGAGCAGACGGGAAAATAACAAAAAAATGAAGCATTTCCTATCATTAGCACCTCAGAAAACATGAATGTTGCATTTGTCTTGGCATCATCATCTTTTTTCTCTGTGTTCAATTATTTTCCTTCTTGGTGTACAGTATTGCAGTATTCTAGCTCAAATTAAGATATTTTTATTTTAAGCAGAAGGAGAGTACTTATGTCTAGTTATTCCATAATTTTAGGATCCATGTTTTTCTAAGTATAAATCCAATATTTAAAAATATTATTCTAACAGTCCTTGTGTTCAAGTAATACCAATATTATGTTTTTAATTAGTCAGAAAACAGGTAGGCAATCAAACATATTTGTGTAAAAAGGAGGAACAGCAAACTTGACTTCACACCTCATAAAATGCTTTGTAGTCATCCCAGTGGTGGCTCTCTGCATCCTGTAAAATGCTTGTAGCACAAACTCTGACGCAGTAGTCCGTAACCTGAACCTGGAGAGTGCTGATGAGTTCCTGATATCGTTGGACAGGCACTAGGAATAGGGGTCTGTTTGAGGGAATGATCAAAGAGAGAGAGATTTAAGGCCTGTGCAGTAGGAGGTATCAATCTCCAGAACTACAAATGGTTTTGATTATTAGATATCAATCATTCATTTCCTCCCAGCACTAGAATACTAAAACCTATGTTCACTTTATAAAAAAAGCTGGTCTTTGTTTTGCTAGTTCTTTGAAAATTGTACATCTGATATTCTACAAATATGCTCTTTAGTTTTAGACAAATTTCATTGTCAATAGGTCATTCATAAATAAAATTATTCGCTATAAGCCTATTTCAAAGATCAGTACATTATCTAGGCAACTGATACAGAATTTCATAGTTGGAAGAGACTTTGACAACCATCTAATTCGACTCTTTCACTATAACATTCCTGACCAATGTTCATTCAGCCTCCCCTTGAAAACCTTCAATGATGTGGAACTCGCTCCCTACTAACATAACTCATCCCCTTTTTGAATAGCTCTAAATAATAGAAATTTTTTCCTGACCTCAAAATTTGCTTCTTTGCAGCTAGTGTCCATTGCTCTCGTTTCTTTCCCTGGGAGCCTAATAGAAAAGGTCTTATCTTTCTTCTGCCTTCCCACCCTTCAAATAGCTGAAAACAGCTATTCTATCCCTGAATATTTTCTTCTCTTAAAAATGCCCATCCTTTAATGAAATGAACACAAGACCTATCACTATCCTAATGATTCTTCATAGGACACTCTACCTTATTACAGTCACTACAGAGACATATGCATTTTTCATAAATAACTTAGATAAAAATACCCTATGTCCTTCCACCACATGCTTTTTAAACTTTCAGATTTTAATTATGTAGACAATATTTTATAAACTGCCTTGAAAATTCAATAAAAAAATTATTTCTGACACTTTAAAAAATTCAACTATGAATCATTATATCTGATAATTTAAAGAAATAAAATTAACTAAAATTTTATTTAATAATTATTTTATTTCCCTTTTGGCTATTTCTTTTCACATCATTTTCCTTTATAGTAAGAAGAAGCATCACTTCTAGTGTGTATAGTATGAATGGCAAAGCTATAAAGAGGACTGGTAAGTGAAACTTTGCACTGAAATTTAAGGGAGCTAGTAGTATTTGTATTACTCCAGCAAGCAGAAATCACCAAACTTAGTATGTAGTTGGCACAAATAATTAAGTTAAGAGAAGAGGCTTCCTCCTGCTAGGAATGGTATCTATGGAGGCCTAGCACCATGGTAATTGCTACCCTAATGGAAGCTTCTTTAGCAGGGACCTTGCCAGCATGTTAGGATCTTCACCTTTTTCCCACAGGGGAGTGTCTCAAGGCCTCTCCTCTAACAGGGGCTTGTGTTCTGAGATTTGATATTCCTGGGGCATGTTTTATGTTGTTCACCCAGGCACCAAAATTGCTAGTTATAGCTCTGGTGACTAAATTTTTCTCTATAAGAAGTATAAGCAGCCATTGATTTATGGGTGCCTCAAATGTTAAAATTACCAACCCGGAATAACCAGTTTCACCTCCTCCTTTCTCACTACTGCTAGTTGGGATTTTCCTCCCAGTTTCTTCCTAAGAATGCCCTGTGACCCTATCCTCATCCTTACCTCTCATTCAACCCAAGCTCAGTCTGGCAGAAGTTGTGATGTCAAAGGTGGTAAGAGGGAAATAGACGGATAGTGAATGAGAAATTCTTCCCCAGATGTTCCATCCTCTCTGTCCTTCTCTCCTCCCCAAAACCCTTGCCACCAAAGCTGACTTCTCAAACTAATAAATTAACTTTAAAAAAGCTATTTACGAGTAGAAAATTATGCACATAAATATTTTCATTCTCCTCCTAACACAGAAAAAATGAATATCAGATTATTCAAATATCATCAATAATACTATTATTATATTAAATTGATGTTCTAGGGTTTGTCTACATTAATCACTAAACAGGTTCAAATTAACATTCTACATAAATTTGAATCACTAAGTTGGCAAAAAAGTTTACAGGTGTAATTCATACCCTTATGCAAAATTCCTTGTTCAAATTCTATGTATTTCCTTCTTTAGCAGATTTTTATTACAAAAACAAAGAAACCAGAAAATAGTTGTCCTATGTCTGTGTTGAAAGGATGTGTAGGTCCTTAAAGGAACACTTCCAAAATTTACGCATATTGTTTCACACATTTCACAGCTTTTCTTTAGATATTTAAAAATAGATGAAAACTCCATTGTGATTATTAACTAAATCTCAGATGTCATCACGGAACTTTGATCTCCATGTTATCAAAAGATGAAATAAAATGTTTACACTATTAACTTTAAATGATACTTACTTCTTACTTGTTTCTTTCATCAAATCATCATAGTGTATAAAATGCTGAAAGACAAATATTGCTGTAGCGAGAAGAGTATATAAATTTTGCAAGGGTATTTTGGAAGGAACTTCCTTGCTTCTCTCTTCCAACCTTGCCAGGACAGCTGCTGCTACTTTGCAACAGGCCTCCACAAAGTTTGCTCTAATTTCCTGAAATGAACTGTCCCTGCATGCGAGAGCTAGGGGAAACATCATGTCAAGTTCTTCCATGATGTCAGAACAAAACTAGGAGAGAAGTAAATGTGACATTGAGTTATTTGTGTTCTGTCAACACTGGATAACTTATGAACATTATGGCCAAATTCCTCAATAATGAATTTGGCATCGAAAACAAGTCTGTTGACTCAGTTCCTCAGTAAGAGGAGACAAAACTTATTTCACAGGATGAAATGCCAAACAATACTTTTCTATTAGTAACCCCTTCCTCACTCTGCTTTCCCCAGAAAGAAAAGAAAAAAAATAGGAGCCATAGTACCCCTGACTCGACCCGTAAAGTTCCTAAAAAATGGGTGCATCCACAATACTTATAATAAGAAAAGAGCTAAAGGATGGGAGAGGCGACTGTCCCAGGCATGAAGTGACATTTGACTAAACCAGCTTTGAAACCTTGGTGAAGAGAACCTTCTAGGGCAGAGAGGCATGACTGGCATGGAAAGAGTCTCCTTCAGGGCCATGGCCTGACCTTGAGTCCACTCCACTGCCCCATCAGTGATATATAAACTATAAGGAATGACTGGAATTACTGGATGAGCTGGCCATGCTAAGAATCAGTTCATAGGTAGAGCTGCAGCTAGTGACAATGTTGAGCATGGGGAGAGCAAATCAGAGGAGGAAGTGGTACCCCAGGCCCTGAATTCCCTCAACCGATTAAGCACTGCCTCCTATAGGGATGTATAAATGGCACAGAAATGGGAAAGCTTGCTAGCCAGAAGCAGTTAGGGGTGAACATTTGAACTGTGATTCCTGATTGAACAGAAGAGGAGGGAGGTCAAAAGGAAACAGACAAGCAGGGCAGCTTTGAGGATTATAAAATATGTTATTATGTTTAGATTTATTATATCTATACTAGGGGAAGCTAGGTGGCACAGTAGATAGAGTGTGAGGCCTAGAATCAAGAAGACCTGAGTTCAAAGTCAGCCTGAGGCACTTACTAGCTGTATGATTCTGGGCAAGCTACTTAACCCTGTTTGCCTCAGTTTAGCAGAACTGGAGAAGTACATAGCAGACCCACTCCAGTATCTCTGCCAAGAAAACCCTAAAAGAAGGTCACAAAGAGTTGGACACAATGAAAATGACTAAACAACAACACATCCACACTTACATTTAAAAGGAAAAGCAAACTACATAATAGTGATTCACAGATTTGTGTGTAATCACCTTTTTCTGTTCTACTTTGTGTACAGAAATTCCTATTTTATTTGGCATTTGTTAAGTTTTCAGAATAATGATAAATGAAAATAAAAGACCAAAAATAACTGTGGGCCTGGAAGTCCTCCTGGGTTTAGGGAATGCCAACAGAAGGGTTCAGGGATATCTTGGCCTAGAAGGAGCCTGCAATGCCATAAGAACTTCAATACCCTCCCTGCCCCTCTAAATGAAGAAGCTGAGGGGAGTTTCTTAAGCCCCTTAGTCACCCCTCAGTCAGACAAAGTAAGCCCTGCAATAATGGCTGAAAACACTATGTCCTGCTGGCAGGGAGACTGAATATGAACTATTGATCTGCACACCAGATCCAGGCTCCCTCCTCTCTCTCCCCAATGTCATGGAGTCTGGGTCTGCCTGACCCAGTTATAAAAGCTATAAAAAGCCACCTGCTCTCTTCTGGTTTTGACATTCCCCCTCCCTCTTTCCACCAGGAATCCCAGAGGGAATTGATCGGTTTCCATCCTCTCTGACTGCCCTCTTCCCTGACTGTGTTTTGCTGAATAAGGCTTAGCTTCGTTTGCCTTCTCTCTGCTTGCCTTCATCTGTCTCCTCCTGTTCTGTGCTGTAGTGATCTTTCCTTCCTTGCACTGTACCTTGGAATCTCAAACCTCACTCAAACTACATTAAGACAGACACACAATATAGATGGTGCTTTTCTGAATATGTATGATTTTATTAATCATGTTTTCTTAATATGTATGATTTTATGACCTGTTGTAAAGAATTGTATATCCTCAAGCCATATTTGCCTGACTGACTCACAATTATTAGGCTACTAGTGTGACTTCCTAGGAATGTAGCACAGAGGGAAGGATGAGATTTTTGGTGTAGGGGACCAAGGCAAGAGAGTATTTGGATAAATCTCCACTGACCAATAAGATCCAAAGACTAGGACCAGAGTATAGAGGTATCCAAGTCTCAGAGAACTACCGAGCTTTTTGTTTCCCCCAAGTGTTCTTTACTGGTAGATGGAGCACATAATTATTAGGAGTAGTGTGAGACTGTCAACACTGGTCCTTATCATTGTACTGGATCAAGAATAGAGACAGAGTTTATTGTTATTCAGGTTCAGTCAGGACTCTTCATGACCCCATTTGGGTTCTCTCAGCAAAGATACAGGAGTGGCTTACTATTTCCTTCTCCAGGTCATATTACAGATGAGGAAACTGAGGCAAATAGGGCTACATGATTTGCCCAGGGTCACAGAGCTAGTAAGTAACTGAGGTTGGATTTGAACTCAGGTCTTTCTGACTCTAGGCCCAGGGCTCTATCCACTGAGCCACCTAGCTGTCTGCAATAGAGATATTACTACTTATATGACCACTATGAGCTAGCAAATATATCTAATGCTGTTCTATTTAGTACAATTAGTCAAGTAAAGTTGACAGAAATGGCACATTTGGATGCTTTTTATTTGATCACTACTCTGTTGCTAACTGGGTCCTCCAAATGATTCCTGCAGCAGCTCGCTCACCAGCTAGCAGAGAAGTGCAGTAGACCCGAGTTTAGGCCCTGACATGGAAAAAGCCTCCTCCCATACCTCTCATTCTTCTCTCATTCTTGTATTTTCTTTTCCCCAAAGCTTGCATGCTGACTGATTCCTACCTAGGTCACTTCAGGTCCTGGGTCAATCTTCTTTCCCATCTCTGGCTCTATTCATATTGTAAGATTTGTGACCATGACCAGCTTGGGAAGCCTTAGGGGTGGGGCCCACCTGAAACAAGGGCTCCATGGCTTCTTTCCTTTCTCCTCTACCCCCAGCGAACCAGAGAACATATTTTACATATGTAAAATATTAATACATTGTGCATACTAAATAACCATTGGGAAGAACTTACAAAGCAAAATAGTTTTATTGGATCAAGCAATTTCTAGGCTCTTTTGGCCTCCTTTTTATGTTAATTGTTTTTCATCAGTTAAACTTTTCTAAGAAATGGTGATTATCAGAGTCAATGCCATTACTTTTATCCATTTCCCATTTTTTTAGCATCAACAACTCATTTAAATACTTCATTTGAAGGTGATATAGTTAGTTTCAGGCAGCATTTTCTCATCTTTATCATGTTTTCTACTTTGGTATTGCTTTTGACCTTTACTTTAACCAACAAATCTGACTACATACATACACACATACAACTGTGAAATGGTTCCCATATTAGTTACCACCTGCCTCACCTGTTAAAATATAATCATTTCATTTTTTCTATGTTTTTTTGGTACTCCCTGCACCTAGCATCTTCCAACTGCCTTCTGGAAGATGTTAATGACAGACATACATGCAGTTTCTGAATAGTAGATAAGCCTTTGGACTCTTCTACTTCTTAGTCTCAAGTCAAATTTTCTGCTAATCTCTTTCCTATGTCCACCTTCAGACTGATATCACCAAGTATCAAGATCTATATTTACTTGATCCATCAGCAATGTCCTTTTGTAAAAAGTAACCAATCTTCCAATAAGACATGTATCTCTTCTATTGCTGATCCCTACTTCAAGCCCATCCATACGTTGGGGACTCTCTACACCACTGAGGATAGGAAGGGATGTGGGGATGGAAAAGTAAAAGGGTTTTGTTTTGTTTGTAGCCAAAGAAATACATGAATCCTTCCCTTTAAATGTGGAGGACTTACCATATGCATGTACCACCAATTAAGTCAAACAGCCATGAAGTAGTAAAGCATGCAGTCTTAGTTCAGCTTTAAGCAGTAATAATTTTGGAAGTATAAATGCTACAAACTTACAAAAAAGCCCCACATCATTTGAAAATTACTGCATTAGTTTGTGAATTGTGAATAATAAATTTTTAAAATTTTAATTTTAATAAGATATAGTCCCTTGTCATTCTTCATTATGTGTACGACAGTTTCTGGATGATTTTCTCAGAGAGGTGGATCAGCAGAGGAGGTTCTCTTGCTTGGCCACTTGATCTACCTCAATTAGACTTTTTCTTTTGGATTACATCATAATTATGTATGCATCAAAACCTCATCTTTGGATGACTTTAACAAGTGCAGCTGAGTCACGGAGCAGCAGCTGATGAAAGTTCTTTTTTTTAAGTTCAAAAACCAAATAGAATGATGCACAGTGTTTACACTGAATTTTAATAAGAAACATCAATATTTTATGATTAAAAATAATCTTTCAAATTTTTAATAAGTTTCTAGCATTTATATTTATGAATTTGTTAAATCTTAAAACTATGCTAAGGCTTTAGAGATATCCTGTAGAGAAAATAAACATACTAGGTATTTATCTGCATTATCTCATTTTATTCTAATGATATTGTGTCATGTTTCCATCAAATTTCTTGAATATTTAACTATATCTAACAGATTAAAGTTTTTGACACATCAACTATGTATGTCAGGTTAGCTCAAATAATTCTATATTATCAATTACATGTGTATTTAAGATCTGCTTATAGACTACAGATAAGGGGTCATTGAGGGGGTATTCCCTGACTTCATTCATCCTTTCTCAAGGTTAGAGGGGTAATGAGGAGGGGAACTGGCCAAAAGCCAATCCTCCATAACTGGCTATGGTTTAAGGTTGCCTGATCAAGACTTTTGGCAGAGGTCCAGGTGAGGAATGCTTCCCTGAAACAGAGTGGATGATCTTCAACAGTTCATTTTTTAAACTTTTTAGAGAGATTATAATAGTAAGAAAAACCAGTGGTTCTGTCCTAAACTGCTTACTCTATGAATACTATAGTTTGGATTTGGTTATTAGTATAATCGGTTTTTTTACATAATATTCTATATCTATACTTCTCTTGTAAATATTAAAGATTGAGGCAGATGATGTAATGACATTCATATAAGTGAAAAAAAAAAGATTTAATGATCAACCACGTCAGCAACAAAGAGTCAAAAGGAAGGACTGTTCCTACAAGGGAATACCTATTCTGATTTTGCTTACTTTATATGGAGCCAGCCACATTTCTAACATATGTGTGCAGAAACCTGTATGTTCCCACCTCCCTATTATGAATAAATGGAAAGCAAGGCAGGGACAGGACTGAAAAGTCCTTCCACTGTCATGCATTTACAGGTAGAAAAAAATTTTTATGGAACATAATAAAGTCTTACTCCCAAATTCTCCACTACCTATTCTATAAAACTTTGTGAAATTATAATCATTGTACTAAATTTTATGTTCTCTTCCCTTAAATAATGCATGGTAATTGACTATAGAAGGCAATATAAGACCAGAGGATAAGTGGTTTTCAAAAAAAAGATCAATAAAGTCTTTTTCCCCAATAAAAATATGTGAAAACCTTTTAATAAGTAATTTGTGACCTTAGCCACATTGTGAAACAGGCTATAACATAATTAGGCAAAATGAACTGGAGGAAGAACAAACGTTTAAATACAGAAAAAGCAGAATTTGAAAAATGAAAAAAGTAAATTAGAATTTTTTTAAAGACATAGACAATCTTGCAGTGCCACTTATTGTTGTAAATTTCCCATGAAAAATATATTGAAATATTTATAATAAGGATTTCAAAGTTGGGAGAGCATAAAATCTTGTTCCCAGCTAATTTTAAATCACTTGATACTTGCCTTGGCAATTTTCTTTGGTTGGTCTTCCTCAGGAGTTGTTCTGCATAGCTCCCAAACTGACTGAATATTTACAAGACTCATAGTATAGTTTACAGCTGAAGATTTTTCATTCTGTTCACGATGGAGAATTTTAGTGGCATGATCTTCCATTGCTATTGTTAAACACCGTACCACCGAAAGAGACACCTCTTTAAATGCACTTCTCCAGCCAAAATCTAGTAAAGCATACTGAAATAAAAATTTATATAACATAAACCTAACTCCACAATGAACATTTTTATTGTTACAGATGTAAAATTATGGCATCTATTATACAAGTTGAATATAGATGTTCTTTATTTACACTATGAAAACTATTCCTATAACCTTGAAAATATTACCTTGTGAATATAGTATAATGTAATAGACAAAAACATATGCACTCTTAACCAACATTAATATACTGACATTTCATTTTAAGTTGTCAGTAGATTTAATCAAAAGTGTTTTTTTTTTCAAAATTTAATTTATTAAATGTAGTCCAATAACCACCTCTATGAGAGCCAAAAGCTGCACTGATTTATCACCTAATGTAACCTGTAAATTCAATATATTTAATAAAGTCTAAATTAAATTTTAGAGTTATTTTTATAGTTTATTGTTAATAGATATTGTGACATGTTACTATTAAATATTAAATCATTTATTTCCTTTGCATTATTGAAATTTTTTAGAAATACCATTAAAAACATGAATTACCCTGAGAAAGCAAATTATTGCACCTTCCTTAGTCTTATTCAGAATTTTCTTGAGCTTATCTACCTTCCATGGTCATAGGCAGAATTACTTTTAGTTCTACTAAATATAAGACATAAAATGAAATCCATTGTTTTCTACTATGCAGTGGGTTTAAAATGTTTCTCCCCCCTCTCCATTTTATAAAGTCTCAGATTTGTCAAAAACCTAGAAGTGTAATGTAGCTTCAGGTGGTGGAAAAGGATTGGAGTGGGTCAGGAGATCTGGGCTTGAGTTCTGGCCTTGCTGCTAAACAGCTATATGACCTTGAGCCATTTATTTAGTTAGTCTCCTTGGGACTTAGTTTCCTCATTAGTAATAAAACAAAAGAGCTGGAATAATTTATTACTGAGGTCTCTTTTGGTTTATTATTTCTATAATTTGCTTGTTTTTTAGGTGCTGTATCATTCAGTCAACAACATTTATCACGTTAGTAGGCCAGCATACAAATCACTGTATTAAATATTTGGGGCAAAAATTTATAAATATATATATATATATATGTACACACACACACACACACATACACACATTTATACAGATGTACATACATACATACATATGTGTGTGTCCCAGAAGGGACTTAAAAGTTGTAATGTAAGCATACATTATGTACTATAAGTGTATATGTATACACACACACACAGAGACACATATAAAAATGTATTAATGTATAATTATATGATTCTCATACAGAAAACATGGTGCACATGGTACAACAGTGTACATGAATGAGACGTTTACAGAATAATATATTACTGGGTACAAATTCTTGTATATATAGCTCACCTAATCCCATAGCTTCCATTTTAAAAAATTAGACAAATTCTAATAGGAAAAACATAACAAAATAAGATGAAAACTTCTTTATTCTTAATGAAAGGGATAAAAGCAATAGCCAGGTATATGGCATGTAAGGGAGTGAAACAGCAATGTTGTGTACCATGTTCAAACATTTGTTCTCATCATTTCTTAGAAATGCAACACTTCCAAAATCCTGAACTCTGGAATTACATAATCTCACCACAATATCCTAGGATCAAACAATCAATTAATGAGCTAAATGCTTATTATTCAGACACTATGCTAAGCATTGGGAATACAATGAATGAATGAATGAAAAAGCATTTATTAAAAACTTACTAGGTTAAAAAAACCTGATAAATACTGGTGATTCAAAAATAAAAATAAGACAGTTGGCTATTCTCAAGGAGTTCATACTCTAAATGGAAGAGATAACAAATGAAAGAAAGTATTGTTTCAGGGTGGAACAAAAGGTCTGGAAGCAAGAAGGGATCATGGCTAAGAGGAAGGCCCAGGGGTCCTTAGCTTGAAGCAGTAGGCCAGAAGACAGTGTCTGCAGAGGCAGGGTAGATGTTAAAGCTAGGATGGAATGGCAGGGCGAGTGATCAGGCCTTGAGATCCTCTATCTCTCAGGAAGGATTAAAGTTGGTGACTGATCTCATTAAAGTGGTGAGTGTAGTCAGGCCACTTTTTTGGAAGAAAGGACACTAGGGGCTAGAGGGATCAAGAGAGGTTTCATGTAGAGGCAGAGGTGAGGAGGGAATGTATTCCAAGCCTTAGAGATGGCATGGTGATGGGATACAGAGTCTCTGTGTATGAGGAACAAAGAGAAGGTCAGTCTTGTCAGAAAGCTTGTTTGGGATCAAGTTATGAAGGGTTTAAAAGTTGTACAGATAGATAGATAGATAGATACATACATACATACATACATATGTGCACACACACACACACACACACACATATATATATACATATACATATATGTATATATATATATATATACACATACATATAAAATTTCAGAGGCAATTCAGAGCTACTAGAATTTATTGAGTAGGTGAATGGCATTTTTAGATCAAAGCAAACACTCAAGTTTCCACTAGACTTAATTATGATTAAGATAACCAATGAGAAAATAAGGAAACTTCTTCCTCCCCAGAACTGCACAAAACATCAGCCAGAAGCCAACAGGAAATAAGAAAGGGAGCCCATCAAAGCCAGGCCCAGTATAGTGTAGCCTTCCAACTGGATAAGAAATAGGATATATATTACTTTCTAGGCTCTGTATTCAGAAGCAGCAAGAGTAGAGAGAGCTCCACTAAGAAAGCCTCAAGGTGGTCAGAAATTGAAGCAGGGATTCTGGCAGTAGGTAGCAACCAGCATAGAGCTGCAGTGCTTAGAATGGGACAGCCTAGGTCCAGATTCAGACTGGATGAAAATGTAGATTTGGCTGTCATCTACATAGGATTCCAAAGAAGATCACCAAGAGAGAACAACAGAAAAAAGAGAAGACTACTTATGGAAGAATGCTATGACATATCCCAATCCAAAGGATGGGGCATGGAAGATGATCCTGCAATGGAGAATGAGCAAGAGTTGTTAGAGAGGTAAGGGGAGAATCAGGAGGGAGCAAGATCACAGAAGACAAGGGAAGAGAGTGTGGTCAACAGTGCCAAATGCTGCAGAGAGGTCAAGGCCACTGAATATATCAAGAAAGAGATTACTAGTGATCTCAGAGAAAGAAGTATGAAGACAAGAAGATAGTGTGAGGTGAAAAGGGGGAATCTGAAGTGGAGCATTACACTGTTGAGACAGATTGTCCTGACCTTAATTATTCTCTTGCCATTATTTGCCTATAGCAACTAAGAGTTTATTTCTAACTATTATTTATCCCTTCCTTTTTTATAATTCCCATTTCATTCTTTCCTTTTTGCTTTTTCTATTTTCAAATTAGCTAAGGCCCAGATAATGCTTAAATTCCTGTCATCTTGACAAATCTTACTGTTCTTCAAATGTAGACCTTCTAACCAAAAACACACACCATCCTAACTCTGAGCCCAGTATTCTTTCATCTGGGGTAAAATGGGCAAGGAGGCAAATGCCTACACTGGGCTGAAATATATGCATGATTTAGGGTAATTTCCCCCCTTGGGAAGGGTTCTTATCCTTTAATCAAAGACTCAGCAGGTTACCTTTCAAACTGGAATTAATTTTTCCAAGGAAGTTATGAAACTCAGGCAATTGGGATTTAGATAGAAATGTTCTGAACCATATTGTTGACATGCAGGAAAAACTCAAATAGGCAGGAGTTCTTTCAAACTTACCTCTTTCACCTGCAGTGATTTCTCAGCTAGCACGCTAGTTTCATTTGCTCTAGCGTCCTGAATTAAAAGTTCTCCACTAGATTTCTTCCAAATTCCTACACAACATTAAAAATAAGAATCCAACTTAAAACTAATGTTGTTGAAAATATAAAGTCCATGCTTTCTGATATATCAATATCATTTATAAAAACTCAACAAAATATAGTGCAATATTACTGTTATGATAATATAAAACTCAAGTTACATATAATGCTTTTCATATAACATGATAGAATCCACATTCCATTATACTCATATTTTATATTTGATGCATAAAGTATAGCTCCTTTTTTCATTAGTTCTGTTGTATATTGCTTCACAGTCACTTGCTTCTAAAAAGAATAAATAAGCTAAGGGTAACTGAGTAAAATTAATTTTAGTTTTTGCAAAATAGTTAAATAAACTGGAGAATGTTACATTTAAAATTAGAGTGATTTCCACCACTTTAATATGTCATAATAAATGTCACCTTTAACTATCACAAGTACATTCAAGAAATGAAAGCAATGGAAAAGGTACTGATTTCCTTCTATATAATAAGTAAATTTCCTATCCTTTGTTTTAGATGGTCAAATTTTGAAAATTTAACCCTCTCTCAATTCCCAACTTTGTGTAATACACTTGCAGTCATATTGTAGCTAATCTAGTTAATCCAAGATATAATGAAAAATTAAATATATGTAGCTACTTCCTCAAACATTTTAATCACCAAACATTTATTAAATACCACTACAATCCAGTCATTGTGTTAGTGTTACACAAAGAAAGTAGAATAATCGCTGCCTTCAAGGAGCTTACATTCCAACAGGATGTACATCATTGTACAATATTCTAGCAATTGAACATTATTACGTAGACATAAGATATGATTTGAAAAAAAATATACAGTTAGCTTAGGTTTGTCATTTTACTCTACACACATCATGTGTTTTGTTCACTTGAAGTAATTACTTAAATAAACCTCATTTTGCTAACTTCAAAGTGAGTAAGGAATAGGTCTTTCTAAGGTTTGTGTGGTTGGTGAACATGCTATAGGGAGTTAGGAAAAAAAAAGACTGTCTTGAACTTTTTACTTCCTTTGCTTTTTAAATTCAAATCCTGTGGGTGAAAAAAAATGAACGATTTTTAAACATAAGACTGGAAAGGATGAAACCAAGCTCATTTTCTTCATGGTGAAAAGCTCCAGCCTACTTTTCACCTTATCTCATACAATTCCCATACTTCATATACCCAATATTCCAGTTAAACTAGACTATACTTTTTCCCATCGGCACCCTGAACAATCTAGTCTCCATGACTTTGCTCATGCCAACCCGCTGACTCCCTACCAACCTATCTGTTGAAGTCCCCCCCACTTTATGTAAAGTACCAATTCACGTACCACTTTCTCTAGGCAGTTTTCCCTGACAATATGGAACCCACCCCTTAAGTTTCTTTTTTCTTTCTCTTCATTCCTCATTGAACTTTTGAATTAACCTTGATATTCCTTGTAACATGGTTATTCTAAGTTCTACTCATTCCATTAGATTGGAAGCTCCTTAACAAAATGATCTATCATGTGTTTATTTTTTTTAATATTCCCAGGTAAAAGTTTGCCCATATACACAGTGGCCATTTAGAGTTTGTTGAATTGTAATGAATTGCATTTTTAGATATGCCTAAAATTTTAAAATAATCACTATCAAAATACAGGTATATCATATAAACTTCAATTAGGCCTCTCTAGAATTATAACTAGCTTCCCAAATCTAAGGGGAAAAATGTATTGAAAATAGTAGTCAACTTAATTTTTTTAGAGAGAATATGGTAACTTTTTTGCTTATTATAATAGCATAGATATATGTATGTAGATAACTTTAATGTATCTAAAAGAATGTCTAGATTAAAATTCTCAGAGGAATTCAGTGGATCACCTAAAGGCCAAAAAATACAAATACAAAACCTTTTTTCCCCTTTTCCATTGAGCTCCTATGATTCATTTCGCACCCCTTAGCTAGTATCTGCAATGTAGTTTCTTTCACAGAGAGTAGAGGTTGGCAGTACTTCTCTGCGACACACACTTTCACACCCAAATTGGTCTTCATAGCTTCCCATTGTGTGCACTACAAAGCAACCCGCCTTGTTGGCAGCTAGAAGTGTGAACTACGTCTTTCTTTTCTCCACTGTTCTTTTCTGGCTCACAAGCAACCTCCCACCAAACACAGAATCGGTAGAAGAGACTAGATCCAAGAGATAATGCTATGAAAAAGTATGAAGAGAAGCCCAGGTGGCCACCTTGCAAATTTCCAATGTGGAAGCCTTCGACCTCTCTGCCCAAGACGCAGCTCTAGTACTGGTGTAATGAGCTTTACAAACCCTGGGAGCCTCTTTACCTTAACTACATACGCCTCCCTAATACAATCCCTTAACCATCTAGCTAAGGAACTCTTAGAAGCCATTTGACCCCTCTTAGGACCCCCTAAGAGTACAAACAATCTTTCAGAAGATCTGAAATCTTTGATTCTTCTGAGACAAACCCTAAGTGTTCTTCTTACATCCAATTTATGCAGCCATGGCTCTTTGTCATTGCTGGGTCTAGAGAAAAACGAGGGCCAAGAAACCTCCTGGTTTAGATAAATCTCAGATGCCACCTTCGGCCAAAAATGAGGAACTGCCCAAAGACGTGCTTTATTTTGAAGTAGTATTAGATATGTCCCAAACTTCAAACTTGAAGAAATTCCATAAGCAACAAAGTACACAGGCAGCACAGTCACAACCAAATAATGTTCCATCATAATAATGGGTCTTCAAAAATGTCAAAACGGCCAAACAGAAGGAAAAAAATCAGTGTGAAAACATCATTGCTGTCTTCAAAAATCTAATTAAAGTCAATTTACTAATTATTGGTCTACTCAGAAATCAAGGAAAATATTCTATGATCTCGGGGAACTAATGAATATGAAATAAAAAGTAAAAAAAAAATAACTCAGTCAACTTGATGCTTTGTTTCTTATATGGGTAGGTTCCATGCATCCAGATACTGTGAAACATTTGGATTATTTTTTCAATTTCTTCAGATTGTTTTGGGTCATGTAGACAGCTTCACTTATAAGTTACTTATTAGCAAAAAATCATCAACAAAAGACCATTCAATAAGCTAGAATGACCCTTAATCTGCTTCTTGTAAATCATACACAGGATTTCTTTCAATCAAAACACTATTTCAAATGGGAAATTTATAAAACTTGGTTTCTTTGATCATTCTTTTGAGTCATATTTTCTTTCCTTACTGGAAATATATTCTTTAGTGGTAAAAATGGATTTTACAAGAGTATAATAAATGGAATAGTTATGATTTTCTTGGCAATTTCCCTAAGGATGATTCTCCTCAGGTAGACATTTACATATAGTTCTGTCAAGCTGAATCATATTGACTTCAATATAAAGTATAGAAATTTCTCCAATTGGGAACATAGGCTATCACCAACAGATGTTTTTGTGCCCAGATTTTTCTTGTCGGGACACTTCAAAGTTCTGCACTTTAAATTTTTTTTCCCCAATAATTACATCTTCTGAGCTTTAACTGCATTCATATAATGCAAAATTCTAACTGTACTATTTGAAATTGTTTCCATCTGCCACATTGTTACCTGATGAAAAGTTCATATGATGACACTTAATGTAGATAATAATATAAGAATATATATAATATCTACATATATGTATATGTACACATATATATGTGTATACTATATTATGAAGTAGTAATGTATTTGCTTTGCTAAGTTTTTACTTTTTTAAATTAAATTTCATTTTTTAATTAGCAGTAAAACCAAAACAAAATACACCAAAAAAAGTTCCTTGTTAACAAATATGCATAGTCAAGCAAAACAAATTCTGCAATTGGTCATGTCCCCAAAATATGTCTTTTTCTGCACCACAAATCTATCATCTTTCTGTCAGGAAGTTGACAACATGCATCATTATCAGTGCTCTGCAGTCATGGTTGGTTACTGCCTTGATTAGAGTTATTAGAGCTTTCAAAGTTGTTTGTTTTTACAGGGTTGCTGTTGTTACTGCATAGATTGGTCTGCTGTTTCTGCTCATTTCATTCTTCATCAGTTTATAAAAGTTTTCAAAAGTGTTCATTTTTATAATATCGATGTTATGGTATAAATTGTTCTGGTTCTGCTCATTTCATTCTGCATCAGTTCATACAAATCTTTCCATGACTCCGTGAAATCACCTTTTTTAAAAAAAAATTTTCTTACAGCCTAATAATATTCCATTACACTGATATACCATATTCATTCAGCCATTCCCTAAGTGATGGGTATTTAATTAGTTTCTAGTTTTTTGCTACCACAAAAAGAACTGCTATTACTATTTTTTACATATCTAGGATATTTTCCTCTTTCTTTGATCTCTTTTGGGCATAGCCCTAGTAGTGCTACAACTAAGTCAAAGGACATGCCCCATTTAGCAACTTTGAATGTATAATTCCAAATTGCTGTCTAGATTGGTTCCCAATTTACAGATCTACCAGTAGTTCATCAGAGTGTCTATTTTCTTACAACTCCTCCAACATTTGTAATTTTCTTTTCTTTTTTTTGGAGGGGGTCATCTCTGCCAATCTGATGGGTTTTGAGGGCTGCTCTTAATATAAGATTTCTAAACATTCTGCCTCAAATCAGATATGACTACTATTTGCTCTCTATCAAACGGAGCTGAGCCTTTTTATTTCTAAAGCCAAGACCTTGGTCCTAGCTTTTTTTCGATTCAATTTTGCTTTGTTTTAATATTTCCCAGAGGTCATTCTAGTTTTGAATGAACTCAATAACCATTTATTAAGAACTCACTATATACAAGGAGCTGTTCCAAACAATGAAGGGGTAAAATAGCAAATAAGACACAGTCCTACAGTCAAAATTTTCACAATCCAGTAGGGCAAATAAAACATGTAAACGACACAACAAAATATCTTATGATAAGTACATAGGTGAGGTATAATATACAATTGAGATATCAAAGGAAGGAGATGTACACGTGGAAATGAGAACACTTCAAATGTCCACAAAAGGAGACTCCAATTTGACTAATGTATAGAGTACATTAAAGTATGGGGACTTTGAATTCCAGTCTATGAAATTTAGATGCTATTCAGTAGGCAATGGGAAGTCATGCAAAGTCTTTGAGCAACTGAGGGACAAGTTCAGATTTGTGCATCAGGAAGATTAGTTTTGTAATTAGACTATTTCCAAGTGGGTTTAAACTCTCAGGGCAAAAATACTGAAAAACTATTTCCACATCCCAATGATCTGAACTGGAGTTAGTATAAGAAAACTCCATATTGGACTGGGCTCATTCTTATTACAAATTCACTCTAATTCTGGAACTATATCCCCGGGAAGTCTATGCAGCTGTCCACAGGTCTCCAGATTCTGAGTCAGGGATGCCAAAGACCTTGAATACACTCTATAAGCTGCAATTTTGGGAACTGTATCACATGTAGTATACACAAGGTCAAAACTAGGGCTCCTTAAAAGCACCAAAATATAGCACTGTTAGCTATTGCAAAGAAAGAATATGTTATCCCTTTCCTTTTGGGATTCCCTCTATCCTTGACCATGTCACTTTCCCAAAAGAAAGCTTCTTTCAAGGTCTTCCCATTGCCTTTTAATAAAATCTACTTTCCTCAATTTCATTATCTCTATAGACTTACATTTCTTCTCATATGTAGCTATTTTCTTCCCCTTTATTTACTTGTCAGCTTCAAGAAACCTGCTATCCACCTACACCTCCCTCCCATGCCTGATTCCTAGCTTTGGAAAGCTTTCTGTAGCATAAGACAAGTGTCACATGACCTCCCTTCTATCTTTAGGGTCTCACTTAAATTCTACATTGCATGTTCAAGTTCTCTGACTAGGATGCATATCCTTCCATGAAATTTCAAAGCCTTGTTAGGATTTTTCTTAAAAATTGAACATGCTATTAAGGCTATATTTGAATAGGCAATGTGAAAAACTAATTTGAAGCAGTTAAATAATTACATTAAAAAACACAAAATCTCATTAAAGTATAAGTATACCTAGGTCCAGATTAGTTTAAATAATGAATCTTTTAGAATAGTTATGTTATTTGAATTCACACTACATACTTCCTTTGGGCTAGAACCAATCACCATATTTCACATAATTTTATCTTAGAATAGTGTGAATTCAAATCCATGCAACTAACATCAGAAAATTCATTATTTGCACTAATTGGGACCTAGTCAGACAATTACTAGTTTTTTTTTTCCCAGAATAGTTGATAGTTGTCGACACTGATGGAATCCTACCATATAAATTCGTATTTCTCCTTAATTCTGTTGTATAGATAAGATGTGGAGTTAAAGAACTGGCTTCAGATCCTGACATAGCTATCAGCACAATGACTTATGGTAAGTCATTTCCATTCTCTGGGCCTAAAATAAAAGGACTTGAGTAGATGATCTTTAAAATCCCTTCAAGCTCTAAAACTTTATTATCTAAGTTCTCTGAAAGTTGACATCATGCCTTCAGAAATTTAATATAATATCTCAAAACAATAATCTGCAAAGAAGTATTTTGTTACAATTTTAACTTAAGGTATTTTATTATAAGTAATATATAAATCCAACTATTTCTACCAAAAGAACATTATGAAATATTTCTCTTTTACATTTTAAATTTTGATACAATGTTATTCAAACACCTAATCACATCATGTTTCTGATAAGTGATTTGTTAAGAATATGGAATGCAGCTATGATTTCATCAATGTAGAGAGCTTCTAGTGGAGAACGGCCTCCACCAATGAAAACCAACATCTCAGCTGCAATTTATAGTCTTAGAGAACTAGCTAGCACACAGCAAGGTTATATAACTTGCCCAAAGTCACAAATCAGTATGCTGTAGAAGAAGCAGGACTTGAAACCAAGACTTCCTGACTCTACACCAGCTCTAGTCATCACACCAAATTGCCTCCAGTGTTAAGAATTGCAGAAGACACTATCACATACTTTTTTACTTCTTACTTCATGAATCTCATCACACGGCCCCTTTAAAATATTGTAGAATGTCTTCTAGACCTGCTATAGACCTAAGTCCCTCCTCATGGGGCCAACCTAATGATGACCCTTTTTGGAGTTAGGCAGCCTAGTCCTCAGAACATAGGCATATACATCAGCATACATACAGGCCCATAAACAAAGCCTTTCCAACTTGTCGGAATTTACATTCCTGTTCTATACAGTGAAGTATTGGAAAAAAGATTTCATTGGAGGATCATTTTGTTTTGAAACATACGTCTTTTTTACTAACATTATTTTAGCCTAAATAACTATGGCATTTTTAGGGCTATAGTAAATCTTAGATATGAAATATCAAGATCATAGAATCACTTGATAATAAACCTAAGACCAGGACCCAACGCTCTTGGGTTCTTTGACCTTTTTTGTAATCCCATGCTTCTTCTAAATGATTTAGTATTTATAGATGTCTTGTCTAAGATTTAGTATTTATAGATATCTTATCGAAGAATTGTCAGGATTGACTTTTACAAAGATGAAAAGGTAATACAAGATTAGTATTGTTCTGATAACTCCAAAATATTATGAGATCATGATTATAAAATCATGATGCTCATATACCTACACGTAGGGGTGGAGAGTGGAGAGGGGTGGAAGATATAGACTATGGGTTTATATATTAAAAGATCATCTTACCTGAAGCATGTCTGGATATCCTGGGCAGCGAGAACAGTTCTTGGGAAAGGTCTTGAACTTCCGTTTCCAATTTTAACAGAGGTTTTATGAGTTGTGATAAGAATCTGAGTTCATAGAAGGAGAGGCAGATATTTTGTCCTTTTTGTGGGCATTCATGAGTAACTATTCAAAGAATATATCAATAAAGTAGTAAGTAAGATAATAACTTTACTTTGCTGTTTACTAATTTTATTTTTCTTTTGATCTATTATTTCATCAGTATAGGAGAATCTTTAGTGAGAAAACACCCTCTACTAATGTAGATCATCAACTTCTCAGCAAATTAAGTCTTAGAAAGTTGTTGGGGGCCCTTTGAGATTGTGACTGCTTAAGGCCACACACAATGACTCTAAGGTGGAACTTGAACCCAGATATTCCTGACTCCAAGACTGGCTCTCCAGTCATTATGGCAGCCTTCTAAAGAAAAACATTTTAAGTTTAATATTTAGTAAATCAACACAGAGTTGAGTTTTGAAAGAGTCTCTTGGAAAGCACTCAGAAGAATTAAAACTATGAAAGAGAATCTATGACTCTAATGAGACATCCCACAATCTATGAACTGTTTATCTCCTAGTATAAAGTGATACCTTGATTTTTTCTGAAGATGCCGTATACCCTTTATAGATCACCCTGTGCACAACTGAAAATCCTTCTTTCGTTCTCCCTGAATTAAAAAGACCAACAGAAGAAGCCAGCATATTCCTTGTTCTCTAGTGACATTTTCAGACCTTTATTTCTCCACTACCGCTCAAAAACCACTCCTTAGTTCTGAATCTTGCTGCTGGCATTTCCCTGCTTCCATACCTTCCTCAATGAATTGGCACCTGGTTTGCAGGATTCCTTTCTATCCCAACCTCAATCATCATTCTCAGTCACTTCAATATTCACAATAATAATGCTTCTAACACCCTCATATCTCAGTTCACAAACTTCAGTTTCTAGGATTTTCACTTACCCATTCACAGGTGAGGATAAACCTTAGGCTTCACTATAAGACAAACTGTTCTGCCTCCAAGATCTGAACTCTTAATTTTCCCCTGCTCATCACTATCTGCTATACTTCTTCTCCCACCAGCTCAAGCTTTCTGACCCTACTCTTTGCTCTCATAGGGAGGGTCTGAATCCATTGATTCATCTCCACAATATTAATTTATCACTTCTATTCTGGCTATGTTGATATTCTTGACTTCACAATTAGCCGTTTAAACATGCACTGTTCTTCGCGTTTGAGTCCCTTATCCTCAGGTTCTTCTACTAGTCCCATCCAGCTAATCCCCAAACCTAGGTCACTTGTACCAGCTGTTCCCATTGATGAGCCACCTAGAAGTGCTGGAGAGAGTCATGAAACCACACTGATTTGGCACGCTACAAATTCATCTTCTCTCACCTCAGTTGAGACTTTGTTTCTACAAAGCAACCTTTTATGACTATCTGCTTCCATTACATACTCCGTAAAGTGGCCAATTCAACATTTTTTCCTTTCAAGGCCAAAACTCTATCTCTACTTCCCTGTCCTTCAGCAGATTAATTCAGCTTCTACTTTATTGAAATAGTTAATAACTTCTGTCATAAATATTCTCTTCTCCACTCCTCCATACTTTAAACCAGTATTTTTTCAAATGTGATGTAGTAACAGCCCCCTTTTTTCTCAAAAAAATTGTCACACACCCTACTTTTCATAAAATAATTTATGAAATGACTTAGCTTATATTTAAATAAAATTAAAAATTTATAACAGCAAATAAATCTTAAATATATAAAATAATGGGATATATGTGTTACTCCTAAATCATTCATAATTTTCATATTTATACATAAAAATAACAACCCTAATAATAATGTTACTATTGTTGTGAAAGGTGCACTCACTTTTTCATCACAACATCATTCAAATATGGTGCAATGTCTATAAACTATTCTTATTCAGATGAAAACTAAATATATCATATTTGTTCATAGTAAATTCATTTCTTCCTCATTCACATATTGAAATATCTAGGTTATACAAATAAAATTAATATTGCTTCTGTAGGATTGATAAATAAGTAGATCTTCGACTTTCTACTATTTCATTTGCAGGACAGAGAGGGTAGGAAGTTAGGACCTTGGAGTTACTAATTTATTTTTACTTTTTATCTTTTGCTTTTTGGTAGGGCAATTGGGGTTAAGTGACTCGCCCAAAGTCACACAGCTAGTAACTGTGTCAAGTGTCTGAGGCCAGATTTGAAGTCAGGTTCTCTTGACTCCAGGGCCAGTGCTCTACTCATTACACCACCTACATGCCCCTCCTTGTAGTTATTTATTTAGAATAACCATTTTTCCCTTCAAAAACACAGAACACATTTACAAGTTTTAAGAAAAAAATTTTGGTATAAAATGAATTTGTTTCATTTTTCATATTCTTGATAAACAAAGTCAATTTTTATCTTTGAACTATTTTGAAAAACTCTTTTGAAGTACATTATCATGAGAAGGCCAGCATGCTTCACAATAATATACAAGTGCACTAAGCTCTGCTTCCATGTTATCACATAGGTTTGCAAAGAGCCTTCTTTTGAAAAAATCCTGGACCTCTAAAACCAAAGCTGATTACTCTTGTAACAACTTGAAAAATTATATGTAGCTATTCATATTTCTTGATTCCAGTCATTGTCTATGAATCTTTCCCAGTATCCAAACTGCAAGAGGGGCTATGTTTTACACTATAGACTCATATATTATCCTGACATCATCTGAGCCTTGTCAGGGTCACAATATAGAATTTTCACGGGGGAAAAATTACATTGAATATATTATATTGAAATTTCCTCATGATGTGGCATGGCCAACAAGACTGCAATAAGTAACAAATCTTTTAACATCGACTTCAGCTACACATCGTACACATTAAATCAAACTAGGAATTCATTGGATCATCTATAAGAATTCATCCTCTTGCAAAAGGAAGATTTTAGCCTCTCAAAAGGTTAATCGTAAAGATCTTCAAACGTGCAGGAACTCCCCTACCCATCATATTATTTGCAAGCAGAACAATTCAAAACTGCTACACATATAATTTGCCAAGCACTGTTCCATCCATACAAATAGCTACACAAAAGTTTCTCCTACTGAAAGAACTTTTTTACATAGACATGGTTTTTTAAAAAGGTTTGGTTTTGCTTTTTAGAAGTATCTTATTTTCTCCTTAAAATTATCTTGCCTTGATAATGTATTCTGCATAAACATTTTCAAGATATCATTTCAATTTATTAGGCTTTATACTATCTGCAGCTAAAGCATTTATACATAGTGACCACAGCAGTCTTTTCTTTCCATCAGTAACAGTACTTGTGAATCCCAGTGATAGTATGGACCTTATTTCCTGGATTTGGATTTTTATTTTGTGTTTCTATATTTCCATTACTCAAACTATTTCTATTGTCTTTTCCTTATTAGTTTCAGCTGCTCCAATGGATTTAATTTTTTTTAAAACCTGTTATGTATTTATCCATCACTAGGGGATATTATTTCACTTAAAACTTTAGGAGCAATTCTTAAAATTTAAGACAATTAAATTTACATTTGCTTGTTGAAAATTTCAAGCAATTGTTTATAATAATTCTTCTTGAGTTCTTTCCATTTTTACAAGTTACATTTTAAACCAGCCTATTATAGTATACTTAGCAAAATGAATGACAGATAACATGATATTTTTAACTTATACACAGATAATTTAACTTTGAATTTATACATTTCACTTGCAAATGTAGCAAACAGCATGACATGACACAAGTCATCTATGTCATGAGCCTATACCTACTGAGAGATTGCACCTGCACTGAATGAGCCAACTCACATTAGACCTCCTTGTGTCTACCACTTAAACCATCATTAAATCATCATTGTGCTACATTCACTATCAGTTGGAGAATATTTGCTGCATTAATCTCATATTTGTTTACTTTTATTTAATCTTTGTTTTCACTGATTTAAGCAGGAGTTGTACTAAAAAAATTGAGTTATTTTGATGGTTGCTTCTTGTCTCCCTCCCCTCTCCCCTGAGAGTAGGTGAATTTAGACTTGATCTGGGTGGGGCCAATGCTAAATAGAAATTGCATTAAATTTGAGCGCTCTCCCATTCACAGAGACTTAGATAGTATAGAAGAGAGTGAAGGGGGAACTATTTATACTTCTATTTTTGCCATTTCAGTGAAATAAATATCCCTTAATAAAAGCTGATAATTCGTTAATGGGGTAAATGGAACTGTGGCATCATCAATTTTGAGCAAATAAGTCATTTTTGTCTATTATAAATACCCAAATTACCTATAAAGGCCACATGAAGAAAGGCACTATCTGCATCCAGAGAAAGAAATGATAAATAGAAGTATATATAGAATAATATTACATCTATACTTATTTGTGTCTAATGGTAGCCATCTATAGGGTAGGAGTAGGGGAGAAAAGAAAATAAAGGGGAAAAAAGAAATTTGCATGATAATTTTGGGAGGGAGGGAGAGAGAGACAAGCACAGCTCCTCAGGAGTGCACTGAGGGAGAGGGAGAGAAGAATCGCTTACTACTTGATTATCATTATCTCTGCTCCTTGAATTTCCCTGAACACCCACATCAAAGAAAGGGGGGAGAATTTAAGCCCTCTCTTGTAACAAATAAGTATAAACATGAAAAGCAGACTCACAGACTGCCTGTCTTAAATGAGTGTCTTATGCTGTGTCTCTAGTTTACCTCTCTGAGAGGAAGTGGGAAACACGATTCCTGCTTATCTTGTGGCATCATAATTGGTCATTGCATTGATCACCGTTCTTAACCAGGACTTACTAGATGTATAAACCTAAGTAAATTGCTTAACCTCTGCCTCTCTCATTTTCCTCAACTGTAAAAAGAGGATAATAGTACTGCCCAACTACCAGATCCTATAGTGAGGATCAAATTTTACAAAGTACTTAGCACAGGGTCTGGCACATAGTAGGCACTTAGTAAATGCCTGTTTGCTTCCTTCCTTTCTTTTTTTTGGAGGGGGTAAGGCAGGGCAATTGGGGTTAAGTGACTTGCCCAAGGTCATACAGCTAGTAAGTGTGTCAAGTGTCTGAGGCTGCATTTGAAATCAGGTCCTCCTGACTCTAGGCCCAGTGCTCTATTCACTGTGCCACCTAACTGCCCTATTGCTTCCTTCCTTTCTTAAGCCTTTCACAATTATTTTTCTTTGCAATGCCATAGTCATTATATTATTGTTGTTATTATAAATTATAATATTATTATACATATAATAAATCTACTCACTTTTCTCTGCATCCATTCACACAAATCCTTCTAGATGTCTCTAAATGGCTCCCTTCAGCCATTTCTTATAATATAAGGATATTCTCGTGCATCCATATTTCATAATGTATTCAGGAATCCTCCAAATGATAGGCATAACATATCTTATTTCAGTTCTTTGGGACAATCTAAAGGCTTTTTAGAAATATTTGTGTGTGTATGTATGTATTTATGTGTGTGTATATGTACACACACATAAAACACATATGCATATATACATATATGTACATATATTATATATAAAAGACATCTATATTCATCCTTTGCTCCTTTCTTTAATCTCTTTGGAGTATAAAAATAATAATGGTATTTTTGGTTCAAAGGAAATACACAGTTTAATAATTTTTTTGGGAATAGTTCTAAATTGCTTCCCAGAATGTTTGAATCTGTGGCCTCGAGACCACATGTGGCCCTCTAGGTCCTCAAGTGCAACCATTTGACTGAATCCAAACTTCATATAACAAATCCCCTTAATAAAAGGATTTGCTCTGTAAAACTTGGACTTGGTCAAAAGGCTGCACCCAAAGACCAAGAAGGCCACAAGTGGCCTCCAGGTCACAGGTTTCCCACCCCTGGTTTACGCTAAGTCGCAGCTCTGTCGATAGTGCATTATAGGCCTATCTTCCCATAACCCCTCAACAACCATTGTTTTTTGTTTTTTTGCCAGTCTCATGGAAGGACTCCTTTGGCTGCATCTGAAAAGTTTTGTTATGTTGTCTTATTTTTATAATTTTCTTTCATTAAATTACCTACCATTTCTATGATTTGTTCTTTACTATTTTCTTAGGATTAAATTTCTTAGAATTAAATTATTTAGCTTTCATTCAAGTTTGAATGCTTTTTTTCCAAAGGCCTTTTATTGACTATAATTTATTGATTTTAATTTTTATTTCACTGTTGTTAGCAAAGGATGTGTTTGATGTACATGCTTTTATACATTTATTTATTAGGTTTTTATGACTCAGACATTGTCAATTTTAATAAAGGTGCCACAGGCAGGTAACAAATATGTGTATTTTCATATCCAACAATAGCCAGAGAGCAGAGATATCTAACTTTTCTAAAATTTGAATCAGAACTATAACTTCTTTCTTATTTATCTTTTTGTTAGATTATTTTTTAAGTCTGAAAGAAGTGAAATCACTAAATATCAGTGTTTCTCTATTTCTCCATGTAATAGAATGAATTTTTTCTTGAAGTCCTTACTTAGATGTTATGCTTTCAGTACCCATATATTATGTATTGAAATTATTTCATAATCTTTGGAGCAAATTAGCAAAAATGACAAAAGATGGAAATAAGCAATGTTGCAGGGGCTATGGGAAGTCAAGCACATTAATCCACAATTGAGAGAGCTATTAATTGGTTCAAGTCACATCTATGACAATTACTTCCTGTATCACTTTACGCAGGTCATTCGAACTCTGTAGGTCTCAGTTTCTGCCTATGTAAAATGAAGGAATTGACTTGCGTGGCTTTTGAGTTTCCTTCCAGTGCTAGAGCTACAAATCCTTTAATCCTATGAATCAATATAGAAAGTAATTATGCTAGAAAAAAATTAGGCTACAGCCATACCAGATGTAAAACTGTATTATAAAGCAGCAATCATCAAAACTACTTGATACTGGCTAAGAAAAAGAGTGGTAGATGAGTGGAAAAGGTTAGGTACACAAGACACAGTAGTCAATGACTATAGTAATCTACTGTTTGATAAACCCAAAGACTCCAGGTTCTGGGATAAGAACTCACTATTTGACAAAAACTGCTGGGAAAACTGGGAAATAGTATGGCAGAAATTAGGCATAGACCAACATCTTTACACCAAGATGAAGTCAAAATGGGTACATGATTTAGATATAAAGGCTGGTATGCTAAGCAAATGAGGAGAGTTTACCTCTCACATCTATGAAGAATGGAAGAATTTATAACCAAACAAGAGACAGAGAACGTCATGAAATGAAAAATGGATAATTTTGATTGCATTAAATTAAAAAGTTTTTGCACAAACAAAAACAATGCAACCAAGATTAGAAGGGAAGCAGAAAGTTGGGAAATAATTTTTACAGCCAGTGTCTCTGATAAAGGCCTCATTTCTAAAATATATAGAGAACTGGGTCAAATTTATAAGAATACAAGTCATTCCCCAGTTGACAAATGGTCAAAGGATATGAACAGGCAGTTTCAGATGAAGAAATTAGAGCTATCTACAATCATTTGAAAAAAATGCTCTAAATCACTATTGATTAGAGAAACGCAAATTAAAACAACTCTGAGGTATTCTGAGGTATCATATCACACCAATCAGATTGGCTAACATGACAAAACAGGAAAATGATAAATGTTGGAGAAGATGTGGGAAAATTGGAACATTAATGCATTGTTAATAGAGTTGTGAACTGATAGAACCATTCTGGAAAGCAATTTGGAACTATGACCAAAGAGCTATAAAACCCTTTGACCCAGCAATACCACTACTATGTCTGTATCCCAGAGAGTTCATAAAAATGGGAAGAGGATCCACATGCACAAAAACATTTATAGCAACTTTTTTGTGGTGGTCAAGAATTGGAAATTGAGGGGATGCCTATCAATTGGGGAATGGCTGAATAAATTGTGGTGTATGAGTGTAATGGAATATTATTGTTCCGTAAGAAATGATGGGCAGGCAAACTTCAGAAAAACCTTGAAAGACTTATATGAACTGATGCTGAGTGAAGTGAGCAGAGTCATGTGAACATTGTACAAAATAACAGTAACATTGTGTGACAACCAACTTTGATAGACTTAGCTCTTCTCAGCCATCCAAGAATCTAAGACAATTCCAAAAGACTCATGATGGAAATGCCATCTACATCCAGAGAAAGAGCTAAGGAGTCTGAATGTAGATCAAAGCATACTAATTTCTCTTTTTTTGTTGTTGTTTCTTCTTTCTCATGGTTTTTCCCTTTGGTTCTAGTTGTTCTTTACAACATGACTAATGTGGAAATATGTTTAATATGATTCTACATGTGTAGCCTACATCAGATTTCATGCCATCTTGGGGAGAGGCAGGAGGGGGAGAAAATTTAGAATTCAAAATCTTATAGAAGTGAATATTGAAAACTAAAAATAAATTATATATACATATGTGTATATATAAAATTTTTAAATAGGCTAGTCCTTACTCATAATTATGATGTTGATATCTTTAATAAAATAAAAATTTGATTCCATAGTACAAGTAATTCTGAAAGCTATGGATGGTTACCCCTCTTTGATGCAGCATTAAATGTCAATGAAAAGTATAGAAAGGATAAGGGAAACCAAAAAAAAAAAAAAGGAAAATTGAATTAAAAGTTGTTCAGCAAGGAAACTTTACAATGTTTTTTAAATAGAAGTTTTTAAATCTTTTATTTCATCAATGTGGGTATCCCTCTGGGAAGGCAGATCACAACCATTCCATACCTACATATACAACATTAAATGTTTGATTCCTTTTTGAACCAATATCACCAATAGCTTTCGTGCTCTACTTGGGACCTTGATCCCATTCCCTTCAATCATTCTCCGTTTCTGTCTTAGTTTCTTTTTCTAGTTTTCAAACTCTCCTTGCTACCTACCAAACATGTTCCTTGAGGGTGGGGAATATTTCACTTTTGTCTTTGTATCCATAATGCCTTGCACATTTCTTGAAACTAAGCAGGCATTGTATTGTTGTTTGAATACACTCTGGTACAACACATTTTTAATTCTGGATCAGTTGCTATTGTTCACAATCTCTTCCAGCCCCTCATTTTAATTCTGTGTTGTCTTTTCTGCTTCAAGTGTGTTTCTTATAAACAACATATTGTTGGATTCTGGTTTCTAATCCATTCTGCTATCTGTTTTAGTTTTATGGGTGAGTTCATCCCATTCACATTCACAGTTATGATCACTAACTTTGTATTTCCCTCCATCCTATTATGCTTCAGCTGAAGTAAGAAGGTTTAACAAATTCTCAAATGCCACAATAATAGGATTTTTACAAGTTTTATTGAGAGATAATTCAGTTCAATAAAATACTTAAGTTGCTGCTTGAAGGTTTCTTCTTCTAACCCTTTTTCCTATATTGTCCTTAATTAAATGGGTACAAATATGACTAACTATACTTGGAAGTCCTACAGGAAAGACCTGTACTATTCAGAGCAACCAAAAGAATTTGCTCCTACTTTATTCTGAATGTACAATATAGTTGCTTAAGAACAGACACATAGCTGATTGCCACGCCTGTACCTGAACATTTCCATATTGGCAGACTCTGCCAAAGCAATCCTTAGAACTCAGAATCACGTCCAGATCATGATGATGCATGAGAGAAGGAAGTTCATGAAAAAGGCAGAAACTGTTTTCAAAGATCAGCATGCCCCTGAGCAGAGTACTTAACCTGAGGTTTGTGAACTTTTATACATATACATGTCTGTGTGTGTGTCTATATATATTTGTGTGAATATGTATACACATATGTATATGTATGTGTACATATATATGTATGTACACACACACATATATATAAACAATATTTCAGCATAATGTTTTCTTTGTAACCCTATGCATTTTATTTTATATATTTAGAAACATTATTCTGAGTAAGGGTCCACAGGCTTCACCAGCCTGCCAAAGACAGTGACAAAAAAAATTAAGAATTTCCATCCTATAGAAATTCTCTTTTATCTAGAAAATGCTAATTAGCTTCACTCATATCAAAACTATCTCTCCTATCTCTAGCCATTTCTACTTTTCTTTCTATTTTTCTTCATATTTTTGTAGTAAAGCATCTTTGTTGACATATATACATAATTTCTCCATAAACAATGGTTAAGAAAATCACACACCAAATGGAAATACAAAAGAGAATAGAAATCTATCCATTTTTAGACCAACTGCTAAATTCACATCAGTCCTGTTTTAATTTATTTTTATGAATAAAAGGCTTATCTAACTTTCTCATTCTTAGAGGCATTCATTTCAGAACTGAAACATATAAATTGAACTATAATTCATTGAAACTAACAAAGAATCAGGATGGGAGGATAAGTAAGTGATGAGCACCATAACTAGTATCTCCTTGAAAGGTCCTCATTTTTTATTACAACTCAAGTCATCCACCATAAGCCACTATCCCAACTCTGAGAAAGAGTTCCATTAGGAATTCCTTCCCTTTCTGTTCATCAAATTAGCTATCTCTCCTCCCTCTTTTAAAACCACTTAAGATTCATCTTCTCTATTTAGCCCTTAAATAGTAGCCCCATCTGGATCCAATCATACCAATCATTTCAGTGGTTACAACTTTTCCTTCTAAGCCAGCCTGCTATTCTTTGATTTCTCTGATTTCTCACTCTGTGAATAGTTTTCAGATACATATTTATTTAGATTAGGCCTTGGTATGCCACCGCATTCATTACATTCTGAGCTTCCTAAAGATAAGAACTTTATGTTCTAATTGCTATATGATTTCCTAAATCATCTAGCATCATTGAGTATTGACTGAGGGCTCCATACATAGTCAATACTAAATCAGTGTGGTACACTGACAAGTAATGATTTCCACTTCAAATTTGAGTGTGCTCTTTAAATCTTAGAATATAATTTATTTTAAGATAACAATAGCTCACATTTATATAGTAGTCTGAGATTTTCTTCTTCATGGCTCTGTAAGATAGGCAGTATAAATATCATTCTCATTTTATAAATAGAAAACTGAGGATCAGAGGTCTGTTTTTCCTATAAACACATTATTAAGCAGTATTAGAGATCAGACTTAAACCCAGGTTTCCTAACTTCAACTCCAATGCCCAAAATCTCAGACTCTCAGAGTTGGAAGGATCCTTAATGGTCATCTAGTTCAAATCTATACTCAGAAAAGAATCCCTCTGACAGTATACCGGAGAAGTAGTTTATACAATGGTTGAATCAACAATTACAACAAGTATTAAGTCACTATTTCCTGAAGCAGCCCATTTTCTTTTGCATAGGTCTACTTGTTGGGAATTTGTTCCTGAAATCAAGCCTAAATGTGTCTCATTGAAGTTTTTGCTCTTTATTCCCTCAGGAGAGAGAAATTCTGCTTTCAGGAGCCAAGCAGAACAAACTGAATCCCTCCTTCATATAATAGCCCTTCAAATATTTGAAGGCAATTATCCTATTCTCCTGAAATTTTTCCTGCTCCAAGTTAAACATCCTTAGTTTCTTCTACTAAACCTAAAGATGGGATGATCTGGAAATCATTGTAATCATTCTACTTTGCACCCTCTTTAGTTTCTCAAAAATTATTTTACTATAATCAATTTGATGGAGTCTAGCCACTGTCCCCAGCCCCAATCTAGCCACTTCCCCCACCTACAATATCCCAACTTTCTCACATGCCTTATCAGAACAGCAGATGAGTCAATCACATCTATCTAGTTTTAGACAGGGCCACAATAGCCAGCCAATCAGAAAGCAAAACCAATAGGGCACTGAGCAGCCTTGGGTGTAGGCTGTCCACTTAATGAATGCCTGTACAGTAATAGCAAAGAACTGTTCTAAGGTGAACTTATGATATAGAGAGGCTTATTATAATATCATTATCATACATTAATACCCCCCAGTGGGCTTTTCTGTTTGAATTATAGATAACTATGGATAGCTACATGCTGTATGAATTATGGACAGCTATGGATTGCTACATGCTATCCATACAGTTCCACCAAGGTAAAGACCCCTCCTGTATCAATAAACTCCTCCTATGTTTTAATATTAATATATCTTGTAATGATGTAATTACATCTTTTCCTCTATAAAAATCTCTTTCTTGCCTTGCTGAGTTGCTAGTTCCTCTAAGGAGCCTAGCCCACTGGAGAGACTGATCCTCAAGAAATCTCTTTGCTTGGGTTGGAGATGGTCTGAGTCTGTGAATTCTTTCAAGACAAACCCACAATACACCTTGAAACCTCAACAAATTGGAGAGGGTTTTTTTTTTTGTTTTGCTTTTGTTTTTATGCAGATCCATATTTTCATTGGTATAGAGAATTGTGGGGAGGAAATTCCCTCTACCAAGGCAGAACAGCAACTGTTCTAGAACTTCACAGTTTTGGAACTGCAACTTGCCCAGAGTCACACAACCAGTAAGTAACAAGGCAAGAATCTGAACCCAGGTCTTCCTGAATCCAAGGATAGCTCTCTGGTCAACAGGTCATGACTGTCCCCCTCAGGAGCATGCTGAAAATAATTTAACATTATCTTTGTTGTTAATGCTACTATGACAATTATCTCTATCATAAATCATCTGCCAATTCTACACTCCTTTCTATAAAAGAACACAAAAATGTGATTATTAGGCCATTCTGTGATATTTAAAAGACATGTAAAATGAGAACAGTACCATAAAACAAGAGAAGGGAAAATGTCCTAATTTTCAAAAAAAAGTAAAAGCACAGTCTATAGGCCAAGTAAGTTGACTTTAATTCCTGGGGAAATTTTAGAACAAATCATTAAAGAGCTGGCCAGTGAACAACTAGAAAGTAAAACAGTGATTACAAAGGGCCAGTATGGCTTCTTCAAGAAAAGTTATGCCAGAATAACTTCATTTTCTTTCTTGACAGGATTACTAAACTACTAGGTGAGGAGAATGCTATTTACCAGATTTTAGCAGAGCTTTTGATAATATATTGCATACTATCCTGGTGAAGAAGAAGGGAGAGATATGGATTAGATAATAATACAATCAGAAGGATTCAGAACTAGCTATATTGCCGCCCTTAAGGTATAGCTATTTATGACTTAATGTCAAAGGTTGGTTGGTAGTAGATCTCCCATGGAAGTTCCCAGGAATGTGTCCTTAGCCCTATTTAAAATTTTTATCAAGTACTTGAATAAAGATATAAGTACTTGCTCCTGACAATTCTACCCCCTTAAGAAGCAGATGAGATAGTAAACAATAGGAAGGGGTCCAATATTAAAAGTATGTTGCACCAGGGCACATTCAATCAACCATGCAGTGCCTATATTTGCCAGGCATTGTACTAAGCATTAGGGGCAAATATGAAAGAAGTGTGTCACAAAAGTCTATGCCTCTTTCATCCTATATGTGTGATGGTTGATGATTGGGGGAAGTCATAATAGGTTGAAAAGAGTACTGGCAGCTGCTGCTTGGGACAGAACTGGGAATGGAAAAGTGGTGGCAGCGAGAGCCTCAAAGGACAGAAGCAGGTGTAATGAAAGTTGCAAAGAAGCAAATTTGGAATTGATGTCAGAAAAACCTTTTAACAATTAGAGCTTTTTAGAAGAAAACTGGGTCTTGGGAGACACTGGGTTCTCCCTCGCTGGAGGTCTTTAAGCAGAAATTTAAAAACCCCCCATCACGTGTTAGAGTAAGGACCCTTTTTTGTGTACGTTGTTGTTGTTGATTTATCATTTTTAGTTGTGTCTGACTCTTTGTGGCCCCATGTGGTGCTTTCCTAGCAGAGATACTTGAAGTGGTTTGCCATTTCCTTCTCCAGCTCATTTGACAGATGAGGAAACTGCGGCAAACAGGGTTGAGTAACTTGTCCAGGATCACACAGCTATTAAGTGTCTAAGGCCAGATTTGAACTCAGGAAGATGAGTCTTCCTGACTCCAGGCCCAGCGCTCTATCCACAGTGCCACCTAGCTGTGTATGCCTTGGATTAAATGTACCCTGATGCTTGTTTCAATTCTTACTCTGTGATTCTGTGTCTCCAACCAGTCCTCCCAGTTTTTTCATCATTGCTAGCTAGTGTGATGGGGTTTAGGCAAGGGCAGGCCAAATATAGAACAAAATACCAACTGACCACTGACCTGACTTAGCTAGGCCTTTGGATCCTTGAATTTCTCCCTCTCCTTTCACAAAGCCAAGAACTATGCCATCTCCCTCTGGGTCTTTTTCAGTCTGCCTCAGGAAGAGAAGCCAGAAAATGGGAAAGAAGCTACAGGTGGCATGATTTGTTTTAAAAGAAAAAGCCTATTTAACTTAAAAGTCATTATCTCTATTTATGGTATTCATATTATCTGTCTGCCTCTCTCTCATGAATTATTTAGACTAGAACTCCATTCTTATGAAGAGGAATTAAGAGCATTTAAAACAAATCTAGAAGAACATTAAGCTTGTTCAGACTGTAACCCAAAGCTCAAGGGTCATTCTCCAAACTAGGCTCAAAGGCCCCCGGACTAATTCTGGGGACTGACCCCAAGAGGAGCATTATCTTTCTTTGATTCATGTTCCCATTACTTCTAGAAAATCTTCTAATACACTCGGCTCATATCTAATTCTCCCCAAATGTGAGTAGCTTAGATCCCTAATTCCCATACAAACACTCAAGGTATTAAATGTAGACTGGGTACAGGTCTTTATTTCACCCTATATAAAAGTGCATAAGACACAAAGGAATCACGACTCCATAAACAGATGCAGAAAAAACACAAAGCATTCAGTTATCACATAAGTTCTCCCTAGAAAGAAACTGAACTCGGGGTAGTTATCAGGGCAACCTTTTGACGTGTGAGTGAATTTCTCTTTCCTCTTGTTTTAGATTTTCCCTGGAAGGTAAACATCTTTGAGGGCTGCTGAACAAGCAATCCCCTTCCCACTAGATCTGAGTATAAGTAATTCCCTAACTTTGCACTCCAAGAAGGACAATGTATGGGAACTATGTTCTTTTCCCAAGAAAGATGGCATCCCAGGAAATCTCCTTAACTCTCTAAAAGGTCTCTCAGACTTGGGATTGCTCACAAGGCATTGCCCAGGAAATCTTTCTCATGATGCTCAGGCGATTCAAAATCTAACCTGTTCCATACAGGAAGTTAGGAAGCAGAAACACTGATCAACAGCTACCTTCTTCTCTCAGTGCATCTGTAAGTACCTATCTAGCTATGCCATGTACTTCTGTCACAAATTGCTACAACCGCTCTTGGAGAGAAGTAAATATGATACATAAAGGTTCTCTTCTCCCCAACCCCCAATCCCCCTGCAGGCATACTCTGTTCTGTCTTCTCAAAGTCCAAGAAGACAATGGTAATGACAGCAAGAGAATCGGTCTCTTAGCTTGCTTTTATAGAAAATGAAGAGGGTCAGCTCCTCTGACAAGAGTCTGTCCCCCTAAGGTCAGTTAACCAGTCAGTAGCAGTTCTCTGTGCCCTATCAGCAAGGTGCCAGTGGTCAAGCATATAATCCAATGTATGCTTCCAAAGAATATCAGGTTGATTGAGGGAACTCATCAAATTTATCAGGGACTCCCCTGACTAACCCCACTTAAAAGATAATCATATCTGAGGAAGATAGAACAATAAGTCAGGGAATTACCCCACTCGCCTGAATTCCCCCACAAACAATAAAAAAAATCTTAAAGTGAACTTTGAGAGGCAGAACTAATTAAAAGTCAGGGTAAAGTAGCTGTCTGCCTAAGACAACTTGGGAGGACATTAGGAAAGACCAGACCTCAGAAGCAGTGGCCTGACCTGACTGAAGTGCAAATAACTCTAGGCAGATAGTGCTCATTCAACAAGAAACAAGCCCTGGGGGCAGCTGTGGTAGCAGCCTCAGCTTCACGAACGTTCATCTCATGGACAGTGTGGATGGCTGATCAAAGGAAGACTAAAGGACCCTCTGCTGGCTCTGGATGCCAGGCCTAGGTGTGATCACCAGACAAGGTCCCAGGCTGTGGCTGTGGGCAAGGAGGAGCAAGCACATGAAGGGGAGGGACCCTGATGGCTGTGAGTACTCATAGGAGAGAAGGATCCCTGGTTTTGGTTCCAGGGCAGATAGATAAGCTGAAGCTCATAGATGCAAGAGGCACCATAAGGAACAAGAGCATTGTAGTGACAGTGTTACTAGGGGCCCTGGTTATGGCTCAGGGGAGGAGAGGAGTACCTGAAATCAGACCCTAGATACAGCTCAGAAAACAGCACAAAAAACCTGAAGTATGAGATATTATCCCCCACACCACAGGACTACAGCCTGACTTTAACAAAAAGTAAATAGACAAGAAATAAGCTGCTAAAAATGAGTGAGCAAAAGAAAAATAACCTAACCATAGATAGCTACTATGGCAAAAGGGAAGATCTGCATTCAAACTCAGAAGAAGATAATGAAGTAGAACAGTTACTTCTATCTCAAAGGAAAAAGTAAAATGGTCACAAGCCAAAAAGAGTTTTGGGAGGCTTAACATGATTTTTAAAATCAAATAAGAGAGGTTGAGGAAAAATTGGGGAAAACATAAGAAAAATACAAGAAAATCAAGAAAATTATGAAGAAAAGTTAACCTATTGGAAAAAGAGATCCAAAGACTTACAGAGGAAAATAATTTCTTAAAAATTAGAATTGGGCAAGGAGAAGCCAATGCCTTCACAAGACACTGAGAAATAAGAAAACAAAATCAAAAGAATAAAAAAAACAGAAAAGTATTTGAAGCACCTCATTAGACCTGGAAAACAGATTGAGGAGACAATATAAGAATTATTGGACTACCTAAGAGTTATGACCAAAAAAGAGTCTAGATGCTAGATTTCAAGAGAGTATTAAGGAAAATTGCCTTGAAGTTTTAGAGTGAAAGGGTAAAATAGAAATAGCAAAAAAAAAAAATCCACCAATCACTACCTAAAAGAGGTCTCAAGGTGAAAACTCATGGGAATATCATAACTAATCATTGAAGCTCCTAGGTCAAGGAGAAAATACTACAAGCAAGTAGAAAAAAACCAACCATTTAAATACTGTGGAGCTAAAATCAGGATAACACAAAATTTAGCAGCTTCTACATTAAAAGACCAAAAGGCATGCAACAATATATTCCAAAGAGCAAAAGAGCTGGGCCTGCAACCAAGAACAGTATACCAAACAAAGCTGTGTGTTACCTTAAATAGAAAAAACAGACATTTAATAAACTAAAAGACTTTCAGGTATTTGTGAAGAAAAGACCAGAACTGAATGAAAAATCTGATCTACTAGACTCAAAAGAAACATAAGAAGGTAAATATTAATGACAAGATATAAAGGACTTGATAAGGTCAAACTGTTTACTTCTTATATGGGAAAACATTATCTATAACTCTTAAGAACATTATCATTTCTTGGGTAGTTTAAAAGAGCATACATAGACAGAAGGCTTGGGGTTGAGTTGAATATAATGGAGTGATACTTTTAAAAAAAAGATAGAGGTAAAATAGAGCAATTATTTATATAAATAAGGCATAAATGGAAGAACTGTTACAAGGGAGAGAAGAGGGAGTAGAGGTGTAGGGAATTCAATTACAAGTGAATTCTACCAGACATTTAAAGATCAACTAATTCCAATATTAAACAAATTATTTAGAATAATCGACAAGAGTCCTACTGAACTTCTTTTATGAAAAAAATGGTGCTGATACCTAAACCAGGAAAAGCAAAAACAGAGACAGAAAATTAGAGACCCATTTCATTAATGAATATGGGTGCAAAAATTCTAAATAAAATACTAGCCAAGAGACTTCAACAATCTGTCACAAAGATTATACATGATGACCACATGGAATTTATTTCAGGAATGCAGGGATGGGTAAACATAAGGAAAACTATTAATATAAATAACAAAAACAACAAAAATCATATGATATTATCAATGGATGCAGAAAAAGCTTTGGACAAAATACAACACTTACATTCCAATTAAAAACAATCAAAAGCATAAGTATAAATGGGTTTTTCCTTAAAATGATAAGAAGCATCTACCTAAAACCATCAGCAAGCATTATTTGTAATGGAAATAAGCTAGAAGCCTTCCCAATAATATCAAGAGTAAAACAAGGATGCTCATTATCACCAATATTATTCAATATTGCATTACAAATGCTAGCAAGAGCAATAAGAAAAGAAAAGAAAATGAAGGAACCAGAATGAACAATGAGGTAATAAAACTATCTCTTTTTCCAGATGATATGATGATATATTCGGAAAATCCTAGAAATTCAACCAAAAAGTTAGTGAAAACAATTAACAATTTTAGCAAAGTAACAGGATATAAAACTTATATATAAAACATTTCATCAACAGCCACTTAACTCATCAACATTTCTACATATAATAAAATGAAAGGCAGTCTGGCAGAAATTAGGTATAGATCAATATCTTAAACCATTTACCAAGATAAAAGGTCAAAACGGATATATGACCTAGATATAAAGGGAGATATCACAAGTAAATTAAAATAACATGGAACACATTATCTATCAGATTTATTGATAGCAGAAGAATTTAGGAATAAACAAGAGATAAAAAGCATTGTGAGATATAAAACGGATAATTTTAATTATATTAAATTAAAAAGGTTTTGCACAAATAAAACCAGTGTAGCCTAGATTAGAAGGAAAGCAGAAAATTTGTGGAAAAATTTATAGACAGATTCTCAGATAAAGTTCTCATATATCTCAAATATAGAGAGAACTTTGTCAAATTTAGGAGAATAAGTCATTCTCCAACAGATAAATGGTCAAAGGATATGAACAGGCAGTTTTTCATGAAGAAACCAAAACTACATATATACACACAAAAAAATTCTCTAAATCATTATTGATTAGAGAAATGCAAATTAAAACAACTTTGAGATATCACTTCGTACCAACCAAACTGGCTAAAATGATAAAAAGGGGAAATGACAAATGTTGGAATGGATGTGGAAAAATTGGGACATTATTACACTGTTCGTAGAACTGTTAATTGATCAAACTATTTGGAGAATAATCAGAAATTATACCCAAAGAATTATACCCTTTGACCCAGCACTACCACTATTAGGTCCGTTTCCCAAGGTGATCAGAGAAAAAGGAAAAGAACCTATATGTTCTAAAATATTTATAGCAGTTCTCTTTGTGGTGGCAAGGAACTAGAAATTGAAGGGGAAATCAGTTGGGGAATGGTTAAACAAGTTGTGGTATATGATTATAATGGAACACTCTGTGCTGTAAAAAATGATGACCTGGTGGATTTTTTGAAAAACATGGAAAGGCTTGCATGAAATAATGAAAAGTGAAGTGGGAAGAACCAAGAAAATGTTGTACACAACAACAGCAATATTGCTTGAAGAATAATTGTGAACAACCAAATTATTCTGAGTACTATAAATATTCAAATCAACTATAAGGGACCTATGAAGGAAGATTCTATCCACCTCTAGAGAAAGAACTGATAAACAGAAGTGTGCATGGTATGATTTCACATATATTTATAAAGCTGGGTCACATGGTGGCCTTCTGTAGTGCAAGGTGGGGAGAGAAAGAGGGAGAGAGTTTGGGGCTTAAATTGTAACAAACAAAAGTAAATTAAAATAAATTAAATTTTTAAAAAGATAATCATATCTGAATCACAATATTTAGCACATGGGAAGTACATAGATTTCTGGTAAGATAACCGAATAAAAGTGTATATATAAGCCTAACTCTCCCCACATCATCTCAAAAGTTTTAGAAATATGAAAAATAAACAACAACAAAAAATCCAACAACTATAAAGGGCAAAGAAAAGAAAAACTCATAGGAAATCCCAACAGGGAAAAAACAAACAAATCAGAAAAGACTAAGGTAATATACAAGTAAAGAAAATCTTCTACTCCAATGTAGAATGTTGTTTGTTCTTGGTTCTTGAAGAGGATCATGATAACAGGAAGGTGATGCCAATGTAGAAATACTACAAGCAAAGAAAATGCCTGTAGAAAATCCATGAGAAGAATCCTGCAATAACTAGACACCCAGAAAAGTGAATGGAATGTCAAAGAACCCTAAAAGTGGTTGGAAGGATTTAAATTACAGGATGAGATAAGGAATGAATAAATTAATAACAAAACATTAAGTGCTCACTATGTGCCTAATACAGTGCTAAACACTTGAGATACAAATACCAAAAACAAAAAAAAAAGCAAAAAGCCAGCCTCTATCCTCAATGAGACATTCTAACGTCAGAGGCAACACATATAAAGGAGTGATGCTTAGGGAGGGACGCTTGGGTCGGGAGTGTTTCTGACAACTCCAGTGGAGAAGGGGCCAGTCATCCCCACAAACTGCTAACTAACTGCCACCTACAGGACAGGTAAACCAGCTCAATTAAAACAGCAAGGCACTTATTGGGAAATACAGGGGGTGACATTTGCCAGGCAAGTAAGAACAACATCACAATTTCAACCATCTCCTTCCACCCCAGAAGAATTAGCCCAGGACCAAAGAGCCTGTGTCTTTTATATAGTACTGGGCCTTCTTTCAGCCTAAGCTCCAAAGCTATCACTGAGAAGAGAAAGCACTGTGAAGAAGAGGCCCACCTACCTCACCACCATCAACAACAATTGCTGACAAATTGACACATATGGGCAGGTAAGCCCAAGGGCCCTGGAAGTGACAACTGGAAGACCTTCTGTTCTATTTCCAGATCGATCAACATTTTGGGAAGCAAACCAAAATGGAGATACAGCCTGGAAACTGCTAGTTACTCAAAACCTAGAAAATAGAGTTCGTGCCACCAAGTCCTTAGCATGGGCAAGTAATTTGAATCAGAAATGGATATGATTCTATCCATGGAAATATCATTAAAGAAAATGCATTACCATCTGCTCTTCCATTGCATCCTAGGGACCATAGGACTTTTCCAAGTGACTTGGAGCTGAAACCTATTAAAATGTGAGCTCCTTAAGAACAAGGACTGTGTTACTTTTCTATATTATATTCCCAGTGCTTTAGCACATAGTAAATATTTAGTAAATGTTTTCTAATTCATTCATTCATGATTTTAGACTCTAGAGCTAAGATAAGATGAGGGGAGGGAGTGGAAAAGAGTACAAGCCCAGTATTGAGGCAGTTGGTAAGGTTCTTAAACAGATGGCTGGAGGTACAGAGTGAAGTGAAATAAGGCGGCAACAATCCTGAAATACAGGGCCATGAAGGGGCAGTCAGCAATCAGAATAATAGAACCTCATTAGTGGAAATTCCAAAAATGAAAGTATTAAAACACACATCCATGACATGGTCTGTGGAGTGGGCAGTAAGGCAGTTATCAAAGTTGTCAAGAAGAAGGCTGGAGTCTTTGTGAAATAGTGGCCAGGAGAAGCAATCACCAATCTGGAAAGTGAGATCTCAAGAGGAATAAAATTGAAGCTTGAAGAATGACACAGAAGAAGAATATTGCATATCTTTTTAGAATTTTAAACAATATTTTATTTTCCCTAATTACATGCAAAAATAATTTTTAACATTTTTATTTTAAATTTAAGTTCCAAGTTTTTTTTCCTCCCTCTCTCACATCTTCCCTCCCTACAATGGTAAGCAATTTGATATAGGTTATACATGCGCAATCATGCAAAACATATTTCCATATCAGACGTTGTGAAAAATGATACAGACCCAAAGGGGCAAAAAAAACATGAAAAAAATAAAGTGAAAAACAGTATGCTTTGACCTGCATTCCAAATTCATTAGTTCCTTCTCTGGATGTGGATAGCATTTTTCATCATGAGTCCTTTGGAATTCTCTTGAATCAGTGTATTGCTGAGAATAGCTAAGTCATTCACAGTTGATATTCATATAAAATTGCTGTTACTCTGTACAGTGTTCTTCTGGTTCTGCTCACTTCACTTTGCATCAGTGTGTATAAGTTTTTCAAGGTTATTCTGAAATCAGTCTGCTCGTCATTTCTTATAGCACAATACTATCCTATCACAATCACATACCACAACTTGTTTAGCCATTTCTCAGTTGATGGGCATCCACTCAATTTCTAATTTTTTGCCATTACAAAAAGAGCTGCTATAAATTTTTTTCTACAAATATGTCTTTTCCTTCTCTTTCCCTCCTTCTCTCTCTCTCTCTCTCTCTCTCTCTCTCTCTCTCTCTCTCACACACACACTAGGCACTTGGATTAAAAAAATGGCAAAGACAGAACTCAAAGATAAAATGGTCAAAGAAATACCAGACCAAAATCAAAAGATAGAAACATTGGAAAAAGACTATAGGTATGAACAATCAAAAACAACTGTCCTTGAAAACATGGCTTGGAAAGATAATCTAAGAATCAATGAACTCCCTCTCTACCCTGACCCCTAAAAAAACTGAACAAAAAAGTGAATTAGATTAAATAATTAAATCATTTTTAATTGACTAAAGGCATTTCAACCAGAAAGTAAATCAAAAGATTCCACAGGTAGCAATCAGAGAGACTCCTCACCAGGTATAATTCTCCCAGAATTATATTTTCCAAGCTCTGAAACTCCTAGATGAAAGAGAAAATACTGTAAACTGATGAAAAAATACTAAACATGTACCAAGGAACACCTTCAAACATATTCAGGATTACATACCATCAACAAGAAATGAAAGTATACAGAATGAAATGGGATAAACTAAAAAGTAAAGAAAGAAGGCTTGCACCAAAAGGTAACATCCTTAAAAACTGGATGTAATCCTGCTGGGAAAAAAGTAAAATTGTCATAGCACTGACGACTTCTAAGAATTCCTTTTCAGAGACTCTAAATGCAAAGTCAGTGAACAAAAGGAATTTAAGAAAGCTAATTAAGTTTGAATAGCTTGAAAGCTAGGTCTAAATCTTCATTCTAAAAAGGAGAAAAAAGATATTTGCCTTCTAGAGCTGCCACTTTCTTAGGATCCCCGTGGAAGCAAAGAGAGATAAGTTCTGGGCTCGTACAAAAGAAGTAACCTAATGAAGGAGAAAAGGGGAAGGGGAAAAACTAAGTATTGTTGATAACTGAAGCACCACCAGTGAAAGTCGTTCAAACGGGAGGGGGGTAGGGGGCAGAAGAATGGATAGGAAAGAAAGGGTATCCCAAGAATCTCATCATTATCTGGCCCAGAGATTTTATAAAAGATTATTTTTGTTGTTCAGTTGCGTCCAACTCTTTATGACTCTATTTGGGATTTTCTTGGCAAAGATACTAGGGTGGTTTGTCATTTCCTTCTCCAACTCATTGTACAGATAGGAAACTGAGGTGAACAAGATGAAGTAACTTGCCCAGGGTCACACAGCTACTAAGTGTCCTGGTCACATTTGAACTCAGGTCCACCTTACTCCAGGCCTGTCGCTCTATCTACTGCACCACCTAGCTGCCCAGAAAAAGATTACAGTAGATGTTGAAATAAAAAGGTAAATAGTAAATAAGGGAAGGATAATAGGAAAGACTAGCAATATCTAAAATGGAGGGTGATATTATAGATAGAACTGATCTAAGTGAAACAAACTATACCTACTCTTTACTAATTATGATTTTTTAAATGAAAGGAGAAGGGGCAAATACTTAATGAAAGAAGATACCAATGAAAGTTAAATTATACACATATATGTATATGTGTATGTATATTTGTAGATATGTGCATGTTTAGAAGTTCACAGACCCCAGGTTAAGAACTCCTGCATTACTGGGTCTGTCTTTCCACAATACTTCCAACGTTGGCTATTTCTGGCTTTTGTCATTTTAGCCAACTTTCTAGGCATAAGTTAAAACCTCAGAATTGTTTTAATTTGCATTACTCTTAGTTATTTGGAGTATTCTTTCATATAGTCACTAACAGTTTTTCATCTTTCTATTGAGTTGTTTATGCCCTTTGACTATTTCTCTATAAAGCAATGGCTTTTGGTTTTATATAATTCTGTTAGATGTGTATATATTTTCTTATCATACATACAGCCAATGCCCAACTTTTGCTGGGTTAACATTCCTAGAAAACTGTCAACCCAAATGTTGGTACACTGAACCTATGAGAAATAGTGCATAAGGTTCCTACAACCACCAAAACCAGCAATCTTTTGCTAGAGATTGCTGAAAATACACTTTTCTGCAATTCTTTATAATAAAACATGAATTCTGATAATATGCATTTTTCCTAACATAGTGAACATGAAATAACCCATAAAATAAATGCAGGGTAAAGGAGAGGCAATGGGGGATGGGCAGGAGCAATATCAGTAGAACACCATGGTCAAAAAGGGAAAAGCAATCTGTCATCTCTAATTTCGCTTTTGATTCTGTGATTGAACTGTTCACCACGAAAAGCACATGCCTTGGGGTGAGTCCTTATGCCCCATCAGAGCTCCAAACTCCTGCCCATGGTGCCTAGGCACTCTCCCATGTGGAACCTGCAGGTGTGAGCCTTGCTTGGCTGGTGGGAATGTTCAGGAGTCCCGTGGCACCAGCAGTGGGGGAGGGGGAGAGTGACCACCATCTCATTTACCCACAAATTTAGCCACTTTTCCAGTTTTTCCAATTCCCTCACCATGCACTTGAGAGGTTACTTTAGCACTTTCAAGGGTGGATTCATGAACACTTTTAAGAATACTTTCCTCTTTTTTGCAGATAATAACAAATCATCAACTTGTTAACACCAAACTAGTGGCTGCAGATACTCTGGCATGAAGTTTATCTAACACCTTGATTTTCTCATGCAAGACTATTTTCTCACTAAAGACTTGCGCTAGGCTTTGGGGACACAATTGCAATACAAAAATTGAGTTTCAAAGACAAGCAATGAAAATATGCAATGAATACGTGTGGAACTCTTTACAAGAGGAGGGTGAACAAGACCAGTGAAGTGCCTCATTAGGATGCCAGCGGCTCAGCAAACTTACAGGCATTGGGCCTCTCATTTTTTTCTCTACTGCATATAGCCACGAATGTGCAGGGTTGACATCTCCAAAGTGAAAATGAGGTTACTAATAAAGCGAGGCAAATGATTAAAGTCTCCAAAGTTAAAGTGAATGTTGAGGATTAAATGTATTTGATACAAAGATGTTTTTCCCCGGTTATTTACTTCCCTTCTTTAAAGGTTAATTTTATTTGTGTAAAGGTTCTTCAATTTCAAATCAAATCATCAATTCCATCTTTTATAATTGCCTCTATCCCTTGTTTGTTCAAGAATTCATCCCCTACCCATTATTGTGAAAGGCTTAAAATCTTTTTTTAGTGGTATGATCTTTAATATTCAGCTCACAGATCCACTTTGAATTTATTATGCAATATGGTATACTGTGTTGTCTAAGCCTAACTTATACCAGACTGCTTTGCAGCTTCCCCTGCAGTTTTATCAAATAGTGATTTCAGTCCTATAAAATTTATGGGTTTTGGATTTATTGGATACTGGATTATTGAATTTTATTATTTCTAATTTTTTTTCTTGCCTGGTCTGTTCAATTGATTTCCTTTTCTATTTTTTTAAATGAGTATAAAAATGGTTTCGATCATTTCTGATTTATAATATAGTTCAAGGTCTAGAAGCGCTATTCCCTCTTCATTCCTACCTTTTTTCATTATTTCTTTTGATATTATAGGTCTTTTATTTCTCCAAATGAATATTACTATTTTGTCTAGCTCTATAGAGTATGTGTTTGGTAGTTTGATTAGTACACTATGAAACCTGTTAATGAAAATTAGTATTATTGTCATTTTTATTACATTTACATGGACAGGCTATGAACACTGAATCTTCTTCCAGCTATTCAAGTTGTTCTTTATTCCTTTAAGTAACATTTTGTAATTCATTCTATAAAGTCATGGAGTGTGCTTTGGCAGATTGGCTCCCATAAGTGTCTAAGGCTGGATTTGAACTCAGGTCCTCCCAACTCCAGAGGCAGCACTCTATTCAGTGCATCACCTACTTGCCTCTTAAGATTTTCTAAGCAAATGGGGATAGTTTTGCCTCACCTTTGCATATCTTCATGCCTTTAATTTCCCTTTCTCTTCTTATTGCTATTGCTAACTCTAGTAGTATAGCAAATAACAGTAAGGAAAAGTAACATTCTTGCTTTACTCTTATACTTAATTAAAAAGCTTCTAGTATTTCTTCATTGTATATAATGCTTGCTTTTGGTTTTAGAGAGATATATTTATAATATTTTAAGTCCCTCTATACCTCTACTTTGTAGGATTTTTAGCATAAATAAATGTTGTAGTTTGTCAATGAGTTTTTTTTTAATTTATTGAGATAATCATGTGGCTTTGGATGTTTTTGCTTTTAATATGATTAACTATGTAGATTGTTTTCCTACTGTTGAACAATCCCTGCTTCCATGGTGTAAATCTCATTTGGTCATAATGAATGATTTTTCTGCATAAATTGTTGTAGTCCCTTTGCCACGATTTTATTTAAAACATTTAATCGATATTAAGTAATGACATTGGTTTATAGTTCTCTTTCTTTGTAAAATCCTCTTCAAAGACCTAAACAGTTTCTAAATGAGAACCAAATTAAGTTTATGGGGAACTCTTATCATCTTGAGGACAGAATTAGAGTGGAGATTGGACAAGACCTCTGATTATTTCTAATAAGAGCAGTCCTCCTTTCCCCATCACTTGACCTGATTAGAGAAACGACTCTCCAAGATGGGCCAACATTTGCATTACTATTGTCCTTTTGGATAAATCGGAGTCTGTTATTTAAACTCTGAGACATAGTTTAATCTTGACTGTGGAATTCTTTCTTGGTTTCACTTTTCAGTACGCAGGTCTTGCCTGGGGATAGAGATTTTCAATTAACAGAGGTAACTGCTATTTGATTCTCCTTCTAAGAGGTAATGCTTATAAATAATGACTTAGTTACTGCCATTCTGTTTTTTTTAGTTCTCCCCTAGTAGAAAGTAGCACAGAGTAAGGAAAAGAGATTCAAAAGAATAGGCACAATGACTACAAGGTAAATGAAGACAAAATAAAAAGGAAATATACCTGTGGACAAATACAACGGCTAATATTAATATTATACTGTCAAAGTTGATGACGGATAATCTATGTTTTTAGGGGGAGGGGAGAGAGTACAAGGTTTGTTTGTGTATTTGATGGTATGGTCGAAACAGTATCTATTAAGGCCCATGCCAAATAGGCTAGGTTAGTTTTTACATAAAAGGTAATGACATTGATGTTGAGACTTAATTGATTCAGAGAACAAAGGCTCAAATTGTTAGTTCGGCTTCCTGGTTGCCTCAGTACAAAAACCCAGCACACAGGGAGTCAGAGGCTTTTGGGGCTTTGCACATGTTTTTGAACAGGCAAGCCAAAATGGCAAACGCAGAGGCAGGGGAGGTATGCCCCAAAGAATCGATGCTTTTTCCTTACTAAATATCCTTTACATCCTATCATTTAGTAAACTTCTTGTTAAATATTAAATGGTCTATGAGTGTCTCATTTTGTTCCAATCCTAAGCCTGAAACAATGGACTGGCCAGATTGTCAAGCCTAGCCTAGAAAACATTGAAAGTCTTTATTATGTCAAAACAAATATACTGATAACTAAAAATGTAAAAAATAAAAATAAATAATAAAATGAGAACAAAAGTGTAAAGAAAAATCCACTGAAATCAGAGAAACTACAAAAATAAAAGTCATGATTAAAACATATTATTTTCAAAAACCATTAGCAACAGAGTTCTTGCTAATGTAACACTAAGATACAAGGGAAAATGAGAAGCTAAAAAATCAGATAATCAGAGCCTCCCGGGTCAGTATAACATGGGAAGGGGAACAATTTACTTTGCCCAAGAAAACTAATACAAGTTATTTTATTATTGGATGTAAATGGATCCACTTTTCAGTGAGGAAGCATTTTAGGCACCACTAGACAAATGACACAAGAAAAGCTGTTGAAATTCTTGCTATTCCATGACCTCATCCAAATGAACAAATTTAGTCTAGTAAAGAAAACTTTTCAACAGCAGAATGTGCTGTCGGTGGTCCACACTCACTGGCACTAAGCCATATTCTCCTGAGTCACCTGTAGTAGCAAGTTCACTAATTCTGAAGACACACCATGAATGCACATAACGGTACTCAAGTGGTCTGTAAGACTGTTCTCTTTCCATAAGCATTTTTGTACCAAAAAGGGAACTGGGCCCTAGGAAGAACAAAGAATCAATACTCAAGATAAAACAAATAACATCTAGATAAATTAGGATTTTATGTACGTATTTCTATCATTTCTATATGCTCTGGATAGCTATAAATAGCAACACTCCCATCACTGAACTGTATTGGATTTGTAAAGTTGGTTGCTACTTCCTGACACTTCATGGCTATAAATTCTTATACCTGTTAACCAGATTTGACAAATATTTATTAAAGTTCTAATTCTTAATAAGTGATTGGCCTTCACTCACCCTGAGCTACCATGAAGCTGAGAGCACACGGCAAGTGTAATGACGGACTGGCCTTTTGAGTAAGTGCAAAATACTTGACTAATGCAATCTCCTATGTGGAAGACAGGGGAGGATACTACTGGGGAACTTGAGGATATATAATGGAAATATCTGAGAGAGAAATGGAGTATTCGTGAACATTCTGTAACTAGTTCTAGTTTGCTAGCCACATGATGAAGAGGCAATTTTTTTATTGGCTTCATAGTTGAAGCCCAGGCATTAAAAAAAAGCACTAGTTGATCCTTCTTTTGATCTGACCCTTCTTGACTGGGTGTGTTCCCAATGACAAAAAAGGAATAATGTAGAGGGGAGGCCTTGGGTTCCACCCTGCTAAGGCAGGCGTGAGTCCTATTAACAGAAACCTCAATTTGCCTTGATATTTGTTCTTTTGTTTTAGGTGAAAAAGACTGGAGATGACTAAGACTTTGTGAGCTTCTAGAGATCTAGGAACTGAGTCTATGACAGGTGTAGCAGCCAATTGGTCTAACATGGATGCAGTATTTGGGTGTAAACTTGGTGGGACCAATAATGTGTAGAAACAGCTTTAAATCCGAGTCCACTTTCCCCATGGCCTGAGTGTGATGCCCAGGAATTGTGGAGGGAGGATATTTATAATCCTATTGTTGCTATCTCTTCTAAGTGAATACCCATTTGTAAAAGCTAATCAATGTTAATCAATTAACTAGAACTGGGTAGTTAGTCACTGGTGGCTAACAGTGCAGGGAACATACAGAAACTGGTGTTGAGCCACTAGAATTAGGAAAAGGCAACCCCATCCTCCAAAGGGAGATGTTGCTGCCCTCACTCTTGGAAAAATGAGGGTAGAGCCAATCCCAACATCTGGTAGGGACTACGTATAGAAAGATGCCCTCAGAAAGATAACAATCTGATAAGTGTAGAGAGCGGTAAGGGAATTGGAAACAAAGCATAGAAGGCAAAATGTGACAAATAGAAAGGGGAAGTCCAGACAGTGTGCTATGTGAAATTTCCTCAAAGACTAATCATAAATGCAGAGAGGACTGTTCACAAACTAGATTGATACACCTTGATTAAGTACACCTGATGATCAGGGGCTTTACTGATAAAGAGTGACATTAGAAGTGAAGATTTTCTCCCTATAAACAAAAGCAATCTAGCTTTAAACAGCATTGCTGCCTAAGGTATGTCTTTTAGTTCTCACACTGATATTGATTCTTATAGTGGCACAGAGAAGGCAAGAAGAGGAACAGAAATACTGTAGGCCAAGATGAGTACATCCCTCAGCCTAGAAACATGCATCCTGCTTCTGCAATCGCTAGGGCATCCAAGATCCGGCCGGCTGCACTTCATCTACTATAATAACCCTGACAAAACATAGCATCTAGTAATTTTTTTTAAAGCATAAAAACAAATGGAGTTTTCCTTAAACAATATACATGTAAAACCAAGAGTTCACATTATCCATAATATCCTGAGGGAAAGACAGAAGACATGTGCCAGGCACGTGAAACCACTGCCACCACCTCCCTTGGTTAGAAACTGCTCCAAATTCCAAGCCCAAGATTCCCAAGAACTCCTCCAACTTAGCCCTGGAAATCATGCAGGATATTGATCCTTAGGGGTATGAGACCTGGCATTTGCTTCTTTCTATAGGTGCTACAACAGCTAGGGAAGACCTAAAAAAGAAGGTTCTTGTCACCAGTCTTTGGCACTATCAAATGGTTCAACATATTAAATGAATATGGTTTAATCAGTGGAAATAGTGATGAAGATGATACATTATCATCTAGTATGCCATTGCGCCAAAAGTGCCATGGAAGCTTACCATCTGATTTATAACCCAAGCCTCCTATAGATGTTGTCTCTCCCTATTAGAAAGTGAGCTCCCTGAGAGAAGGGGCTATCCTGCTTTTCTATTTGTGTCCCCTGTACTTAACACAGTACTTTGTACACAGTAAGTGATTAATAAATTTTTTCATTCATTCCTAATAAATACTAGAGGCCTTTCTAATAAGATCAGGGATAAAGTATGGCTGTCCATTGTCCATTGATACGATTTGATATAGTTGTAGAAATATTTGCTTATAGCAATAAGATGAGAAAAAATGAGAAACTGTGAGAATAAAAAATACACAAAAGAGAAACAAAATTATCACTTTTTGCACATGTGATTACCAAGAAAACCCTAGAGATATACTAAAATCAATTAAAACAATAAATTAAATAAACAAACAATTCATCAAATTAGGAGGATATAAAATAAACCAGACAACTGGCAGCACAGTGGATAGAGAGTTAGATCTGGAGTTAGGAAACCTGAGTTCAAATTCAGCCCTAGACTTTATTAGCTATGTGAGCCTGGGCTAATCACTTAATATCTGTTTGCCTTAGTTTCCTTAACTATAAAATAGTGATAATAACAGCATATATCTCAGAGGTTTGTTGCAAGGATCAAATGAAATGATATTTGTAAAAAGTGCTTAGCAAAGTGTCTAGCACATAGAAGATAATATTTGACTGTTTATTCTCTCCCCTACCTACAACCACAAAAATCATCAGTTCTTCTAAGTATTACCATCAAAAAAAGCAAGACTATAGAAAGAAATTCCATTCCAAATAACTAGAGAATAGATCAAGTATTCACTTATCCAGATAAAATCCATTAACTCAGACATCCACAATAATGCACATGTAAAACACATTTTAGAGATATAAAGGAAGACTTTAATTGGAGAGTCATGGTTCATGGTTGGTCTATGTCAACATAATAAAAATTACAATGCTATCTAAGTTAATTTATATATTTAATGCTACACCAAATGATTGTTTTAAAGAAATAAAGTAATATAAAATTCATATTAAGTCATAAATTGCTTAAAATCTCAAGGGAAATAATGAAAAAAGTGTAAAGCGAGGCTAGTGGTGTTAGATCTCCTATTGCACTACAAAGCAGCAATCAGAAAAAACTGTCTAATAGCAGTTCCAAAAAAGTCAATCAGTAGAACAGATTAGATTTACCAGACTCAAAGGCAATCATAAACAGTTCTGCAGGTTTTGACAAACCCAAAGGTACCAACTACTGGGTTAAGGACTGACTATGCAACAAAAACTACTGGGAAAATTGGAAAGAATTCTGGAAGTTCAGACCAGTATATCACACAGCTTTTTGTAGTATGTTAAAAGAAACCTCCAAATGTATGTTACAGATATGAAATGTCATTTCATTAACAAATGGTAGGAGAATTTAGAAGATACTTTTTGTAACTGTGAATGGAGGGAAAGTTCTTGACCTCTCTGATAGAGAGGATAATAAAAAAAATAAAAGACAATTTTGATTTGAAAAACTAAAAAGTTTTTGTATTAACAAAATCTAGATGGAAGAGCTGGGAAACTGATTTTTATACCAAATTTCTCTGATAAAGACCTAATATTCGAGATACATAGATAATTAATGCAAATGTATGTGAATAAGACCCAATTCCCAAAGGATAAATGGTACAAGGATATGAATAGTTTTCTAAAGAAGAAATGTAAGTTATCAACAACCATATGAACAAATACTCCAAATTACTAACAATAAGAGAAATGCAAACATAAACAACTCTGAAGTTCCAACTCAGACTCATAATTATGTTGGCAGAAATGACAAAAAAAGGAAAACAACAATTGATGGAGGTATTGAGAGACCAAGGCCGATATGCAGTTTTGCTGAAGCTATAACATGGTACAAACATTCTGGAAAGCAGTATGGAAATACCCCCAAAGTCATTAAACTGTGCATACCTTTGGCTCAATGACACTACTACTAGGCTTATACCCCAAAGAGAATAAAAAGCAAGACGTAAAGGAGCCGTATATAAAAAAAATATTTATAATAGCTTTTTCTATCATAGCTAAGAATAGGAAGCAAAGTGGGTATCCATTAATTGAGGAATGGTTGCAGAAATTGTTATGCCAGAAGGAATGACGAAAGGAACAGATTCTGAGAACCTGTTAATACTTATATGAACTGATGAGGAGTAAAGTTAGTAGAACCAGAAGAACAATTTATACAGTAACAACAGTAATGAAAAGCAAAACAGCTTTGAAAGACTTAAGAATTCTGATCAATGGAATGAGCAATCTTGATTTTGGAAGACTAGAAATGAAACACGCTTCCCACCTCTTGGCAGAGAAGCAATAGACTAGAGTTGCAGAATGAGTTAGATGTCTTCAGACATGATGACATAAAATTTTATTTTCCTTATCTATATTTATTTGTTACAAAGAAGTTCTATTTTGCAGTGGGGGGAGACTTGACAGAGGGCAGTGATAATGATGTTCATAAAAAAGAGGAAATCAAAGAAAAGACCATCAAACAAAAACAACGACAAAAAACCAGGCAGGAGAAAACAAAAGAAAGTTCAAAAGGGGATGGAGACAAGTGGCACCATTTTGCATTAAATTTAATGTATGTTTTAAAAGAAAACAAATTATATGTAATAGAGATTGAGGGTTTTGTATGGGATCATCTTTTCCTGTTCACCTGAGTATATGGAAATATTAATAATGTTTCTATTAGTCAAGTTCATAAAAAAAGAAAATTTGTAAAAGAACTCATCTTTGATAAACCTTACTGTCATATATATGCTGGGTTCTGCTTTCACCTTTAATGTCATCGAGGTAATGTTTAGCAGAAACCATTTATTTAGAGAGTATTTGTTGCTAAATGTCGGGGCATGGGTAGAAGAGACTAATCACCTCTGGAACCCTTGGAATTAGCCCAACAACCTAGGACATAGAATGATGAATCCCACCCACAGAGAGGTAAGCTTTAGAGCAAAGGTTCTTAACTTTTTCTGTATCACTGACCCCTGTGGCCTACTGGTATAAAATCTATGGACTCCTTCTCAGAATAGTGTTTTTAAATGCACAAAATAAAATATATAGGATTACAAGGAAAACCAATTATATTGAGATATTGTTATCTATATACACATGTATATATTTTCAAACAAGTTAGTGGATACCTTATTAAAAAGCTTTGCTTTAGACGAAGAGTAGGTTTTGGAGGGAAATAAATTCAATTCCTTTTTATTACAGAAGAAGAAGCTGTTGCTTAGAGAGATGAAATAACCAGGCCACTGAAAGAAAGAGGCACTATGTATCCAAATCCAGTACTCTTTTCACTAGATGTTATGGAATAATGGTAATGACTCCCATCTCTTTGTAGGGGTGGCGAGGTTGTATTTGAGTCTCAGAAATTAAGCTACGTATTTCCACACACTATGACTAAAATACTCATCGAATACTAATTAATTACAACTATATATTAACATAAAGGGAATAAATATCCCCTTTGGAGCAAGACTGAAAACCAAGTATCTAGTGACAAACTGATACCTATCAAGCTTAAATTTATCTTTTTTATTCCTTTTGCCCAAATTTTTTGTTTGTTTTTTAATATCAGCTCTTAGTTTTAAATTATGCTTACTAGTAAAGCCAAAGTTGAAAGAATGCCGGAGTCTAGGACCTTTTGGACCTATCTTATTATTGTGTATGTCTCAGTTAAGATGTGAAGTTTCGGTATAAATTCAATGTCACTCTACTTTGTCTAAATTCAGGGATGGAACAGGCACATAAAAGCTGCTGTTTTCTTTGTGAGAAGAACATCATATCCAACCTAGTGAAGTGCTTTAGTCTTTCTCACCTATGGTTCAAACTGTGGAATTTCACTTGGAGTTCACACAACACGGCAGCTATGTAAGCTAATCCCATGACTATGATCACACATGTAACTAACATGGACCCAACTCTAACTAGTGTATGAACTATCCATCTCTCCATTGTGTCTCCTAACTCACCTCCTCCATAGCACATAATAAATCTTTATTTTACATTCCACTCCTCTCCTCCAACTATAGTATCAATTTTTGAAGGGCAATTTTGCAAGCTGCTAAAGTGCTCTGTTGAGAGGGCTTTTCTTCTCAGGGCCAGATTTCTTTCCTTTGATGAACATTTTAAAATCTTTCCTGAACCTGAAAATGCAGAGCAATGTTAAATAGAGTACTGCAGTGGAAATTGCTGCATAAAAGTTTTTAATATTCAGAAATAGTAGCTATGGATTAGAAGAGTAATCATATTCTGAGATGGGGAGAGGGTGGGAGCCATATGGATATAGGGTATTGCCTTCACCAGAATGAGTCCCTGGACCCTACTAAAAGTTCCCCAGACTATAGAAAGCTTTGCCTTTCCCTTTGAAGGAGGCACATAAAGCAAATATCTCCTTTTATCAAGGACCAATCCAAATCCAAATGACTGAAAAGAGAGATAGGTCCACCCTGAAGTTATACTCGTGGGACAGAAAATTGAGGGCAGAGGTGGCACCAAGGAAAGAAAAAGGAGAACCTATTTTTACAATGATTCCTGTTAATGGTTTATGTCACAAATTCGTCTATGTTCTATGTTAATTAAACCCAATCTTAAAAGATAGTAAAGCTCTCCCAACACTTAATCCAATGTTAGCTGCCAAAAGTTGCCAGTATTAAATTAGCAAATGATCTGATCCCTTATTCTTTTGGCAAGTATATAATTCCCCTACCTCCCTTCTTTTTCAAGTTTCTTTTCTTTTTTTCTTGACTTTGAAAACATTATGGAAAATATCTGAATCCTGATGTGGTCACATACAGACCCCTCCAGTTTAAAATATTGAAGAGCTGCCTACATTAGAATTTAATTATAATTTAGAAGCATATTCAGGACTATTATCTTTGAGCATTTTATCAGTTGACTTTATTTTACTTTTCTTCAGGTTTTATGCCAAATTGAAAAAAAAAATAAGAAAGACAAGCACGCAATTTAGTTAAATCTGTTAACCAATACATACATAGAAATAAAATGGTTTTGAGATTCTTAATACAGTAAGGTTCATAATCAGTAAGATATCTTTGACTGGCAAGATTTTCCTAGGTTTCTATTAAACATCATAAAATTTACTTGATATACCCATGAAGAAGCATTTATACTTCCTCCTAACCCCCAACACACAGTTACCAAAAAAAGAAAATTAAAACTAAGTAGAATCACAGATATAAAGCTGAAAGGGATCTCAGAAGACATCTCATCTAGCCTCTCAATTTACAGATAAAAAAACTGAGGCCCAAGGAGGTGCAACAATTTGCCTCAGATCACAGTGGCAAACATCAAAGGCAGGATTTAAACCCAGACTGCAGTATCGGTGAAATTTTCACTGTTGCAGTATCAGTGAAATTTTCACTGTACCACACTGAAACTCTAAAGAGAAGAAGGGCCTAATCCTCCAACTGGAAATTGGTATTTTATTTGAAAAATTAATATGCCCCTAAAATTTAAAAACCTTTCTTCTCATCTGAGTTTGTCGTAGTTCTAATATCACTTGATAAAATTATTTAAAAAGTTTAAAAATTATTTAAAAAGTTAAAATGTAAAGGAAGGGAAAAGGAGATGGAAGGGGAGTGGGGTGACAGAAGGGAGGGCTGACTGGGGAACGGGGCAACCAGAATATACCCCATGTTGGAGTGGGTGGGAGGGTAGAAATGGGGAGAAAATTTGTAATTCAAACTCTTGTGAAAATCAACGCTGAAAACTAAATATATTAAATAAATTAAATTAAAAAAAAAGTTAAAATGATGCTGTCATCAAAAAGATTAGATTTTAACCTATTGTTGCTACTAAATGCTTCATAAGATAGTTTTTAATTGGATCATAACTTCTTCCAGAGAAATTAAGCATGTTTTTCTTATATTCAAAAATAAACCTTATTGGCTCCCATTTTCATTCTCTTAAGGACAGATGTATAATACTTATGGATATATGTTAAATTCAATATAAAAATAGAGGAGTAAGATAAAAATTACTGTATTTCTACATAGCACTCAATGTTCTGTATTGCTCTGTAGCACTTAAATTCAAAAGCTTATTATCAGAACAAGATAGAGCTTATGGTCAGGTAAGTATTTCACTGCTGTGAAAGGAAGACAATCACTCCTTTCTAGTGCCTGTTATAGTTTTCACCATTAGGAAATATAAACACATCATGTTATATTCACATCTTAAATAAAACTTTGGGAAAGTCAGTGTCAGACATTAATTTCATTTTATAGGAAAGGATTGAGGCAAAGAAACATTTTTCTTTCTCAATAAACCATTTATATACCCTTTTAACTCTCATACAAGCATATGACATATTGAAAGGATCATTATTTGAGAAGCAATGGGGCATAGAAATAAGATCAATAGATAAGGAATCAGAAAAGATGGATTCAATCCCTAAGTCTGCCACTTATGAACTGTGTGACCTTGGGCAAATCACTAACTTTTCTGAGTCTTAGCTTCCTCATCTATAAAACGGGACATTACTACTTTTACCACACCCCATAGAGTATTATTATAAGGATCACATGAAATAAAGCATATAAAATGTTTTGTTACCCTAAATGTGAGTTATCAGTATTATCATTTAATTAAGCTTTCTCGATTGGCTACCACCCAAATTATGGCTGACTCCTCTTTCAAATGGGCTTACAAATAGATCTGTGACATTATAGTAGGTGGCACAGTGAATATAGTGCTAGTCTTGGAGTCAGGAAGACCTGAGTTCAAAACTGACCTCAGATACTAGCCAATAAACCTTGGGCAAGGCACTTAACCTCTGTTTGCCTCAGTTTCTTCAACTGTAAAATGGAAATAATAGCACCTACCTTGCAGGGTTGTGAGAATCAAATGAGATGTTTATAAGTGCTTACCACTGTGTCTGGCACATAGCAAGTACTATTCCCCTCCTCTAATGATGCGGATTGTCACCTATCTATGCTTTCCCATTCTAAATATGGATGGCTCACAGGTTCCTTGGAGAGGAAAACAAAGGAATACATGGAGCTGTTCTTCTTCTTGTGTTCAAATGCAGCAAGAAGCATCATTTCATGGAACATTTATTCATGCCATATTGTAGTACTCCATAAGTATTTGTAAAAAATAATTGCCATGAAAAGAGTTGCAATTTATGTACTAACACATTTTGCTGATGATGAAGAGTAGAGAATTGATAAGACCCAGAAAAATAAATACAGTTTAAGTCAGTGACTTTAATGCAGAAGTGGACGTAGAGAAAGATAGTGAAAATGCAATGGAAAACAGGAGTTAGGAATAAGGAGTAAAGAAAAGGATACATACAAGAATATTTGTAGCTGCCCTTTTGGTGGTGGTAAAGAATTAGAAACAGAGGATGTGCCCATCAATTGGGGAATGGCTGAAAAAAGTGGAATATAATTGTAATGGAATATTATTGTGATGTAAGAAATGATAAAGGAGATAGTTTCAGAAAAACATAGGAAGAATTAAATGAACTGATACAAAGCGAAATAAGCAGAATAAGGAGAACATTGAACACAGTAAGCAATATGTAACAATAATCAACGATGGAAGACTTAGCTATACTGATCAATATGATGATCCAAGATAATTTCAAAGGACTCATGATGAAAAATGCTATACAGTGGAAATGTTTTACATGACTTTATTATAATGGGTATACTACTGCTTGCCTTCTAAATAAATGAGGAAAGGGGTAGTGGGAGGGAGAAAATTTGGAAATGAAAATTTTGTTAAAAACTTTTAAAAAGAATAAGGCCAAAAACCTGTAGACTGCATATATGCCTTATGCTAACACATCATTAACATTTTCAATGAAAAAAATATTAAGGCTTACTAATGCATTGTTGGTGGACCTGTGAATTAATACAACCATTCTGGAAAATAATTTGGAATTATGCAAATAAAATGGCTAAGATGTCCATACTCTGACTCAGAGCTTCCACTGGTAGGCATATACTTCAAGGAAATCACAAAAACAAAGGTTGTACACATGGCAAAATATTCAATGCAACACTTTTTGTAGTAGCAAAGACAAAGCCTATCAGCTGGGGAATGACTAAACAAATTAAATCAATGTAATGGCATTTTATATGAACAACTTCAAAGAGAAATAAATAGAGTCAAGAAAACAATCTACACAATGACTACAACAATGTAAATGGAAACAACAGTCAAAACAACTGAAAATGGAATGCTGCAAAATTACAAACATAAGCTTGGACCAAAGAGATATGAGAATGCACCTCCCTTGGTTCCTTTGTGGAGGTGAAGGGAGAAGTTCATGGGTGTAAAACATTGCATAGTGTCAGAATTTTCTTTTTATATTTTGTTGATCCTGTGATTTTTTCTCTTTCTCTCCTTTAAAAAAAATTCTTTAAGGGATGGCTGTCAGAGAGGGTGGAGGGCAAGAGATACAGGGGAAATTCAGGCAATATAAAAACAAAAAGTATCCATAAAATTTATTTTTGAAAAAAGAAAAAAAGATTGAGAGGAACCGAGCATGGCAAACACAAATAACACAAAAAATGAAACTAACTATATTTTAATATATAGAGAATGACTTATTTTTGATATGGGAGTCATTCCTGAATAAGTTGTCTGTGTATAACCAGTTTTATTTCAGTCAAAATGAAAATTAACACAGAACTAGAAGAATAAAACAGATAAAAAATTTGGCAAGCAATTAAACTCAAACCTTACCTACTTAAACATGGTATTGGTGCCAGAACATATAAGCTTTGTGAATAAAGGCATCATCTTTGGTTTTAATAATTTTACACTGAAATTTAAATGACATAAATTAACTGATATAATTTAACTGATGCAAAATGAGGCCAAAAGAATCTAAAAACTACCAGTTGATCTCACTGTCAAACAAAAAGTTATGGCAGCCAAGGGCAAAACCAAAGCAGAACATGAACTCATTTGCAAAATCTTACGGAGAAGGTGGAAGATTGTAAGCAATATTGACTAACAAAACATGGAAAAGAAGTAGGAGGGTTAAGACGCTTTAAAGAACCATCTAGGCAAAGTAATCTTAAAGGGGAAGGGAAGGCAAAGGAACAAGTATTTACTAAGCAACTACTACCTACCAGGTATTATGCTTCATACATTTATTTACATTACACATTACATTATACAATATTTACAAATATTATCTCATTGAGATAAAAACAATCTTTAAGGATGTACTGGAAGGACAAAAAATAGATGGAAAATAGAAAAATATTTGTAAATACTTTTATAATAAATTCTCTTTACCTTAAAGAACATTGAGTCCGCAACATTTGGACTCTACCATCATATGCTCTGATATATTTTTTTGGAGAAGTGGAAAAGGAATTAAAGAGGGAAAAAAGTCAAAGTAGCTAGAGTAGAACAACCATAAGAGAACTTGCAGGCTGGAGGTGACAATTTTACAGATATCGAGCAACTGATCCTCAAGGTTTCTGAGAAGAAGATACTAAAGTCAGAAAAAATATTAATCTCCCAAAAGATAACCAAGAGATTATCAATAACTATTAATTTCTAATCTCCATAAAAGTTTTATGTGAAAAATTTACACATGCATTTAAGGTATATCCTTCATGAGGGTACTAGAATATATCCAAGATGTGACAGAGAACCTTGAAGATGTCAAAACAGAAAATTATTACCTACCTCTAGTGATTAATGGAGACAGAAAAGATATACCATCAGAACAAAGCTAGAAAGCATTACTAGAAACTATTAAGTTTTAGACCTTAAGGAGACAGGTGGTATTTTGTATCACCACTGTTTATTGAAAGGCGAAGGAAAAGGTAAATGTGGGAAATGAATAATTAGTTAAGAAGATGGCGTCTGAGAATATGATTTTAATTTCTAGAACATGTCTTAAAATGGAGAAACAATAGATTTTTGGCCAGGAATGGAATATGCCTAATAAGAGATGGAAAGAATGTAAGGTCATGAACTTGAGGTGCAGAATGAGACATATTCTTAGACTTGGTCAAAGAAAGTATGGATTTGTTTTCATTGACTTTTCTTATTTGTTAAAAGGGAGGGATTTTGGGGGCAGGGTGCATATTCAATGAAGTAAAGATGGGGATAGAGAAGGTAGCTAGTGATGCCCAAAGGGAAAAAAAGGAAAGAACAGAAGGTCATTAAAGTACTTCAAATAAATGCACAGATGTGAACAGAATAAAGTTCATAGGAACAGACAAAACAGGACAGTTTTGAAACTAATGTATTAAATTTATAAACCTGTACATTTTTAAAAATATAAACATGTAAGCAATGGAATTACAGTTTCATATACAATCCTCTTCCATTTTCTTTAAATAAGGAAATTTTAGTGCTTGTTGGCATTTGTCAAATTTAAAATAAAAAGCAAAGATTATTCTTAAAATATAAAAATATTTTAATTTAAAAAAATAAAAGCTTCCATGGCATACATTGCATTCACATACATTTTGTACAAGAACTGTGAAATACACTTGATTATTACCACGTTGTTGAGCATATTTTTCTGGACAGTGCTTCATGCCTTTGGGGGAAAAATAATATTTATGTTCAAGCAACTACTGCACATTTCACAACTTGCTAATTAGAACCTAATTTTTCATTTGCATAAGGAATGGTAAGTGGACAGTGGAGGGTCAACTGCCTATAGCTTATACAACATAGAACATAAGCAGAGGAGCTACTAGTTTTCTGTTAGTAGACATGGGAAAATATATATATTTTAACTATTTCCTTCTAGGTAAGTAATATAAGTGTTCAAAAATAACACTTTCTATTTAGAGCCCTACCTTGTCCTCTCTAAACATTGTTTTTATGTCTGGTAACCTTTCCACCAATTTTCAGATATAATTTCTGCCAATTTTCTTCCTTTTTTGTTACAGATGGTTAACATTAATGCTAGTAAAACAAAAGAAAAAACAGAGCTGATCTACTTTTATTCTCGAATGCTAAAATTTTGAACATTTTGACCTGGTAAGTTTAAAATTGCAACCACAATTTCACATTAATGACTTCTTAAACTTGTACGCTAAGTGACAAGCTATTTTGTTAAATACTCAGTACAAATTGTGTGAAAGGAGAGATTAATGACTTTCGGCCTCCTATTATGAGAAGCTGAGATGATCAAATGGAGGCCAAAGTCCATATTATCCTATCTTACTGAGTCGACAGAGCAATAATTGGAGTTGTGTGACCATTTTCTTTCCTGAGGTAACTAAGTGGCATGGTGGATAAATCACGATACCAGGAGGCAAGACGATCTGAGTTCAAATATGTACTCAGTCACTGAATAGTTGTGTGACTCTGGCCAAGTCCCTTAACCTCTTGTCTGACTCATTTCCTTCATCTGCAAAATTGGTATAATAATAAAATCTGCTTCCCAGGGGTGTTGTGAGGATAAAGTAAGACGATCTTTGTAAAGTGATTTGCAAACCTTGAAGCCTCATATACGGCTAGCTGTTATTATTTTTTTCCTAATAAAAACATTCAGGTTTTATATAAGGCAGACTTAGAGGAAAAAAAGTACAGGCTTTAGCTGGACTAATATAGTAATATATGTTATAGGCACACTTTCTCCTCTTGTAAATATACCCAGAGGCTGCCAGGAGAGGAACACATCAGAGCATATAATAAGGTTAAATTTTATTTTATTTCTACAATATCCTATAAGTGTGAAATGGGATTTCTTGATTCAGTTAAGTCATGGTAGATTATCTGCTTCTAAATAGAATGTATATTTATAAAAGACACCAATTTTCCAGTTTCTGAACCTTCGGATTCACTATACTTTTATTCAAAAATAATGAAATTATCAATTAATCACTCAAACAAGCATTACTTAAGTATCTCCTATGTGCCAGGTACTGTGCCAGGAACTGGACTTGCAAAGGTAAAAATATAACATCCCTTTGCTCAAGGAAGGAAGGAATGCATAAAAAAGCATTTATTAAGCGCTTAGCATGTGCAAAGCACTGTGGAAGTACTAGAGTTACGAAGGGAAAAAGGCAGTTCCTGTTCTCAAGGAATTCATATTCTGATGAAGATAAAAACACAGGTAGATTTCAGTGGGATGTCCATGGGAAAGGTCCTATGGTCTCTAGGATACAGCAGCAAAGCAGACGATAATGCCTATTCTTTGACATCATTTCTACTGATAATCATATACAGTGAACCATTTAACAAGGCCAATGCCAACAAATTTCTTTTCTCCGCGGCTATGAGTGCTGAGGAGGCAGGGACCTCACAAAGGTTGCTTCTCTTTGGTAAGGGTGCTAAGCTGGGAGTGGTCTAGGGGGTGCTGCTATTCACAGGCTCTTGGGCTTAACAATGGAAACAGTTGGTCAGCAGTTGGTGATAGTATTGCAGGGAAAATGGGCTCCTTCTCTACAGTGATTGATTCGTTGACTGATAGTTACAAAGTCCCATGTAAAAGCAGGACTCCTGGTTTTGAGAGCACTGCTATTCCCAAGGAACCTACACATGAGTAAGGTTTCTATTTGTGGAAAGTAGATGGTAATTTTGATGGTCTCAAAAGGACATCTACAGCCCACCTACAAACCACAGAAATTTTAGGTATTAATAATGAATTTAGGATGGACATGGGACCTATGGTCTTATAAATGTAACCAGAGCCCATATTATATCTAATATCTCCCTCAAACTACTATCTGTCTCAGGGCCCAGGGTTATTCTTTGGAGAATAGAAAGAGGAATGATAGAACACAGTTCATGGTTGCCATATTTTTCCTCTTTGTTCACTGGGAAAATTTGAAGACTGCATCAAATTCATACTTTTCACAGGATGAAGCCATGCAAGAAAACAAAGAAGCATTATGAGATTTCATTCCTGGCACATGCAGCCTTGAAGACATAAGACTGTGAATAATGGAAGATGAGAAGGGGTACTTAAGGCTGCTGCTGCTGCTGCTGAAGTCCAAACCGGAAGTGACTGTGTAAGAGCTGAAAGCAGACCAGGAGCAGAAACAGGGAGTTATCCCAGTTTTCAGGAGCAGCCAACTGAAAATCAATGACTAGAGGCAAATTTGGACCCTTGGCTCAGAGAGGCAACTCCTGAAAAACTCATTGGCTATTGAGAGGCCCAAGGCACAGATCTATATCCTGGTACTACCTTTAGTTTCTCCTGTGATTTTACTGTTCCAATCAAAGACTTGGGATTGGGCTCTGGATACCAGCATCAGATCCTTATTGCTTTTTCTCCTTTCTACAGCCCACGGGTTGAAGTCCTAGGATATTATGCCATATAGGGACACTAAAACTTTTCCTCTTGTACTTTCACCATGTTAAGTAAATTACATGGCTACAGAAAGTTGACTGAATGAGTAGTAGTAAATATCAAGGACCACTCACAGAGAAGAGGAAATTTCACATGTAAAGTATGAGAGACCCATAGATTTTCTTATAGCTTTCCAATGATTTGGAGTCCTATTTTATTGTTCTCTAGCCTGGATTCAAAACTGGCCCCAGTGGATTTTCTTACTCTCCCAGCCACCCAAAGCTGTGAAGAATTGGAAGTCTCACGCATGCACACCAGAGAGATTCTAGCAAAAAAACATGGTAGCTTGAGTACATTACCACCTGGTGGACAAATCAAGTATATTCTCTAAGCTTAAGGAGGGTAGCCCAGGAACTAATGCCAGCTGCTCCTGGTAACGTTAGCACCCCAAGGGTCCCATGCAGCTTACAGCTCTGTTATACGTATTTATTTTATTGTATGGTATGTAAAAACATCATTCACACAATGACGGAATGTTTGAAATTTTAAAAAACTCTCAAGAAAATAAAAATAACTTTTACAACGCTATTTCATCAAGATGTACCAATGGCCAAATTCTAATTTTAACGTAGACTCCGCAGCTAGATAGTCCAGTGAACAGAGCTCTAGGTTTGGAGTCAGGAGGGCCTGGGTTCAAATCTGCCTTTAGACACTTATTCACTGTTGTATGACACTAGGCAAGTCACTTCACCTGTTTGCTTCAATTTCATCATATGGGGATAATAATAGCACCCACCACCCAGGGTTGTTTTGGGGATAAAATAAAATAATATTTATAAAGTATGCTGCAAACCTTAAAGATAAATGATGATGATGATGATGAAATATTAGGCACACTATAAAAATGTGAATTGTTATGTATTCTTATTATTAATAAACTATCAAAAAGTAGGTCAAAAGTAGAGGACTAAGAAAACGATTTTCATACAAACAAGAAGCATCTTGGTTTCGTGGAAAGAATACTAGCCTTGGATTCAACAGAGACCTGAATTCAAATCCCACCTCTGACTGTTTAAGTTTGTAATTAAAGCACAAGTCATTTAATCTCTCCGAGTCTGAGTTTCCTCATTTGTAAAATGAGAGTTATATTTTTAGTAAGTGTCACAGAGTTGCTGCAAGAATCAAATGAACTACTGTGCATGAAAAAGATTTTTGAAAATCCTTGTTATTTGTGCATCATCATCATAATCATCCTCCTCTTCCTCCTCTGATATCATCATCATCTTAGCAATATATCCAGCACTTCGAGGTTTAGAAAGCACTTTATAAACATTATTCTATGATACATTATTGTATTATTCATCTATACCAATGCCATTTTCCCCCATTTTAAAGATGAGGCAGACTTGCCCAGGGCCACACAGTAAGTTGAATGCAATGGTATCTGAGCATAAAAATCAATGAATAGTCTAAGGCATAATGTTCCATCTACAAGTAGTAAATCTAGTTTAAAAAATAGATTAACTTTTGACTAAATTAGAAATGAAGTAGCTTAATAATGTCAAAACAACCCAACTTAGCCACTGTGTATGGGGAGATTTTAAGGGGCAGGTTTTTGAAGCAGCATATGGGGAGTTCCATGCATAAATCCCATTAACAATAATGTGCTCCTCTGCTCCTGGTGATATTAACTTTTAAGTGATGACATAACTATTATAACAATCTTGCATTTATGACAGCATTCATCTACACACCATTTCCTGAAAAGAACAAGTATATAAGCAGCATTATTCTTTCACTTGCATTTAGTAATGATATATTTGGTCTTACAGGCCCTAGTCTCAGTTCTCCCCTCTTTTATGTTGCACTGTGGTGTGTAATTTTTTTTTAATAACTGTATGTTTAAAATAATTAGTACTGCTGGATATAATCACTAATTTCCTAAAACTGCAAAAGGCAACTTAATATTTCTGCATAGCAGCTGTAATACACAATATTACAGAGAACTAAATTATTACAAACAGTGCCAGCAGTTTTCTATACACAGTACTTAAGATAATTATAAAAAATCATCTTCATTACTGCATGCTAGCATTTTTTTAACAGTTTAATTTGGATAGGTTACAAAATACATTCAAATCACACAGATATAATTACTGCAAACCAAGAAGCTATAAAATGTTCCCAACCAAATCCCGTTGACCCTGTTAATGTCTGTTCCTTGTTAATCTAAGGCAAACATGGTTTGTAGTGTGCATTTGTTATAGAATATGAAAAAAAGAAAGGAAATCCCTTAACAGTTGTTATTGATTCCAGCGTTTACCGACTGAGAGTTAAGTGCTGTTTACAAAACAGAACAGATGCAGATGCTGACAAAAAGGTAAACAATTGTTGCATGGCTTACTGCCAGAATCTAAACCGATATATTAAACTCCAAGTGAAGCACATTTCCCCTATGGATTGCACTTATTGCCACTTCATTTCCTATGTGCTCTCTCTCTCTATTGCTGTGCCTGGCACTAAGCTATTTCCAGTTCTTCGTTGACCCCTGAGGCCTGGTGCTACCTCACACAGCCATTAGTGAAGGGAATTGCATGTGTCTGACACGGCCTGAAACCAATTATTTGATATTTTCTTCAGAATGATGCCCAACTCTGTTGGGAATGAGCAATCATGAAATAATTTACCTCCTGATTTAATTTTTTCCTGCACAAATTAGTTGTAGACTGAGCTAGCTATACACAGCTGCCTGTGACATATCTCTGTCTTATCAAGATTATACTTGAAATGATGAAGGGGGGTCTGAATTGAATAGGTTGGGGAATCCTGCTTTAAAAAGGCATTGACGAGTTTATCAGATATACTGATCACATGTACTCTCTGTTGATTGAAAATGACAGAGTCATAAAGAACTATCAGTGTAGGAGAGGAAACCACAAGGATGAAAACCTTACCAGGCTGTTTCATGGTTTTAAACACCTGTCTGCTTCTCTGTTGTTTTAGCTCCACTAAAACTCTGGGCTTCCCACCAAATTAAAATATATATATATATATATATATATATATATATATATATATATATATATATATATATATATATATATATATATACACACACATATATATGTATATGTATACACATACATACACACACATATATGTATGTGTGCATGTAAGTAAACACACACATTTTTTTTAAACCATCACAATGGTTTATGAGTTGGTAACCCTTGGTGTGATTTTTGGGTATGTTCACTTTTATCCAAAACATATGACTCTATCTAATATTTGTCCTCCCCATAAGCATAATCACTTATTCTGTCCATCTACACTAGCTGGGTGTCACAGAAACCAAGTAGAACAAGCCATTAGAACTTATCTATAAACATGGAAAGCATGTATAAATTTGCATATGTTTAGTGAGAAGAGTGAGTCTGTCAAAAAGAAAGAGAGATGTTAATGCCAACTACACAACCGCAATAAAGACTACATGAGTCTCTTTGGAGGGAAACACTGAGCAAAGTAGCTTTCATCAAATCTGTGCTGTGGTATCTTGCCATAAAGTAAAGGAAGGAGTTTTCTCATTTATTCACACTGATTCCACACTAGATGTTAGCTATCAAAGGTTTAAGAGTTCTTCACCACTACCTTTTCAAATCTGTCTTCAGCATCCAGGCTAGCCAAATTTGATACATACGTGTTCATTGTGAACTTTTTGGTTGTTATGGCCATACTTGAAAATCATAAGAAAAGTAACCATTAAAAAGTACACGAAAAATGCAAACTCTTAATATGTGGGAAAGTATACACTTTTAACAGAGCTACAAAAATTAACATTAACAATCATATGACTGATAATTGATGTCTTTTAGAGAAATTTTTTTAAAAAGACAATTTAAAACCAGTTTTATAACACTCCTCCCTCTGAGCTCTTCCTGCTTGCTCTCCCAAGTATGATTAGGAAATCATTCTTGGAGGAAACAGTTTTTCCTCTCAGGATAGAGTCTAAAAATCTGAGGATACCACTATTCTTGAAGTTACCTTTAATTTAGTAGGTATTTTCTTCATAGAAATGACCAACAATAAATTAGAAATTTAATCCTATGGGAGAAGAAGGATTTCTAGTGCTGTCTACAAATTAACCTGTTGTACTGATTTTAGAAAATTATAAAACATCCAAATTTCATTTAAAAAATTAAAGCCCTTTCTGCACTTCATGTAGTCATAATTCTAGAGGTTCCTATAATAGTTATCTGCTAACGTGCAGTTCTAATGTTCACCTATTGAAAGTACCCTAAATAACGTATATGGTTTCCCTATCAATAATTTCATAGACAAGTAAGGACAAGTCAAAAACAGTGACAAATTTTGCTTTTAAAAGGGGAGATACATTATATTCCGTTTGAAATTCCCTACTTCCTTCTTTTTACAATTTCAGATCCGCATTTAGACAGGCCAACAAGAGGCATTCTTATGAACATTTTTGTCATACTGAAAGCAAATGGGAAATACATTTGTCAACAGAGTACAAATTCAATTCTGACAATAGCTGAGGCAAAGAAGTAGTTGTCTGGAAATCCATATTTTTTAAACATTTTACACAAAGACAAAGGATTATATTCTCCTCTTAATGCGTAGGGGATTTATGTGTCTAACTCTCATTAATGCTAATGGTAGTTTTGCTTGTATAAATCCCAAAACAGAGAGATGACAATGTATACTCCCCAAATGCTACTTCAGATGAGCATTTTTACAATCCTATGTGTAAAACATGCTGTTCCCCTTATGGTTCAGACAAAAGGGGAAAACTATTCCCTAAGTATTGGTAAAATTACACAACATTTTCTGTAGCAGAAAATTCATTTCATATCAAAATTGGATTTTCCTAGATATTTCAATGATTATAATGAATTTGTTTCCAAATAGCCACAATTAGCAAACACTGTTATACTCAATTATTTTCTCATTCTTTGCCTAGAACTCTTGAGTTTTCCTCCTAAGGGTAAAAAAGAACTTCTATTTTACTCTTTCCCCTAATCATTATACTCAAATACTATGTTCTTTCAAAACAAATGAAGATAATAAATGATGTGGTGCTTTTTAAATAATATTTTTCTCAATTACATGTACATGATATTTTCTTAAATGTAAATTTCCTGTGTTAGTTTACATTATAAAGTGAGTCGTTTTCAAGTTTACAATTTAAATAATTTTCTCCTTCAAAATTCCAACTAATACTTGTTATTCTGTTGTCTAAAATTATCCCATCCTTTCATAATAACCATAGCGATATACTCCACTGATTAATAATTGCTTAATAGTAAAAATCCCAAAGTGACATTCTATTTACTGCTTGGTAAGTAGTAGACTTTTTATTTTATTTTTTTTTATTTAAATTTATTTATTTAACATATTTGGTTTTCAGCATTGATTTTCACAACATTTTGAATTACAAATTTTCTCCCCATTTCTACCCTCCCTCCCACTCCAAGATGGCTTATATTCTGGTTGCCCTGTTCCCCAGTCAGCCCTCCCCTCTATCACCCCCCTCCCCTCTCATCCCCTTTTCCCTTCCTTTCTTGTAGGGCAAGATAAATTTCTACGCCCCATTGCCTGTGTATCTTATTTTTTAGTTGCATACAAAAACGTTTTTAGACTTTTTATTTTAATGTTAAAATCAAAATTTAAGCAACAGGATTTTAAATTAAACAACTATCTTTCACCATGTCTATTTTTAAAAGCCAGTCAGAAAAATAATGACCAAATATTAGCAAAGTATTCAATCTGATAATCAAACATTTTAAAAGCTAAATCACAGAACTAATCATACATTATTAACAGTTACTAATATGCAATTTTTTTCATAACAAGAAAGGGCCATTTTGCAGAAAACATCTGCCATTTCCATAGTGAATTAGGAATAGTTAGGATGGGATCAGAAAATTCAGGGTCCCAATTTTCTAGTCAATTTTTTTTGTTTATAGCAATCATTCCAGTTCATATCTTATTCGCAAATAATTATGTTTTAAAACAAATTTAATCACTTTCAGAACTGCAGTTTTTCTAATACTTTCTTGATTGTTTTTATGTTCTACAGTTTTTATCTTAATGGCAAAGGATGAGAGGTTTTGTTTTTCTAGTTTAAAAAACTATTTTTAGCTGATCTTGTTAAAAAGTGTATTTCTAAGTGTATTTCTATATAAATTTTGGACTGACCTGTGACTTCTCAGGAGAAATCTATTAATAGTATTTGAGCATAATAATTAAGGGAGAGAGTAAAACACACATTCCTTTTTACCCTTAGGAGGAAAACCCAGGCATTCTGAGGAAAGAGGGAAAAATAATTGAGCCATTTGGAAGCAAAATATTAGTAAAATTAAATCACATTCCCCTTTCTCCCTCTCTTAATTCCCTTCCCATATTTATTGCATAATAGTCTTTAGAGTACTGATTCTGGGACTTTACACATTAAAAGAATAATTAGGACATCAAAAATTGAGTTCACGGGGGGGGGGGGGAAATGTATATATGTGTGTATGTATGTATGTATGTATGCATGTATATGTATGTATTTATGTATATGTATGTAAATACAGGTCAGTGCAAAATTTATATACCTTAGAAATACACTTTTTAACAAAATCAGCTAAAAATAGTTTTTTAAACTAGAAAAAAACACACTCATCCTTTACCATTAAGATAAAAACTGTAGAACATAAAAACAATCAAGAAAGTATTGGAAAAACTGCAGTTCTGAAAGTGATTAAATTTTTTTAGAACATAATTATTTGTGAATAAGATACAAACTGGAAATCATTCCATATAACACAAATGTACATATGTAATTACATATACTTTACACATACATGTATGCATATACACATACACATATACATTATATAGATACACTATAACGTATAGTGCCATGTATGTATATGGAAGAAATGCATGGTCTTAACCAAGTAATAATTTTTAAAGACAGCAAAAGCACATAGAAAGACACATTGATTTTCTGGAAGAATTAACAATGAAGAATAAGTGACATCTGCAAAGTGTGCAAACTACTTTATATTTAATACTCACAACAACCCAGTGAAGTATTATCCCCCATTTTACAGATGAGGAAAGCAAGACTCATACAAGTTCAGTGATGCTCCATGATTGCCATGGGTAGTTTTGCAGCCCAGGTCTCTCCTGATAACATATCCAGCTTGCTTTCTACTACACCACACTGACCAATCTTTATATGGATCCTACTGCAATCAGGTCAGTGGAAAGAACATGGCAGATTATCACTGACCACTTTTCAAATTCTTGTGCCAATCTTTATATGGATCCTACTGCAATCAGGTCGGTGGGAAGAACATGGCAGATTATCTAGATCCTCATCCCAGATTTGCTTAAGAAATTCATTAATTTCCTAGGGCTACAGCTTCCTAGGTATTAAAAAATAATTCTTGCTCAACTTCATTCACTGATCTGTTGTTAAAGTTAAGAGATAATGTGTGAAAGTACTTTGAAGAAATCATAAGCTCTCTCTCTTTCTCACTTTCTCTACATATTATATATATTTTATACACACACATATTATATATATGTACTACATGTATATATATGTTATATATATATATATATATATATATATATATATATATATATTATTTGTGACTACTGATTAAAGAAGGAAATTCCTTAAACTGGCAGTAATCAAAATACTATCAAATTTGATAATCTTTTCAACTGTTACTTCAGTAATTTAGTCATGATTATTTTACCTATAAGTGTTTAATACAAGCCACTTGACACTTCTAAAAATAATCTACATTCCTATGTATGCTTATAATATACCCATTAGGTGTAACTTTTTGAAAGCACGGCATAATTTCCTTTAACAATTCAGAAAGCATTATCATTTAGCCCATAACTTTATGTGTTTAACAGATAGCTTAATTTTCCTTTCAAAATTACAATTAATTTCCAATAGCAATAGTACTATTCCATACTACAGGGCAAAACCTAATTAGTCCAAATAGAGACTAAAAATATTAACAATCTTTTTTTCCCATGTAAGCTCTTGCTTTTTTATGCCAAATTCCTATAAAATTTTATCCTATTAGGAAATTCAGAATCTATTAATATAGTGTAGATTTCCACTAACTTCCTATTACAATTTCTTCTAATATTTCTCCTTATGCTCAAATTCAATTAGTTTTCAATGCAGATAAATAACTTCTCAGAGAATATAAATGTGCTCTGATTTCAGGGAAAAATATTCAAAAATGGAAATTACAAAATATGTAAATTATTATTTAAAATAAGAAAGAAGATTCTTTGTTTTAGAAAGGATTTGCCCAGGGAAAACATGTTTACCTAAATATCATTAGATGGACTATTTTAGAGAAATTAAAGTATTTATGAAATTAGGCTTGACCAGTGCAAAATAGCCATTTACAGGAATTTGAACAAAATCGATTATTTAAAACATTTGATAGATATGTTTACCCTTTGAATAAAGCAATTTTATAAAATGCTTTATAGGGCAGCTAGGTGGCACAGTGAGTAGAGCACCAGCCCTGGAGTCAGGAGGACCTGAGTTCAAATTCAGCTTTAGATACTTGACACACTTACTAGCTGTGTGACCTTGGGCAAGTCGCTGTCCCAATTGCCCTGTCTTACCCTCCAAAAAAAATAAATAAAACAAAATGTTTTATAAATAGTTTACAACATTCTATGGACTATGTTTGGGGGACAGACAATCTTCTGGAGTCTCCTAAGACATATGTGTTATTTGTGTGTTATTTAGAAATCTTAATGAAAATGTTTTATCCAATAAGATTTAGATCTCATTCAGTCTAGATTCATTCATTTAATCAGTATTAATCATTATTATTGCTACTATTATTAATAGCTACCATTTACATAGAATTTTAAGGTTTGCAAAATGTTTTACACATGTTCTGTCATTTGAACTTCACAACAATCCTGTAAGGTAGTGTAGCAACAATTCGGCTACCAGCTACCGTGGGGTGTAAAATGCACTAATAGCCAGCACACAGAAAGCTGCCAGCACAGTTTCTTTTGATCTGCTTTACTAAGGAAAGCAACATTAAGGGGTTAACAAGCTTACTTTAATCACACATATAAATATCATTCACTTAGTTCGGGAGGAAAAGCCAGCACCATGAATTTAAGAGCAAATATAAACAAATTACAAATATCAACAGACAAACCTTGTCTGATTCAAATCACAATTCATAGTTACCAGGAAGGCATCAACATCTGGGTTTACAAGCTGCGGGGCTCTTAAAGAGTCCCACGCCACTCTTCCAGGGACTGAGAGCCCCAAGGGAGAACGCCAACCTCTGGGTTTATATATCTTGCTCAGGGTCAAAGGGTGAAACAATGTGAGACCCACGTGGCCTAAAAGCATCACAAACCTGGGACTCAAACCCACGTGGCCTAAAAGCCTCTGGCATCACAAACGTGGCACTCAAACCCATGCAGACCAGGCTTTCCCTGGAGGCAAGAAAGTCATCAAAGACTCCTAATTAAATCAAAGAAACAAAGGCTGGACTCATCAAGGGGGCTTGATTAAATAAGTGCTCCAAAAGAGAAAACAGTAAAAAAGTCCCACCTTAATTAACATTACAGGTAGGTGCTATTATTATCCTCATCTTACAAATGATGAAATTGAGGCTGAGAGAAGTTCGGTGACTCATCTCTGGTCAAACAGCTAGTAGGTGTCTAAAGCTCAATTTGAACTCGGATCTTCCTGATTCCAAAACCAACTCTCTCTCTACTGAGCCATCTTGCCGTCAAGCCACTGTCCTAGGTTAAATAATCTGTGCATTATAAACCCTAACAAGTATCAAATTTATTCTCTATTTCAGTTCTAAAATTGTAATTATGGATTTTAAGCATTAAAATTTGCCGAATAACCTGATCCCAGAGACACCAGAGCTTTTTCCTCTACCACATGTATCCTCAAAAAATCATACAGTGTTGTCCATTTTCAGGAAGAGTTTTAGTTGTGGCGAATACATCTGGTAACTTAGTTCTTTACATAAAGTATGACTAAGAATTATTTGGGTATCACCTAAGAAATGTTTTCACACATTTATCTGTAGTTAATTCATGTCTTTTCTTAGACAAGGTATGAATTTTCTGGTTAGAATTTTTTTTAAATCAAGCATATAGGAAACAACATTCCAAGATATACACTAAGTTTATGTTCAGAATAGCAAAAACTGAGAGTTATAATATTAAACTATGTAAGCATATTTCCCTCTTTGGACTAGTAATACATTCTATCTTGAAAAACTATAGGAAAACTATCTTCTCTATTCCCAACCTTGATTAAATAAAACGGCAGTGAAGAGTAATTAACTATAAATTTCAATACTTTAATTTTTTAACAATTTTTAAAAAACATATTTCTATTAATACTTTAGTCATTTTAATAATTCCTATTTCAAAATCATTTTACAGTCAATATATATGTTTATGAATGTGTGGAGGGGGAGGAGAAGTATATCACAGTGATTTATTCTAATAATTGTGAACCCAAGCAGCTGTAAGCTAAGTATAGGGTTGCCACGGATAGTGGCCCCTTCAGAGACTAGAAATGATGTTGAAATAGTAGTAAAAGTCTATTTAGAACTAAGGTTCTTGGAAGATAATTGTTAGAACATGCAAATTTTGTGTTGATTTCACAATCTATAAAATTGGCCTGTATTTTACATAACTAAGCTTCATCATAATAATCAGTTACTAGGAATTCTTGCACCCAGGGCAAACTCAGTTGAGGGGGGAGGCATGATTTAGAAATGAAACACCATATGGGCCCATTTTCTAGCAGAGGTTGTAACAAAATGAATATAAGCAGCATGTTATTTAAGTCTCTAATCAAACATTTGGAAAAAAAAGGAACTATTAGTGCTAAAAGGGCTACATATAAAAATTCCACATAATAGGAAACCTCTCAAATAGGTAAATATGTGTATATCTATCAATCTATCTCTCTATCTACCTATCTATCCAGGTTGGGCTGTCCTCTGACCTCTGACCTCTGTCTTCACCTCCTCCATTCAACTGAATTTGCCTCAAATCTAAGAATGGGAGTAGGGGGTGGGGGGACACAGGCCCTAGATGGGTACTTCCATGGCAATGCAAACTTGAGGGTCTTAGGGTTGGTGGCTAGCAGTGAGACCTGGCCTGGTTATGTCACCTGACCTGGGCTATTGGAGATCAGCCATGGGAAATGAAAGGGCTTCCCTGTGTTGGCATCAGAGTGCATAACTCCAGTCATCCACTCTAGCGATACTCAACTTATTAACAATTGCACTAATTACTGTTTTGATAATAATGGTGATTAATATTTTCTGTTCTTTTATTTAGTTTAAAAGTGCTCATTAGTGTTGCTGATCAGATGACCAGGATGAAAATGTAAAAGCGTGACTCTCTTAGATCTCTCACAGCAAAGAGTCAATTTAAGATTATGGCCAACATGCAAGCAATTCTAAAAGCTGAGCCTCTGAAAACAATTCTGTATTAGATCATATAAAAATGCAAGAGAGGTAACATACATTTGGTGACAGACACAATTGGCATTGAGCTGCATCCTGAGAATTAAGCCATGAGATAGCCTATCTATACCACACTCAGTTCTCCTGACTAGCCAGGATTAGTCAGGAAACTTTCATTTAAGCGTTACCTAGAGAAGAATAATAAGCGAGTAAAGTCCAAAAAGGGGCTTTTATTCTCATTATAAACTGAGCCAGATATCTATTGTATCCAGAGGTTACTGTTCTTCTATGTAATCTTATATTTTGTGTTTCCCAGGAGCTATTATGTTATGCAGATACAGAGATAGGAAATTCCCAGACGAGGAAAGATCCTCTACCAACGCAGGCCAGCACCTTCTCTACAACTTTTAGTCCTGGGGGTGGGGGCACCTTGAGCATGAAGAGTGATCTGCCCAGTGTCACATCATCAGGATGTATCACAGGTGGAACTTGAGCCCAAAGTCTTCCAGGTTCTGAGGCCAGCTCTCTATACCACTCTGCCAGGCCGTATCATACGTAGATATGGGTTGGTAATAAAGAATATTACTATACAGACAACCCAAAATAATAAAAAAAACTGACATTTATATAATGTTTTGGTTTTGAAGCTAGAGACCTGGATTCAAATCCTATCTCTATCACATACTCCCTGGGCAAGTCACTTCGCCACTCTGGGCCCCAATTCCCTCATCTTTAATCAGGCAGGGATAGAAGAGGAGGAAAAAGATCAAAGGGAGGCTTCATATCCTAGAAAACCTTTATGAGAAAGGGATAGATTCCTCCACCCCACTGGGTTTCTAATTACTATAGCTAGAAGAAAAGTCTCCGGCTAGAAAAAAATGTTTAACAGTCTTGAAATCACCCTTAAAGGACTAAATAATGTCAACCTGAATAAACCTAATGCCATATCAGGAACCTTTCTCTCTCCATCCCCAATTAAATCTCCCCATCTAACTGAAGTTCTTTTACTAAGGAAAAATGCTTTTCATTTTGCATTTTTCAGCAAAAAAGTTAAAACTGTTAATGTCTATTTGGTGTGAATAAGCTTTGATCACCAAACAAGTAGAAATGGCCTAAAATCCTTTTTTTCTGATGAGGGAATTTGGATAATGTGTAGTTCACTGAGGGTTGAAAAGGATGTAGGGGAAAAAAAAGCTCAGGGCAAAAGATAAACTTTTAAACATCAGAGTATTATCTAGGATGGATCCTGTTTACCATGAAGAATATAGGATTGTAGACCTATGGGTCCTGTGTCCCATGAAGAGTAAAGCATCATAGACCTAAGGGTCTTGTGTCCCATGAAGACTAAAGCATTCTAGACCTATGGGTCCTGTGTCTCATGAAGAGTAAAGCATCGTAGACCTATGGGTCCTGTATCCCATGAAGAGTAAAGCATTGTATACCTACGGGTCCTGTGTCCCATGAAGAGTAGAACATCATAGACCTGTGTCCCATGGAGAGTAAAGCATTGTAGACCTATGGGTCCTGTGTCCCATGAAGAGTAAAGCACTGTAGACTTTTAGTGAGAGGAGTCCTTGAGGTCATCTAGTCCTACTACCTCATCTTACAGATGGAGGCCTAGGGAGGTTAAGGATCTTGTCCAGGTTCACACAAGCAGAAAGCACCACAGGTAGGCAGGACTGAGACAAAGAGAACCTATGTAAGAGAACCTATCCTTTGTTATATGACTATAATCCCAGACATTGCTGTTCATATTCATTCATTCAACACTTATCCAGGCAATATTAAATGCCTGCTATGGGCCAGGCACTGCTAAATTAAATACAATATACATAACAAGATAGTTTTTGGATGGAAGGTACCAGCATCAGGGGAAGAGGAGAGGTTTCCTGTAGGTGGTAGCCCTTGAACTGAATTGTAAAGGAAGTTAGGGATTCTATGGGGGGGAATGAGAGAAAGAGCGGACAAAATGCACCCTAAGTGTAAGCGTGGAGTAAGTACTCAACTAATAAATCAAAAGAGTAAACTAGATATAAAGGAATTTTACCGCAATCTCATGCCAAGCCTTTAATTGATTGATGGGACTTTTGGCCACTGAATGAAAGATAGATAATGTCGCAGAAGAAGCATCCTGTGAAGAGCTGAGAAAATTACATCACACCTCATGGACTATGTATAGCAAAAGCAGTTAGTCCAGTAATGAGCTCAGCTCAGGAAGCTAGGCGGGAGAGTGGAAAGAGAGCTGGGCCTGGAGTCAGGAAGACCAGGGTTCCAATTCAACCTGGGACATGTACTAACTGTGTGACCCTGGGCAAGTCACTTAATCTCTGTTTGTCTTAATTCATTGGAGAAGGAAATGGTAAGCCATTCCAAGTATCTTTGCTAAGAAAACCCCATGTACATGTGGTCAGAAAGTCAGACACAACTGAATGACTAAACCACAACAAGCTCACCAGTGAACCAGTCAAGTGGAAGAGGAATCCAGGGACAGGAGGGGCTCAAGGGGGTCAACCTTACTCAAAACCAGGGGGCAGTGAAGCAGAGGGGTCAGGGAAGAGAGCCCAGAGGGAAAGTTGTACCTTTTTCTCCTCCCCCTGACAACACCGCTATGGTACAAGAAAGACTGCAGCAGGACACAACTTTCCCATCCAGGAACGCAGAACCCAGAGAACAAACAGACAAAGACGGCCAAAGACAGCTGCTTGGAGGAGGAAGCAGCTACAGGGAATGCTGCCCTTCCTGGCCAATAGGAGGCTAGCTATGGACTCTGGAAAAGGCACGGATCCTCAGACCCCAGCAGAGAACTACACCTAAGGGGAATTTCATGAAGACTTTACAAAGGAAGAAAAGGATTTGGAGCGCTAGGACTTCCAAGGTTCCCCTTTGCCACATGTTTCCTACACAGAGTCCAAAGGGTCAAACAAATAATTTTTTTAATGTCTTTTAATACTCTTTTGGTAAAAGTAATTCCCAAAGTACTTACAAAGCAGTTCAGTAAGATAAAAGGAGGAAAAAAGCCCTTAAGAAAAGAGATTAAAAGCAGTTAGCATGGAGGTTCACTGGGGTCTCAGGAGCTTTCCACTAAATTCCCTAAAAATAAAATTTGTTCTTCTTGCCCAAAGGGCCCGCAGCTAGGTTCCAGATCAATCCACTGAAAGGCAGATAACTTGACTGTCCCAGGTCTGCACTACTGCTTCCGTGCTCACAATAGTGACCGGTGTTTGAGGCTCTCATGATACTGTGGGACTGGGAGGTTAAACTCACACATCCCAATTCCTCCAGTTTCCTGTTCACAGTTGAGCTTTATGGTATTAGGCACCCCAGCCACTCAAAGTTACTCCTGATATCCTCAAGGGATAAGAAATCAGCTACACCCTCTGGGGACCCCAAATGGATGATTGGTTTCCTTTGTAATTCCACATATGTTTTTATTTTGTGCATTTTAAAACATTATTTTGAAAAGAGATCCATAGGCTTCACAAAACTGACGAAGAATTCCATAAGCACCTCCCGCCCTCCCGCCAAAAAAAGGCTAAGAATTCTTAGTGTGAGGGAATAATCAGCCTCTTTTGCCACAAACTGTGGGTGGGAGATCAGCAGCAAGTTTGAGATCAACTGGAGACTTACTGGGTAGAGCTGAACACTGTATGTTATTGGATTTTATACTAACTTATAATTGCTGGTTTCCAGGACTAGATTTCAATAAGATCCTTTTGACCTCTACATACAATTACAGATTTCCATTTACTTGAGACAATTAATTGTATTGTTCTGGAAAGTCTTATAATGAGAGCTTCAGAGCTTTTAAGATATACTAAGAAGGCAAACTGCTCTTGGATATTTGTTTGAACTCCACTGTAAGCACAACCACCTTATTACAGGCCCTCATTACCTCCATCCTAGACTGTTGCACTAGTCTCCTGTTGCATTTAGACCAAGGATCCAAGGATTGTTCAATATATTAATATACATTTAACAAATTATAAGAAAATGAAAACCACATCATTCTATCACAAATATAGAAAAATTATATATGTATATATATATATATATATATCATTTATATATGTTATAAAGCACTAACAACAGGAATAAAAGACATTTCCTTAATAAAAAATAAAATAAAACAAAGAACTGGCAAAATTTGTTATGATAAACATTAGAAGCTTTCCAAATTGGATAAGGAATAAATCAATGATGACCATTATCTCTATACCCATAATGAAACAAATATTCAAAATGTTAGCTACAGCAATAAGGCAAGAAAAAGGGACATTAGGGGCAAAGGGCAAAATTCTCCTCTATTTGCAGATGATAAGATGGTTTACTTACAGAATGAAACGAAAAAAAATTAATTGAAACAGTATCTTTATTAAATTAGCACCATATAAACTACAACTAAAAATTAATTAGCTTTTCTCTATTTTCTAACAAAATGAAGAGGAAAGAGAGTGATTCCATTTAAAATATCTGCAAAATTCTTAAACTGGGAATTAACCTATTAAAGTACATTCAATACTTATAAATAATGAATAAAGCACTATGTACAAAGGATTGTACTAAGCTCTGGGAAAACAAAGAGAATAATGGCAGTCCCTACTCTAAAGACACTCATATTCTAATGGAGGAGAACAAGGCATATGAAGTTTTCAAGTTGCAAGTCAGATGAAAAGGTCCCAAAGTCCTTAGGGGATAACAGCAAAGTCCTTTTTGATATCTTTTCTTTAAGGTCATTTCCACTGCTAATTCATACCCCTTTCTGATGCTGAGCTATTTGACAATACCAAGGAATCTGGTGATAAGAACTTTATTTTCTGAGTGTTCAACAGAAGAGGCTATAACACCTGCAGGAATAGTTAGAGGCTTAATCTAAATAGATGTTGCATCCTAGAAATATAGCTGTAGCCATTAGGCTGGAAGTATTGTTATTCCAAAGGTTCTCGGGTTCAGGGTCCTGAGCTTTCTCTATCAGGGTCTGAGAAAAGATGTCGTCAAGGTGATTTCACTTGCCTAGCACAATGCTGCCTCCTGTCTCCCTGAGGGCACCCCATTGCTTCAGCCAGGCCCTCCCACCTGCTAGATCTATGTAAATACAACTACAAAACACCCTTTGCAGAGCTAAATAAAGACTTAATAATTAATGAGTTGCTGAGGTATCACCTCACACCTATCAGAGTAGCTAACATGACAGAAAAGAAAAATGATAAATGTTGGAGGGGATGTGGAAAATTGAGACACTAATGCACTCTTGATGGAGTTGCAAACTGATCCAACCATTCTGGAGGGCAATTTGGAACTATGCCCAGAGGGCTTTAAAACTGTGTATGCATACCCTTTAATCCAGCAATACCACTAGGTCTGTATCCCAAAAAGATCCAAAAAAATGGGAAAGGACCTGTTTGTGCAATAGCTCTTTTTGTGGTGGAAAAGAATTGGAAATTGAGGGGATGCCCCTCAACTGGGGAATGGCTGAACAAGTTGTGGTATGTGAATGTAATGGAATACTACGGTGCTATAAGAAATGACGGGAAGGCTGATTTCAGAAAAATCTGGAAAGATTTACATGAACTGATGCAGAGAGAAGTGAGCAGAAACAGAACATTGTACACAGTAACAATGATATTATACTGTGGACAACTGTGAATGACTTAGCTGTTTTCAGGAATATAATGATCCAAGGCAATCCCAAGGTATTCATGATGTAAAATGTTGTCAGCCTCCAGAAGCATACTATTTTTTTTTAGCATACTATTTTTCACTTTCCTCCCTCCCTTTCTCCTTTTTTCTTTCTCTTTCTTCCTTCCTTCCTTTCTTTCTTTCTTCTTTCCTCTCTCTCTTTCCTTGTTTCTTCCTTCCTTCCTCTCTCTCTGTTTGTTTCTTCCTTTCTTTCTGTTTTGCATACCCTCAGTTCTAGACAAACAAGTCTATTTGCTATTTCTTGTGTGTGATGCCAACACTGCATCTCTTGTCTCCATTGATTTCTTTAGGCCTGGATTCTCTCCAACTCCACCTCACATAATCTCTGGCTTCCTTTAAGTTTCAACTCAAGTGTCACCTGCTATATAGGGCCTAGTCAGGTAGTCTACATTGCACCACCGCCCCCTCCTCCTATCAGAAATTACTTCTGCATATGTGCTATTTCCCATCAAAAGAATATAATTTTCTTTGGGGTCAGGTAATTTCATTTTTGTCTTTGTATCCCCCTCAGTACTGAGCTCAGTGCCAAGCACTTAGTAAGTACTTAATATAATACTTATTGAATAAATGAATATTTAGTTGGAACATTCCCAGACAAGTGATGGCAAAAAAGAAAAATAAACAATTTCAATTATTTAAAATTACAAAGTTAAAAAAACTAAATTAAAAATTACATGAACAAAAAATAATAAAAAATTAAAAAGAGGTGGTTGACAGGGATTGGGGGGAATTTTCCTTCAAACATCTGATAAATGTCTGATATCAAACACATATAGGGAATGAAGCAAATATATAATCTGAAGAACTATTAACCAAAGGACAAATAGTCAAAAGGTAAGAACAAATAATTTTTAAAAGAAGAAATAAAAATTCTCAACTGCATGAAAAAATGTTTCAAAACACAAATAACAAGAGAAATATAAAATAAAAACAATTCTCCAAACACAACAAGCTGAAAAAGAAGGTTAAAAAAAGGGAAATAGTCAACATTGGAGGAGCTATGGGAAGTAATGAACTCAAATACATTGTTGATGGAGCTATGAATGGATGCCATGGTTCTGGAAAGCAACTGGAAATTATATCAAAAATTGCTAATCTGTTTATTCTTTCTGACCCTGTCATTCCAATTGTGGGTTTACTATGGAATCAAAGAAGTCAAGAACCAAAAAAAAAATCCCATATATTCCAAAATATTTATAACTACACTTTTTGGAGAGGCCCTCAGTAAATGGGCACCTATCATTTGGGAGCAGTGGCTGAAAAACTACGGTATATTAACTTAATAGAATTGTATTGTATCATAAGAAAGTAAATATAAGAAATTCAGAAAAACATGAAAAGACAGATGACTGTACAATGTAATAAGAACCAGAAGAAAGCATAATTACTAATATAATGTAAATTGTTATTGTTGTTGTTTGTTCTTCCTTCTAGAAGAGGACCATGACATCAGGGAGGTGATGCCATGACATGGAAATAAATTTGATTTAATTGAGGAAGGGCTATGTAAAGTCACCAGCCTCACTTTCTCCTCCAGAGCCATCTGGGTCCAGTGGCCGGATATAGATCAGGACAACTGGAGATGGCCCAGGATGCAGTAGGGGACCTTGGCCTTTTTAAGCTAAGGTCTTTAAGCAGATCTCAGTCTGACTGAGGAAAAGCCCATGCAATGATTAGGGCTTAATAAGAAATGAGGCAGAGAATGGCCTCTTTACCTAAAAAAAAAAAAAAATCCAATCTGGGAGGGGAAAATCCTCTGGGTTTCTGGCCAAAGCAAAAACAATTACTATTTACATTCATTCTGAGTCAATCATGGCCTAACAATAACTCAAGTAGGGCTTGACCTGAGCGCTATAAACAACTCTAAGAGACTGGTAAAAATTAAATGCACTAACCACTATTGATTCCTGAGCAAATATGATGAAATATACAATGCAAATTTAATAATAAAATCCTAAATGATAAACAATAACTATGAAAAATTTAAGTGCCTACTTTACAAATATATATGTAAATACAAATGTATATACATATATATATACATATATGTATATATATACACATATATCACTCAATATAATCCTAAATAATGGCCAAGGTCTCCCACTGTATCCTGGGGATCTCCAGTTATCCTGATGAATATCGGGCCACTGGCCCCAGATGGTTCTGGAGGAGAAAGTGAGGCTGGTGACTCTGCACAGCCCTCCCTCACTCAAATCAAAGTCAACTGCAAGTCCTATCATCTCCCTGATATTGTGGTCCTCTTTGAGAACAAAGGACAAACCACAACCTGTGAGAAGTCCGAGCTGCCTAAATGGCAACCCAGCTGGCCAGTTCCAGTTGGGCAACTCAGCTCCTCCTCTCCTCTCTTCTCTTCTCCTCTCCTCTCCTCTCCCCTGAGAGTATTCTGCCCAAAAGAGGGTAAATTTTGATGGGTGAAAGCTACCTAGTCAACATGGGGTTTATTGGCTAGATTTCTTTCTCGAAGACCAAGCCTTAAACCCAATTTACTCTGGATCTCATGGATTGGACAACAATAGGCCCCTATCCAAACACCACTTGATGGTTATATTTTGGGGCCCCCTGGCTCAGAGTGAATGTAAATAGCAACTCTTTCTCTTTTGGCCAGGAACCCTGAGGGTCTTCCCCTCCTAGTTTGATGTTTTTTATTAAAGGGGCCACCCCTTGACTCATTTCTTAAAGAGGTCTATTCTCTGAATTGGTGTTGCCTCACTCAAAGTGAGAACCTGGAAAGACCTTAGCTTAAAAGGGCCAGGGTCACCCACTGCATCCTGGGCCAACTCCAGTAGTCGTGATGAATATCTGGCCACTGGATCCAAATGGCTCTGGGGGAGAAAGTGAGGCTGGCGACTGCACAGCCATCCCTCACTCAAATCAAAGTCAATTGCAACTCATGTCATCATTTCCCTGATGTCATGGTCCTCTTTGAGAAGGAAGGACAAACCATAACCACAAATAATTCTCAACTATATGAAAAAAATTAATTTTTTAATAAATGGGTCAATAAATTAAAGAAATAATAAATTAAACCATATATTGGAAATTTGGTAATGCAACTAAAGCAGCCCTCAGAGGAAAAATTAAATAATTTTTAAAATAGGGAAAAAAGATTAATGAACCAAATATGCATTTTAAAAGTTGGAAACCCAACTAACAAACAAAACCCCCAAAATAAGTCCAAAAGAGGAAATCGTGAAAATTATAGGAGAATTAGTTGAATTAGAAATTTTTAAAAAGACTATAGAAACAAAAACTAAATAAACTAAAAAGTCTACAGAAACAAAACTAAATGCTAAATTCTCATAAAAGATAAGCAAAATGACTAAACTTTTAGCTAACTGGATTAAGAGGGCAAATCAACAAAATAAAAAATGAACAAGTGGAAATCAAAACAAAGCCAGAAATCTGATATAATTATCAGAAACATCTCTGTACAGTTATAGGTCAACAAAATTAAGAATCTAAAAGAACTAATTACCTGAAAAATACAAGGATCCCAAATAAACAGAATGCCAAATGAGATTTAAAATATTCAGAAAAGGAAATAGAACTAGTTTTAATGGAACTCCAAAGTGGGGAAGAGGAAAAAACAAACAACTCCTGATGCCCACGCATTTACAAGAGACTGCTATAGAAAGCTTGAGGAATAATCAATACTTAAACTGCACAAATTGTTCTAAAAAAATTGAGAGAAAAAACACTGTACCATACTCCTCTTATACAAAAAAATATAGTCCTAATTCCTAAATCAGGGAAAGAAAAAAAAGTAGGAGGACTATAGGCCAATATCATTAGTAAATAAATAACAATTCAAATTTTTAAAATAAAATCCTGGCAAACAGACTATAGCAATTTATCCAAAAATCACTCCTTATGATCAAGCTGTATTTAATAATGGTGTTGAAATGATGGTTCAACATAAGTGGGGGAGAAGAATCAACATAATTAATTTTATTAAAAACAAAACCTTCTAAAACCACAAGATTATCACAATAGATGCAGAAAAAGCATTTGGCCTCTTTTAGAATTACTTACAAAACACAGATATAGAAGGATCTTTTATTTTAATATAAATATATATCTAAAAGCAAAAGAAAGCATTATGTACAATGGGTAACACTGTAAGCTTTCTTAATAAATTTAAGAGTAAAGCAAAGATGCCTCTTTCCCTACTATTACTTGATATGGTTCTATAAATATTTGTAATAGCAATAAGAATGGAGAAAGAAATTAAAGACAGGCAAAGAGCAGACAAACTTGTCCCTAATTGCTGATAATACGGTTTGCTTTCAGAAACTAAATGAGACAACTAATAATTTCAGCAAAGTTGTAGGCTACAAAATAAATCCATAAATAGCTGCAGCAATGTGATGACAACAAAATCTAGGAGGCAGTAATAGAAAGAGAAATCTCATTCAAAATAACTCCAAAATGTTTGGGAATCATTCTACCAAAGCACACGATACTTCTACAAATTATATTATAAAATATTCCTTAAATAAATAAGGACAACTTAAATAGCTGAAGGAATATTTAACGTTAATGGCTGGGCTGGCTGGTACAGTATAAAAAAACTGCTAATACTACTAAAATTAATTTACAGATTTAAGAGTATACCAATGAAACTACCAAGCTTTACAGAGCTAGATAAAATAATAACAAAAATCATTTGGAGGAACAAAAGATCTCGAGGCAGTATGTTTCAAGACTATACTTGAAGCCTTTCCTTGGCAGAATCTGTCAAGGGTATTCACTTTATTGGCATGGCCCTTTAAGAATACAGTCAACTCTACACTATGATAAGGCAAAGAAATAGAACTCTGGATGAAAATATCTTATTAAATCTTCTAGATTTGATATAGCATTCTAGCCTAAGGTCTTTTTTTAACTTGACCCTTTTGTCTAAACACAAGAGGCCCCCCTCCATCCTCACCCACATTACTCTTGTCACCTCTCTCTCTGCCAGCAACTGGAAGTCTCTGATTCAGGTCACTGGCCTCCACAGCTGGATAACTAAACTGTCCTTGAAGCAGCACTGCACTTTGGGGAAAGGATCAATTCTTCGAGGGTCCTGGAGCCTGGCTGCATAGAAATCAGCATGGCAGTCACCATTTCTCCCTTCTCTGTGCCTTCCTTAATATTGCCTCACTAGTCCATTAATCAAATACAACTCTACACCAAGAAAAGGTCCACAGTTGCCTTTCCCTTCTGTAGCTCCCTTTAGCTATGGTGTGCAGCCACATCCACTGTGCAAAAACCAGAAACATTATCAACAGAAAAGAAGAAATCAACATCAACCCTGAAATGCCATAAAACCTGTATATATTCCAACTACATGGATCTTGTCTTATACTATACATGATATTTAACACATGTAACACATTCTTCTTGAAAAGACTTTACAAACAAGAGGGAGTACTGTATATAAAAATTTTGGAAAATAAATGCACTTAGGAAATGCATTTAGAGATTTATACTTTAGCAGGTAAGGTAAAAGTCTCTTTGCTTTTAAATTGCATTCTGATAGTCCTAATTTAAACGATTCTGCAACAATATGCTATATTCTATAACAATATAAAATATACTATAACCAAAAATTATGCTGATACATAACCATTTCATAATAAGATGTAGAGTTACCCTAGGAAAGCAAAAGAAATTCACATAAGAACAAAAACCAATTATTTGAAAATTCAATTGTAACGATATTTGAAAAATCACTTATTAAGGAAATAAAATTACAATGAGCAACACTCTTTCAAGATAAAAGTTATGACTCAGTGGATGAAACAAGATCCACTTAACTAACGAAAGATTTACAAAATTCATGAAATCTTGGAATCTTCTAGTATTGTTTTCTGGCTCTGTATGCTCAGCTTCTGGGATAGTGTTGGGGTAAGCCCCAGGGTTAACTGAACAGAAGTAATTTAATATTTAATATTAAATGTTTCTTTCATTACTATACTGGTTTTAAATTCCATGTTACAATGTAAAATCATGGGATTTCTTGGATCCAAATTGAAACTAACTTCTCTAAACCAAGAGTTCTTACTCTGGGGACTGTGAACTTGTTTTAAAAATTTTTTTAGATAACTGCACTTCAATGTAACAGTTTTTCTTTGTAAATTCATGTATTTTAAGCATTTAAAAACTTATTCTTAGAAGGGATCCACAGGCTTGACCTAGACTGCTAAAGTGACCATGACACAAAAAGAGTTTAAGGCCTCCTGGTCTAAACCATGAGAATACCTAAACATAATACCAAAATTGTCAACTTTTCAACAATTTTTTTCTTTAAACATGCGGGGGTTTGGTTATCCCTAAGTAATCTCTGCAAGTAAACAAGATCTTTAGAGAAGTCTCTAATAATAGGCTTACCATATAAGGCAGCAAGCTTTAGGAGGACAGAGACAGGTATTAAAGCTTAAAACGACACAAAGAAGTTTGAGGCAGTCTGTAAAGCATTTGACCTCTTCTAGTATCTAGCACAGTGTCAAGGATACAGTAAGTGCTTAGTAAATGATATTTAGATTTTTAAAAATTTTTTCGAATATGTTTATCAAGCTATAAATGCCTCTATTGTGTAGAATTAAAATATTCACAATCAAAATTTGTTATAATTAAATGTTTTCTTTCATCTTCATAGTCTTCTTTTAGTCAATGAACCTTTATGTCCATCCTAGATCTAAGCTAATTATATATCACTATGTTTCCTTTAAGAAAAAAAAAGTATAGATAACTGTCCCCTTCACTTGAAAGAGCTATTTTTCCCTCCCTAAAAAGAGGGAAAGGATAAATATTTGAGAAAATCTGGCTCATCCTATTTACAACCCATTTTTCAAGGACTGAATGAAAAATACTTTTTATGAATATATTTCAAGATATACCTGAAATTTTGCATCAAATATGTTACTAAACAAGTTAATTTGTCATTTTCATTGTTAAGAAAAATTGCATTTTCCTTCTGTATTCCTTCATCAGTGGGATGTTATATAAAACTACCTATCATGAAAAGGCAGAATGCACTTTATACCAAGTACTTACTTTTAGACTAATGTCTTCTGAGTAAAATTGTGAAATTGCTTATTGTTCTACTTGTATTAACTTTTGCTAAAAAAGCAATGTTAGTAAAATTTATAAATTAATGATATTATACATGCTATAGCTGCCTAACTATGTGAAATTCATGAGTTCTCTAATTAAATTTATTAGGTATGTTTGACTACAGTATATAATTTTCAAACTTTTAATTTTCGTTAATTCAAAGAAAGTTGTATGCTATTTTCAATAATTTAACTTCATGTATGTTATTACACAAAAAAATAAAACTGCAGGGTTTAAGTATATATCTATAAGACAGTTGTAAACCAGACAATTTTTCATGGATAATCTTAAGGAAATACTTTCATTGGTTATACATTTGGCTTACTTTTCTAAAGTCTTTAATAATTCAATAATGGCAAAATCACTACATTTCCATAGTCTAATTAGATTTTCAGTCAAAGCAACACATGCAAATGTGTAAATTGTTGCACCATTGAATTCTGACTTATTTTTGAGTCTGCATGAGATTAGTAAAATATTAAGAATACAGAAAAGGCACAGACTTAAGAAGGATTAACTATAATGAACAAAATTTTAAATGGTACGAACCCAAAGCATGTACTGCTCCTCTATGTTTGCTGTAATTCTTGCCTGTTTTAACCACGTGGACAGCATTTTCTTTGAATTGCAGCTCACAAAATCTTTCCAGAAAATTTGTCATTTCTTCCTTAATGGAATCCAGGTAAGTTTCATTAATGAATTTTAGTGCTGAAGAAGGAGCTAAAATTTCACTTAGTACATAAAAATCTTGTTTGATCATTCTGGATAATTTAAGTATTGAATTTTGGTATCCATGTATCACTGTGTCTAAATTTGCTTCTCTGTTGTAAGACAAAAAACAATTCTCTAGGATTTCAGTAACCAATTTATTCTGTAGGCTTTGGTACTTGGCTAAAACTTCTGACTCTGGATAAAGAAACAAAAGCTGTCGAATGCAGTGCGTTTTAAAAGAAATTGTGTCTGGTGAATTGTTTATTTTATTATGACTTTGTAATTTGCTCAGTAAGAAGCGTCGAAGATGCAATCTGATATCATCCCACAAAGACTTTACATCCATAGATGAGTGATCTTCAACTGCATGTAGAGAAGTTCTAGGTGTGAATAGGAAAGATGTTCCACTTGGAGTACATGGAAATGAAACTCCACACTGACTTGAGAGATCCAAAAGGAACTCTAGGATCATTTCTTCTTGATTTTGTTCATTCTTCAATAAATCTTGCTAAAAAAAATTTAGATATGATTAACCACAAAAAAATATCAGTTTTAAATCATGCAAAGCAACATGTTTTGTATCATCAAATATTTTTCATTAAATGCTTACTATTTTTAAGTGAGTTCTTTTTGCAAAAGTTGCCTTTTAAAGAAACAAATGAATTTTGCAGTTCTATACATCATCTCAGCTATAACGAAGACTCTATTCCAATCCCACTATAAGACTTCCATTCTTATCAAGTATGGTTAAAGACCCATGATTTCATCAAGATTGAAAGTGTACATCCTCCTCTGACACAAATTATAATCTCTTTATACCTTAGTGATTATCTTCATGAGTTGCTATAGCACAAAAAAAAGCATCATAGTATATCATAGTGGTCAAGGCTCTCAGGTACAGTCCATTACCCGGATTTGAAGCCTGTCTAGTATAATTGAACCTAACAGAGCTTATGTAACTCTGGACCAGACTCAAAGGAGCTGTTGAGAACCTAGGGTAATCTCCATCTCCCAGTAGAACAGCATGATACTTAACTGGAGATAGTGACCAAGTTGTTTTTTTCACATTTGGTTTTGCATATAACTACTCCAGATTTAAAATTTCTACCTTCAAGTTTCTTCTCTTATGATATAAACTGAGGCCAATTTTGGGTAAGCAACTGCTAGAGAATCTTTAAAATTGGAACTCTATCTAAATAATTTTTCACTCATTATTTTTTCCTATGACAACTTCATTTTATTTCATTCTATGCATGCCCTAGAAACTTTTGAAAGAGTAAGACTTTTTAAAAAATCTAAATTAAAAAAACCTAATTAATTTTGAAGCCTGGTTCTTAGATATTAAAAAAAGTAATGAAGATAACCATAAGTAATTTCTGGTAGCTGTCTTCCATGCTACATTAAAAATTATAAAAGCTTACTGGAACACTGAAATGGTTTTGGAGAATTTTGGAATAAATGTGAGAGTTCTAAATATATCAAGTACATGCAAGTTACTAATAGATGCCATTTTGAAGGAAGAAATTTAATACATTTGAAGTTTTCAACTTTTTCTTTAAATTTATTTCTAAGCATCATGATCAAATGCATTTTTATCTTGAAAATCGATATTTAAGTATTTTATCTCCAAAAAAGATTAAGCTTCAAAATAAGAAAATTCTAATTAGTCATCAAATGATGACATGGATTAACATTATATAGATCATGATCTTTCAATTATCTGTGCTAAGCAAGGGAAGGGAAGCCATACTTCTGAGAATTTAAAATAATCAATGAAACAAAAACCCTTTCTTTTTACTTTTAGATTTCATTATATGGATTTTTCCCTATATATTCATGTTTTCAATTTTTACCTTGTTCCAGTTAATACTACAATTAGCCTGAAGTTTCTAAGCATATCCCTCTGATGGGGAAAGAAATTAGATCTGAAGCACGTTAAGTGTCAAGAAAAACTAGACAGGGGTAGAAATTTTCTTATGGATAAAATCAGTCAATCAGTCAACTAGCATTCATTACACACTTACTAGGTGCTTGGCACTTCGCTAAGGGCTAGAGGACATAAAAAAGTGCAAAAAAAATCCTCAATTCCTGCTCTCAAGAAGCTCATAGTATAATAATGGGGAAAACAACATCCAAACAACTATGCACAAACAAGATACATACAAGATAAATCAATTACATATGTAGGCATATTTTGATACTATAATCTCTGTGAAGTAGGTCCTCCCTCTAAAGGTTGTGACTTATCCACATTTTCTCATCCTGAATAACTCTGGTCAACATCTTCTCATAAATCCCACGTGTACACGCGCGCGCATACATACATACATACGCGCGCACACGCACTCTCTCTCTCTCTCTCTCTCTCTCTCTCTCATTCTAATGCCTCAAGGAGGTGACCCTGAGCTGTTGAAAGTTCTTTGGGCAATCTGCAACCCCAGCAGTTTCTAACAACCTGGAAAGGCAACAAGTAAAGGCTCAGTAATGTACTAAATGTCTGGCATTTGAAGACCAGTTAAGTTAAACAATTAGATTGATACTGCTTGATGAATTTTTTTGACAACAGAAGCTTTTGAAGACCATCTATTAAGTTGCAAAGGTATTGTGACCTCTATCATTGTAGGGAATACATACACTAGTGAAATGTTTCTATGAAATATTGAAGTATATACATACACATACATATACATACACATATATATATTTATATATTCACCTCAGGCATCAATGCATATAGTTGCACTATAATGCCATTTTTGGAATTAAAGCTAAGGGATACTATCAGAAGTGACACCATGATCCAACAAGGTCTTTCTTGTACCCATAGTAATGGGAAAAGGCCAAATCTGTGGCCTTAAATATATGTATTATAATTAAAGTATCTGTGTTAAAACAAGTTTCAGACTATAGTGGGTATTGTTATACTGAGTTTCCAAGAAATAAGAGATGATGCGCATAATGTGGAGTCAAACGATCCAGGTTAAAATATTGGCTTTCCACTTATTAGCAAATCATCTAAATACTCTGAATGCCAACATCAGTAAAATGGGAGTAATGATATTTGTATTGACTACCAACAAGCTTGCTGTGAGATGTAAATGAAATAATTCACATTAAATACTTTGTAACTGTCTATAAGTTCACTACCATGATGATCATATAAGCATATAATTACAGTCAATCCTCCAATGCTGTACCAGCATGGTATAATCTCTAGCTATCCTGCTAACAAGACAGGAAAGACAGTGGTTATTATCCTAATATTTACCTGTATTTTACATTCTGAACCTAGCTGAATTAAGAGGAACCCATAACTAGAGTTTTGACCACCAAGTGATGTCTGTGGGGTATTTTTAATCACAGAAATTCTATCACTTGTTAACTACGTGCCTTGAGAGAAATCATTGTTGTTCTCTGGTCTTCAGCTTCCTCATCAGTAAAATAACAGATTTAAACTAGCTGATCTCTAGCGTCACTTATACCTCTAAATCTATAAACTCCTGTAACTATCTACTAAGGTGTGGATTACAAAATGCACCACTGGAGAGAATATCCACACTATGAAATCACAGTCTTGACATATTTAAGTATTGTGGTCATTTGTAGCAAATAGTTTGATTATATAAAATATACTAGGTTTCTGAGGCTCCAGTTTAACACGTTTGTTAATAATACGTCTCATAATTATCTATTATTAAAACCAGCCAACTACAATTTGTATGAGAGCCTCATTTTTTATTAGTAGCTATATAATTACTAAATAAGAAAGTTGATGAAAAATTAATGTTTGAACAATATAATCAAAATTGACAATTCCTGGAAGATAAAATCTTCATCATAAGGTCATGTAAGTCTGGATCTTTTTTTTTAACAATGTTGTACATACCTTCCTCGAACTAAAATGATCAATTATGTAAAAAAAAAAAGGACAAATCTATCAGCTTAATGAATATGAGCAAAACTAAGGATGTCTTTGTCTTGCAGTGAATACAGTATGACTTGTGTGTGATAGATTACAAGACAATTAAAAGTTCTTGCTTTTAATTAAATAGCCAAGCATTATTAAATCGATATTAATTAAATTCAATATACATGGCTCTTAATAGACATTAAAGAAGTAACAACATGAATTTCTGTTTACAAGGCTCCACCTTCACAAAAATAGCAGGTGAAAGAATTTTCTCAAATGAATGAGGCCTCAGGGCACAAAGCTTTCCTTGCTCCTCCTTTGATTTCTTTAAATATCACACACCTGTGATAATAATAAAAAAGCCTCTATTTTGTTTGAATCTGTTATCTACCACTTTATATAGCTTATCCCTTAAAAGTTTTATGTTTAGACAGAAATAGCAGCTTTTAAAAAGTTAAATTAAAACCAAAGCTGTTTTAACCAGTAAAACTAATAGTAACAACCAAGTATGGAATTTCTGTACCAACATGAATCTTTTCTGGAATTAATGATATCAAGCTGGTCACTTTTCGATAGATATCTACATATCTATAAGAGATATACAGAATATCTCTTCTAAAATCTTCTCCCCCTTCTCCTCTATGTTCTAGGAAGCTCATTATTGAGAAAACCTCATCATCCTGCAAGATATCATCAGTGGTGGTACTCTACCTCACCATCATCCTCTGTCCCTCTGTATGAAAAGTGGAGCCATGAACCCCAAAACTTCCATTTATGGAGAGAGCTCAGTTTAGACATTGCCTCATTTCTCATCTGGCTGCATTACTCTGACTTTTCCACCATGCCCTGCCCCCACCCCCGCCATTGGTTACCTTCCTATCCCCCTGCCCTTTTCAGCTTCTATCTGTACATAGTCTTCCTCCAGAAGAGTGAAACTTCCTTGAGGGCAGGGCTTGCCTTTTTTTCATCCACGATTCTTAACATAGTGCATGGCACATAGTGAATCGATGTGTACTGACTATTGACTATGTTGTCATTTTTCTTCAGTGAGTCTATGATCTCAGAAGAGCAAGGTATTCCCTCCGTTAGTGTAGATGGCAGTCCCTAAGTTGTCTAAAAAACTTGGAAAAGTATATTTTTTATTGTTCAACTACAGCCAGCCTGATAATGCTTATCAGATGCTTTGACAAAGTATCTGCCTATAATAAGAGGTAGCAATGATGCTGTAAGTTACCATGGAAGAAGAGACCATTTAAGTGGTAGAGGAATCATGATATCTTATAGTGGTGGCTCAAAAAATAAGCAAATCTAGAAAGGATTTCTAAGTGTTCAGACAAAAATGGAAAATAACTCAGAATTTCAGGCAAACTGGGGAATCTGCTTACCTTATGGCAAAAGGACTGAGAAGTTGGTTGGAGTGACCTGAATTTTTTAGGATTTACAAAAATAACATTTTATATATGTGTATGTATACATATATATATATATATATATATATAAAATGTGTGTACGTATACGCACATATGCATATGTGCATATACACATATATATGTGTGTATGTGTACACACACACACACACACACACACACACACACACCAGGACTGTGATGCATCTTTGTAATTCTAGATCGTACCACATTCTAACTTTTACATGTGTTTAATTTGCAGTTTGAATCTGGAAGACTTGAGTTCAAATTCCCCTTTTGGCATTTACTAGCCATGTGATCCTGGGCAGATAGATCACATAACCTCTACATGACTCAGATAAGTCCCTAAGATTTAATAACTCAATAATAGATGGGCTGTACTCTGCATCTGCCTTGGGGAAGGGAATTCCCCACACTAATGAAGTTCATCTTTCATATATTTCTGTATATGTAATATAAGTTAAATTATGACATAACCACAAGGGAAAACAAAAACCAACAACCTTGTGCAAATACCAACTGTTGAAGACTAGGTGGAGATACTATTATGGAATAACAACTTAAATAAGTACCTCAATATGGTAGCAATTTACTCTAGATAATGGCTTCTAAGCCTGAGGTTATGAACTTGTATTTTAAAAAAATATTTTGCTTAATTTATTTTGATATAATTATTTCCCTTGTTACCTATGTATTTTATGCATTATTCTGAGAAGGGATCCATAGATTCACCAGGCCACTAAAGGGGTGCGTGACACAAAAAAGATCAAGAACCTCTGCTCTAGACTGATATCAAGAGAATGTTTGTGTTTCATGTTAGTAGAAAGGGTGTCAACATATATGGTGAAGGAAATGCTAGTTTTTGAGTTATAATGTCCAGAAAACGGGCAAAATATGATCATTTTCAAAAAAGTAAAACAAAACACACTTCAAAAAAGTACCTCTTCATATATCTAAAATGTTTTACATGTCTGAGGCTCCTATATTAAAATTTTTTCATCTTTATTCTCAAACCAAAACTATTATGTGTAAAATTCTGTTGGGTTGAGGAGGCTAGGGGATATATCTAGCTCACCCTCCTCATTTTTGCCCATGGAGCAAATGAAAATAAGGAAAAAAAATATTTTTACTTTTGTTTAAATTATGTCCTAAATGTATTGCAGTAAAGCTATTAATCATACATAGATACAGCACTTACAACAATGAATTCAAATACTTGCTAATGTTAAAAAAAATACTTTTTTTCCTTTTTTATCTCTCTCCCCCTTTCTTACCAAGGTTTTGAGGAATTTGATCAAATCTCCATGAGAACAGGAAGGTGGTTTGAGTGAACTGGAACTGTAGTTATTTAACCATTCAAGACAATCACTTGTAGTCTGTAGTGGAACATCAGAGCCACACCTTTTGTTAACTTCTGACTGGATATCTTTAAGACACTGTTGCAGGCTGAAAAGAAAACAGGCCCCCAGAATTTATTATTTTCCCCCCAAAATGTGTGCAATATAGAAATACAATTTAAAACTATAAACTATTAATACAATAGCCATAATAATTTTTATTTATAATTTGAATTTGACCCAAACTATATTTGAATTTTCCTTAAAAGATCTAATGGTAATGAATACAAAAAAGAAATTATAATGCATCCAATATACAGCTGGTTTTACACTTTCAGATTCTGGGAAAAAGGATCATGATCATGTGGGAGAAAGAGAAAGACTTGAGCTGAAGAAAAGGAGAAGGAACTGTGAAGATAATTTGAAAGCTTTTGAAGTAGGAGGAAGGGCAGAGATTCAACTGGGAAGGGGAAACCTGAAAGAACCAGAAGATAATTTGGAGGAGGACTGCATTTGATGGAAGTGCCAGAGGACCCAGGGAAGGGCCAGCAGGAGGGGAGGGAAGAAGAAGAAAAGTAGAAGAACTCAAGGAGACAAAGGTAGCTATAAATTAAGGTAGTTAAGACAAATGGTAAAGAGGGTAAAAACTGAGAAAGAGAGGTAAAGTAGAATTAAAGGTGATTGCCAAGTTACTAATAAGTTAAAGTGAGCAAGAAGAATTTAAGATGATTTGAATACTGTTTGTAATGTTTTCATTCCTGACATAGAAAATTTATACTTAAAGTACAAGTTGGTGAACTTTCAAATAAAAAGATAAAAGGAATGCTATCTGTTGACCTGATAATAATAAAGAGGTCTGCTATCTTTTCGGAGAACATATCTAAGATATAACAAAACCTCCCAAAACAAAATCAAGTCAAAACATATGGCCATAGCTCACTCATGTGACACCGTGAGAAGAAACCTAGAAGGCATTGTTGAATATTACCAACACTTCGCCAAGAAACTGAAGAGCCTAGGAGAACATATGATATTTTCATTACCACTTTCCAATGAAGACAAGGAATTCAGAAAAGAATCGCAAATCTGAGAAATGAATAAGTAGTTAAGAAAACAGTGTCTAAAAGCTGGGATTTGGATCAAGAAAGTATACTAGACCAGGTCCTGATCAGGAAACACAAGAAAAAAAAAATCATGAGTCATTTTTCCAGCCTAGATCAGCATATGGAAACAGTGAGAGTCATGTGGAGATACTGAGATGGGGATCTAGCTACAAATAGCAGCATTCCTGTGTAGGAAAAGAAGAGGTTCCAGACCACAAGAGAGGGTCCTCACCTTCTGTAGGATATAAAAACAGCTGCCACTTGGTAACTACCACTCATCACTCAGGTGAAGATCACAGATCCAGTAGGGATTGAAGAGGAGACCTTCAGCTGTAAGTGGCAATCCATGGCAAGGCTATGTACTGTGCAATAAGTAAGTTCAGAAGCAAGCAATAGCTGTGTCTTGGACCCAAGGAGTGGAGTTTCAGTTCTAGCTCCCAACTCAGTATGAAGCCTGGAGGCAAACAATCAGGGTAGTTTCCAAACCAAAAGGAAATCTGCAATGTTATCGATCTGAAGCTACAGAGCTTTCCAGCTATAAGAAAGTGACTGAGTCCCATGGCAGTCCTCTAGAACTCCAAGAGCAAGCTTACAGGTGGGTTGTTCAGACCCGACTCCAGGTCATGAACTTGCATAGTTCAGACCATAAAGGCACTAAATAGACTTTGCCCTAAATCACACCACTTTGGGAGCACTGAAAGCTTGAAGGTCTCACTTTGGGAGCACTGAAAGCTTGAAGGTCTCCAGGCTGAGCTGTACTTATGGCCCTGGAATAAGATAATACTCAATATCCCAAGAAAGCAGAAGAAGGACCCAAGAGGACATGACTTCCCTCCTTCAGGGTCTGGGCCTATATAAAAGTCTGAAATCAGTTAGTAGGCTGGAAAATTGATGAAACAAAAAAGAATTCTATGAGAAAGAGCTCTTAGGGTGACAGGAAAGTTCAAAAACACAATTTTAGATGAGAATGATTCTAAAACATCTTTAAGCAAAGCCTCAAAGATAAACATAGCTTGGGTACATGTTCAACTAGAATTCCTGGAAGAGATAAAGAAAGATTTTTTAAAGTTTTAAAATGATTTTAAAAATCAAATGAGATGACTAGAAGGGGAAAATGGGGAAAAAACAAGGGCTTTGGAAGTATGGGTTGGCAAGAGAAATAACACCATGAAATATGAGGTACAAACCCTTACCCAGGAAACAAACTTCCAGAACACTAAAATGGATCAAATAGAAGATAATGACTCCATGACAAAACAAGAAGTACTTAAACAAAACCAGTTTTTTTTAAAAAAAAATCAAAGACAATATAAGGCATCTCCTAGTAAAAAACAAATGACCTGGATGGAAGACAGATAATTTAAGAATCACTGGACTACCTGAAATCCATGACCAAAAAAAAAAAAGAAAAGAAAGAAAAAGAGCCTAGGCATCATATTTCAAGAAATTATCAAAGAATAATGACCAGATCCCTAGGAACCAGGGGGTAAAGGGAAAATAGAAAAAAATCCACTGAGCATCTCATCAAAGAAACTCCAAAATTAAAACTATCAGAAACATAATAGCTAAAATCTAGTCGAAGGAAACATATTGTAAACAGCAAGAAAGATTTCAAATACTGATGGGCCAGTCAGAATCATACAGAATTTAGAGCAAGCATCACTCTAAAGGAGTGGCAAGCTTAAAATATAATATTCCAGAAGGCAGAAGATAGAGGTTTAGAACCAAAAATAACTTACTCAGAAAAATTTAGTATAATCCTAAAGGGAAAAAATGGGGTCTTTACTGAAATAGAAAACTATCATGTATTTATAGTGAAGAGAAGGGAAATAAGTAGAAACTTTGAAATACAAACATAAGAATCAAAGAGAAGCATAAAAACATAAATCTGAGTGATCAATCATTAGGAACAAAACAAGTATAAACTGTTTACATTCTAATAGGAGAAGATGATACATGTTTCCTCAGAACTGTATTATCATCAGGGGTCACAGAGGGAATCTAATAAAATAGATGGCCAGTAAGTGGTTTTGTAATGTCTTGAGGATATTGACAGAATAACAGAAGGTGAGGGATACACTGGGATGGGGAAGATAGAAGAAGGGTCAAGAAAGTTATCTCATAAACTGGTTGAATAACCAGAAGACTGTACAAACAAGAAGGAAGACAAGGACAAGGGTGGATGACATGTGAACCTCACTCTCATCTGAACTGGTTAAAGGAGGAAAAAATAAATACACATAGAGAGATACATTTCACTCAATAGGGAAACCAGAGGAAAACAGGGAGAGGGAAAAATGGAAAATAAGATGGAGGCTAGATTAAGGAAGGGAACAGTCCTAAACAAACAAAAAATAATAATTCTAAGGAACATGGATCTCAAAAGGGGATTTAAAAGAAAAGAAAAATTGAAAAGAAACTGTGATTGAACCTGCAGATTCAGAAGATAATAGGATTTTAGTACATGAAGGTATTTTAGTGATCTAGTCCAGGAGTTCTTAACCTGGGCTTGTGAAATATACATAACTATATATATATATATTTGATAACTATTTCAATAGAATTTTAATCAAATCCTATGTATTTTATTTTCTACATTTAAAAACATTATTCTGAAAAGGGGTTCATGGGCTGTACCAGAATGTCAAAGGGGTCCATGACATACAAAAAAACAGTTCCTCATCTAGTTTAACTCTTCATTTTACAGAATAAGTAAAATGAGGTCCAGAAAAGGTTAAATCACTCACCCCAGGACACACAGGTGACAGCACAAGGATTTGGACAAATGTCCTTCTGATTCCAAATCTAGTCCTCTTTCCACAATCGCAGGTAAATTAGATGATTTCTAGCATCCCTTTCAACTCTAAGATTCTATTGCCCTATGACATTTAATGTTACTTATATATAAAGATTTTAATTTTCTTTTTTTAGATTAAAATTTTTTAGTCAGCAAAAATCTGTCTTCCTTCTATCTCCCCCTTTTGAGATATTTTGCTATTTTTATGAAGAGATTTTAAAATACAGAACTATATAGAAGTTCAGTTATATATATAAGGAGGTGATGATAGTTCTGATGGACTCAGCACTAACTGGACCACATCTGTAGAGAGCAGGACAAACAGGATAGTGAAGGGCCCTGAATCCATGCCACATGAGAAACATTTGAAGGATTAGGAATGTGAAAAACCTGAGGAGGATGTTTCCAAGTATTTGAATTATATTAAGTATATTGTATTATATCTCCAGTAGAAAGTGATTTAGATTATTCAGCTTGACCTCTGAAGATGGACCTAGGAGCCAAGGATGGAAATTACAAATAGGCAGATTTAGACTTAATTTAAGAAACTACTTTCCAACAATAAAAGCTATCCCAAAGAGGAATGATCTGACTCACGAGGCAGTGGATTTCTCTTCATTGGAATTCTTTAAGCAAAATGAAAGATTTTTCAGATATGCTATAGAAGGGATTCTTTTTCAGATATAGGTTGGACAACATAACCACCAAGGTCCTTTCCAGTACTAAATTCCTATGATTCTGTGACCTATATTCAGTAAGCATTTAGTAAATCCCTGTTCTGTGCAATGATCTGTGCTAGGTACAGGGTCACAGTGCATAAGAAGTTTACATTCTACTAGGGAAAACCCTCTGTACACAGTTAAGTTAATGTAAATTATATATAAAAGGAATAGGAAATATTTTTGTGCCACGGAAAGTAGATTATTTAAATTGCATGGAGACTCTAAGAAGTAAATAAATCTTTTTGAAAAATAAATGTGTAAAACTAAAGTCATGGAGTGAAATTTCTTCCATTTTGCTCTTCTTTCTTTTAAATCTTAGTTTGGTGTGGAGCTATGATTTTATTGTCACAAGGAACTCAACGTATGAGGGCTTCCTATACTGAGGGAGCTTGGCAACTGACCTTTAACTTACAGCTTTGGAGCATTACCTGGTGCACTGATAGTTCAAGTAACCTGCTCATGGTCCCACATCTAGTATGTCAAAGGCAAGACCTGAACTCTGGTTTCCCTGCTCTGAGACTGTCATTCAATCTATCACACCACATTGCCTTTCATTGTGCTCCTAACAGTATCATGTGAAAAGCTGTGTGTGGTCTCTTAAAATATGCCACACAAAGGCGAAGGAAGAGGCTTCTCAGCTAACTTCTTTGAATGAATGGGTTCAAAATGAAGCACAATGAAACAAATATCTTTTGAATATCAAAGAGCCTTTTCAGAAAAACAAAGGACTTCATGGAAAAACAACCCTTCTTGCACTCACAGGCCCCTCAGTTTCTGATGGGGATGGCATAGCCTTATCCACAAATACCAGTTCTGAGAGTAACAAAAGATCTGCATATATTTTCTTAACTTATGTAAACTGTTCTCTGAGCTGTGAAATATGATATCCCTATGCATCTATTCTTGCTCTTGGGACACTTTATCAAAGGCTTTTATTGCAGCATCCTGAGGTATCTCATTCAGTGGAACCTAATAGATGATACTATTGTGAACAGCAGAGGTTCAATGGTTAGAACACCTAAATCTACTTCAATTAGTAATCAGCTTTTAGGTTAATCTCTGACATCTGAGTCTGGATGCAGGCCAATGACTACAACCTATAAATAAGGTAAAGACTTAAGAGAACAGCATATTTTAGTAATTTGTCCTAACACTAATAAAGGGATTAAGCAGGTGAATTTCACGGGACCTCCCTCATTGGTATAAACTGAGCAAGTTTTGATCTCCTTATCATAATAAAACAAAAACGTCAGAATTTTATCTGGCTGATGAAAAGCTAACAAACACTTTAGATGTCATACTCCAATCTAATACTACTCTCCTTCTGCCCACCCCACCCCCAAATCCCCGCCCTGGAAAGGCCTGACTCTGGCCAGTCCCTTGGTAGATTATGTTTGACATTAGAATGAAATGAGACATTTGTCAAGTAATTTGTAAACCTCCTTTAACAAAAGGACCTTTAGTCAGCCATAACAGAGGAAGGATAGTTAACAAGGATATTCATCAAGGACACCACATTGATTGATCTAAGCACCTTCTGCTGTTAATGATACTACTGGTCTGTGGTCAGACTTCTCAGAGAGAAGTGAGCTGGAGCTCCTCATGACCTTTTGTACTCAGGCTTACCTGGAAGCGACACCAATTTTCCTTCTAAGAAAGAACTAAGTCAACTTAAATAGGGAAGGGCCACCCACCCCCGTCCCCCACACACATAGCTTTTCTTTTGCTATTAGGTAAATATTTATACATTTAAATTTTAATACTTTTAAAGAGACATGAGTCGGCTGATGGCTAATATGATCATGTTTTACATGGCCCACACAGTAACACTGTTGATGGAAGAGGAATCATAGAATCTCAGAGACCATCTAGTCTACCTGGTTCCTGAACTGGAATTTCCACTATGACACACCTAAGACAGGGTGACCTAGCCTTTGCTTCAAGATTTCCAGAGAGGTCTTAAACCACTCTCCAGAGACAGCCAGCCCATTCCACTTTTTTCTAGCTCTTAATTGTTAAACAGTTTTCTAGGTTTTTTTTTTTCTTAGCTCAAGTACAAATCTGCCTCTTTGCAACTTCCATGTAATGCTCCTCTGGGACCAAGCAAACCTCATCCGTTTCTTGTCTTCCTCATGTTGCCGCCCTGCCAAATCATCTCTTCTTCAAGTCAAATATCTTCATATTCTTTCAGCTATTTCTCATTTGGGCTAGTCTATAAGTGTTAAATTTTTAAAAGTGTTCTAACAATTAAATAGCACTTTTGGTATTGAATCCAAATGATACTACAAAAGTGGTACTTGGAAACAACAGTTAGCTTTTTTCTCTAAAATAAGCTAAATATTTCTCTAATTTATACAGTTTTTCCATACAGTATGCTATACTTGCACTATACATAGGAAAATCCCAGGATGTCATCACAAATTCTGAAATATATTCCAAATTAATAAGGAAGGCATGAATATAACTTCATATAGTTGATCATTTCTGAAAATGATACATTTAAAATTATTATTTTAATCAATTAAGACAGGAATTAAGATAGGCAGTTATTTTTTAAATTTATTTTTTGTTTATAGAATAAAACAAGCATTTCCACAGCATAGTATAATAAAAAAGATGATTTCACATGGAACTGAAAATCTAATGTGTACAATTTGCTATTCTTTTTCAATATATAATAAAATTATCGTGTAAATTTTCTCCCCTTTTTCTCACCCTAAGGATGGCTACCATCAGATACAAATAGGTATAGATATATAAAATTATTCTGTACATACTCTTTATCAGTTGGAAACCTGTGGGAAAACCTTTTCTATATTTAACATCTTATTATACAAATAAAGAAGAACTGTGAACAAGTTAGGTGTATTAATAGTTTTTGCATAGCAAAACTGCACAAAATTTTAGGAAAATAAATGTTTTAAAGTTTGGTTTCCAGATTGGGAAAAGTTTATAATTTGAATCACTGTTGTCAATTGTGTGATATCGACCCAAGAAAAAAGCTGATTCATCAATCTATTGCCTGATCTACTGAACACTAATACCTCAAGCAACTATGATTTTGTCAAAGTGGGAACTTCTCCACTGGCGAGAGCTACCCACGTATAACATAGTTTAAGAAATTTTTTAGAAAGTTGGCTGAAGCTCAGAAAAGTTACTTGCTCATGTTCACATAAGTAGTTAAGTGTCTAAACCATTATTTGAACTTTGGTCTTCTTGACTCCAAGTCTAGCACTTTATCATTACATTTTTTTTCTTTTTTTTAAATTTATTTAATATATTTAGTTTTCAGCATTGATGTTCACAAGAGTTTGAATTACAAATTTTCTCCCCATGTCTACCCTCCTGCCCACTCCAAGATAGCATATATTCTGGTTGCCCCGTTCCCCAGTCAGCCCTCCCTTCTGTTACCCCACTCCCCTCAAATCCCCTTTTCCCTTCCTTTTTTGTAGGGCAAGATAAATTTCTACACCCCACTGCCTGTGTATCTTATTTCCCAGTTGCACGCAAAAACTTTTTTTTGTTTGTTTCTGAACATCTATTTTTAAAACTTTGAGTTCCAAATTCTCTCCCTTCTTCCCTCCCCACCTACCCTCCCTAAGAAGGCAAGCAATTCAGCATAGGCCACATGTGTATCATTATGTAAAACCTTTCCACAATACTCATGTTGTGAAAGATTAACTATATTTTGCTCCTTCCTAACCTATCCCCCTTTATTAAATTTTCTCCCTTGACCTTGTCCCTTTTCGAAAGGGTTTGTTTTTGATTACCTCCTCTCCCATCTGCCCTCCCTTCTATCGTCTCCCCTTTTTATCTTCTTCCTCCTTTTTGCCTGTGGGGTAAGATACCCAATTGAGTATGTATGGTATTCCCTCCTCAGGTCAAATCCGATGAGAGCAAGATTCACTCATTCCCCCTCACCTGCCCCCTCTTCCCTTCCTACAGAACTGCTTTTTCTTGCCACTTTTATGAGACATAATTTACCCCATTCTATCTCTCCCTTTCTCCCTCTCTCAGTATATTCCTCTATCATCCCTTAATTTGATTGTTTTTTTATTTTTTTAGATATCATCCCTTCATATTCAACTCACCCTGTGCCCTCTGTCTATATATATATATATATATATATATATATATATATATATGTATATACACACACATACATATATACATGCATACGCACACACATATATATATGTATATACACACACACATATATATGTACATATATGCATATTCCCTTCAGCTACCCTAATACTGAGGTCTCATTAATCATACATATCATCTTTCCAAGTAGGAATGTAAACAAAACAGTTCAACTTTAGTAAGTCCCTTATGATTTCTCTTTCTTGTTTACCTTTTCATGCTTCTCTTGATTCTTGTGTTTGAAAGTCAAATTTTCTGTTTAGCTCTTCTCTTTTCACTAAGAAAGTTTGAAAGTCCTCTATTTTGTTGAAAATCCATATTTTGCCTTGGAGCATGATACTCAGCTTTGCTGGGTCGGTGATTCTTGGTTTTAATCCTAGCTCCATTGACCTCCGGAATATCATATTCCAAGCCCTTCAATCCCTTAAAGTAGAAGCTGCTAGATCCTGTGTTATTCTGATTCTGTTTCCACAATACTCAAATTGTTTCTTTCTGGCTGCTTGCAGTATTTTCTCCTTCATCTGGGAACTCTGGAATTTGGCAACAATATTCCTAGGAGTTTTCTTTTGGGGATCTCTTTGAGGAGGCGATTGGTGGATTCTTTCAATTTCTATTTTACCATGTGGCTCTAGAATATCAGGGCAGTTCTGCTTTATAATTTCTTGAAAGATGTTATCTAGGCTCTTTTTTTGATCATGGCTTTCAGCTAGTCCAATAATTTTTACATTATCTCTCCTGGATCTATTTTCCAGGTCAGTGGTTTTTCCAATGAGATACTTCACATTGTCTTCCACTTTTTCATTCCTTTGGTTCCATTTGATAATATCTTGATTTCTCATCAAGTAACTAGTTTCCACTTGCTCCAATCTAATTTTTAAGGTAGTATTTTCTTCAGTGGTCTTTTGCACCTCCTTTTCCATTTGGCTAATTCTGCCTTTCAAGGCATTCTTCTCCTCATTGGCTTTTTGGAGCTCTTTTGCCATTTGAGTTAGTCTATTTTTAAGGTGGTGTTTTCTTCAATATTTTTTTCAGGATTTTTTGGGTCTCATTAGCAATTCATTGACTTGTTTTTCATGGTTTTCTTGCATCATTCTCATTTCTCATCCCAATTCTTCCTCTACTTCTCTAACTTGATTTTCCAAATCCTTTTTGAGCTCTTCCATGGCCTGAGACCAGTTCATGTTTTTCTTGGAGGCTTTTGAGGTAGGCTCTTTGACTTTGTTGACTTCTTCTGGCTGTATGTTTTGGTCTTCTTTGTCACCAAAGAAAGATTCCAAAGTCTGAGACTGAATCTGAGTGCATTTTGGCTGCCTGGCCATGTTCCCAGCCAACTTACTTGACCCTTGAGTTTTTTGTCAGGGTATGACTGCTTGTAGAGTAGAGAGTACTTTGTTCCAAGCTTGAGGGGATGCACTGTTGTTTTCAGAGCTATTTCTATACAGCCAGCTCTGCCACACCAGCACCCCTCCTTCCCCAGGAACCACCAACCCGGACCTGACAAAAATCTTAAGCAGGCTCTGCACTCCTGCTCTGATCTGCCACTTAATTCCTCCCACCAGGTGAGCCTGGGGCCAGAAGCAACTGCAGCTGTAGTTATGTAGCTGCACCACCTCCACGCCATCCCGGGGCAGTGGCTGAACCACGAACTCCTTCCACTCTGTCCCCGCAGCTTTTCCCACTAACCTTCTCTGTTGTCTTTGGTGTTTGTGAGTTGAGAAGTCTGGTAACTGCCACAGCTCACTGATTCAGGGCTCTAGGGCTTGTTCCGCTCGGCTCCTGGTCTGGTTGGTCCTACTGTCACCCACGCTGAGCTCCACTCCCCTCTGCTCCCAGCTCCGTGCTGGATAGACCTCACCCAGAGACCATCCAGGTTGTCCTGGGCTGGAGCCCAGGTTCTGTAGTTCCAAAATTTGTTCAGAGCCATTTTTTATAGGTTTTTGGAGGGACGTAGTAGGGAGCTCATGCAAGTCCCTGCTTTCCGGCCACCATCTTGGCTCTGCCCCCTATCATTACATTTCTTATATCTGTGGAAATACTGAATTTGTTTTACCATCTTACATAAAATTTAGATATTTCTCTATCAACAAAGTAACTTACTGTCATGAAATGTCTTTAATAATTAAAAGTAAATAAAAGATCTCTCAACCACTGGTATTGACTTATTTTCCATTCAAACGTTAAATTTATGAACTGAACATATATCTTCTGTGAAGTTTATTATGCACTTGTTTATATATTAAAATACATAATTATTTTAAAGTTTGACTTTCTTTTTACCATTATATGTTATTTGCATTGCAACAAATTTGCTTTCAAAGAAAAACTCAATTGAAAGAATTTTTAAGGGAGATATGTTTATACTTTCATCCAAAATGATCCTACTGATTCTTTTTTTTTAAATATAATGACTGAAGTTTACTGGGCAGGGGAGTGGTATAGTCAGACCTCTGCTTTAAAAATAACACCTTGGTAGCTGGATAGGAGCTAGATTGGAGATAGATGGCTGAGGCAGGGAGATCAATTAGAAGGATATGATAATAGTCCAAGCAAGAAGTGATGAGTGTGTGAACTAGGGTGGCAGCCACGTGAATAGAGAAGAAATAGGTGAGAAAGATGTTATGAAGGCAAAATTGATAAGACTTGGCAACTGATTAGATGGGGAGGGAGAAAAGAGAGAATGAAGAGGTAAAGGTGTCTTCTTATAAACCCAGATGATTAGAAATTCTGTGATGCCTTCAACAGAAACAGAGAAACCAGGAAAGGGGCTAGCTTTGGGGAATAAAGAACTAATGTTTTCATTTGTCTCCATCCTTGGGTTAGGAATCACCAATCTTTAGCAGAATTTCCTGCTGTTCTTTAGAAAAAGTAGGAATGACAGAGTAATGTTGTCAACACTTTAAATTCTTAAGGTATATACAAAGGTCAGCTATAGTATGAAGGCTGAAGCATTCCTAAATAAAAATTGGAATAGTAAACTTACCAATAAAGATACCTTAATAAAAGTCCTATTTTTGTTTTTGGCTAAACAATATTGGAAGGAAAAAAAATTTGTGTTGAATTATGACTTTACCTCAATGTCTTGTTCAATATAAAAAGTCATATTCAGCTCAAAGAATGAGGTTTCAAACCTAATCAGTTTTTTTCCTGGCATTAAATTTTTAAGGCCTATAGAGATGGCATTTTCAGAATTCACATTTGGTAGAGCATACTCTTCTCAATGCCAACTGAGAAAAATCTTAAGAGTATATGGTTTTCTATCAATGAGTTCTATTGTACAGCTTTTAATGTCACACACCTCTGACTTGAATATGAGATAGAACTTTAAAATTGAAAATGGTACAGAAGAATAGAAGCCTACAGTAAAAGGCAGGTGAAAGTTCCATGACCTCTGATCTAACTGGTCTGTTCTTATGAATCACTGCTTTGGGGCAGTGAAAGACCTTATGGCTCATAAACTAGATGATATTCAGAAGAGCAAAAGAGTTCATACTTAGAAGACCGGGTTACTGATGGAGGGGGGAAAAGTAAGTATAATGAAGAATACTGTATTTAAGAATGAATTACTAATGTTTTTCTTTTTAAGTATTAATAAAAAAAACCTCACATATCACATAGACATTCATTACCTATTCAATGTATACCACTGGGAAACAAATAGAACTGTTAGAATACAGAAATGCCAAAGGTAATTCAACTACAGCAGTGTAAGTGTAGCATAACTGATTTGTCATGACATACAATTTTCTAAAAGCTATTCTGTTAGAAGGCAATAAATGGGTGAACAAATGATTTACACTCTTCAGAATCATAGTTATTATTCAGTATTTTATTTTTTTAAAAAATATGTACCGTATACTATTATGTTTATTCTCTTGGGTATAATAAACACATAATTGAATTTGATGAAAAATGGGCTTTATTCCAAATGCAGCATATAGTACACACAGTAGCTCCCTTGTTTTATCCCTTGTGAAGATCAATGGTTACTAGAGATGATTTCACTCTATATTAAATTTAATATATGGGCAATAAAAATATTTTTAATTTAAAATTACATCCACATTTCCCTCCATCTTTTTTTGTTTTTTAAACCATGGGTCATTCCTAAGTTTTAACCCAAATAACATTTTACAAAATGAAAAAACAATATTTTAATTATCCTCTCTTTAAATACTATTTTCTTACTCACTAAGGAGAAAAAAAATCAAATGTAGAGTATGCAGTTTAAAAAAAGGATTCTGCAGTGAGAATGTCAGAAGTTTCACTGATTTCTGACATCTGGATGGAACTAAATATGAACCAAGTCCTAGGAATAAAGTTATATTCCTTGCAAAGGGATATTTTTCATTTTTTTTGAAACCTCTACCTCAACCTTCTACCACCAACAACTGAATTTAGATAATGTTTTGTTCAGCTACATAGTTTATAATTTTAAATAAGTTCCCCTTCATTAAACCTTTGCTCTGATCTTGTCATTGTATGTAGGTGACATCCCTCTCTAATGAAGTCTATGCCAATGCAGCAGGAGGCCTGTTAGGTCTTACCAAGATAGAATGGATTGACATTTGGGTAAGGTCCTCAAAACGCACTATGTTTCTGTCTAGTGGTGCCTGGAGAGGTACATCAGAAGGCTGACCATCAAAATGATGACATTTTTGGCTATGGTAACTCACAAAATATGGAAGAGCTAAGATCTTTATTGGAAGAGTGAGTTTCTATCACAATAAAATCATTTATCTTTCAAGTTATCTGAGTAAGTAGCTCTTAGAAAATCAACTGTGTCCTTTTTATGGATTTCTTTTATATGGTCAATATCTACCAATTTTTTATCTCTATTTTTTGGCCATAGTAACAAAGACAATATATAGAGGTATGTACAAAATCTTTGATCTTCTGAAATGCTAGAAGAGAACCCAACTATAATGTAGTTGCCTAATACATATATCATTTGGGGGATTTAGTATCTAAGACTACCATTGTAACATATGAGAAAGAATTGATTATATTCTTAAAAGCCAATATGAAGAAAAACGATGGAAAAATTTTACCCAATATGCACTATTTTGAGATTTTCAGATTCTGTTTAAATTCAGAATAAATTTATCTTGATTCTAAATAAACAAAAAGACTTATGGTATAGAGGTACTCATTCTTTTTGTGTAGAAGGAATTGTTTTTAAAGTCAAAAACTTTCGTGGTCCCATAACATGATAATACTTGTACTATTAGTATTCATTTGTTGAGAAAATGCATTATGACAAGAAGATACTTTGAACTGAGCAATACTTTTAAATGAATTTAGAATTGTATAGAGTCATGCAAACCTTAAAGTGCTATATAAATGTATCCTATTACTCAACATCAATATACAATACGTACAGGAACCACTCCTGTGATGTCACTGGTTTAAAGAACTCCCAGGTGAAGAAAGCCTCAGTATGAATACAGACAGGCATCTTCCCTGCCACATACAGCCTTAGAGAGTGCCCTGGAGCAGGGCTTCTTAAACTTTTTCCACTCATGACCCCTTCAGCACTGTGGACCTACAGTTTAAGAAGTGCTGGCTAGAATACTGAGAGCTCAGGTGATTCTCTCAGCATCACACAAGCTATTGTGTGTCAGAGGAAGGATTTGAATCCAGGTAATCCTGGCTTTGAGGTCAACTATGCCATGCTGTCTCTCCACATCTACAGATAATGAAAAATCATAATACCTATATGTGCACGCGAACCTCAAAGCCAGGAAGACCTGGCTTCAAGTTCCACTTGTGCCACATAATGGCTTTTGTGATCCTGGGAAAGTCAGCTATCAATGCTCTTGGCAATGATCTAAGACTCTAACTTGCGGAGAATGGCTGTCCTGCATCAGTAGACTGAATCTCCTCATCCAGGAGGTCTTTATTAACAGTGAAATCACAGATTTCTAAATGGGCAGTCCACATTGTTCAACCTACATAAGGGATGGTTTCTTATTTATGGACTGCTATATGGATTCTCAGATTCCTTGCAATACAGCAGCTCAAGCAGTTAGAGCTTGTAGATGACAGGTTGGCAACCACTGCTAAATAACATTGTGTAACATAATTTTTCAACGTGGTCTGCATTATTATACACCTAAAATCAGGTGAATTACTGTGTGTAAGACTCACTAACAGGAAATTAATAAAGTAAAAATTAGTTCACAATCATTGGTCCCTTGGGCACCCAAAATGTATATGTTAACAAAGGGATATTTGAAAAGTTATAAGTGATCATATAGAATACTATTTGCATGTCCTTCCTTTATGTCATCACAAATCATACCTTTCAGATTTATGTGACAGGAGTTAAACTATCTCTAGCATCCTTTTGAAAAAAAAGCCCAAGGTAAATGAGAAGCAAATTCAGGACATGAAACCTCATAGAAAGATGACACATCTTTAAAAGATTTATCAGTATGAGTACAGTCTCCATGAACACAGATCATAATTCCTTGGTAGACTATTTCATGAGTTATTATGGACAAAAATTAAATTACAAATCACTATTTAAAATGTTCTATTTTCTGAAAATCAGACATAGCTCAGTGATCTTGTACTATATATTTCTGATAACAAATTTGAAATCTGAAGTTCTGTTTTTATATATTATATAGTTTCTGTGAATTATGGTTCTCCAAATGATAACACTTGATTCGACATGCTAACGAAAATCAAATACTAGATTACTCGGAAATAAATATTACTAACTGCTATTTCAGAGAAAATTTGGTATAGACAGCTATTCAAAAGCAGTGCCTACATCTTCCATCCTTATTAAGAGCACTACTCTAGATAAAGGCAGTCATCTTAAATTCTAAGGCATAGACTTGAAGAAAAGCTAATGTATTAAAATATAATAACTGTTCAAAACAGAAAATGTACACCAAGTAAAGTCACTGTAAAAGAAACATAAAACAACTCAATTTTAAAAATTAACAGCATTTACCTTGCAGCATTTTTCTCAATCTTTTCATCAATGTCACTGAAGATCTGTTCAAATCCCAGGTCTCCAGGAAATGAATTTAACAAACAATCTACGTCAAAAGAATTATAAGAATATTCATCTCCCCAATCCATTTCAAGGAACTGAAATAAATAAAAATATTTTGTTAGTTACAAAGAAATGCAAATAATGCAAGTTATAATAATACTAAATTATAAGAAATATATAAAATACACAAACACAAAACCCAAAGTTAAATGAGACAGTAGAAGAGTTGGGATCATATCAGAATAAGTAAATAGATTTTTAAAAATAGTGTATTAGGGTTAATTTTATTTTCCTCTCTATGGTCTTGAAATCTTATAAAATTAAATCTCTCAAAAAACACATCAGCATCATGTACATATCACTGTGAGATGTACAGCAATCAAAAATTATAAGTCACTGCAGAATATCTAAGAAACTAGTAAGAACATCATTAGATGTCCCACTCAAAGCCTGGGAGACAGAAAAATGCCCCCATCTCCTCTCCTTGTTCTGACCATTAGCCTGGACCTGGGTACTATAGAATCAGATAGAGTTTCCAGGAGTGGATACCATATGAAGAGATGGGATGAAACCTTCCAGCACCATGTTCTTTCCTCTCTCTGACTAGAACCTCTTGATCGTCCACTTTCTGTCTCTGTCTTACACTCTTAAACATATTCTTTGTCCAGTGTGAACTCCTTCTTGTTCTACCAGTTCATTATACTTGTTTTGTTTTCACTTTCCTCTCATTATAGTCTTGCCCTCTGATTAACCAGTTCAACTATATTCTGTCTTCTACCATTGAATTCCTTGCCCTCTTATCCTAAAGCCTCTCATACCTTGCCAAACCTTAAACAGGGGTAACCTCACCTTCCGTCTTCCTTATTCCAAGTCAAGTCCAATGGAGGCAGTTACACAATCACCTTGACTAGATCCACCACAAGTTTGTTACCTAGTCCTCTTTAGGCCCTTGTTGCTTATTCACTACCACATAAGTTAGCACATTAAATATGACACATTGCGACTTAGTATCTTACTTTCTTAGATTTATTTTTTTCTGACCTAACCTCATCTAAGCACACTCATCGTCACTGTCGTTTGTCCTTTGTTTTTGAAGAGGGCCAATGACATCATGAGGTGATGTCTTGACTCTCACATGAACTGGATTTAAGTAAGGCAGAGTTGCACAGAAAGTAGCTAGCCTCACTCTTTCTTCCAGTTATCAAAATCCATTTACAGGGTTATGGCAGGAACACAGCACTGAATATAGATTATTTCTGAAGATGATAGGTTACCAACTACTAGACTTGAAGCGCTTCTTAAACTGTGGGGTCATGAGTGGAAAAAGTTTAAGAAACGCTGTATTAGCACTTCCATCAATGTTTCATCGACCGCATGTTCAGAATGTCTGTAGAGGAGATTCTTCTTCAGGCAGAGGTGAGGCTAGATTGGCCTCTGAGGTCTCTTCCAACTCTTTTCTTGAACCTACCCCCATCCTCCCAGTGACACCAATTTACAGCCTCGGAGTCACTTTTGACTCCTCTCTCTCTGTCTTGTCCCTCATATAAAATCAATTATCAATCTTGTCAGTTTCTACCTTGTTCTTACACCGTCCCCTTTTCTCTGCCTACATGGACACCACCCTTATTCATACTCTCAGGGCCATAGCACCTAATTAGTTTTCTTACTTATAGTTTTTCCCCTTCTCTAATCCACATTCCTTGTTGCTAACTGTTGCCAAAAAAAACCTTTCAAAATCACAGGTCTGACCATGTGACTCAAGAGCTCAAGAAATTTCAGGGGTTCCTTCTTATTTCTACAGTAAAATAAAAAATCCTATTTTTGCCCTTCACATTATAGCTCCCACCTCCCCTTCCAGTCTGATGCCACATTGTTTGTCTTCACGTACTCTACCTTCCAGTCGAACTGGCTTACTTGTTCTCAGAACTCAGCATTCCATCTACTGCATCCATGACACTGCATAGTCTGTCTGTTCCCAAAGCTTCAAAGCCTTTAAGAAAGTATTTCTTCCAAACCTCTACCTTTTCAAATTCTTAGCTTCCTTCAAGGTGGATCTCAGGTACCACTTCTTACAGAAAAGTCTTTCTTCATCTTCTTAGTCATTCATGCTCTCTCCCTCCTCGAATTATCTTATATTTACTTAACCCCAGTGGGATGCAAGTTCTTTGAGGGTTGAGACTAGGATCTAGGTCTAGGATGATAGATCTAGAGCTGGAAGCCAGAACTGGCCTTAGAGGTCATCTAGTCCAAGGTTTTTTAAACTTTTTCCTTGCGACCTCTTTTTGAGTTTTGGCAGAATTCTTGGCATTGCATGACCTGAGGGCATGAACAGTGCAAAGTGCGCATGCTTTGTATTCACAATCAAGGCTGCAATGAAGTTGTGCAATACAACACCAGCAAGTGCTGCCAGAAACACTTTGGATTCATTACACATTTGCTTTTTAATTAATTTTGGTCGTTGCTTGCTTGTTGAGCATTCATAAACCTTTTACTGTTGCCAAATTTTTCACGACCATATATGGGATCACAACCCACAGTTTAAGAAGAACTGAATTCTAGTCCAACATGCTCATTTTACAGATGAGGAAACTGAGGCCCAGAGAGGTTAAATAATTCATCCAAGGTCAAAGAGAGCAAATACCAGAGGCAAGATGTGAAGCTGTGTCCTTTGGCTGCGAAGTCAGTAAGGTTTTCATGGCATCATTTTATACCCTTAATACCTGGCATCGAGCCTTGAACACAGCAGTGACCTAAACATTTGTTTCTGTTATTGTCCCAACTAATTAAAACTGGTAGGAGGCCTTGTGTGTCACCACAAATTAATTTTGGAAAAGTAATATAAATCATAGTTATAGATTGATGGGTGTATTCTTAGTTGTGAATCAGGATAAAATAAAATACTCTCTGGAGACATCAGTCTAATGTATTACCACATCAAACAAAACCAACCAAAAAAGGGGGGTCACTGAAATGTTGAGTATCATCTGCAAGTAATCTGACAATGCTGAGGGTGTGAATTATTGCCAGAGTCCATACATACTAGACCAGGGATTCTGTGAATATAGAATATCCCCAAGTAGAAAGGGGACAAGGAAATTTGGGGGCAAAAGAAGAGAAGAAATTAATCTTATTTTGACACTAAAAGAAATTATGGATAATAGGAACATTTTGATACCCCCAGAAAGTTTCTATTTTCCTTCTGTTTTCACTAGCAGTGGCATTCACATTTCATAGAAAACATTGGATGTATGGAACATAAATGGAATAAAGGGAAATGTGGAACTAGAGGCAACCTTCGAGATTATCTTGTCTATCTCTATCTTACACATAAGGAAACTGAGACCAAGAAAATCAAGTATTTGTCCAAGATCATACAGTGGTTAGTAGAGGAGTCAAGTCCACAACTCAAGTCTCCTGATTCCTGGTCCAGGGCTCTCTCCATTTTACTATATTATCACCAGATGAATCTGTAATAACATAATCAATTATTAAAAGTTTTTTTTAGTATAACTCAAACCTCCAGGCAGTATGGTGCCCTGGAGTTGGAATCAAGGACCTGGATTCAAATCCTGCTTCTGTTACTTGTGTGGCCTTGGATAGTCATTTAAAACTCCCCCTGCTTAAAACCAAGGGGCTAGCCTCTGAGACACCTTCCAGCTCTAAATTTATGATCCTATGACCTTTAGATGGCACAGTACTTTGAGCACTGAGCTTGGAGTCAGGAAGACCTGATTTCAAATGCAGCCTCAGACACTGGCTGTGTAACCATGGGCAAGTCACATGACTATTTGCTTCAGTTTTCCTAACTGTAAAATAGAGTTAATAACAGGACTTACATCCCAGGATTGTTGGATGAATCAGATGAGATGATACTTGTAAGGTGCTTAGCACATTGTCCAACACATAGTAGATGCTCTATAAATGCGTATTCTCTTTCCTCCTTCCCCTTTAGAAGTTGATGTCATTGTGAGCAATAAACCCACTCTATAAAAGGTGTTGTGGTGCCATTGTCTGAGTCAATATGGATTTGAGGAGAGCACTTCTTACTGTGATACATGGAAGTCATGGTGCATTTGTGTAATAGGTATAAGAAATGAGACCTATTTTTTTATTTTCTCCTTATAATTCTTCATAGCAGTGATTCTTAAATTTTTTGGTTATAAACTCCTTTTTGGTTTTAAACTCTTAAAAATTATTGAGGATCCCCCCAAGAGCTTTTATTTATGTAGGTTGTATCTCGTTACTTATCACATTAGAAATGAAAACATCTTAACATTATTATGAAGACAGTTTTGACCTCAAAGACCTATTGAAAGGGTTTCACAGGGACCTCCAGAGGTCCCTGAATCAAATTTCAAGAACTGCTTTTCTATAGGAATGGGAGTGAAAGAGGAAAATGGATAAGGAAAATACCAATACCAGAATTTGTTTATGATAGTGATGGTTTCTTTATTGTCATCATCGGTCTTTGCTTATTGAACTGTGTGGCTCAAAATGTCTAGCAACTTTGGGGCATTTTAAATATAACACAATTGATACCAATAGTATTCAGGATATTGGTTTCAATATCAGTCTAGTGGCTTCAGAAAAAAAAATCTCTCACCTCAACACAAAAGAGTTGAGAAATACAAAAATACTCCTAACCCAACAATTCACATTTCTGTTCTAAAAGTCTAGAGATAAATATTTCCCATAGAAGACTTTATTATTTCCCCCTCCTACTACGCTGAGAGAATCAGTGTACACTAATCAGGAGAGAAATAACAATAAAGTTAATTTTGCCTAAATGTTCAAGGGAGCCTCCATCTCAGTCAACAAATTGGTACTGATGAGTCATAACATACTGCGATGCAGAACTCATCTGCAGTGCTCCTTCAAAACATATGCATCCAGGATATAAGGAAGCTTGCTGCATGGGTCTAGCCATATGCAAAAAGCAGCAGAAAAACATTTGTGAATATATATCTGACCAACAATCTAGTGAAAACTAGAGACAATACTCAGGAAGCTGGAAAGTTAGTGTCTCTGAGACACTAAAAACAAACAAATGAACAAGACGAGGAACAGATGTTGGTAGTTCCCTGCTAGATGATTTCTGAGAAAATATGGACAAGAGTCACACTGAATGAAAAGGCATCATGATGTATAACAGAAAGAGTACAATAAAATCACAAATCTTTAACTGTTTCAAAAGAAAGGATTTAAAAATCCTTATGAAGAAGCTACTATCCTACTTTATGTTATACTGCTATCAATTTAAAGTTCCTTTATAATTCCAAATCTAGAACACTACCCATTAGATACCATCTCTCTGGGGGTTCCTGGGGAACCCCTGCACTGAGCAAGACACCTTTCCTCCACCTTCACTCTACAGCACCTCAACCTCCCTCCCCAACTTTCCTACTCATGCCCCCTTCTCTTTTCCCCTCCTGACTGGGCAATGATTTCCTAATCCCCAACCCAGTCAGAAAGAATCCCCATCCCACTCTAGCCCCAAGGCCCACTGTTTCAATGGTAATGTACAAATGTTCTCCAGATTCTCTCCCTGTGGGGCAATATCTGATGCATGCTAAGGCCTTGCTCTGCAGCTGAACTTTCAAGGCTAGCTAAAGGTGTATATTTGCAGCAATAGTGGCGATTTTCTTCCATTTAATTATTAATTTCACATGAAACACTTGATATAGATAGTACAATGGAATAAATTCTGTTGTCTTATATAACTTTATTTCTAAAGCTAATGCATAAATTAATTTTTTTATATTTTTAATGCACTAAGGGAATTCACAATTTAAAGAGAAACACTACAGTGAATGCTTTTTAAAACAATTTAATTCCATTCAACAAACACAAATGAAGTACTTTCTGTGTGAAAGACATTGCTTCAGGCACTGGAGGTGAAAAAATGGAAAATGACAATTCCTGGCCTTTGAAAAATCCTGTTTGACTTTATTTGCTGGCATATTTATTTTTCAAATATCTATACATTTAAATTCTATACAATGCTGCCTTTTCTGTTTGTATTTCCACACACACTACTACTATTGGTGAGTCTTGTATGCTCCTCTCATATCTTCTCTGAGTACCCTAGTCTGATTCTGCAGTGCCACAAATTCAGTAATTATTGATTGTGTCTACTATGTGCAAAGTCATTGTACTGGGTATATTCTTTGAGTGTGAGGACAATCTTACTTTTTTTATCTGTATCACCAGCATTTAGCACACTGCTCTAAACATAGTAAATACTGAATAAATGCTTTTTTCAGTTAATCATTTATAATGGAATATTACAATAAGAAATTATAAATATGAAGAATTCAAAGAAGCATAGAGAGATATAGAAACTAATTTGTTTCCTAGCAGAACCAGGAAAACAACATACTTACAACGGATAACTCTGTAAAAAGAAAGAATAAGACAAAAAAGAATACTGCACAATTCCAGTAAGGTTTTCCCTTAACACTGTTATAAAATATCTCTTATACCTACCCTCTCCCAGTTCCCATTCCTTTCAGTAGCGAATAGGTACAAAGCAGTACTCACTTAATTCATTGCTATGATAGCTAATTTTGGTTTCATGTTTAATGTTTAGATCAGTTTCATATTTTATTCAATATGCTATCGTTAACTGTAATGAGCTTTAAAATAAAATTTTTTCCTCTTCTTTCTTCCTCCTAAGGCAATTGAAAATACTTTTTTCAAACATTTAAAGCTATCGGATCATGTTTTTTTTTTCATCTTTCATTTCCCCTTTCATACGATACTAGCAAAAAAAATGTAATAAATGCATTGGTCCTTATATCACTGTTAATGTCAACCTGACAACAATCATTACACACAGTACACCAGACAATGCTTATTCTGTGTTTTTTTTAAAGTTCTTCAGAAAAACTTTGTGACTTGATATTTAAATAAAGTACACCTTGTCACTATTGAATCTGTTTGACCTACTATTGAATCTGAATATGAACATCCTGGGTCCAACATGTCTTTCTGGTCTTTTTCCATACAATTTCCCTTAGCATAATCTGTGTTAGATTACTCTTCATCCTGTTTTTGTTCCATTGTCTTCGTTTCTTGTATACATCATCTCCCATGCCTGGAATGGACTCTCTCCCTTATTTCTCCCCCAACAAATTCCCCTAGAAACCCCTTCTTTGGAGGTCACAATCAGCTGCCACTTCTCCTATGAAGCATTCCCTATTCTCCAACACTCACTCCCCAGCAGGAAGTGAAGCCTCCATTCTGAAATTTCTAATCATCCTTTTCTTGAAGCTCTTTGCATTGACTATACTCTCTCACATTAGCTATTTGCATACATTACCCCACGCCTACACACACACACACACACACTCACTCACTCACTCACTCATACACACACACAGGCTTCATGGGAGAAAAGTTTTTCTTTTCTATCTGCATCCTCAGCACCTAGTAGCAATGGGCTGTGCATTTAGTCGGGGCTTAATAAATGTTTACTGGATTTATTAATAATAGGTTTTTAAGAACTTTCAGTTCACTCAATAATTTCTTTTTATATGCTACTAATTTATAGTCACTATGTACTTGAAGGTAGATGTAGTAGATAGAGAGCCATCCAGGAAGACTCAGGCTCAAGTTCCACCTCTGATTTACATTGGCTGTGTAACCTCTGACAAGTCACAATCTGTCCATCGTCAAGGTAAAACTATATTGCACAGAAAGTGCCAGTATGCATTGGTAAAGGGAGTCTCTTACACCAATGAAATCACAGGTTCAATTGCTATCTCGACTCATCTTTTTTCTCCTAAGTCTCCCCACTGCTTTCTACCTTCCCTGTTGCTGTAGAAGGCAACACCATCCTCCCAGTTTCTCAGACTCGCAACCTAGGAATCATCATTGACTCTTCACTATCTCTCACACTGCAACATCCAATCTGATGGCAAGCTCTGTAAACTTCAGTTTTGCAATATCTCTCTAATACACTGGTTTCTTCTTCCCACTGACACTGTCACCACTCTAGTGCAGGCCCTCATCAGTTTCACCTGGATTATTGCAATAGTCTGCTGGTGGGTCTGCCTGGGGCTGATCATATCACCTCCCTGGTCAGTAAGCTCCAGGGGTTCTCTATTGCCTTCAGGATCAAATAAAGAACGATCAGTTTGGCATTCAATATCCTTCATTACCGAGTCCCCTCCTACCTTTCCAGTCTTCTTAAACCTTACTCCCTGTTATGTACTCTGTGATCAAGTGCCATTGGCCTCCTGGCTGTTTCATCTACAAGACACTCCATCCCTCAGCTCTGGGCATTTTCTCTGGCTGTCCCTCATTCCCAGAATGCTCTCTCTCTTCGTCGGCAGAGGCCTATCAGCTTCCTTGGCTTGCTTTAAGAACCAAATAAAACCTCACGCTCTATGGGAAGCCCTTCCCAACGTTTCTTAATTCTAGTACCTTTCTTCTATTATTTCCTATTTGTCCTATATTTTATAGTTTGTTTGTACATATTTGATGTCTCCCCAATTAGACTGTGAGCTCCTTGAAGGCAAAGATTGCCTTTTGCCTCTTCTTGTATCCGGAGTGCTTATTAGTACAGTGCCTGGCACACAGCAGGCTCTCAATCAATGTTAATTGACTGACTACCTCCCTACATACATACATAGAAACATAGTTGTTTTATAATAGAGTCAAAACCATGTTAGCAGATCACTGCAAGACAGTAGTGTTGATAAGATCACACAGTACATGTGTATGTATATGTTAAATTGCATATGTTAAAAGTTCTACATCTTTCTTGACAAGAGAGAACGGTGTTCCGGGCTCTGATCTACAGCAGATCATCACCTTGTAGTTTTTATTTAATATCTATTACAGTCTGGGAAGTGAGTATACAAAGAGACAAGATATAAAGTTCTTTAGTTCCCATAACCCTTACTTCCATATCTTGTGCCCTTGTCTTTTTAACATCTTATTGGGGAAAATGTGAAAAATCAGCAGCAAATTTAGCAAACACTTAATAAAATACCTATTACATGCTTAGGCTTCCAGTATACAACACAATTAACGGAGAACTTTCTGATCCAATTCAGAGATCTAATGCTATACCATGTAAATAGTATTAATACATATTAGAATATAGGAAGATCTTAGGAGAGGTACGAAGTGTTCTGAAAGATCTAAGAAGTGAAAGATTGCTTTGAAGAAAGAAACACACATGAACTATTGCTAAGTTATTGAGGCTAAGACGTAATATTTTTGGAGTTAATCTTCCTAATAAAATGACTGTGTGCCAAGCAGGAAACAGAATCTATATTCTTTCCAAATTAGTATTCAACACCCTCAACAACTCCCTTCTAGTCTCATAAAAAACTGGACCTTGTTACCTTTTTCACGCTTGTCTCCTCTCCCCAACTCCTCTAGGATGGTGCCTTCTTTGTATCTGCCAAGGTATGCTGGGCAGTAAAGTTACCTATAGATACTCAGAAGTGTTTTCTGGCTCATCATTCTTGCTCTCAAGGATCTTGTGATATGAAAAATGAGTTTACAAGTCTTTTTTACAAGGTTTTGTAACATCTGATGATTTCTCAGCAAAAGTTAAGAAGTGATCAGTTAATCTTCCTTAAAGTATTATGGATTTGTCTTTGTGATTATTGGCAAGTGACAACCTCTCTGGTAGTCAGTTTTCTTGTCTATAAAACAATGACTAGCTGAACTCTATAGTCTCCCTCAGCTCTAAATCTATGATCTTATCTATCATCCAAAGGTTTTCCTTTTACCCTCTACTATCTTCCCCACCCCACCCCCAAAGTACCAAAGCAAAAGAGGCTAGCTCATTTCCCCTTCATCAAATCACCCTCTGATTACTCCAGCAGGGCTTTACCAGAACCAACAAACACAAATATTTCTGCTCTGTCATTTTCTTGTGCAACAGACTCTAAATAGTCCCAGACTTCCTAATTTTACAACCACTGATTGTCAATCATGAAAAAAAATGTGGTAAAAATTCAAATGAAATGTAATGCAATAAATTAGGATTCATGGATGATAAAAACAGAAATTATTCTGACTATAATATTAATGGCTTTTCCAACTAAAATAACCTGGATTATTTTTGAAAATACTACTTTATAATATTGCATGTCTTCAAACTTTAATTCCTATTTAATTGAGCTTTTCATGAGAGCAAAAAATAATGATTTAATACTTCAAAAAAGTATTTTAGGCAATCTAATATTAATTATTGGCTTTTAAAATGATTAAAGAGTTTTCTTTGAAAAAATACATCTAAGCCAAGCACCTGTAGATCAAATTTTAGCCCCAGGCAAATTATAATAGTTGAGTTATATATTCCCAAGAAACAGTTTGTAATAAAAATATGAATGTGTTCCAATCACTGCCAGAAAACACTAAAATAAGGCAGAGTAAAAATTTTTACCTTATGAGATCAAAAGACATATCATACAAATAATATAAGATCTCTACTTGTCCTTTACCATCTTTTCATAAACCTCTAAATATTAAGTTCCCTTTGTTCTCTATTTCAGTAAACTTTGTCTTGTACTACGGCTAGATGCTTACTTTGATTTTCTTTTCTCTTTAATTTTATCACGTCAGTAATTCAGCTCCATGTAGAGCTATTCGTCAAATGTCTAGCCAAGACTTGTTGAACTTATACTGAATATGTGTAGGATTAAAGAGTAAATAAGAAACTAATTCCGAAAGCTTTTCAATACTCCCATACCTTGACTGATGGATCTATAATATCATCAATGTGGGCATACCCTACAGTGATGCAGATTGATACCCATTTGTACCAGTCCACCCAGAGAAATTCTCAGCAATGATCTTCCACAGGAGTTCTATAGAATATGTTGGTGACCTTCCTCTAGCTCTCTTGGCATTGCCTGTATACTAATGGAGCATTTGGTCTCCCCAGTGATTATCACCTGGCTTTTTGCTTACATATGAACCTATCTTTTTTCCCCTCTACTCATTTATCTCCATGAGAACTTCCTTTATATGCTACATCTCTTGTGCAATTCTTGATTAGTAAAGTGTTACAGCCTATATAGAAGCACCATATGTTTCTTCATTACCCTTTGGATGACACTCAGTTTTAATTGTGGTAAATGGAGACTGTGGCATTCCATCCCATGGCTATACAGCATTACTGAAAGAAAAAAAATTACTAAAAAGATGGGCCTTTATTTAAGGGAGAATTTTGGGGTCATTAAAAACATGGTTAAGTTTCCCAAAGGAAATCTAACCTACTCATGGGTTTTATGGCAACACATGAAAGTGATCCACTGGGAGAAAATGTAGCTCCAGTGGCTCCCTATAGCCTCAAGGATTAAAATATAAACTCCTCTGTTTAGCTTTTAAAATCTTTCACAATCTGGCCCCTACCTATCTTTGTAGTCTCATTGTTCAATACTCCCCCTTCTACATTCTGCAACCAAACCAAAACAGCCCTTCTCTGATCCTCGCACAAGACCCTTCATAGCTCCCAGCATCCACTTCTGTGCTGCTCTTACAGTGGTCATAGCCCATACCTGGAATATATTCCCTCTTCATTTCTGCCTCACACAATCTCTCACTTACTTCAAGACACAGCTTAAGTACCACCTTCTTCAAGAAGCTCTTCATTATAATCTACCCCTCCCCTCAACTGTCCATACTCATTTTTCTTATTACTTTTATTAATAAGTATTTTGTATTTGTGTTTATTCTCTTTATGTTTGTTTTAGGTATGCAAATGCATATGTATACTCATATGTACTTGTTGTCTCATTATTACACAAACGTTTTCAAGTGGAGATTGTTTCATTCTTTGTATCCCCAATGACTGCTAGCACAATGTCTGGCACATAGTAGGTATTTAGTAAAGGCCTGTTTGTTGATTGACTGCATTACAGGTGAAAACTTCATAGGAGAATACAAATATTCCTTAAGAAGCTGATGGTAAAAATGTTAAGTCAACATGTCAAGCAAGTTCAAGGACAAATGAAAGTTAAGTTCTAAAGAGAAATGACACTCAGATATGGTCCAGGAATGGTGTGTAGATCAAGTTGTTACTACAAATAGCTGGCAGTTCTCCCTTGAATTGTAAATTTCTTTCATTATTAGAATGGGAATTTCTATTGTTACATTTGTTTAGTTGCTAGAAACCTCTTTTGTGTAGGTTGTTAAGATATTGAAAAGATTTTGCTTTGTTACAAAAATAGAAAGCAATGCCTAAACCTATCTCCATTTGTTAACATTTTAAAACAAGCCATTTTTTCTCTTTTTCATTAAAACACAGACAAAAATCATAGTTTCATATCAAAACTTTCTGTCCCATTCATTTCATTTCTTAGTTCTCAGTGATATTTTTTTTGTTTCAGACTTCTATCTAGACCATCACTAATACTCATAGAAGTTTTAGAGTACTACAATCAAGTAAACTGAAATGTTGATAGGCATATAATTATTCACACAGAAAAGTAGCTAGACGTATTCGCTTTTTTGCCGAAACAAACCATCACGCTCTGTATAGTAAGAGTTCTAAAAATTTCCCCTCTTTGATAAAAGCAGTAATCTACAGTATTGGTGAATATAAACTAATGCAAATGTACAAGTGAATCAGTTGTCAGAATCTTTGCCAACCAAACAGAACAATGCTTGTTTTCAATGTAAAAATAAATTGTGCCCAAACAATATCTTTCTTTTAATATGTTTTTATCCTGTTCTCCGTGTAGTTCTTTTTCTTACTCATGATGACATGGACACTAAGAAGCCTTGAAATTGTAACTGCAATTTCAGTATTCTTCGAGAATTTAGCCGATTCATCTTGTATGATTATATGGGCATAAAATTAGATATTTTAAGGTTGGATGCACAAATCACATAATTAGTAGCAGGCCGAAGTAAGAGAAGTCACAGGAAAATTTTAGGTCCTATAAAACCCCACCACTTGACTCCCCTAAATTAATGAAAAGTCAACTAAATAACATCTAAAAACATGCTATTACGCATCAAGTGTGTACACGAAGAGGAAAAAGGTTATTTTTTCATTTTAAAAAATATTTTATTTTCCCCCAATTACACATTGAAACAATTTTTAAAATTTGTTTTTAAAGTCGTGAGTTCCAAATTCTACCCCTTCCTCTCTCCCTTCCCCCTCCCTGAGATGGTTAGCAATATGATATAGATTATACATGCACATTCATGTAAAACATTTCCATATTAGTTATTTTGTACAAGAAGACTAGAGGAAAGAAAGAAAGAAGGAAGGAACAAAGGAAGGAAGGAAGGAAGGAAGGGAAGGAGGAAGGGAGGAGAAGGAAGGAAGGAAAAGGAAGGAAGGGAGGGAGGCAGGGAAGGAAGAAAGGAAGGAAGGAAGGGAAGAAAGAAAGAAAGAAGGAAGGGAGGGAGAGAGGCAGGGAGGGAGGAAGGGAAGGGGGAAAGAAAGGAAGGAAGGAAGGAAAAAAGGGAAGAAAGAAAAATAGCATGCTTTAGTCTATATTCAGATAGTGCCAATTCTTTCTCTGGAGGTAGAATCTTTTCCAATGATTATATAGTATCATATAATCTCAGAATTAAGACAGATCTCAGGGCGCACCAAGTCAATCCGATAAGGATGATTTGGAATTAAAATACCAGTTTTTTTGTGTGCGGTTGGGCCTCCAGAAGCGTTTCTGGATACTTGAAAAATATGATTTAATATTTCCCCCGCAAAAACTGAAATCACTTTGCTTTTAAGTGATTCAAAATGAGCACAAATGATCCTGAAGAATAACTACATAGTAACTGCAGCAAACGTAAATAAAATCAATATTGACAGACCATAAAACTCTAATAAAACAATTAGTAATACGTAGAGATGACAGGATCATAGATTAGAGCTAGAAGGGGCCTTGGTCATCATCACGTTCAATCCTCTCATTTTTACAGATAAAGAAACTGAGTCCCACAGAAGTGGCAAAACCAGGACCTGGGTTCAGAACCTGGACCCAGGTCCTCTGATTCACTGTTCATTTCTTTGCTTCCCACTGCACTGAACAATTTATAAACCAGCCTTTTGGGAAATGTAATTGGTGGAGGAGCCTGCTTGAGTATTTGCTGTACCTAAACAAGTAACAATAAAATTAAAAATCAATTTCCTCATCAATCTTATTTACACTAGTTTCCTTAGTAAATTCTCTGTATATAGATAGCGCCTAGATGAATTTTAGAAAGGCATGTTAGGACTAGATTTTGGCCACAAACTCCTACAAACATGTAGAAAGTGCACCAGATTAAATCCTGGTGGGGAAATCCAAAAAAAGAGTAAGCAGGAAGACAGATGGGTAGGCCTGCAGACACTGTGGTGCACTTTCCAGGGGAGCACTTGTTCCAGCAGAGGACATCAGCAGGCAGGGAGAGGCTGGGGTCCAAGGCAAGAAGCCCCAACTCATCAGGGTCACCACCAGATCCATACCAGGGCACTGCAACGGGCATAGGCGTGAACTGGCAGTTTTGTTGGCCACTACCAAGTTGCAGATCACAGGAGTGATGAAGAAGGGGATTTGCACAGGGAAGTAGTGTTCCTGGGTAGGGAGTCTCTAGGCTTCATATAGAGGAAGAAAGAAATTAGGATGCCAGCAGCAGCAGTGGTACAGCTCAGACCCTAGGCCTGGAGCAGGGTCTCATTCCCAGGATCTAATCCAGCCTTCAGAGGAATAACCAAGGCAGGAATTCAAGACCAAAGGGGAGTTTACAATTCTGTTACTTTGATCCAACAGAGATTTCTAGCCAGGTGATAGGGACTTCTTGTTGTTGTTACCCATTCTTTGTTATCGAAGAGGACCAATGACCTCCCAAGGGTGATATCTTGACTTGCAAGTGAATTGGATGTAAGCGAACCAGAGCTGCACAAAGCCATCAGCCTCGCTCTCTCCTACAGAGTCACAGGAGTCCAGCGGCAAACAAAAGGCAAGATGACTGATAATGGCCCAGGATGCAGTGGGCAACCTTGGCCTTTTTAAATTAAGACGATGGTCACAAGACCTTTAAACTCTCAATGCATTTGTATCAGATGCTGCAGGATCCTGAAAGATTTAACATGTGTTTACCCCTCTGAAATTCTACACGTAGGGACTGGGTCCAGTAGCAATCTGCTTTTGCAGAGACCCACACTTGGTCAGGAACTTGCAGAGCTTAGAGGAGAACGAGAAGGGGAGGGTGAGAAACAAATAAGAAGTTGCCCTGGGTCAGAGCACTTTGGGAACACTAAGAGTTTGGAGGTCCCCATCCTGGCCCTGAGATCCTGGAATAACATAATACTCCATGTTCCAAGAAAGCAGCAACAGGATGAGTCCAGACTTTCCCTCCAAAAGTATGGCAGATCCCAGCCCTAACAAGTCTCTAGTCAGGAAATAGGCTGAAAGAATGGGCAAACACAAGAAGAACCCCATCATAAAAAGTTATTATGGAGGCAGGGCTAGTCAAGATACAGATGCAGAAGAAAATGACAGCAAAACATATAAAAGCAATGCCTTAGAAATCACAACTTGAACACAATAAACTAGAATTCCTGGAAGAGATAAAGCAAGAGTTTATTTTTTTAATGTTTTTCTATGGAATGAGATCACTTTAGGAAAAAATGGAAAATAAATGAGTTATAGAAGAATTCGAAAGGGAATTAATATCTTGGTACAAGAGGCATAAAACACTACCCAAGCAATAAACCCCCTGAAAATTAGAATGGACCAGTTAGAAGCCAATGCCTTCATAAAATACTAAGAAATACTAAAATAAAGTGAAAAGCCTAAGGAAATAGGAGAAAATGTAAGGTATCTCATAGCAAAAATAACTGACCTAGAAAATAGATTGAGGAGGAAAAAAATTAAGACTCATTGGACTATCTGAACATCATCCTATCTCAATAAATCTTAAAACTGCCCAGATCTCTAGAACCAGAGGGCCATGTGGAAATAGAAAGAATCCATCAGTCACCTCCTGAATAAACCTCAAAATGAAAATCCCAAGGAACATCATAAGCAAAATCCAAACCTTCCAAGTCAAAGAAAAAATACTGCAAACAGCTAGAAAGAATTTAAGTATGAAGGAGCCACAGTCAGGATCACATGTGATGTAGTAGCCACCAACATAAAACAATAGAGAACTCAGAATACACTGTTCCAGAAGGCAAAGGATATGGACTGATAGCCAAGAATAACTTACCCAGAAAAACTAACAATGATGTTACAGGAGGAAAAAGGATTTTTAATGAAATAGAGGACTTCCAAGCATTCCTGATGAAAATACAAGGGCTGCAGAGAAACTCTGAAATTCAAATACAGGAGTGGGGAAAAACATAAAAAGGGAATGAACAAGATAAAAAAAAACTAAACAAGGATAAGCTGCCTATATTCAAATACGGGGAGATGATACATGTACCCAGCTGCCTATATTCAAATACGGGGAGATGATACATGTACCCACCTTGAACCCTCTCATCATCAGAAGGGATGACCAATTAGAAAAGATCTGAGTGGTTTTGTTATGTCTTGATCTTAAGAAAAAATGAAAAGAGAAGGGAAAGGAATACGCTAGAGAAGCAAGGGTAGTGAAAAGAAAGTTAGGGGAAATTATCTTATATAATCAAGGTACACATCTACATAAACAAAGAGTGGCTGGGGGGAATGGCTGACATAAACTTTTGCTTTCATGTGAGCTGGTCAAAAGCAAGAATATACACATGCACAGTTGGGTGCAGAAATACAGTTCATTCAACAGGGAAATAGGAGGGAAGTGAGGGAAGGAAGAATTAGACGATGGAAGGATTAGTCCTAATCAAAACAAACTCTAAAGATGTACAAAAATATTTATAGCTTTTTTGAGACAGTAAAGAATAGGAATTCACATAAATTGGGGATCAAAACATATTATGGTATCTAAAAATATCATGAACCATTATTGTGCTGAACTCTTAATCAGCCTATGATCAAGCAGGATTCCATAGGACTAATGATGAAGCATGCTGCCCACTTCTGATAGAGAGGTAAGAGAGTCAGAATGAAGAATGAAACAAAAGTTGTTTTGGACATGGCCAATGTAGAAGGCTGGTCTGATTGACGCTAAATGTTTGTAATGGGTTTCTATTTTTTCTTATGTTCTCAATGTCAGGGAGAGGTTGGGGGTAGGGTGTGAAGACAGATCTTGGCTGATTAAAACAAATGAAATATTTGAAAAGAAAAGAAAAGGACTAGTTTGTGAAAGCCCAGTGTTGTTTATATTGGCTCCTATAAGGAAAAGGAAGATATCAGAGTTTACTGTACAAGCGTGTGACATTCACAAAAAGGAAAGGGGAAATCATTTTGGAACACTATAGAGGATGGAATGGAGTAAACGAATAATATTGGAATCTGTGTTTATATGAAAATCATAAGGACACAAAGCAAGCCTGACTGAAAAAAAAAATTTTAATGCCTAACACTAATTTCCAGGGAGATTTAAAGAACAATTCATTGTTGTACAGCATAAACTAATGAAATTCATCACTATATCTAATACTGAATATTCTGGATATAAAGTCTCGTTAAAAAAGTGGCTCCCAAATATCACTCCTCTTCCCCAGTCTTCACGAGTCAAAGTAGGAGCTCATGTATTCCCAATCTAGCATTACAAAAATGCATCTGCATAGTTTCTAATTACAGAATCTAGGAGTTTTAAGAACTTCTGACTGTCTAAGCCAGCCCATTTATTCCCACCTGAACAAGAGCCCATTCTATAGTATATCTTGCAAATGATCACCCAGCTTTTGCTTGAAAAGTTCTAATGAGGGAGGAGAGTCCACTGCCTCTTGAGGCACTTCTAGACAAATCTAACATCTAAATCTTACATCAACCTAAATCTGCCTCTCCATAACTTTCTCAGTTCTGCTCTCTAGGGCCTTTACATTAATTGATTATTAATATATATTGAATGAAGATTGAAGGAAAAAAGCGAAGGGGAAAACAGAGGATGAGATGGGGAGATTGTATCATGAACCTTGACAGATTTTGGGGGACAGTGAAGAAGAGCCTGCTATGCCATGGTCCATGCGGTCACAGAGAGTCATACATGACTAAACAAATGAATAACAATGTATATGTTGATTTGGTTTAGAAGACATTTTATAATTCTCTATAGAATGTGTCCTCATCTAACTGAAGGGTAAGGGCAGCTAGATGGCCCAGTGGATAGAGAGCCGGCTCTGGAGTCAGGAAGAACCAAGTTCAAATCCAATCTCATGCATTTACTAACTGTGTGACCCTGTTACCTAACCATTTTGCCTCAGTTTCCTCATCTTTAAAATGAGCTGTGGAAGGAAATGGCAAGCCATTCCAGTATCTTCACCAAGAAAACCCCAAATGGGGTCATGAAGGGTCTAACATGACTAAAACAGGTGAACAACAAAAAGTTGAAGGGAATCACAGCTGACCTTGCATAAAATTCTAAAGTGTTCTAAAATTATCTTTTTTCATCCTTAGCCTTGCTTTCTGCTGTTTTCTCTTCTTTGCAGCAACTTTGGCCCATAATCCACTGCCCACTGCTTTCCTCTTTTCATGCCAACTGGTAAGCCTAAAAGGAGGAAGGCCCTGTGCCTGAAGAGAAGGCTAGGCTAGTATGGAGGCCTGAATCATGTGGCCCCACCACTGTTCGGATGCCTGGACTCCCTGTGCAGAGGCAGCAGTAAATGCCTTCTAAAACTAAAAGTCTAAGAGGCAGGTCTCCAAGACTGTAAGTTACATATTCTATAATGTACTAGTTTCCTAGCAAGTCCAGTCTCATCCCAATACTAAAAGCATTAACCATGAATGTAGCCTAAAATTAATATTTTTAAATAATGAATGTGAAAAGCGTAGAAAAAAATATGCCTGTAATGGAAAACTACTCAGAAAAAAAGTCAATAGACAGCCACAAAGACAAGACAGTGAATTTCTTACCAAGGTTCCTCATGTTTAGAAGGACACAGAGATGACTTCCAAGTGGGAAGCCATTTTGAACTGTCCCTGATCCATGTTTTTCATGTGGGGACTTGTGAGTGAAAGAACTTCTACCCATTCCTCAGCAGAAGAGCACTTCTCCTTCCTGGGCTCTGGAAGGTGGGGCAGAGATGCTGCCTATGATCCCCCTGTAACAATGAGGGCCCAGTCCCAGGGCCCTGGGATGGGAGAAGATGGTGGCATCCAACATGAGGCTCTCCGATGACCCAGAGGCCAGGGCACAAGAATGATGCCAGGCTGAGAGTGAGAAATTCTAGGACGGAAAAGAGTGAAAAGGAATCAATGATAAAGAAAATGGAGCAACTGAGGCTAAGAGAAAGTAAGAGGAAGACCTAGAGGAATGAAGGAACTCTTCAACAAACGGAAAAGATTAAGTAGAGAATAAAAGCAAAGGGAAGGCTTGAAGGATGACAAAAAGGGACTGAAAGGAAGCAAGAAGAGAACGGACAGGGCTGGAGAGGGGTGGAGAAGAAGAGTTCTATGAATGCAGTGACATTTTAAACAGGAATAAAATGTTGTTGCTACACAGTGAAACTCCTATTATCATAAGTTTATAGAAGGGTTGCCAGCTCCTCCTTTCACCACCCTGAAGTGCATACGCCCCCTTCCTTAACTCCACCAAAGAAGGAAGGAACATCAAGGGAAAGGAAATTGGACATACTGATATATGACTTTAAAGTAGCAGAAGAGGAAGACTAGTGCTCACAGCTGGTAAAAACTGCTAACTTCCTCCTCATACAATAAAGTAGCGATCAGTTTATTCTCCTGAGGCAGATGATAGGCGGAATAAGCATGGCTAGAAATGTGCCCTTTGTGAGTGAAGCCCAAAGATCGGTTATTTAGCACCTATGGGGATATGATGCAGAAAGCTAACATGAAAGCAAGAACAAAAAGAGAATCTGGGGGTGGGGGTAGTGGAGAAAGAGAATACCTAGAGTCAGACACCTACTTCTAAGTGCCTCCTCCCCCCTTCCAAGCACCTGCTACTACAGGAAAGCTGACTTAAGGGTATGTCTGTCAGTGGCTGCTCCAGGTCTACTTCCGGGGAGGGGCAGTGGGGCAAGGTTCCATCAAAGGCTTCTGTCAGGACCTGGAGCCCCCAATGCCCTAGGGCAGCATGCTGTTTACAGCCTCCAGGCCATCTCATTGCCTCTTCCTACAAATGATCCCATTAGAACTTCTACTTCCCCTAACCTTAATTCATCTGTTTCCCCATCTCTCCTTTGTCCCCAGACTTCCAGACATATGCTTTCAAGTGCATTTGATATATTTTTGTTTAAAGGTGATGATATTTTTCCACCATAAAATCCCCTTTTAGAAATTTGTTCCATTAAGTAAGAAAACTCCTGTATCATTTCTATCTCTAGTAATTAGTTTCTTTTTTAAAAAAAACTGTCATTAGAATGGATTCTCCTGATTAATATATTAGTCACATATATTTTAAAACTCAAATAATATAACATAGTTGTATTGTATCTTTAAAAAATGTTAACTATGAATATGACCTAAAATTGAGATTTTTAACAATGTCCTTCAAATGAAAATTCAGGGCGAAAAAAATGAGCACCCATGAAAAAAGTGAATTTCTTACCAACTTTCCTCATGAGTAGAGTGGACTAAATGATCTCTAAGGGCTCTTTCTGTGTTCAAATTCTAAGTGTTGTAACCTCTTACTTAATTTTTAATCCTCTATAATAAATCATTCACAGTACATGTTTTTTCCCTATAAAATCAAGGAAAAGATTATTTGTTGTGGGTTAGAACAAATTCATATGGGAAAACCCAAAATTCTATTTAAAAAGCAATCAGTGAAAGTAAGTATTGGATTTCTTCAAGTTAAATCTAAAAATCCATCACTATAGATGCATTTTATTTTATTTGCTGCTTAACATATCTCAACAGTGAATCTATCATATCAACATAGTCATCATGATTCAAGCTGCAAATAATAGAGAGTGTCAGTGTCAATTTTGCTTTCTCACACTTGCTTCCCTTCACTTCATCTGATTTTAATAATCCCTGTCAAACCACAAACAGTCCAAATTACCTTCCTGACACAGAAGCTTTCAAGGAGGAGACAGAATCTCAACTTTCATTTAGTGACTACAAAAGAAAGCTGTCCAGCTGGACAAATATTATTTCCACACTTGACAATCTCTACAGTTAAGCATGCATTTTAATTTTAACTAAAGCTGCCAAGAGTTTGATATGAGCTTCTTGTTTAGTGTAGATTGACTCAGAGGATTAGCAGACCAACAACTATAATTGTGTTGAAAGAACCCAGCATTTTCTACTAAGAGATTCAATTCAACAAATATTTATTAAAAGATAAATCATAAGCTGTAGCTGAGAGGACAAAAAAGACACACAGGAGATATCAAGCATTCATCATGAGGGAAATAATGTATCTAATGTAGCTAAATTAGGAAGATGGAACTATAAGATTAGTATGTAACATAAAAATACGTAACGTGCTGGCTAAAATTTTTAGGATGTTTCATAAATAAAAATAAAATCATGAAGGTTAATACTAGATCTTAATAAATGAAGATGAAAGAATAGAGAATGGAATCTATGTCAATTATTCTGATAGACAAATAAAAGTTATAGAATCACTAGATGTATAATCTTACAGAATGCCCTCATTTTGCAGATGAAGAAGATGAAGACCACAGTGGTTATCCTCAATTGCCCAGGATGATAGATACAAAAAGTGGTAGAGCTGGGATTCAAACCCAGCTCTTAAGGCTTCAAATCCTCACTGCATCATACCAAAATAAGCTTATTAGCATAATTCACTATTCCACAGCTATTATTAATGCAATTTATTTTATTGATGTTAATAGTGAAAGTACATTCTATATTCTAAGCTGTAGCATTACAAAGTGGCCCAATTTTGAGAAGATGGCTAGAGACTGAATGGAGAAGAAATTTGGGAAAAGTTGAGGAAAAGATGAAGAAGAAAATGGGCTAAAGAAGAAAAGTCTTCCTTATCAAAAGGAAGACTCAAACTGAAGAAAAAAGGAAGGAGGCTAAAGATCTGAAGAAGACTCAAGGAGAAGGAAAAGGAACAAGTGGGTGGTAAGACAAAATATGTAAGGTGAGGTAAGGAAAATAATAAAAGACATTGATAAAAAAATTGCTAAGTAAGACAAATTGTTTCTTTAAGCTGGAAAAGAGAAAAGTTTTGCACTGAAAAAGTGTGGCTGTGTTAAAAGGTTATTGAAAGGAAAATATGTTGAGTACATCTATAAAATTGTTAAGCGTTAGTAAGAAGCTGTAAGTCTTAACCAGGTGTTTAGGAAATAAGGAAGAAACACCCACAATATGTTTTAATAAATTGATAAAATTTGTTTGTACATTATGTTCATTTCCCAAAAGATACCTCTGTCCTTTCCCACTTAGAAAGTCATTCCTTACAACAAAGAATTTAAAAAAGGGGGAAAAAGCAGTTCACCAAAATAATGCCATGTTCTACATCCATAGCTCCTGACTCCCGCACTTCTACTCTTATAAAGGAGGTACAACATTTTCAAATCTCTTCTTTGGGGCCAAACTTGGTTAGCAGAATTACACACACACACACACACACACACACACACTTATTCAGTTTCAATGGTTTTCCCATTCATATTATTATAGTCATCGTGACTATTTTTCTGGTTACTTATTTAATTTCGTATGAATTCATATATGTCTTCCCATATTTTCCTGTAGTCTTTATATTTGCCACTTCATATTCATGTAATATAATGTGTTTAATCATTTTCCCAAACTATGGGAATCTACTTTGTTTCCAGGCCTTTGCCCTACAAAAAGTGCCAATATAAGTATTTTGGTATCTACTGGAACTTCTTATCTGTAGTGTTAATGTGATTAAAGATCTTCCCCACCCATTCAAGAGGGCCTTTACTTACACCCTTTACTTACTAGGTGTGAGGCCCCAGGCCCACACCCTTTTGCTTTTAGGTCACAAGAGTGTAAAACCCTCAGGGCCCTAAGGAGAGGTACTAAAACCAGAGCCAATTGTATGAGCACTGAGTTCTAGCCAATCAGATGCCAGCTAGGACTGTATATAAGGAGAGCCCAGAGTGTGAGAGCAGCAGAATTGAGAAGCAGACATCAAAAAGACATTGAGGCAGCCAGTGTTGAGAGAGACTGCAGAGTGGAGAGTGTGGAGAGTGCAGACAAGAGAGTTGTGGAGACTAAAGAGCTGAAAATCTACAACACTGTAAGATTGGAGAACTGAGAATCCGGAGAATGCAGGAGACTGCAAGGACTCTAAGAACTGCAAGGGCTTTCAGACCTTCGGGAGAGGATGCAAGAAAGCAGACAGTTAGGATTCCTGAACGATTGTTTATGGGAAGGCCCTAGCAGAGGGGAAGATTAAAGGATGACTTGGTTCCTTGATATAATATTGTGTTATATTTTCTCTGTTGCTACATTGAGGTGGGCTTACTGGTTTTAGAATATAATTACTGCTACACTGAATTGGAGTTATTGGTCTTGGGATTGGATCCTCTGGTGTCCAAATAAATGTTTTACTTTCTCTGCCTTCTACCTACAGAATTTTTCATACTTTGCGATTCTGAACCATACAGGCACGTTCATGGTCATCCTGGAGGTCATGAATTTTGCCTTACTGACATACTATCTTTGACATCCTTGTGGTAGGCTCCTAGCAGTGGGATCTCTAGGTCAAAAAATACAGACATTTAGATTTTTTAAAATATAATTTCAGATTACTTTCTGGACCAAATTGGTTCAACCAATTTGCAGCTCCACCAAAATATGCATATCTTTTTACAACCATTTCAACATTGACTATTCCTGTCTTCTGTCATCTTTGCAAATTTGCTGAGTGTGAGATAAATCCTCAGAGTTGTTTTGATTTACAATTCTTATACTATTGATAAACTGCAGCAACCTTTCATTTGGTTATTTTTGTTTTAAACTTTTGGTTTTATTGATGTATTTTGTTTTTACATTGTAAACATGTACAAATTACTCCCACCATCTTGTGAAAAGTCTCTTGTAACAAAGTAAAACTATACAATGACCTTATGAAAGATCATACAACAGTTCACACCTTTAATGTACCCCCTCATCCATTTAAAAAAATTAATAGAAATATGTTTTCTTTTCCTCCCACCTCCAAGAAAAAGCAAATTTCTTATAGTGAATATGCATAGTAGAAAAATATATTTGCCTAATATACATACACATGAATATATGTTCCATTTTACACTCTCAATGCATCACTACTCAATAGTAGCTAACATGTTTCATCATTAGTTCCCTGAAATCATGAATGGACATTGTATTGATTCCTTTCTATTCCTATTCAATAATTGATATGATGTATATCATATTCAATTTTTCTAAAATTCTACTCATATCATTACTTTCTCTCTTATTTATTTTTTATCATATATGTCTAGGGCTGATCAGGACAAACTGAGGCCCCCCATTTGTGCTTTACTTTCTATTTTTCATTGTAACACAATTTATAAGCTATTCTATTGGATGTATATATGCTAAGTATTAAAATAAATACATTGTCTATGTTACCATTCAGCAAAATGTAGTTTCCCTCTTTATCTGTTTAAATTAAGTCTTTCTGCTATTTCCTTGCCTGAAATGATGGCTGCTGCTGCTGGGTATTTTTGTGTTTAGCTGAAACTTAATAGATTTTGCTCCAACCTTACATGTTAACTGTGTGAATCTTTACGTTTAGAGTATGTTTGTTGTTAACAATATATTGTTGGATTTTAATGTCTAATCCATTCTGCTCTTCCCTTTTATGGATGACTTTATCCCATTTATGATAGTTAATTGTTTATTTACCTCCCTTCTATCCTTATACTTTTTCTTCTCTATGTTCCTCCTCTCTCTGTATTTATTTCAAGTTATTAAACTTTACTTTTTTCCTTATAACCTTTTCTTCATCATCCTCTCTCCAAGCTGGAGGTTTATTTTGCTTATGACTAATTCCTCCTTGAATATTTTCTCATTTTCCTTTCTCCTCTTCCTGTTCCTATCTGTATCCCTGTTGAATTGAATGTATTTCAAAATCAAACTCTTTGAGCACTGACTTAAAGGAAAGTTCCTAAACTTGATTTGATCCTTAGAGTAGGAGAGATCTAATAATCAACTCTTGAGGCCTTAGCAACAAGTACTAAAAAGAAAAAAAAGGACTTTTATAATGCTAGGGAAGACCAAGGCACAGACCTAGGAGAATGACCAAAAAATACCTATAATCAAAAAAAGTTCAATGAAAGAAAACACCTGACATGAAAGAACTATTAGAATTCTTCAAAGAAAAGATACAAGAGTTTTAAAAAGATATTACAAAATAAATGAGAACTATAGAGGACTGATCTTTTAAAAGCATCAACAGTTTAACAGAAGTACAAAACCTTATCCTAGTAACTCTCTTTAAAAAAACTCTCTAAAGACTCTTTTTAAAAAATCTGAATGGATCAAACAGAATTTAATGACTCTAGGAGGCAACAAAAATTCTTAAAATAAAATCAACAGAATGAAAATGGAGGACAATGTTAAATATAAGAAACAACCAACCTGGAAAAGGTCAAGGAGAGATAACTTAAGAATCATAGGAATACCTAAAATCTATGACCCCAAAAAGAACCTGGATGTTCTATTTCAAGAAATCATTAAAGAAAATTGTCCCAACATAGCAGAACAAGAGGGCAATATGAAAATAGAAAGAATCTACCAATCACCCCATGAAAGAAACTCCAAAGTGGAAAATCCCAGGAATGTCATTGCCAAAAAATAGAACTTCCAGACAAAAGGAAAACACACATGAAACCACAAAGAATTTTAATTTGATCATTAATGCTTTGCAATTCTTCTTTTGAGAGCCTCAAGCATTTCTTAAAAAAAGGGGGGAAAGGATCTTAATAAGTATGGAAGGCAGGAAAAATTTTGCAATAATTTGCACTTGTGGTTGGTATTTGTATATCTACCACAGCAAAGTCACTACTAACTATGCCCCAAGTACAGACTGCTTTCCTTCCTATAAAGAAAGGTGAAGGAACCTGAAGAGTTGTTCCCCATATTCCAGGTTATCAGGTACAATTAAGCTGTCCTTAAAAATGGAAGTGAGACACTAATGGAGAAAACAAGCTTTAAAAAGGATCTGAAATGGCAGAAAGGGTAAAAGTGAAAGAATGTAAGACAAAGAAGATTGGGAAGGAAAAGGACAATTATATACATGCAGCTCTTCCAGAAGAGAAGTAAGTTGTATGCTCTGAGGCATGAGGAGTTATTGTTAAGATTGATAAAAACAGATCCACAAAAACTATCAGGTGAAAGACTGCCTAGTAAAAGAAGCAGAAGAGTAGTGGTGACTGGTAACTACATACTCAGGGGTCCTGAGGCCTAACAAAAAGGCCATAGAGGTATGTTGTCTTCTCAAGGCATGCATTCCATAACTGAGGACCTCCCAAGGTAGGTTCAAATGGATGATTACTACTTGCTTCTGGGGATTTGTGTATGAAGGATATACCCAGGAATTTAGAAAGCATTACTAAAGACTAAAAAAGTCTTGGTCGAGAAACTGAAGACCATAAAGGCAGTATATTTTCCTAACTGTTCCCCACTGAATGTAACAGATGAAGAAGAACATAACTTGAAAAGTGAATGGCAGGCTAAGAAGACTGTGTTTGATAGTGGTATTTGTACTTCTGGACAGAGCTTAACATGTAGGAATAACACAACTTTACATTTGGAAGGGATTTAGCAATTATCAGATCCAACATATCTGAAAAAGAGTGTCCAGAATAATTTATGTGACAAGTGGTCATCTGGCCTCAACTTGAAGACCTCTAGTAAGGGTGATTCGACCATCTCCTGAGGTAGGGCATCCCACTAGTCTCAGCCCTAAATTTGTCTTTTTGCATTTCCTATCCTTTGTTCTATTTCTGTTCCCTGGGACCAATCAGGACACATAATCTTCCTTCCATATGACAGCATTTCAAGCACCTGAAGACTCATGTCCCAAGTGCTCAAAGCCCCTTTTGTTATTGTTCATTTGTTTCAATCATGTCCAACTCTTCATGACTCCATTTGAGGTTTTCTTGCCAAAGATGCTGGAGTGGTTTGCCATTTTCTCCTCCAGCCTATTTTACTGATGAGGAAACTAAGGCAAACAGGGTGAAGTGACTTGCCCAGGGTCACACAGCTAATGTCTGAGGTCAGATTTGAACTTAGGAAGATGAGTCTTCCTGACTCCAGGCCTGGTGCTCTATCCTCTGCTACCTCACTGCCCCCAACAGTTCCTTTAGTCAATCCTAAGATGATATTCTCAATAGAATGTAAGCTCTTCACGAGCAAAGACTGCTGCTTTCCTTCAGTTTTCATGTCCCCAGAATGTCACACAGTGCCTGGCATACCACAGGTGCTTAATAAATGCTTGTCAATTGGTTGACGACATAGTCGAAAGACCTTTCCACATACTGGTTGCTCTCTTCTGTTCACCATTAAGCCCTTCCTAGACTGTAGCACCCAGAAATGAACACAAGACTCAAGTTGACATCTTACCTGGGTAGAGTACAGAGGACTCTTACACCTAAATCCAGGAACTATGGATGCCTCTCAACGTATCCCAAGATCATATTAGCTTTTTCAGGTGCCATATCATATGGTTGATTCATATTGAGCCCCCTTAAAGAATACGAATAAGGTGAAATGCTAGATCATACTAAAGGCCTGTATTGAGATTCTTTTTTTCAGATACTATGCTGGTTGATCAGTTAAGAGGTATGGAAGAACAATTAAAGTGTGACTCCAAAGGAGGTATAGGAGATTTATCCCCTTGCGTACATAGTTTGCTATTTGATTCTATTCCTTCTCATTTACATTGTTTGATATTTTAATTAAAATGCTTTGCTGTTGCAATTTGGCTTTGATATGTCTAGCAATAGAGCAGGACATTGGATTGGGGCTTGAAGTATGAGGTGAACAGTAAGAACAGTCTAGCTGAATCTGGGAATAACTTAATGATAGTACGCTAAAGAATGATGAGCTTAGACCAACATTAAGGAAATAGCTTACTATATGGTACTGGGTACTTGTACCTCAAAAGAGCATGCATAGCTTCGACAGATCCATCAGAGGTATTTTTAAAGGTTCTTGATGCTTTTTTTCCAGGCAAACACAGTACATTTGAGACTGTAATTTTAATTATACATTATAAAACTTTAGGTATGTAATTAAATCAATGCCCTTCTTTTTGAAATATATAAAATTAAAACTAAACTAAATGAATTTACCCCTAACTAGCTAGGCTTACAATATTTAAGGAAAACATTTTATTCATATACTCAGAATATTTTCTTTAAATATAACAGACCAAAATCTCAGTCTCTTGTTTGAATATCTTCTGAAAGTAGCATTAGCCATGTAAAAAAATGATATGCCTTCCTCCTCCCCCTCCCTCCCCAACTACAGAGAAACTAGAACCAGTATGAGCATTAATAATGATTAGAAAAGTAAGGTCAAGTAAGGGCATTGCTGGAGTTTAAATTATTTTGGTATGCTTAATCTAGTCCATTACTTCAAAATCACCCCCAAAAAATATAGTATAATAACCTACAGCTGTTAATTCTTTATGCTAAGGTATTTTCAACAATAATATTGCTTGTAAGAATTCAAGTAACCTAACAAAAATAAAGAGTGAAGGGATCAGGCAGAGCAGTGTGAGCAGAAAAAGTAAAGAAAGGAAGTGATAGAAGACAAAATTATGTAGAACTTTCCATATAGGTAAGATTATCAATGCTCAAATTCAAAATATTATGAAAAAATTAGGATGGAAACAAAAGTACTAGGAAAGGAAGTTCACACCATTTTACTTCTCAAAGGGCAAAATTTTGATCATTAGGGGAAAAAAATTTCCCACTTTTCATAAGCTGTTTCTCATTCTAGAGTATAACTTTGAAAAAGAGGCATCTATCTACTCCTACACAAATCAGGTGTAGGTTTGGATCATGGACTCGCTATTACTCCCAAATGGTCATATAGAGATGTTTTTCAACCTCCTGATAAAAAAAATTTATAAGCCACTTAGTCCTTGGTTTTCTAGGACAAAACTGAATTAATTTTTAATACTTATGTTGGTACATGTATTAGCTATGTGTTATTGTATAAATAATTTAATATCCCAAAGATTCAGAATCCTCATCTGTAAAATGGGGATAATATTTACACTTATTTACACAGTTGTGAGGAAAATACTTGTAGACCTTAAAGTGCTATGTCCTATTTCATTTGGGGCATTTTGTAGTACATTTCAAAAGTGAAAAGAGAGTGCAAGAACTATGACTATTTACATAAACAAAAGAAGTAGCCTTTCAAAATGGCATTTGTTGATTCCATTTTTGGAATCCACATTCTTATTGGGATAGAATCATACATAAGATTGAATGTAGCTTTCACTGCAGAATGAAGCTTCAGTCTATTATTGCTCATGGAATCCATGCCATGGGATAATACTAAAACAATTTTACTTTTAATAAAGTCCATCATTTCTAAGTCTCCTTGTAAGAGATTAAATCTCTTTGTAAGGAGTTGACTAAATATAATAGAATGAAATTGCAGAACAAAGTTTTAAAAAAGCAGAATTAGAAAAAGTATTAAATATCTACAACATAAAACAACTTGCTAGGAAAAGAAAGAGATAATTTAAGATTAACTGAACTCTCAGGAAGGCATTTTAAAATTAAAAACCTAGGTACCACATTCCAAAAAAATTATAAAATAGAAGTTTCCCATAAGTATTGGATCCAGAAGGAAAGAATAGTGTGGTACAGTGCAAATGATCCTTTATTTTGAGTCAGCAGAACCAAGTTCAAATCCTTTCTCTTCCACTCATATTTGTCACCTTGGGCAAGTCCTTTATCCCTTATGGAACTCAGTTTCTCCAACTGTAAAGTGATGGGGTTGGACTAAGTAGCCTCTAAGATTCTTTCTAGTTCAAAATCTATGATTTAAGATAGAGGTGGGGAACCTGTGGCCTCAAGGTTCTGATATAACACACTCATAAGCTAGGTAGCACAGAGGAGAGGGTGCTGGGCCAGGAGTCAGGAAGATCTGAGTTCAAATTCAAACACTTACTAGCTATGTGATCTTGAATAAGTCATTTAACCTCTGCCTTAGTTACCTCAGCTACAAAATGGGAGAAAAATAGCACTTAACACGTTGTGAAGATCAAATAAGATGATGTTTATAAAGCATTTAGCACAGTGCCTGGAACAGAGTAGGTGCTACATAAATGCTACCTATTATTAGTGTCAACGTTCTTCTCCAGAGGTCCCAAGTAAAAGAAAATGACGTATTATAGGCAGGTTTATTTTATCAAGTCCCAGAATATCATGGAACCTCCTTCATGAGCAAGCTGCACACTCCTCTCCCCTCCAAAAGACCTTTGGTTTGTTTTCTTGAGACTGCTCTCATCTTCCTCTCTCTATCACATAGTGCAAATCAATACGATACAAGGCATTTTTTGCTTCAGACTTAAAAGAATATGTTATGGGACATCTATCTTGAATTCAGAATTACAGAAATCTGAGTTGTTTTTGATGGTGCAGAGCTAATGTATTGATCGATTCTGCTGTCTTTTAAAATAAATCTTATTGATATCTTTTGTTTTGATGTCATATAAATTTCACTCATGCATCCCAATTACTCCTACCCCCAGTCATCTCTTTGAATAAAAAAATTAAACAAAATGAAGCACAATAAGAAATTTTTTCAGAAAATAAAAGCAATCAATAAATGGAAGAAATCTGTCATTTATACGAATGCTCCACACCCAAGGCTCCTCACCTTTGCAAAGAAGCAGAGAGAAGTATCTTCTCTTATCTATTTTCAGGGGCCAAATTTGGTCACTAAACTTTCACAAAATTCAGTTTCATTTGTTTTGTGGTGGTTTTTCTTTGTGTTTACATTGTTATTGTTGGTTTTCCTGGCTCTGATTATTTCACTTTGAATTTTTCCCTGCTTCTCCATATTCATCATGATTGTCCCTTCTTACAGCTCAGTAATGTTCCATTACATTCATATGCCACAACTTGGCTAGCTATTCCTCAACTAATAGGTATCTACTTTATTTCCAGTTCTTTGCTGGAAAAAGGTCCATTTTAAATATTTTAGTGTATATAGAACTTTTCTTTTTGTCAGTGACAAGCATGGGGTATATTCTGCTGTATTTTTACTTTGTTCTAAAATATTTCCTCCAGTCTTTCTTTTTCAAGAAAATCCACCAATTCAATAGGGTTTTTGAGCTTCTGTTCTAAGCTATTAATTTTTTAACCAAGTTCACATCCAGTTTATTCTTTCGTTTCTTTTATTAAGCCTGCTAACCACTTTCAGGATTCTTATGCGTAATCCATTTCCTTTACTACAGGTGATGCAGAGTTATTCTGTTCTTTTGGAGTTTTATCCTGGAATGGCCTTTACCCATTGAATTACTTCACTGTATTAGTTGTCTTTTTTTCTTGAAAAATTCCTGACGTTTCACTTTTTTTAATCTCACTGTGGAATTTTTGAATTCTGAACTTTCTTTCCTTCAGGGTGGGAAGAATTTGTCTGAAGTCTTGTTAAGTAGAAACACTATTAGGGATGGTTGGTTAAGGTCACAGGATCAAAGATTTAGAACTGGAAGGAACTTCGGAAGTCATCTAGCCATTTGTTCAGTGCCATACCAATCAAACTACCAAAGAATGATTTTATAGAACTAGAAAAAATAATAACAGAATTCATCTGGAAGAATAAAAGGTCAAGAATATCAAGGGAATCAATGAAAAATCTACCGCCTAGAAGTACCAGATTTCAAACTATATTACAAAGTAGTAATCATCAAAACAATCTGGTACTAAGAAATAGAATAGTGGGTCAATGGAATAGACTAGGTAAACAATACACAGTAGTAAATGACCATAGTAATCTAGTGTTTAATAAACCCAAAGATCCAAAGATTTTAGAGTAAGACATTTAACAAAAATGCTGGAAAAACTGGAAAGCAGTTTGGCAGAAACTAGATGTAGACCAACATCTCACACCATATATCAAGATAAGGTAAAATGGGTACATCATTTAGACATAAATAGTGATATCAGAATCAAATTAGGGGAACGTGGAAAAATGTACCTGTCAAATATATGAATAAGAGGAGAGTCTATGACCAAACAAGAAATAGAGAGGATCACAGAAAGTAAAATGGATAATTTTGATTACATAAATTAAAAAGCTTTTGTACAAACAAAATTAATGTAACCAAAATTAGAAGGAAAATAGCAAACTGGGGAAAAATTTATAGCAAGTTTCTCTGTTAAAAGACTCATTTCTAAAATGTATAGGGAACAGACCCAAATTTATAAAAATAAGAACCATTCCCCATTTGGTCAATGGTCAAAAGATATGAACAGATAGTTTTCAGGAAATCAAAGCTATTTATAGTCATATGGGGAAAAATGCTTTAAATCACCAAGGATTAGAGAAATGCAAATTAAGAGAACTCTGAGGTACTACTTAATACCTATCAGATTGGCCAACCTGATAGAAAATGAAAATGACAAATGCTGTGGAAAAGCTGGAACATTAATGCACTGTAGTTGGAGTTATGAACTAGTCCAACCATTCTAAGTAACAATTTGGAACTATGCTCAAAGAGTTGTAAAACTGTGCATACCCTTTGAATCAGCAATACCACTATTAAGTCTACATTCCAAAAAGATCAAGAAAAAGTAAAAAGATCTATACATGCAAAAATATTTATAATAGCTCTTTTGTAGTGGCAAAGAATTGGAAATTGAGGGGATGCCCACCACTTACGGAATGGCTGAACAAGTTGTGCCATAGCATTATGACAGAACACTACTATGCTATAAGAAATAATGAACAGAATGGTTTCAGAAAAACCTGGGAAGACATATATGAATTCATGCAAACTGAAGTAAGCAGAACCAGGAGAACATTGTTACAGAGTAATAGTAATATTGTAAGGATCAACTGTGAAGGACTTAGCTATTCTGACTAAGGCAATGATTCTAGACCATTCCAAAGAATTCATAATGAAAAATGCTATCCACTCCAGACAGAGAACCAATAAGCTCTGAATACAGACTGGAACATATCTTTTTTTACTTTCTTTATTTTTCTTGGTTTTTGTGTGTGTATTTTCTTTTGCAACATGTATGATAATGGAAATGTTTTGTATGACTTCACATGTATAATCAATAACATATTGCTTGCTTTCTCAATGGGTGGAGGAGGGAAAATAGAAGGAGAAAATTCATAACTCAAATTTTTTTAAATAAATGCTAATTTTTTTAAAAAGGAAATCATCCAGTCCAAATCTCTTATTTTAAAGGTGAAGAGACAAAAGCTCAGGGAAGTTTATGGATCTCTCTCACCTAGTGTTACCTCCAAAGCGGAGGGGGAGGTGAAGGGGGAAGAGGTTAAACAGTGGAAAAAGAAGAGGATGGAAGAAAGGAAAAGGAGAAGAGGAGGAGGGAAAGGGGAAAAGAAAGAAGAGAAAGAGGAGAAGGAAAGAAGGAGAAGTGGAAAAGGAGGAAAGAAAGGGGAGAAGGAAGAAGAGAAGGAAAAGGAGGTAGAGGACAGGAGGGGAAGAGGAAAAGAAAGAGAAGATAGAGAAGAAGGGGAGGAGGAGAAGAGGGAAAGGAAGAAAAGGAGGAGGAATAAGTGGGAAGGAATAGGAAGAGGATGAATAGTAGAAAGAATAATATGAGGAAGAGGAGGATGATGAGAAACCCTAGACGCACAAAGCTCCCAACAGTCAGTACAAGCTCAAAGGATGGAGTTGAGAACAGAGAACTGAAGGCAGCCACATGGAGCCACCAGCCATCAAGTGCAGAGTCTCCAATCTCTGCACCCTGGGAAATTTAATGCAGTTGGGAAGCAGAATCACTATCAGCTACACTGTACTCAATTTTTATGACAGGGCCTGTACTGTTAGCAGCGAACTGATTGCAATAACTCAGAGATCTAAGTCCTCCATATAAGGTCTTGATAAGGGGAAGGGCTGGATGAAAAAAGGATCAGAGAATGGTGCACTTTGTGAGATTAAAACTATATACCATATAGACAGAAAGTGGGAATAAAGGAATAGTATAAAAAAATCACAAACTAGACAAAAGGCAACATCTAGTAGTGATGGAGAAATTCAACTATTTAGATAGTAATCAATCAAAAAGCATTTATTCAGTCCTCATGACATGTCTATCATAATCCTACGACAGAAGTATGGTACTCTATCCTACACAACATTTTTAAAGAGTGACGTCTTTCATGTATAGTCTATATAAAATTGCTTGCCTTCTCAAAGAAAGGGGAGAGAGAAAGGGAGAGAATTTGGAACTCAAAATTTAAAAAATATATTAAAAATTTTTGTTTACATGTAGCTGAGAAAACATGAAACAGATTTTTTTTTAATTTTTAAAAGGTGGAAGAAGCAACAGAGCAAAATTGGTTGTGATCTTCATTAACTGGGGAAGAAATGATGAGAATTTGGAGAAAAGTGAAGACTCCATTCCAGAATTTGTGATAGAGATGGAGAGGAAAGATGAGCACAGTATGGCATAAACCCTAGATTTGGGGAAAGTATATTTCAAAGGGGCAGAGGAAAGATAAATGGAATCCAGGAGTAAAATTTTATAGGGAAAATCAGTCTCATTTCTATGGGGCTAGCAAAAAAATGACCATATATAAATGTAATGATTACCATGACTCTAGAAGATTAATAATAAAGTTTGCTACTTACATTCTGACAGAGAGGTGATAGACTCAAGTTGCAGAATGAGACATCCATTTTTTTTAATTTTGGAGAGGGGAAGGCAGGGCAATTGGGGTTAAGTGACTTGTCCAAGGTCACATAGGTAGTAAGTGTGTCAAGTGTCTGAGGCCAAATTCGAACTCAGGTCCTCCTGACTCCAGGGCCAGTGCTCTACTCACTTCACTACCTAGCTACCTCTCCCCCCAGCTCCCACCCTCCCAGATATCCATTTTTGAACATGACCAACAAGGGAATCTGCTTTATTCGACATGTGTATTTGTTACAAGGTTTTTGTTTTTCCTTATTTTTCTTTTTCCTCAATGACAGGTGGTAAGAGGAGAAAAATGTTTCTTCACTGAAAAATGAATTATCCTAATTAAAAAGGAGTATTAGGAATTCACTGAAACCCATGAAGAACCCTTCACAGGGTACTCTCCCAGGGAAGAGCTGTACGGACTTCCCAAGTTTTCTACTCCTCTCATATCTATTCAGAATGCCAGAGGAGGATAAAGCTCACTGAAGTCTTCTTTTCTCACTTTTGTTCTTATATGTTTCTTTTATTTCAGATTACTTGGATAATAAACCCTTTTCTAAAATATCTGAAATAAATTTTTTTAAAACTAAAAAAAAAATAACATGCTAAAATAGAACATGGCCAGAGACAGTAAGGGGTCTGGGAATCACAACTTATGAAGGAATTCAGATTGTGTAGAAGGAGACAAAAAGATCTGGGAGGATGTGGAATATTTTCAAATATTTTCAAGAGTCCGTGTTAAAGAGGCAATTATTTTATGTGGTTCTCAAAGGAATGAACAAAACCAGTAAGAAGTTAAATGTAGGCAGTTTTCAGTGTAGGAAAAGGAAGAATTTTCTAACATTACGCAAAAATTAATTGTTTGGGGGTTTTGTTTTGGGAGGAAATACAGTAAGCTCTCCAACACTGGAGGTATTCAAGTAGAAGCTATGATTTAACTGTTGTCAGGGATGCTGTAGAGACGATTTTTGTTCATGAGGTAGAAGGTTGGCTAAAGGACCTCTAAGGCCCTTTCCAATTCTAAAATTTTATAACTCTCATGTAACTACTGAAAATCTAGTACCATCTTTTATTTTAAGGGTTTCATTTGATTTGTAAAGAAACACTGGGAGACTTTCCTGTCCACTGTACTGGAAATACAGTGGAATCTCAAATCAATACTGAAAGTACTGCAGGAGTTAGCTTCTGTCTAACCAAATTTTTTTTAGCACTACAGTTTACTATCAATTAAGTACAGCTGAAACAACTATAGTCTCTGCTAAGGCTACCTCATGTGGGGCTATGTGGGGCGCTCCCTGCTCCCTCCTTCCTTGATTGACTTTTTTCGGCTTCTTGCAGAAGCTGTTTCAGATATCCTCTCTCACTTAGCTCCCCTTTCCTTCCCTCTCAAAAGAAGATCGAGCATCGACTTTCCTGAGAAGATGCAGGGGTCACCCACGATGAAAGCCCTCTTTTCTCCTACTCTATAGCTCAGACTGATTTTACATGATACCTCAATAAATGTTTTATCTGCCTCTGTATTTGCTTCAGTCCTGACGAAGAAGCGGCCCTTGTCCTAGCCAAAGTCAACCTATCTTGATCCCTTCCTTTACTGATTCCTCTAAAAGCTTGCTTCTGTGAATGGAAGACCCTAGGCCCAAAAAGGGACCCTAAGGAAAACAGTCGGATCACAGATTACAGAAACATTTCATATCAGAGAAGAGCTTGAAAGGGACCCGGGAGGCAGAGTTCTCAGCTGCTCGAAAAGGGTTGGAATGGGTGAGATACTAATAGTTTGTAGGGCGGCTTTCTGGGGATTAAGGGAGAAGACATCTATAGACACAATAAGCCAGGAAGCAGGAAGTTTGGGAAATCACGAGCCTGCAACTACTGCTCATTGTTGTTTTTGAGCCATCAAGGTTGGATCTCCAAACTGGGCTAGAGTCCACTCACAAGGATCATTGGCATGTCACACAGTCCTGAGCCTCAAAAATCCTTCTAATTGTCTGGTTGTTGTGTTACCCCATTGTCCAGCTCCCCTGTGAAGAAGGGAAGCTCTGACATATCTAACAGGTAGTCACTACAAAGCCCATGTTCACACTTTTTAATCATTCTCTGTCTGTTTAATCTTTCCTTACGCACCAACTTCTTCCCTCCTATACAAAAATGACCAGGTCTCATTCATAATCCTCATAAAATCTTCACTTGATCCTGCCATCTCCAAAAACTTCTTCTCCCTCTTACAGCCAAACTTCATACTAACTATACCCATTTCCCTACCTCCTACTCATTTTTCAATCTGTGGCAATCTGGCTTCTGACCTGATTACTCTACCAAGACCATCCTCTCAAAGAGTACCAATAGTGTCTCAAAGGCTCGAAACAATGGTCCTTTCCTTAGTCCTCATGGTTCTTGACTTGTCAGTGCGGTTGACCATCATCTCCTTTATTCTTTTTCCTCCCTTAGCTTCTGTGAAACTTGCCCTCTTGGTTCTCATCACTCTCTAATCTCACTCTCTGGGATCTCCTCTTATCTACAATGTTTCTTGTCATTATCCTTTGTCATATTCATCCTCCATTCCCCCTAGTTTGGGTGTTTTGCAAGCCTTTATCCTAGGCCTTGACATGTATGTGAGACATGGCAGAAAATACCAATAGCTATTTAGAATATAACTTCCTTTGAAAAATGTTACAGAGGAGGATGGTAGAAATTTTTAAGAAGTATCTGTTTATAAAATATTGAAGATCCAGTGGCGGGGAAAATGACCATTAGAGACCATGATGGATGGACACAAGACCTCTCAAGGCTCCTGGACACATGTGCCCAGTTGCCAAATTGGTTTGGACTCTCATTATAGCTCCAAGTGCTCTGGGGCATGAACTGCCCCTGGCTCTGTCTACTACCACCATCCTCTTAATCTTAGATCCTGATTACCAGAGTTCATGGTGGCTTCCCTCGATGTGTCTCTACTTAACATATTTCAGGTCCAATGAGATTAAACTGGGTTCAGACCCCCTAGGGCATCCCTGTTCAGAGCACCCACATGCTTTAGGCTATTTATTGGAGTGCCTGCTGCCTTTCATTTCTTCTGATCCCTCTCCAAGTATCCAAAGACATCTGGCCAACTTCCTGTACAGTTTTGGACAAGATGGTGTAATTTACTGATTTTTTTTCCATGCTTTTCTTGATTGTTGATTTCTGGTGTCCTTTTAAATGTTCCTTATGTGTGAGAACTAGGCTTTCTCATTGCCATCTTAAATGAAAGTCTCAGTTTTGAATGCTTACAAATTAGAAGTATCTGCTCCAATCTTCAATGAGTGCCCAAAAAAAGCCCTGAAATTACTTAAGTTTTGCTATTTTTACATGTTAATATTTCTGCCAAAACTCTACCTAATCTGGCTCCAACCTAACTTTCCAGCCTTATTTCATACAGTTTCCCCTCATGTACTATGTGCTCCAGTTACATTGGAACTCAACATTCTATCTTCTGCCTACAGGCTACACAATGCTGCCCTCATCCAACCCTCCAATGCCACAAACACATTCTCTCCTCATTTACATTCATGAGAATCTCGCTTTTCCTTCAAGGCACAGGTTGGGTGCAGAATGCTGCTTAATACCATTTAGAATCAGGTAAATTAACAAATTAAAAAATGTTTCCATTCTGGGTCTCCTTATAGGCTTGCTCAAAGTTCTACCACTATTAGCTCTACTTCCTTTTTCTCTTTTTTTCTCCTTTCTTTATAAAAATATATAGTTGTCATCCGTGTATAGTTCTGGTTCTACTGAGTTCACTCAATCATCTCAGATCTATGTTTCCTTGTATACTTCATATTTATTGTTTTTCATTGGATCATAATATTGTAGTAACTTATTACATTCAGCTGTTCTCCATTTCTGGACATATGGGTTGTTTCTTTATTTTGTTATTACAAATGGAGCACCTATGAATATTTTTTTATTGAGAGGAAATGCTAAGATTTTGTTTGCAATTCTTACTGCCTGATTGGCCCATCCCTTTTTTCAACCATACATTTCTTTGATAATATATTCTATGTCCCTTCTCCTATGCAATTCTTTATTGGTAATAGGTTGTACTTATGCCTACCTTTGTCCTTTGGGTGACCTGAAACTTTAATTTTTCAGAGACATGTAACATCACCAGAAAAATATTGTGTTAAATAAGATGGGACTTTCTTTTCAGGAAGGAGCTTGGGGTCATTAAAAACATTTTGTAGTTTCTCAAAGGCAATCCAAACCGCTTTCCTCTTACTCAATATTTACTGTTTATTTTCAGTGTCTGTCTAAGACACATGGATCTATCAGCTCCATGGGCTGTTCTTCCAGCTGTTTATCACAGTCTGAACAAAAGACAATCTTCATTCCACGTGGTTTTTCCTATGTAGAGAGTTAGATCTGACTCTTTTCAGCGATTATGGATCCCATTTAGGAGGCTCTGGAAGGTTCTAATATTCCCTCTCTCCTTGTTTTAGGCTATATATGATCTTTATAATCAAGGGGCATTGAACAAACTTTTCTCTTCTATCAAAGAATCTAATAGAAATTTAACATATGCATGGGAGACACTTTATTGGAGGAAAGTCTTTAAGGCAGGATTTTGTTCTTTAGTGAAAACATATCCAGGAAATATGTGATAAGAAATGGAGGTGAGGGGCAGCTAGGTGGCGCAGTGAGTAGAGCACTGGCCCAGGAGTCAGGAGAACCTGAGTTCAAATGCGGCTTCAGACACTTGACACACTTACTAGCTGTGTGATCTTGGGCAAGTCACTTAACCCCAACTGCCTGGCTTTCCTCCCCTGCAAAAAAAAAAAAAATGAACGCTAAAAAGAAATGGAGGTAAGCCCAACAAAAAAAGAGATAATTTGTTAGCAGCCTGAATGGTGCCCTGGTACTAACAGAATGCTAAAAGATCCCAGCACGTTGATTGTATTTCCTATGGAATATTTATGGGAGGACATTAGTAAGAAATACACAAGATACAATGAAGAGATCATATATCCACTGAAAAAGTACTACGAAAGTTTGGTGATTTTAGTAAGAAATCTCATTTGTGGAAAGTAAATCTTAATACCTTCTAATAAAGAGATAATAATATTACTGAATAGAGGAGGAATAATGAACTAAGTAGAAACAAAATTCCACTAAACACAATAAGGTACAGTGGAATGAGCAGTGAATTTTCAGTCAGATGTCCTGAGTCTGAATTATAGATCTGAAACTTATTACCTGTGTGATCCTGGGTATGTCATGTGATGTGTGTCAGCCTCAGTTTCCTCATTTGTAAAAGGAAGCAGTTAGACAAGGTGATTTCTATGGTCCCTTCCAGGTCTGAATCATATGATCCTATAGTCCAGGGTTATTATCATGTGGCTAGGGCTTATCTCTAGGCCTTATTATCATGTGGACTCAAATATACTGATGTTCTAATTAGGTATCCTGCATGTAGTAAAAGTATGACAAAATTAATCAATACTTTTCACAGTACTATATGATCTCTGAATAGTGACCTATTTCTGTTTCTCAAATATATCACATGCATTTAATTTTAATGACCTTCTTCCCCTACCCCCACAAGGAGATGGATAAATCTATTTGAAAAGTGACATTAAGGTTGTGAAACCAAACAATACAGTAAACAAAAAAAATCTATAATCTTTAATCATTCTGATGTACACCTTGGAAAAAGAAAAAGAATAATTGAGAATCAGTGCCAATGTCAGCCTCAACTTTAAATTTCCTGAATTTCATCACTTGGTATTTGTATCACAACTTTAATGTTATTTAACTAAAGGATCAAATCTGAAAGCATAGCAGATTCTTAGCATGCCACTCTTATTGGAAGTAGTGTATAATACATTTGCTGTTGACAAATCTAATTCATTAAGGGTGAAACAGATGCACTATAAAATAACTGACTCACACAGTTATCTATAGCACCTCTTCTAATTTATTCCGGTTTCCCTTTTGACTGAACTTGTCACAGTTTTCTTTTCAGAGTTCGAGTATTATACCTTATATTCAATACTTTCAACATGTTTAGACAAGTCATAAGTTAAACAAGCAGTAGTACTTTATATTCTAGAAATGCCAAAGAAGAGTAGAACAGAGGCATACTTACTGGTTATTTCTTTCATTTCAATGATTTGCAACTAAAGACAAGCAAAGTCAGTTAGCATTAGTTTCATCACAGACAAAGGATGAATAAAGACATAATGTTTGGGTAGGAGGAGGAATTTAAAAGAAGGGAACATAAAAAGACACACTGTAAACTCTGCTGCAATGTCATGAGAAAGACTTGGTTTTTAAATTGAATTGTGCTTCCCCTGACACTGGATATCAGATACATCATAAGGATGACAGCTGGCTGGCACACTGACTTTTCTACAGAAAAGTGTTAAATGTCTATCTCTTAGAGGCTAACAGAATCAAGAAAATCAGTAGGCAGAGTACAAATTAATCAGAAAAAAATTTAATAAGCCAATATTTTCTGTTCAGAAATTTTAAGAAATGAGCTTTTTTGTCATTCCTAGTAGTTTGAATATAATTTTCTCAAAAGCTTGTCAGTGACAGGGTTGCCCTTTTAATAAATATCTTCATCATAAGAATTCTTCCCAACATATTTGTATAATGCTAATCTGGATGGCAAGCCTATAAAAATAAGTAGATAGATCTCGATTTCACAAATAGGGGTAATTAAAAAACACAATCAACACATCATTAAATCTATCTACCCACGGTTCTTAGAAATGTGTTAATGGCTTCACACAAAACTAATACAATATGAGATTGGTCAATCAAGAACAGATAGAAATGTATCATGGAAATTGGAGGATGATCCAACAATAAAAGCACATCTATTAATAGGATAACCTATAGGATTCAGACACTCAGGCTAAAAGTTTTTTGTTACAATGGGCACCTACTCAAATACATTCAAACAAATGAGGCACAAAAAGAAAAATTGATACAGAAGCAGCTAGTGGGGGAGGGTGGGTATTGCTGGAGCCCTACTTTAACTGGGAATGGGTTAAAGAAGGAACAATATATATCTAGAAGGGTATGAAAGTCTTCTAAATTCAGAAAAAAATAAGAGAAGGAGAAAGGTGGGGGTGGGGATAGGATAAGGGAAGGACTTTTTCTTGGGGAGGGGAGTTTAAGGAACAGAAGGGTAAGGTAGTGGATAAAAGTAAAGCAGTAAGGAAAGATAGGGTAAATAGGTTGAGATGGATATGAGTAAAAACAGGAGGAAAATACAGAAGTAATTATAGCTTAGAATGTGAATGGAATAAATTTACCCATAAAGCAGAAACGGATAGCAGATTAAAAGTCTGAATTCAACAATACGTTCTTCTCAGGAAACATAAAAATGAGAGATACATACAAAGATTAAATAAAGGGCAGGAACAGAATTCAGTACATAAAAAAATTATAGATAGTAATTGTGAACTCAAAGTTAAAATTAAAATAGATTTAATTAAAAGTGAAAAACAGAGAAAAATCTGTGTCAGCAATGTTATTCAATACTGTTTCAGACCATTTGAAATACCTAGACAGTATTAAATACCTGAGCATATAACTGCCAAAACAGACACATGAGTTATATGAACATAAATATAAAATATTTTTATACAAATAAATTCAGATCTAAATAATTGAATTAATTATTGTTCATGGGTAAAGCCAGTATAATTTTTAAAATGACAGTTTTACCTAACTAATCTATTTATTCAATGTCATCCCAATTAAATTACTAAAAATTTATTTTACTGAGTTAGAAAAAATAATAACAAAGTTCATTTGGAAGAACAAAAGGTCAGGAACTTCAAAGAAGACAAGGAAGAAGGATGTGAAGGAAGTAGATTCAGCAATATCAGACCTTAAACTACATTACAAGGTAAGAGCAGTGTTGAAGTATAAAAAGTATAATTTCAATTACTTTAAATTAAAATTTTCTTGTATAAATAAAATGTATGTAGCCAAGAACTGAAGAAATGCAGAAAATTCGGGGGAAAACGTTCATAGACAATCTCTCAAATAGGGTGTGAGTGGATTGGAATATTGCTGTGATGTAGGAAATGATGAGTTGATTGATTCAGAAAAACATGGAAGACTTGGACTTACGAAGGAAGATGCTGTCTACCTTCAGAGAAACAGATGATAGCAGGAAATAAGCATGGTACTGTCTTACATATTTGTGTATGAGTATATATGTATTTATAGATATCTATGTATACATATATATGTATGTATGTATGTATATGTGTGTGTGTGTGTGTGTGTATCCACGCTTAATTGTAACCTTCTTTAGGCTAGGGGAGGGAGGGAGGGGAAAAACTAGAATAAAAAGTGCACAGCAGAGAATAAAAGAAAACCAGCAAGGAAGCAAAGCTGGGCAGCTTTGAAAATAATGTATAGTATTTATTATATAGGTTTTCTTGAAATGGAAATTTGTTATGATATATTGAATCCTCTCTGCTGTGTACATGAGTTTTTTCTTTTCTTCTCTCATTTTGTATTTAAATTTAAAATAAAAAAATTATCAAAATAAATACATGTAGTATAAGAAATGGAAGGGGTTGTTCCTCCTAAAACAATTAAAGATTTGACACAGAACGATCAGTATGTATTATTTGAATGAATTAGTTTACAAAAAAATGGTTATTTCTAAATCATAAAATCCTAAACTGACCTATGACCTCACATTTGATCTCAAACCTGATATAATAATCATTACTGGTACATCCTACTTTAAGAAAACCAAATATTTGAAAATTTAAACCTTCAAAAACAGAGGGGCATTCCTTCTGTCACATTGATATACCTCCTCCCAGTGCTCCAACCAGAGAACTCAAGGGATGGAAACAGGGTTGAGAGAAAGTAGCAGGACTAAGTGATGGGAGAATGGCAAATTATTCTTCTGAGCAGGGATTTTTAAAAGCACCAGTTGGATTGATTTGCAAGTCCAAACAATACCCCAACCCACAGAGAGGTATCCCAGCCAGCAAACCACACTGGATAAAAAGGGAAATTCTGCGTATGCTCCCTCCCTCTTGAGAAGCTGCCACTCCCGGGCCTGCAGGACACCAGGCTGAGATGCTGCAGCACGGACCGGGTGCCTGCCTGCAGAAGGGATTCATGGGACCCGGATCAGCAGTAGCTGGAGTAGAGGTCGAGGATTCCTTTCCTTCCTCTTGTGACTTCAGAGTTTGAGGAGAGCTCTCCCAGCTGAAAATATTCTGGATCCTGTAGGTAAAATTGTGAACTGAAGTTTTTAACAGGTTGGCAGCTCCTCAGTCACATGCAGCCATTTGGGGTGTCCCATGTTCTATCTTTCCATTTCATGCAGTATATGTATTTTAAATTTTAGTGTGAGTACTGGGGTCTGAAGATTTTTTGGTCATTCAAAAAGAAGAAGAGATAAGTATCTTAATGAGAAAGATGACATAAGCTTAACCTAAGCTACAATTGGAAATTTTCCTGGAACTATAGGCAGGGGCATAGAACACCAAAGCCGTGATAGATATATGAAATATTATAGGCAAATTATTTTACATTTTAAAACCCTAGACTGAACCTAGAAGAACCTGGGCCGCATAGGGGAAGGAGAAGGGAAGAAGACACATGCTGAAGTTTCTAAACTTTTTGCAGCTACAGAATTAGCTTAGGAGTATGATCTATCATACCACCATTTTAAGTGAAGATATGATTTTATTAAATACAGAGATTTCTTACTGCATTTTAAACAGAATTTAGTTTTTGCACAACTTTTTAAGAACACATTTCAGTGCATAAAATGCTTGAAAAGCTGCATTTAAAATGTGCACAGGTTTGTGCCAGATGCTCTGGGAGACAGAAAATATATGCGAGCTTAAAATTAATTTGGGGAGATGACTAATATTAACAATAATTTCAAAATAATAATAAGCTAACATTTATATAGCACCTATTATGTGCCAAGCAATATGCTAAGAACTTTATAATTATCATCTTATTCGATTCATATAAGTTATGTGCTATTATTATCCCCCCTTCACAGATGAGGAAACAGAGGCAAATAGGGAATAAGTGACTTGCCCAGAGTCATACAGCTAGGACATGTCAACCATATTTGAACACAGGTCTTCCTGACTCCAGACTCAGTTCTCTACCCACTCCACCACCTAGTTGCCTATCGCTTAGCTTCGTTGTATATAAAATAATATGAGATAGTAACTAAGGCCTTATATAATTATATACTAAATTGGTATGGACTAAAAGTGCTATAGGAGTTCAGAAGAAAGAGAGACTTGGAATAGTCCTAAATGTCTTGGAAAAAAATGGTACTTTAATTGAATTTTGTAGGATAGGTGGGATTTGAATAGGCAGGTGGGGGAATCCATGGGAATATGGAGGGAAAATCATGACAAGGGCAATGAAGAAATTTCCCTGACTAGGATGCTACCTAGTAAATATTTTCAAAAACAAACACCCTTTGTCCTTTCAAGGTTGTGTTGCGTTAAAACAAAAAGTAAATGCTTTTCAAAAAAAAAAAAACCATGTGGGAAAAAAAAACACAGGAAAGGGGCAGCTAGGTGGTATACTGAGTAGAGCACCGGCCCTGGAGTCAGGAGGACCTGAGTTCAAATCCAGCCTCAGACACTCAACACACTTACTAACTGTATGATCTTGGGCAAGTCATTTAACCCCAATTGCCCTGCCTTCCCCCCTCAAAAAAAAAAAAAACAAATGTGTGACTGAGAGAGTGTTTGGTAAAAAGATGTTTGGAAATATTTTTGTCAAAAAAAATGGGACATGCCAAGCTGAGTTATGCTGTCAAACTGCAGGGAATAGGCCTTGTGATGATGATGCTGACAGGAGGGACGTGGAATGGAAATGACCAAAAAAGTACATTCATTAAAATTAGCAAATGTGTAAAATTTCAGAGGGGTAAACACACATAAAATCTGTCAGGATCCTGCAACATCTGACACAGATGTGTTTGAGAGGATAGGGATCTTGTAATCACTGCCTTGCAGTCCTGAGATGACTGTTATGCTCAAGACTTCAGGTAGTTTGCAGCATAGCATACCATGTGCTTCAATAGGGAATGAAGCCCCACACACTTACTACCTGTGTGATCCTGGGCAAGTCACTTAAACCTGTTTGCCTCAGTTCCTCATCTATATAATGAGCTGGAGAAGGAAATGACAAACCACTCCAGCATCTTTGCCAAGAAAACCCCACATGGAGTAGGACACGATTGAAATGACTAAACAACAAAAGTTTCTGTAGGAGAAGAGTAACCAGCATTGCTCTATATATGGAGGTTATGATAGAAATACAGCTGATAAAGATGTGACCAAAAGAAGTTCATTAGTAGCCACTCAAATGTAATTAGGTAATAATAATATTTAAATAGAAATGATATAATGAGAATCATGATAATTTTTGGTAGTCGTTGGATTAAGGAAGGGAATGAGTTCTTTACTGAAGTAGTAAATGTGCAAAAAGAAAAATGGCATTCTAAAAATGAAATATAGTTTTATATTGTACAATTAAAAATTCAAAATGGATTTCCATCAAAATTATCTAGGAAATTTTAAAATCTAGCCCTCTAAGATTATATGTTGCACAGCAATTGTGCAATTGTGAATTGGTCAAAAGAGTTTCTTCACCGGGGTTCCCTACACCAAGGAATAACAGGTTAAAATCACAGTAAAACAATGCAATGGAAATAAACTCTCACTCTTCAGTTTATCCCTTTCTACTCCTGTCACAGTGAAGCTTACTGAAAAGCATCTTCAGCAAATTTGTTATTATGGAGATATGATAAATCATCATTATCTCATTATTCCTGTTCTTCGCTACTCCTTTTTCTTATTCTCCCAATCAATCCCACGGGATAACACTGGAAATATATATTGTCATATTCTTAATTAATACTAGTATTTCTGATGTTAACTTCACTCAGATAAAACATTCCTTTTTTGTTCCTAATCAATCATATAAATATGAACAATTTTTAATCTAGACTTATGAATTTATCATATGGTGAATTCCCAGTGAGAAACTCCTTCATGGATGCTGATAGGTCAATCATCTGTAATTTATAGTTTAGACAGTTGTATAACACACCAAGAGGTTAAATGATAGTCGCATAATGAGTATATGTATGAGATAGGACATGTCTCATACATATGCTCATTAGGACAAATTTTCCTAATTCCAAAGCTTGCCTCCTATGCCCTATGCAAGCTGCTCCTCTCTTTTGTTTCTAAATCAGATCCTAAATCCATTATTTCTATAATATAAAGTATAAGTTTCCTTCCTTTTGAAGTATAGATATTACTAGTTGCCTGGTTGACATAGTGATTGTGTTTAATTGGGTGGAAATGCTTATTTAAGGCTTTTCCTCTTACGTATACACCAAAAAAGATCTGGTGAGAGGAAAATTCCATAGATATGATAAATAAGCAGAATGTCGACACAGGAAGGAATAAAGAAAATCTGTTCTCCTATTAAGTCTGCAAAGAAATACATGCTGCAATATATGAAATCACCATAAAAGAATGGTTTTGCTAGGACAATTTTCTGCAAGTTTTTATGATGTCTATAAAAGAAGGCCTTTTAGAATGTATCTTTGCTGAGTGTTCCATTCTCACCACAACTCAGTTAATTTATAAATTTTCACAGCAGAGTGGAGTTTCATGATATGCCTTGATTTTAATGCCAATATCTCTAGCACTGAGCAAATTAACCTACTTATCCCCTTCTCAACTCTTTATCTACCAGCCACACTCCAATTGGGTAATACAACATAAAGAGAGGAATTTATTTACACAGAATAACAAAGGATATCAAAGGAACAGGAATAATACATAAAGGAAACATAAGAACCAATATCTGATAAACCAAATAATAAGTTATTCTCATACCTAACAATGCAATTATGAAAGATAATCAACTCTCTTAACTACATCACAATATATGAATACAGGTTTTCATGTCTCACTGCCTGAATTGAAAGCAATTACTCAGTCCTCAGATTTTCTCCACAGCCCTCCTTGAAGGTGATTTCACCTCACTGAAAATTTACAGGATTTTTCAAATTCATATATCTTTAAAACTCTATTCAGAGAAATAGCTAGATTAGAACCTTTCATTACTAAGGCTTAAATCCAGGCATCCCAGGTTTTGGAATGCTGTTCTCTGTGATTGATGCCCTCTTTTAAACAATGGACAAAGGTTAGATGGGCTTAGTAAAACACTGTAAGATAATCACCATCTAAGTTATTTTTAACTCAACTAAAACCAATGGTGAAAACGTGAAACTTCAGCCCATACTGTATCCACTCCTACTTTATGGGTAATTTTTCATCTGTCTTGACTCAACTTCTCAGTACCACCCACCATCGACTAACATGGCCTCAACCTCCCATAAATCAATCTGCAGCATCAGAAGATAGAGAATGGCAACACTCTCCCTCAACCCTATCCCTCTCACCTTTCAGCATCATAGATTTTAGAATCCAAAAGGTTTAATCTTTGCTGTAGGAAGAAGGTATTACTAATTCACTACTGCAAGTGCTTCAACTCTTCTGGAAATCAATAGGGAAATAAGCAAGGAAGGTTACTAAGTTGATAATGCCCTGTGATTCACATATCTCAATACTAGAACTATATATCCCAAGCTGGTTAGTCCCATAGTTTAATTAATTTAATTATTTAATATTTTTATTTTAATTAACTTTAATATTTAATAATTTAATTAATAGCAGCATTATCTATAATAACAAAAAGTTGAAAACAAAACAGGTACTCAACAATTAGGGAATTGGTAAATAAATTACAGTATTTGAATATAAAGAAATATTACTACTCTATAAGGAAAGATGAATAAGAAATCTGAGAATTAGGTGATGATATAGATGAAGCAATACAAAGTAAAGCAGGCAAAGCCAAAAGAACAAATGACTTCAACAATATAAATGAAGTCAATATGGAGTGGCAACAAAATTCTGGTGAAACACAAGGTGCAAGGTGAGTACCACATTGCCAAATTTAAAGGACACGTCTGTCTTTTCTGTGATTAATCAATAATCTGTATGGGCAGTTGTGGAGAAGTATGTATTATGGCAAAACAAAATTATCAATAATTTTTAAAAGTAAAAGGCTTAATCTGTGTGTGTTTGTTCATGAACATAGATGCAGCATGATATGAAGGAAACTTTTAGTTACAGTCCTAATCAGCATCACCGTTATCTAACAATTTAGAAACAGAATTCTCTCCACATCACGAAGGCTCTGATAGTGATAAAAAGTCCTCTTTTCAACTGACTCATGAAGCTTCCGTAAAAAGTCAGCAAGCAGGCCAAGTTAACAAAGGACCAGGTTTTCCTGTCACCCAAAAGCAGAGAACATGCCATCACAGGTGTAGAGCTGGAAGGTACACTGAATGTTATATAGTCCAATGGTCTACAAACTCATTTGACCTAACCCCTCTACCAAGTTAAAGAGACAAAGAGATTGGGGCGGAGGGGGAGGGGGAAGGAGTGAGGGGTAGAGGGGGGGAGAGGAAGAGAGAGAGAGAGAGAGAGAGAGAGAGAGAGAGAACACTCTGACATACGTATATTTACTTACAAATGATTTTTCAGTCACATGTGACTCTTCATGACCCTATTGTTTTCTTGGCAAAAATACTGGAGTGGATTGCCATTTCCTTCTCCAGCTCATTTTACAGATGAGAAAACTGAGGCAAACAGGGTAAGTGACTTGCCCACTGTCACACAGCTAGTGTCTGAGGCCGGATTTGAATTCAGGGAGATGAGCCTTCTTGGCTGCAGGCCTAGCACTTTATCCATTGTGCCACCTAGCTGCCCCTATAAATTATATACATATAATACTAAGATTTATATAGATGCAAAAACACACAAAATAGACATTTTTAAAAGGATGAGATAAAGAGGAAATAATACTTATACCTAGAATCAAGGGAGCCACTAGACTTTACTGAGTAGAAGCATAAAATGGTTAGACCAGCACTTGTGGAAAATCACTTTGGTGGCTGTTGGGGAAGATGAATTAGAGAAGGGAGAGGTGAGAACAATTAAGAGTCTACTGAAATAATTCAGGCAAAGTGATAAAAGCCTGAACTAAAGTGGTGGTTATTTGAGTACGGAGAAGGGGGTCTGTATGAGAGATGTTAGATGGGTAAATATGGCAAGATACAGCAAATGGGTAGACGTGCAGGGTGATGAAGAGTGAGGTGTTGAAGTGCACATTAAAGTTAAGAACACCAACAAGTGGAAGGATAGTGGTTCCCCCGAAAATTATTAGAAAACTTCTGAAAAGGGGATGGTTTGGGTGGAAAGATAACAAAATAAGATCTATAGTGAAAATCTAAATACATCCACGTTTGCTTATCCTTTGCTATAGTTTCCCACTGAAAAAATAAAAGAGGTGGAAGTGGAGTCAAGATGATAGAGTGATTGGAAGGAGTACATACAAGCTTCCCTCCACAAAACTCCTCCAAAGGGATCTAGAAAATGTACCAGAACATATCTCAGTTGGAAAATCCACAGAGTCCCAGTGAGTCATTTGTCCATCCCAGCTCAGCAGAGACACAGACAGGGAAGCCTGCAGGCACTGAGGACATGAGCACATCAGGAGCACTCCAGTACCCAGGGAGAGGTTACATACCAGGAAAAGAGGAGGTCCCAGGCCCATAGGAGGGCATCAGCAGAACTGTTCTGGGGCACTGCAACAGAAACAGATATAACTAGCAGCTTTGTCACCAGCTACCTGGTTCCAAGTCCGGCGAGCACAGAGGAAGGGGTCCTAGGTCCTCAGGTAGGGAGGCCTTGAGGTCCCAAGCAGCAGAAGTGATAGCATCAGTGTTGTAGCTCAGACCACAGCTGTGAAACAGGGTCTCAATTCTACCATCTAGCCCACTCTGCAGAGAATGACCAGGGAAAGAATCCCAGACCAAAGGGGAGCCTACACTTGTCAATGAACCAGTGGAGCTTTTCAACTAGGGGTTGATTCCAACAGCACTCTACTCTTAGTCAGGCCCAAACTCACATCAGAAACCAGCAGAAATTCAGACCAGATTGTAGCAGAATTTGTCCCGGATCAGACCACGTTAGGAGCACCAAAAGTTTGCATATCCATCCTGGAGTAACGCAACATTCCATACTCCAAGAAAGCAGCAACAGGATCAACTCAGACTTCCCTCCAAAAGTGCTGCAGAGCCCTACCCTAATATCAAGTTCAAAGTCAGGAAATAGGCTAGAAAAATTAAGCAAACAAAGAAAAAATCTACCATAAAGAGCTTCCTGATGGCAGGAAACCTCAAGACACAAACCCCAAAAAAGAGAATGATTATAAAACATCTATGAGTAATGCCTAAGAGAAAAACACAACTTGAGCACAAACTCAAATAGAATTCCTGTAGGAGATAAAGAATCAAACTAAGAGTTAAAAAACATTTTCATAAAAGAAATTAGTAAAAATGCAAAAGGGGAGAAAAGGAAAAGAAATGGAAAAGAAATAAAAGCTACAGAAGAAAGAATTAGAAAGGGAATTTGCTTGTCACAAGAGATACAAAACTTTGCCCCAGCAACAAAGCCCCTGTAAATGGTACAAATAGAAGCCAATGATTTCATAAGGCAAGAAGAAATATTTAAAACAAAATCAAAAGGCTGGGGGAAAAAAGGAGAAAAATGTAAAGTATCTCAGGGCAAAAACTAACTTGGAAAACAAATTAAGGAGAAAAAAATTTAAGAATCATTGGACTTCATCTCCAGAGAAAGAATTAACAGAGTCTGAATGCAGATTGAAGCATACATTTTCTTTACTTTTTTAATTTTCCTTGCTTTCTTGCAGTTGTTTTACAACAAGACCAATGTGGAAATATGTTTTTCATGACTGCACATGTATAACCTACATCAAATTGCTTGCCTTCTCAATGGAGGGGGGGGAGAATGGAGGGAGGGAGAGAATGTGGAACTCAAAACTAAAAAAAAAATGTCTCAAATTGTTTTTCATGTAATCATAGAAAAAATAGGGGCTGAACCAAGACAGCGGCTAGAAAGCAGGAACTTGCCTAACGCTCTCCCCCACATCCCTCCAAACACCTACAAAAAATGGCTCTGAACAAATTCTAGAGCCGCAGAACCCACGGAATAGCAGAGGGAAGCAGGGCTCCAGCCCAGAACAGCCTAGATGGTCACTGGGTAAGGTCTATCGCACAGAGCTGGAAGCGTAGAAGAGCAGAGCCCAGCATGGGCTGCACCCATACCAAATGGAACGGGAGCTGGGTGGAACAGGCCATAGTGCCCTGAATCAGTGAGCTGTGGCAGTTTACCAGACTTCTAACCCACAAACACCAAAGACAACAGAGCAGGTTAGTGGGAAAAAGCTTCAGGGACAGAGTGAAAGGAGTTCGTGGTGGGCTACCACCCCAGGGGCAACAGAGGTGGTACAGCTCTGAGGCTGCTTCCAGAGCTACAGCTGCAGTTGCTTCCTGCCCCAGGCCCACCTGGTGGGAGGAATTAAGTGGCTGATCCCAGCAGGAGTGCAGAGCCTGCTCATATCCGAGTCGTAGTCCGGGTTGGCAGTTCTTGGGGGACGAAGAGTGTTGGTGTGGCAGAGCTTGCTGTGTAGAAAAAGCTCTGAAAACAACAGCACATCCCCTCAGGCTTGGGAAAAAGTACTCTCTACTCTACAAGCAGTCATACCCCGATAAAAAAAAACTCAAGGGTCAAGTAGTTGGCTGAGAACATGAACAGGCAGGGAAAACGAACTCAGATTCAGACTCAGACTTTGGAATTTTTCTTTGGTGACAAAGAAGACCAAAACATACAGCCAGAAGAAGTCAACAGAGTCAAAGAGCCTACATCAAAAGCCTCCAAGAAAAATATGAATTAGTCTCAGGCCATGGAAGAGCTCAGAAAGGATTTAGAAAAGCAAGTTAGAGAAGTAGAGGAAAAATTGGGAAGAGAAATGAGAGTGATGCAGGAAAACCATGAAAAACAAGTCAATCACTTGCTAAAGGAGACCCAAAAAAATACTGAAGAAAATTACCCCTTAAAAATAGACTAACTTAAATGGCAAAAGAGCTCCAAAAAGCCAATGAGGAGAAAAATGCCTCGAAAGGCAGAATTAGCCAAATGGAAAAGGAGGCCCAAAAGACCACTGAAGAAAATACTACCTTAAAAATTAGATTGGAACAAGTGGAAGCTAGTGACTTTATGAGAAATCAAGAAAGTATAAAACAGAAATGAAAGAATGAAAAAACGGAAGACAGTGTGAAATATCTCATTGGAAAAACCACTGACCTGGAAAATAGATCCGGGAGAGATAATTTAAAAATTATTGGACTACCTGAAAGCCATGATCAAAAAAAAGAGCCTAGATATCATCTTTCAAGAAATTATCAAGGAAGGCTGCCCTGATATTCTAGAGCCAGAGAGTAAAATAGAAATTGAAAGAATCCACCAATCACCTCTGAAAAAGATTGCAAAAAGAAAACTCCTAGGAATGTTGTTGCCAACTTCCAGAGCTCCCAGATCATGGAGAAAATCTGCAAACAGTCAGAAAGAAACAATTTGAATATTGTGGAAAGGGATCAAAGGGCTTGGAATATGATATTCCAGAGGTCAATGGAGCTAGGATTAAAACCAAGAATCACCTACCCAGCAAAACTGAGCATTATGCTCCAAGGCAAAATATGGATTTTCAATAAAAGAGGAATTTCAAGCTTTCTCAGGGAAAAGAGCAGAGCTGAATAGAAAATTTTACTTTCAAACACAAGAATCAAGAGAAGCATGAAAAAGTAAACAAGAAAGAGAAATCATAAGGGACATACTAAAGTTGAACTGTTTTGTTTACATTCCTACATGGAAAGATGATGTGTATAATTCATGAGATCTCAGTATTAAGGTAGCTGAAGGGAATATACATATACATACATACATACATATATACACACACACACACACACACACACACAAAAATATATATATATATACACATATATACATATGTATATATATATATATATACATATATATATAGACAGAGGGCACAGGGTGAGTTGAATATGAAGGGATGATATCTAAAAAAATAAAATCAAATTAAGGGATGAGAGGGGAACATATTGAGAGAGGGAGGAAGGGAGAGATAGAATGGGGTAAATTATCTCGCATGAAAGTGGCAAGAAAAAGCATTTCGTTGGAAAGGAAGAGGTGGCAGGTGAGGGGCAATGAGTGAATCTTGCTGTCATCAGATCTGACTTCAGGAGGGAGTAACATACACACTCAAATGGGTATCTTACCCCACAGGAAAGAAGGAGGAAGGAGATAAAAAAGGGAGGATGATGGAAGGGAGGGCAGATAGGGGGAGGAGGTAATCAAAAGCAAACACTTTCAAAAAGGGACAGGGTCAAGGGAGAAAATTGAATAAAGGGGGACAGGATAGGAGGGAGCAAAATACAGTTAGTCTTTCACAAAATGAGTATTGTGGAAGGGTTTTGCATAACGATACACATGTGACCTTGAATTGCTTGCCTTCTTAGGGAGGGTGGGTGGGGAGGAAAGAGGGGGGAGAATTTGGAACTCAAAGTTTTTACATGCAACTGGGAAATAAGATATACAGGTAATGGGGCATAGAAATCTATCTTGCCCTACAAGAAAGTAAGGGAAAAGGGGATGGGAGGGGAGTGGGGTGACAGATGGGAGGGCTGACTGGGGAATGGGGCAATCAGAATATATGCCATCCTTGAGTGGGGTGGGGGTAGAGATGGGAAGAAAATTTCTAATTCAAAATCTTGTGGAAATCAATGCTGAAAACTAAAAATATTAAATAAAAATTTTTTTAAAGTCAGAGAAAAAATAAAATATGAATTCTTGAAAAAGAATCACTGGACTTTCTGAATGTGACGATCAAAAAGAAAAAAGAGCCTAGATATCCTATTTCAAGAAATCTTAAATGAAACCTGCCCAGATCTCTTACAACCAGAAGGCCAAGTAGAAAGAGAAAGACTCTACTGGGCTCCTCATAAAAGAAATCCAAGATGGAAACTCCTAGAACTATCATAACCAAAATCCAGAGCTTCTAGGTCAAAGAAAAAAATACTGTAAACAGCCAGAAAGCAAGAATTCAGGTACTGAGGATCTACGATTAGGATCACATACAATTTAGCAGCCACCACTATGAAGGAATGGACATCCTAGAATACAATATTCAAGAAGGCAAAGAATATGGGCTTATAGCCAAGAATAACTTACCCAGCAAAAGTGAGTCTAATGCTACATTTCAATGAAACAGAAAGGATTTTCAAGCACTCCTAATGAAAAGACCAGAGTTATAAAGAAACTTTGAATTTCAAACATGGGAGTGAAGAGAAACATAATAAGGTACACATGAATTAACAATGATAAAGGATAAACTGCTTACTTATGTAGACAAATGCCCAAAACCCTATCATCATCAAGTTTATAGAGAGAACCCAATTAGACAAAGCTTGGGAGTGGTTCTCTTGTGTCTTAATTGTCTTAAGAAAAGAATGGAAAAAGAAAAGAGAAAGGAAAAGGAGTATACTAGGGGAGGGGGTTGGCAAAGGGAATGGAAAGTTGGGGAAAATTATCACACAATCAGAGTGTACAAGTAGACATCTATACAAATAGGATGGGAAATGCAGCTGACGCTTGAATCTCATGCTTATCTGAACTGGACAAAAAAAGGAAAAAATACACAACATGGTTGGGTAAAGAAATACTTTTCATTCAACAGTAAAATCAAAGGAAAAAGAAAGAAGGGGAAAGAGTAATTAGAGGGAGGGGAGATTAAGGGAAGGGTTGGTCCCGAGCAAAACAAAGTCTAAGGATGAGCAAAATAATTTATACTTCTTTTGGAGGTGACAAATGATGAGAATCCTAGGGGATGCCCATAAATTGGGAAATGGACGAGCATGTCAAGGTATATAAATGTGATGGAAGAAAACTATTTTCCTGAATTCTTATCAGCATATGACCAATCAAGATTCCAAATTGCTAATGATGGGCAGCTAGGTGGTGTAGTGAGTTGCGCACCCACCCTGGAGTCAGGAGGACCTGAGTTCAAATCCAGGCTCAAACATTTGGCACATTTATCAGCTGTGTGACCTTGGTCAAGTCACTTAATCCCAATTGCCCTGCCTTCCTCCCTCCAAAAAGCAACAACAACAACAAAAACCAAAGGGCTAATGATAAAACACGCTACCCATCTGAGAGAGGACTTTTAGAATAAAGAATGAGACAACTAATTTTTGTACATGGCCAGTGTGGACATTTGTTTTGATTGACTGTGCATGTATATGATGAGTTTGTTTTTCTGGTGTTTTCAATTGGGAAGGAGAGTTGGGGTGGGAGAATAAAAAGGCAGATTTTGGCTGATGAAAAAAATATAATATTTAAAAATATAAATAAAAGTGGTAGTCCACTGATGACAAAAGTTCATTATATTATACAAAATAACACAAAGTTGAGAACGACTACAACTGCTGTAACGTTGTGCATCAGTAACCCTATGAGGTAGAATCATAAGCATAAAACCCCCCTGATTACGGGAGCCAAAAGGATCCTCTTAGCTATAGTCCAAGGGCTCTTAGCCTTTCATTGTACAGACAAGGGAACAAAGGCTTGGAGAATTTTGGTGACTTGTCCAAGAACATAGGAATGGTGGTCACATTCAAATGCAGGGCTTTTGGCACATAATCCAATAATGTTCCCACTCTATCACTCTCACAAGTTGATTTTGAACCTGTGTTGCTTTGGCAGTCACTTGCATTATTCCTTAGCTTTTCATAAAGTCATTGTTCAGTTTGGGCTGAAGATAAACTAAAGCTGCTGATAAATCTGTTTTGTTTGAATGCATTTCTGCATGGATTGTATTTATGTATTTGAGAAATAAAGAAGAGATAACAATAAAGAGTTGCAGTATTTTAAAATATTAAATCAAATCTACAATTTCAAAAAAGATTGCTTAGGTGGAGTTTTTCTTTTATTATTTTTTTTTAAGTAAGGAGCAGAAGCAGATGAAAGGTCAAGTCATAGTGAAGCACAGAATCCTCTTTAGCAGCAGTGACAGGTATTAGTCCGAGGCCATGCTTCTCATATCCAGCTCTTCTCTCAACATAAAGGGAGTTTATCCACTTCTCAGATTTGTGCCTCAGCTCCAAAACTAACTACTGAATTCCATGCTCCCCAAAAGGGAAATTAATGTCAGATGCCAGACTTGAACACATTTCTTCCCGAGTCAAAGGCCAACTCTTTAGCTACTATGACAAAGTGCCTCACTATTCCTCTTAAAAATTTTAAGAGAGAAAATGTAAGTGTTACACTTGGGTTCAAAAGCATCAACTTCAGAAGTATAAGAAGGTAAGCATAGCTAGATAGCAATTCCTCTAAAAAATATCTAAGGATTTTACTGGACAGTAAGAGACGAAAGGGTTATTATGGCAGCCAAAAAAAAAAAAGCAAAAGCTACCTTAGGCTTCATTAAGAGAGACTTGGTTTCCAGGAAAAATCAGGTGATAGTCCTACCGTACTATGCCATGATCAGACAACATCTGGAATATTGTGTTTACTTCTGATTGTTGTTGTTTGTCCTTCATTCTCAAAGAGGCCCAATGATATCATGAAGGTGATGTCTAGACTTTCTAGTGAATTGGATTTAATGGTGACAGGACCGTGCAAAGTCATCAGTCTCACTCTCTCCTCCAGGGTCACGGGGACCTAGTGACAAGAAATAAGTCAAGATGACTGGCAATGGCCCAGGATGCAGTGGGAGACCTTGGCCTTACTTCTGAGCACCACTATTTAAGAATGACATTGGAGATTCTGGAAGAAGGTTTTGAAAGGCCTCAAATTCACATATGTCAGTTGAAGAGCTTAGGAATGTCATAAAAGAAGACTAAAGGAGGACACACTAACTGAAAGACTATCATGTGAAAGAAGGATTTAACCAGTCCTGATGTGGCCCATCAGCTAGAACCGGGAGCAAGGAGTACAAGTTACAAAAAGGCAAATTTCAACACGACATCAGAAAAACATCATAACAATGAGAGCTAGTGGAAATAGAGTGGACTGCCTTCAGAGATAGTGGATCACCTTCACTGAAGTTCTTCAAACAAAAGTTGTTTGACCATTTGAAAGTTATGTTTTAATGCGAATTCTTTTTTCAGCTATAGGTTGGACTCTACGGACTACTCTGAAATTCAACAATTCTGTGATCTTTTTTTCTTCTTTGCAAACCCCCTAAATAACAGGGAGAAAGCAGATGAAAGTGGTCCTGACGGACAAGGGAGGAGTCAACATTCCAGTCACCACAGCTGGAATGCTCTGCCTCCTCCCATCTGCCTTTTAGAACTCCTAGCTCTTAGCTCCTACTTCCTATAGGAGGTCTTCCCTGATATTCCAGCTGCTTTTGCTTCCCTGCTAAAATTATTTTGTATAAAATACTATTTATGTATGTCATCTCTACAACAGAGTAAGTTTTTTGAGCACGTGGACTGTCTTTGTATCTTAGTAACCTATGAGTGCCTAACACATAGCAGGTATTTAATAAATGCTTGTTAATGGATGATTCAAGTAGCTCCATTTGAGTACAAGAATTAGAAAAACGAGTAATCACTCCAAGGTTGGAAAAGGTTACCTTTCAAGAGACACTAAAACCAATGGAGTTCCAATCCTATTTGGCTAAGGCTGATTGTGATTCTACCAGTCAACACACCTGCCCAAGGCACACACAAGTTAAGTGGCAGTAGGCACTTGGAGCAGCTCCTGGAGCTGTTGTAGACCCTTAGCTCAGTTCTGCCAAGTGTTTTACACAACTGGTACTTGGAAAAGGCTTAGCCTAGGTGTGTTGAAAGTTGTCAGAAGTCTTTTCATGAGCTCCAACTGCTTACAGGTAGCACTCCCTTTGAATTCCAGATCTGATGACTAGTGAAAGGAAGTTGTATTTTATATCCTTTTAATTCTTGAAATACACACACACACATTCATCTATGTACATACGTATGTATGTATGTATATATATATATATGTGTCTGTGTGTTTAATGTTCAATTATTAGTTGGAAGTTGGACTTAATGATTCATGAACACCTAGGGCTTTATTAAAACTAACAATAACAACAAAACCTTCAACCCCCTGGACTAAGCTAAATTTAAGCATAACCCAAAATACCCAAGGTCACCCACAGCAAATAACTGTCAAAGACAGGATTTGAATCTAGTTCTTCTTGACTCTGGGCCAGTCCCTAATGTTTGATGATTTTGTTGGGGAGAAGGGATACATACTCAGATATACATTTCAATATATTTTCAGGATACAAATTCAGAAATTAATACAGCGTAAAAACAAAAGACATAAATAAAAATGAAACAATAACAACAAAAAACCTGATGTCTTCTGAGTTTTCAAGACTAATGTGATTACCACCACGCCAATAAAGTTTCATAATTTGAGAATGTGAAAAGGACCTAAGAGAGGCTCATCTAATTGAGAAGACTGGAGCATAGGGAGTTGAAATGACTTGCTGATGTCAAAAATAAAGACTAGAATCAAGGTCAGTTAGTTGCTTTTTATGCCATGCTGTTACAGCTGATGAATGGGCAATGGGGCTTTTTTGTCTAATGGTTAGTAGTGTGAGCCAAAAGATCATAGATTTAGAGCTGGAAAGAACCACCAAGGACATCAAGTCTAAATCCTTCCTTTTATGGATGAGGAAAATAGTCTAGAGAAACAAAATAATTTGCTCACAGTCAATAATATAGTTAGAAGTTAAATTCAGGTCCCCTGACTTCAAAACAAGTGCTTTTCTTCTACTCTATACTCACTAACTTAACAATTTGCATTTTTCTTTTACTTATACTTCACAGAGCTACAATTTCACTTATGTATAGGTATTCCTTCCAGACTCAAAGATCATAATCTCTCTTGGAATGTTTCTGTAACTGAAAAGTTCATCACTCTAAAGCCAATCTTATGAACTTTTCCAGATAAACAGGCTAATGTCAGACATGCATTCCATCACCATGCCTGTACTTAGGAAGGGCTTAAAACTTTGGAAGTTCTATTCAGTGATTTAGTATAATGGGAATTTGTTCGGTCTCCTTTATGGAGATAGCCAGCTATAAATAAACTATGATGGCCAGAATAGTGTTACTGTTATTTAAAAAAAAAAAAAAGTAAGTTACAGAATGAACTCACCATAGTCCACTGACTTACTAGATATAAATTTAAAATTACTTAAATCACCAAATGAATGAAGCACTTTTGCTTTATAATCACCCTTGCTTTCTGAATCCTAATCCATTAACTTCCCTCAGATCTCACCTCCTCTATAAAGTCTGGAGTGCAATGAAAACGTTCTTTTCCAGAATTATAACCTCTACATTTCTGGTTTCCATATGTTAAGATTCACACTTCAAACATACACAAAACACACGGAAAAATTACACAGGTTCCCTTGCTTTATTAGGACGCACCTTTATGAAGAACTAAAAGTGCATCCACAACACCAGGGGCCCAAATCAGAAATGGACCCCAACATTCTACTGCTCAGGTAGCCTCAAAGCGCATACCGATATTAGCCAGCACCCCTAAATGCCCCACTGGCACCCAACCCCATTGGGTAGCGCTCCTCTTGGTAAGCGCGGGGCACCTCCACAAACCAGGTGGAGTGAAGATGCAGAGAGACCCCAGAGGATCAAGGTGTCCGCTGTGTCCGGAAGTCTGCAAAACGGGAGAGCAGGACATTGAGGACTGGAAATGGGGGGGGGGGAGGGTAGGGAGGAAGGGATCCCAGTAGCGCCCCTGGGGACACGAGGTGGGTGAAGAAGAGGGCGCGGGGTCGCACAGGGGGTGACAAGTGGGGTCGAGGAGTCCCACGGACTCCACCAGGATCAACACCTTGCTGGAGGGACGGAGAAAGCAACTTCCCACCAACCTTGTGAAAGTGGGAGCGGGAAGATCCTTACATAATAGCTAGAGGTGAGCATCTTAGCACAGCGCCTGGCACACCGTAGGCGTCCATTTAATGTTCCCTGACCGACTCGGGGTCTCCAGGTCGAGAATGCCCCAGCCCTGCAGTCTGGTCCCGTCCAAAGGAATCACGCCCTAGAGGACAAGACCGCCGGGGAAAGCGCAGGTAAGCACAGTTCACTTACCCTCCTGACCCTCCCCAGCCCCAGGTCCAGGACCAGGAATCTCCTCCTTAGCGACTACGCGGGAGCGTCAGTGACAACCACCCGGAAGTCTCCGCAACCATTTCCGGGGTCACGCCCAAGCGGGCGGGAAATCCTCTACTAGAATTCCAAAACTAGTGGAGCTGCCTGGAGCCGCTTCTCTGCTTCTGTTTCAGTGTTACGAAGTGCCGCTCTGGAAGCTCAGCTTTGATAGCCAGACTGGGAAAGGTAATGGGCGTCTCCTGAAAAGTATCTACCTAGTTTGTCGGAGCGGTATTTACGCCCCCTGGAGGTTCGGCGACCCCCTATTTAGCAACACCCCTGTCATGGGAATGGTAGTTCCCGTATTTTTATACCTCCCCTCCCAGTTTCTTCTGCTTTGGTAGGACCGAGCTCTAGTCCCCGCCCCCACGCTCTAGGGATGGGATGCTTGGAATGGATGTTCCGGGATGCGCTGCCGCCGCCCCTCCCCCTCCGCTGGGACCCATGGTCACTTCTCTTAGTGTTTGCAGGGCATCCTCCCGGGAACCTCCGGCCTGGAAAGAGGACTCCCATCAGTCTAAGGCTACCTGTCTTGGAAGGCTGCCCAGCCTTCAGGTGCTGAGACTGTTCTCTTTCCAACCCCATTTTTTCCTCTCCCGGCAGAAAGAAAGTGTGAACCCTTGCGAAACGCTAGGAAAGAGGTGTGAACCCTTCGATCCGCGGGGATGCTGCCACCTCCCGCCGCCCCGTGCCCGGAGTGCAGTCGCGTGTTGTGGGGGTGGGGGTTCCCCATCCAGAGTCCTGCGCGGGCTAAAACTTGTATGTCGGCGGCCGCTTAACTTACCTGCCGAAGGCCAGGGTTTGGCTCAGACTTCCCGGTGCTGTCTTTGGCCCCGCTAGGAGTTGTCTCTCGCGTTGGCAAAAGTTTAGTTGCCTCTGTGTACCTTACTGTAGTGTCGGGCAATCGGGGCTGTCGGAAGTTAGCTTTGGAGGCAGTAAGTTCCCCTTAATTGATGAATCGCCATTCTATAAAAGTTTTATGTTTTTCTTTTAAAAAATAATTGAAAGAAAAACGTAAGCTCCTATTGCTAGACAGCTACGCATGTACTACGTAGGTGGTTCCTTGATTTGTTTTTATTTAATGATACAGTTGACTTTTTTTCAAAGACGTGTGTATTTGGGAGGAAACCTTATCGATTTAGGAAGAGTTAGTTGCATTATTGGTTCTATCCAATCCAGTAAACATTTATTGAGCACCTGCTTTGTGCGAGGCACTGTGATAAGCACTAGGAATACAGTTAATAAAAAGAAAGACGAGTCCCTGCTTTCAAGGAGCTTACAGTCTAGTGGAGGGAGACAGCACACAAAAGGATGGAGGATAGCAGGTGTACCCGGCAGGGTGTACCCAGGGCAGGCGCATTTTCTTCCAGGGAGTTGAAACAGAAGTGCCCGGGTGCATGGCAGCATAGCCACGGTTGGTTTGGGAGTCTACAAGGACCAATCAACTTTGAGTGTCAGGCAGCTTTATAAATTATTGACTAATCGCTTATCTGTATCATTAGAAGGAAAGGGATTTTCCCACCTGGAGTTCCCTACATAAATTAAAACGTAGGTTGAGACATCCTCCTCGTTCTCCCTTCAGTACTCCCTCCCCCGCAAAACCCTAGTGAATATTTTGCTGTAGGACTATGGGGGGGGGGGGGTAAGGGAAGAAAGTTTAATAACTTGCGTGGGGAACTCATAGTAGCTCCGAGCCTTATTATAAATACTTGTAATATGTGAAAGCAACCTTAGTTGGTCTGTTTTCTGAATCCAGATACTCATATACTTTATCAGGTTTTCCATGGTCTTCAAAAAACTGGATTTTGCTCTGTGTTTTGTGGAGGAAGCATCAAGCAGAATCAATCAAGAGTAAATCGTTAACAAAATTTGGGCTTTTTAGCAAAGTAAATATATATTTTCTTACGTTTTTGAATTATCTTCTATATCTTTCAGCTTAATTTTAACATCTTTTTAGTCTTTGAGGAAATTTTATTCTAAAGAGGTCTCTCTGGCAAATACAAAAGAATAAAAACTTGTAAAATCAATTGTACTTTTTAAACAGCTATGTTACAAACTTTTTTTTACTTGATATCAGGTTGCATGTAAATGTTTATTTTACTATTTAGGATAAAGGAGAAAACCTTTGTGAAACAAACTTGGCAATATTTTATAAAATTAGGCTAATTTTATTGAACATTCAGTCAACACACATTTACTGTGAAATGGTTTCTTTTAACATGAAAAAGAATTTCTGTATGTTTGGGGATTTTATGCCTTTGTATTGTTTTTCTGAAGTGAATTGTAAGCAAATTAAAAACATTAGAAATCTTAGCCTTATAATAAGTGCTGACAAATGTTAAACTAGTGACCCCTTTACAAATAGATCCCATTTCATGCAAGCTGACTTCAAATAAGGTCATTTGAAAAATGATTACTGAATATAATTTAACTGTGTTACAAACTGTTACGCTGAATTCTCAACTCATTTAAAAAAACTATTAAGGGAGGGATGTGGAGCTTTTTATTGTTAATAATAGTAATATTAACTGTCAAGGATCAATCACTAATAAGAACAAAAAATCAAGTCCCACAAGAAATTTCAAAAAATGCATTACTTATATTAATAGGTTTGGTTCCTCCCTACAGCAAATTAAATATGTGGTATAGTAGAAAGAGTCTAGTCAGCAAGACAGAACTGTTTGGGTTTGAATGAAAGGAAAAAGGGATCAGGGACCTGAGGGAAAGCAGAAGAATGTGAGAATGTATGCCTAGAAAGAAGGGAGTGGGAGCAGCTAGGTGGCGCAGTGAGTAGAGCACTGGCCCTGGAGTCAGGAGTACCTGAGTTCAAATCCAGACTCAGACACTTGACTAGCTGTGTGACCTTGGGCAAGTCACTTAACCCTAATTGCCCTGCCAAAAGGCAAAAAACAAAACAAAACAGAAAGAAGGGAGGGATAACATCAGAAAAGAAATAAGAATGAAAAACTTCCAGCCAGTCCCTAACAAAGCTTTCTCAATGTTAATGTTAACAAACAATGTTAACAAATGTTAACAAACAAACTTCAGCCTCCCTTCTCCACCTTCCCCCAGCACAAATTACTTCAGTAATTGATCTAGACCTCTTTAACTTTACCAGAGTTAATCCTTATGCCCATCCCTGGTTGCCTCTTTGCCAACACTACATCTCAGCAGTCCAACAGCCTGCACTGCTTGGAACCCTCCCCACTTTACTCTCACCCACTTTGTTGCCTTTATCACCTTCCTGCCCATCAGAATCTGTGCCTGGGCCCAACACAACGGGTTCCATGCTACACTAGTTCCATATACTTAAATGATCATAGATTTAGACCTGAAAGGGCCTTAGAGGCTTTCTGGTCCCACCCCCATGTTTTAAAGAAGCCTCTATAGGCATCAAGCCAAGTGTTTTGCCCAAATTAAACCCAGGTTCTCTGACTCCAAATTCAGAATTCTGCAGCCGTCCAACCTACTCCCAAGATTTGTCTTCGGCTATTCTGCCTATAGGAAACTACCAGAAATACTGAGACACCTCTTCATAGATTTTGAGGATCTAAATACTATCTGAAGAACCTCAGATATCAGTTGTTTGTGGTAATCATAACTTCAGGACTTTTAACCTGAGTTCTATCAATTTGTTTTTTTAATATTTTGGTAGCTATTTCAGTATAGTTTCCTCTGTAATACTATGTGTTTTACTTTATGCATTTAAAAATATTATTCTGAAGAGGCTTCATCAGGCTGCCAAGAACTCCTGCAAAGAGGGTCAGGATATAGAACTGACAGGAATCCAAAGTCATCCAAACTTCCTGAATGAAATTAAGGTCAGAACTCAGCCTGAGGGTTGAGATTCTGTAACTTTGCTATAAGGCCTAATGCCTAAATATATTAATTTATACCTCTACCAATTGTATATTTTACCTTGTAAAATCAGTTTAAAATACTACAGGGAGCTAACAGTTTTTAAAAGATAGCAGTTCTAGGAATTGAATTGAGTTCTATACCAAATCGAGTGTAATTATTAGCTATGGCCTTTTGAAATAAAAGTCTTCTCTTGCATTTATATAAATTACATTCGCTGCTTAGTATAGACTCTTTAAGGAAAGTCAAGAAGATCATTCTCAGGAGCTTTTACATCAAAATAGTCTTACTAGAATCATGCACATTAAGAAACTGAATTCTCAAATATAAATGTACAAATTAACTTCTGAGGTCACCTTGATCTTTTATGTTTCTTTGAAAAGCGCGTATCTAATACTGTATACAGCATTTTCGTGATGACAGTAATAACAGTGCTACACGTTTCTTTGGAGTTTTGTAATTTTTAAAGTGTTCTTTCACTTAAGTCGCCACCATTTTTAAAGAAAAAATGAGTAGTCTGTTTTTATTTTCTCTGTCTTCCTAACTGACCTTATGTATGCCTTTTCCATCTCTACATGATAACTGTAGCCATTAAGTATAGCCACTTGACTCCATGCACACTTCACCTGTGCTCTTGACCTTTCTCTGTAACCCTGCCCAGCTACTTGTCAAGTCTTATACAAGCTAAGTTACATAAAGACTTACTCACCAATAAGGATTTTGGGGGTTACCTGTTTGTTAAATTTTAACTAGTGGATCTGTTAATACTTAGTTTCAATCAGCTAGCATCCATGAAGCACCTGCTATATGCTAAGCACTGGAGACACAAAGGCAAAAAAAAAAAACAAAACAGTCCTTGTTCTCAAGAAGCTCACAACTGTGTACAAACAAGCTATGTACCAGATAACTTGGGAGGAGTCTCAGAAGAACCCAAAGGCTTCTTGCCAAAGGTTGAACTTTAGCTGAGACTTGAAAGAAGCCTGGAGGCAAAGATGAAGAAGGGAATTTCAGGCATAGGGGTGTTAAAAGTAATTATCTGAAATATAAGGCACCTGAGGACAAAGTTACCTAATATGTATGTATGATTTATGTATGTATGATTTAATTGGCAAGGCTAGAATTTGCATGTTTAATCAGGCCATTTGACTCATCCGAGGTCAGAGTCTAGGAGTGATTTACAGAACTAATTTTTATAACCAAAGAGAGGAACTTAAAAAAAAAAAAAAAGACAAACTTTTTTTGAATATAAATCAACCGGACAAGGCCGGACACCTGACTAGTTAGCTTATCCTAGCCTTTCCTAATCCTACCCCAGCCTTTTGTAATGAGAAAGCATACTGGGAAAGAGGAACTTGTGGTCAGTAGTTAGTCACATCTTCCCTCAGCCCCCATCTTCCTTAGAAGATTCCATTACTCAACTTAGAATCTACTCAAGAAAAAAAAAAGGAGCTTATCTATTAAGCCTGGAAAGAGGAACTTAACCTCTGACTAACCTTTCTCTAGCTGCCAGAAAAGTGAACTTAGCCTCTATCAACCTCTTTCTGCTAGAAAAGGGAAAGTCTAAAAGATTAATCCTATGATTATTATGTCTTACTCGAAATTATCTGCTACTAAATGATAAGTCTTCTATATCTACTTATTAAATCTCTGGGTAACCTAGACTTAAGAGACTGTCTGCTTTAGCTGTTAGGGCTAGCTTTTCCTAAAGAAAGAAGTTTAATCCTATTATCAAACTAAAAATAAATCAGAGTAATCAGTATTAATTGATTTCCTTTTCAGTTCCTCCCTTTGATCCAAAGAAAATCATTTCCTTATGGATCACTTGAGGAGAGAATCAAACTTATTCAGTGGTCTATGGTTTTAACAAACTCTCTAAAAGGTATGACTGCAAAGTCAGGGCAATTTGCCCCATTTCCACTAACATATCTTTAGAAGTCTGCATAACCGTGGAAAGGGAAGCCCCGCACCTCCTACCTTAAGTAAAAGGGATTCTCTAAGCAACATATCAATTGGTGATCCTATTCTGACCGTTTTGCTATATATCCATTCCTACTAGGAGACATTTTTCCCCCTTAGGCTATATCAAGGGTAGTTTCTCCCATTAGTTTTGGTGATAGCATATTTACCTTTTTTTTTTTAAAGCACAAAAGTATGTGGACAGGAATAGGCACCCATGATCTGAGGTACTTTGGTGGAGACAGCGACAGACCCAACATCTACGGGGCCCAAAGAACAGTTTATGTCATACCTGATTATGCAGTCTAGGTACATGCAGCATTATTCATTACCCACTTATCATGAGAGGGCTGTGGGCCATAGTGCAAGGACTGAAGGCAGTGATACAATTTCAAGATTACTTTCTTATTACTTAGGGCTGGCACAATGGCAAAATTTTCATGGGGCAGACCCCTTTGGTACGGAAGTAATGGCACATTGAGAAAAGAGAACAGAGACCTTTCTTGAATTCTACAGGTTCACTAAAAATCCTTGATATAGATGAAAAAAGTTCAAAGGTCTCTCTATACTGCTGCACCACACTGGAGTTCTTTTGGCCTGCTTTGTAATTGTAGGAAGCAACAGATGTACATCTCTGGAACAAGCCACATTCTTGGGACAGCTCTGAAGGGGCTTCTTCCTTGTAGATTTTCTTCTCAGGTTCGAAGAGTATGTAGGAAGACTTAATATATACTCAATATAAAATAGTACTATAAGAAGAACCATAACGTTAAGAAAACAAAATTCACCTGAAACTTAAGAGAATTTCAGTGGTCACAAGGACCTGAATTGGAAAAAGGCTTTCTCTTAAAATTAACAGATGCAGTCTGTTTCATCTGCACAATTATCAATGCAATTTTTACATGTAAAATTCTTAATCCAGTTTTGAAAATTGTGTCACATCTCTCACTAAGTTGCACTGATTCTCCCTTTATGTGGATAGTATCATATTAGCATAGTGAAAGGCTGTTGTAGTATGATCTCCTATAAACTAAATACCCCATCAGTTGTCTCTATGGTCTATACTCTTTATGATTCAAATGACAATTCAAAATGATTCCTCACTTTAGTAGTACTATACTAGCATCTATTATTTAGTCAAAGGTCAGTAATAGGGTTTATCTCTTATTTATTTTTACAATGAGAAAATGAAGCATCTTTTTACACTTGCCTTTTTTAATGGAATTTGCTATGTCAGGAGAAAGTCATTAGTTATTGTTGGTTTCAGGTATAAATCATAGGCAGCCAATTGGATGACAGGATGACACAGCCAGGCTCAGAATTAACCAGAAGGGAAAATGTCTTGTATGGGAAATTGAGTCAAGAGGATCCTTACTTTAGTTTTCCTAAGCTTGCCTCCTCCCTACCAACTATCCCTGGGGACAGATATCCACTGGTGGGAGTTCACAGGTGCCACTGCAATAGAGCTGCTGATATATATTCTTAAATGATAGACCTTATTTGATGCCTTATAAGAAGTTAGACACACACACACACACACACACACACACACACACACACACACATATATATATAAAAATATAATATATATATATAAAATCAAAAATTAGAAGCATATCAAATCAAAGTCTCACAAGATTCTGCCTTACATAGCAAAATTTCATTAGTCATATGTTACAGCAGGATATAATTATTGTGTTCATGTGACAATCATCATTAACATTGTTGGTTCAAATTCGTATAGTATTCATTAACAGATGAAGTTTTCATTTATTCAGAATAGTTGTTGGAGGCAAAATTCATTCTCTGTGTGTGTGCTCGTGTCCTAAGGTGTATCTAAATAAATATGTTTTAGATTTTAAAACTTCCTTCTTTGTATATTGTGTATTGTGGAATTTGGAAGAATATTAGACATGATTAGAAATACAAAATCTATTTAAATTAGGAAAATACGCTTTTAAAAACATGCTGTTATGTGAAATTTTCCTAAGATATGGTTGGTTGAATGTTGAGTAAGTTGGACAAGCAGCACAGATACTACATTCTGGAGTTCTAGTTTACACATAGTGAATAGTTGGTTCAAAAATGTAACTCTACTACATACTAATTATTACAGATATATTTAATGATTTTCTAAGTGATTTCAGATGAAACTCACCTTATTTAAAAGTATTTAAAAATTAACTCCTAAATTTCCTACTTTGGCAGGAAGAGGTCCTAGTTCCTTAAACTGCAGCACTAGAGTTTCACAACATTGTCAACAGGACTGGTCCTAAGGAACCTCCCAGACAAATATCTCTTAGGAATATTTAACCATACTTTTTTCCCTCTATTATTATTACTTTAAAAATTTAAAACAAAAATACCTCATTAAATATTAAGTTTTCAAACATTTGTCACATTCTATAAGAGATACACTTATGAACTAACTGGTTTTTTTTTTAAGAGAAATTTTTGCGTGCCCAATATCAAATATTTAAAAGATGAAACTTATTACAAGTCAAATGACAATAATTCGGTGGAATGCATTTTTAAATTATGTTACAAGGAAAATCATATATCCTCTCTCCTTTGGTATTTTATTAATCATATCTAATGACAACCAAAGCCCAGTATAGAGTTCTCCAGTATGGAGTAATTAAAGAGGTAGCAATAGTTCATTTATATAGTATTTACCATGTGCCAGGGTTTTTTGTTTTTGTTTTCTAGCTCTTAAAGTTTACTTAAAAGAATTTCTGAGGCCTGCTTTCTGTAGTACTTTAGAATGTTTCATTTTTGACTTCTCAGTTATTATTTGAGCCACTTGCTAACTTACATTGTATGGCAGTTATAAATAATAAGACTGAAGTCTTACCCTTTAGGAGGCTAACTTGGTGGAAAATGTAACCCATTGAATATGTAATAGTTTTTGAACAATCTTACTATATTTTAGCAGTATAAGAAACTAAACTTTAGCCAAATGACATCAATTTAGTCTACTTCAAAGTAACTTTACTCAAGCATAGTTATGAATTCTGGTTAAGGGGTCTTCAGACCTCTTATTAAATCACAAGAATTGAAGGCAAAAGGCACTACACTACTACAGTTTTTTTTAAAGACTTATCACATTCACTTCAGTAACTCGATAGGGTACTAGCCTCTCTAACATAATTTTGCAATATATTACAAAAATTTCCCATAGCAGTATGTTTTTAAAAGCATATTTTCCTGATTAAAATAGAATTCCTATTTCTAATCATATGTCTAACATTCTTCCAAATTCCGCAATACAAGAAAACTGGAAGTCTAAAAAATACCTGTTTTCTGAACCTGGACTGAGTGAAGTGAGCAGAACCAGGAGAACATTGTACACAGTAACAACAACATTGTATGATGACCAACTTCTATAGACTTAGCTCTTCTCAGCAATACATTGATCACAATTCCAAAAGACTTATGATGGAAAATGCTATCCATATCCAGAGAAAGAACTGTGGATTCTGAATGCAGATTGAAGCATATTGTTTTCTCTTTTTTTTTTCTTTCTGGTGGTTTTTCCCTCTTGTTCTGATTCTTTTTTCATAACGTGACTAATGTGGAAATATGTTTAATATGATTGTACATCTCTAGCCTATATCAGATTGCATGCCATCTTGAGGAGGGGAGAGGGAAGGGAGGGGGAAAATTAGAACTAAAAATCTTGTTAAAGTGAATGTTGAAAACTAAAAATCAATCAACTTTTAAGACAAAAAAAAATTCAGCTAGATAAAATCTTAACTTACCCTTCTTAGAAAATCATCCATGTTACCCAGTAACAAGTCAACATTTATACATCACTCATTATACTAAGCACACTAAAATCAATAATTCCTTCAACAACCCTGTTATTATTATTATCCCCTTTTTACATATGAAGACAGATCAAATTTTCTAATACACTACAATTGTAAAATTTTCAAGTCAATCAGTTGTAAATTTTTAATTACTAGTGGCAATAACTAAACCTCATTTTCACAAGGGTCCATTATTTTTAGTTGGCTTGTTAAAAACTCATGGTGATACCCCCAGTCCTCACAATTACTTCTTTATTACTTTGAATTACCCAAAGAGCCAAATCAATTCCTTTTTTTTAACTTAACTCTACCAGTGTATCTTAAGGCATTTCTAAAAAAAATACCCAGATCCTTTTTTTTTAAGTGAGATCAAAACCATTCTTCAAATTTCCTTTTTCAAAACTTTAACACCTTATCTTTCAAGCCCCACATTCACACTGTTGATGCAGAATCCAGCTTTCCTTAAATTCACTAACCATTCTTCTCTCATTCCTACTTGCTTAAACTGTCTTCTTTTTGTTTTGTTAAACCCTTCAAAGTTGGACCTTTTTGTGTTACCTTATCTTGTCTTTCTTTTCCCCATTGTGGCCCTTCCCCATTCCTTCACCTGGTCTATTTCCCAGTCATATCCAAGATTGCCTACAGACTTAATCTTTGTCTTTTATACTTTAGCACAAGTTTTTATTACAAAAAATCAATTAATTGCAATACTATCACCTTTTTTGGTTCTTCGTGGCTTATAAATTCACAGTTCATTTCAATTTCTTCAAGGACTGTAGTTTTTATCAGTGACAGTCAAATATACAACTTACTGAGCACAACTACCAAGTTTGAGGTTCCTTCTAGTTCCTCATTGATGACCTTGGAAAAGAAGTCATCTATCTCCTCAAAATTAACCTGCTTTATGCTGAAAAAGTGTTCGTCCATCTGTTTTGTGACCAAGGCCCAACTCTGGCACAGGAATGTCACAGTTATTGGTATTTTAAAGGATCTCTGCTATTCCTCTCACAATAGGAAGTTACTTTTTTTTGACTACCTACCTTATGCACTCTAAATGAAATATTGAACAGTTTCCTCCACGTGCAGACTGCCTTCCTTTCTTAATATATTAAATGTGTTGTGTAAAAGCAGCTTCCATTTTGGTGCTATTGACTGTGAATGATCTTCATTCCTAATTGTCTCTTCCTTTCAAAAAGTTTTGATATTTTCCAGTACTATATGTTATCAGCTTATTTAATTTTCCAGTGATTTTCAATTAACAGAAATCCTCATCACACTAGTTTGCCTCGGAATTCACATATAACTGTATTAGTAATGGTAAGAATTTTCAAATTTTCAACTTTCACAAGTGTCATTAGCTGCCAAGATTTCAAATTTTAGGGCCCAATATTATCTATGTGCTTATGTTTTAATTTATATTTCACAGAAACATCTTGAAATAATTTGCAGATTCTGTCCTCAAAATTCCTGGTTTTTTTACTAACTTTTATAAGCCATATACTTTTAATTTGATCTTTTGTAGTCTGAGCACCCTCTATTAAGTGTGCATGAACTTAATTTACTGCTATACTTTCCTATAATGCTATATTCTTGTTTAATTCTATATTCAGCAATTCTTACCTTAACTTATTTTAGGTTTACTTTTTATAGTTCTATCAAATACAATTTTGAATTTACTTTCACTTCCACTGATTTCAACATAAGTATTACTGTGCTTCTAATTTACCTACACAATTTATTTAAACTACAGTAGTATCATTAAATTTCACTTAGTTTCAGTTGCTTCTTGATTTCAAAATAAGCTTTTAGCACGTTGGGATTCACCTTCAATCTGGCAGTCCTAATCAGGGCTTGGTTGGTGCCTTTAGGTTGTTTAAAAGCAGTAAGCAGCAGAAAGGCAAATAAATTCCAACTCTGCTTACTTTTATTCTTTTGTAATATGCATTTCCTTCTCTTCAACAAATCTGTTCCAACTTTAAATACAGTTTTTAAGTATACCTTTAATCTACACTATAGTTAAAACTAATTTCACAGAAGGATACTGAAAACTTCAGAATTGCAGACTGGCTAACTAAAACTGCTTAGGGTTTAACAGATGTCTTCCCCTTCCTTCCTTCCTTCCTTCCTTCCTTCCTTCCTTCCTTCCTTCCTTCCTTCCTTCCTTTATTTAAACTCACAGAAGTTTTATTCTCATTTCTCCTGTACTCATTTCCTAAGTTTTTCTTATTTTAATACTTCTCTGAATTTTACTGAATCTCTATTTCACTGAATTTCTCCTGAATAGATTCCATGATTAATAAAACAATTCTTAAAATTCAAACTGCAGCTTTAAAATCAGTCTAGTCATCTTAAAATACCCTTTGTGGAATAACTGATTTGTCAAATTTTGTTTTCATTAGACTTTACAAAGTTTTCTGATCTCTTAAGGCTCAACAAAATATTTCGTAAAGTTTTTCAAATCATGATTTTAGCATTTTCCAGTAGAAAATGACAAATTTACTCTCTCTATATTTAATTTTATTTGTCTTTCACCTCTGCAACCTTCAATGTGGCCAGTATTGGACATAGAGAAAGGAGAGACTTTTCTGAAGACTTTTTGAAAAATTTGACTTTTTTTTTTACAGTCTTTTGCCCCTAGTTTACTAGACCATGGACAAAACAAATGCTTGGAAGCACCTGCCAGCATGGATTAGCACAAAACGCAGATAAGATAGCACAGATTTCCCATTCTTTTAAAGATTTTCCCGATCACATAAGGTCCCTTTTCATATGAAGCAAGGAACCCACCATTCCTACACTTAAGTCTGTCATTCACAAAATGCACACATGTAAAACATCATAACAAGACTTGTGCAATATTAAATTAGGCTTGAACTTCTCTTAAATTTTCTCTAGGAGATTTTGTAGTTGGGATCTTATCTGTCCCCTCTATGAAGTATACAGCTTAGGACAGTTCTGTGCTGGGGCCCTACTGTCAGCCTAAGAATAATTCTTCTGTTTACTGTTTGTGTTAATATTTTTTATAATGTAATTTAGTAGCAATATAAAATTGCTTTAGGCTAATTTGCCAATCGGGTTCACCTATTTAAGGTGCACTTTGTAGATGTGTAGGTGTGTGTGCGTATGTATTTTAAGACAGATGTAATTTAGCAAAGTTTTCCTTCCTGTTCTCTCCCTTTTTTTAATTTAAATTATGCTGATTATAAGTGAGATCAAAACCATTCTTCAAATTTCCTTTTTCAAACCTTTAACACCTTATCTTTCAAGCCCCACATTCACACTGTTGAACAAGTCCCTAATAGAGAATTCTGCTTCTGGGTTCTCTGCTAAATCACATAAGAATTTTTTAAAGAAAAATGCCTATTTGGCTTCTTGTTTTTTTTCTTAAATCTTTTTTTTTCCCCTAAAGAAAGGAGTTTAATCCTTTAATTGAATTAAAAATAAATCAAAGTAACCAATACTATTTGATTTCCTTTTCAGGTGACAGCCTAAGACTTGGAGGCAGAGGATGGAGGAACTGCCAGAAGACCAGTGTCACTGAATTGCAGAGCCCTTGGCAGGGAATTAGTTGTAAGAACACTGAAAAGGTAGGAAAGGGTCAAGTGATGAAGGACTTTAAAAGTGTTGTTGTTTTTTTTTTTAATTTGATCCTGGAGATAATAGGGAACCACTGGAGTGAATAGAGGATGATATGGTACAATCTGAGCTTTAAGAAATCACTCTGGCAGCTGAGTGGAGGATGGATTGGAGTCAGTTACAGAGGTAATCAGTAGTATAGCTGTGACTGGAACTCAGTCCTCTAAAAGGTAGAATTAGAAGTCTTTAGCACTGGACTGGGTTAATTATGCATCCATGAACATAATGCATAGGAATGATATAGTGGAAAAGGCACTAAAGGAATCAAAAGGAGTAGGTTTGAGGCCTGACTTGAATAATTATCATTCTCATGACTTTGCAGAATTCATGTAACTCTGTGAGATCATTAACCTCAATATTTATACAGTGAGTTTGGGTTGTTATGTTGTTGGACTATTACATATGATAAAGTTATCATATCAGGGCTTGACTTGGTCCACTAGCCTGTCACAGAGACTTGAGGCAATGAGACCAACCAAAACACTTCAGAAGTAGTCCAGGCTTCATGTGATGAGAGCTTATACATGGGTGGTGGCAATGTCATAGGAGAGGAAGGGGCACATGAATATAAAAATGACAAGACCTAACAACTGAGCCGTGTCTCAAAAACCTAGAAAAAAAAGAATATCGAGGCTTAGGAGTAATTGAGAGTGTCAAAGACTTCAGAGAGGTCAAGAAGGATGCGAAAGGAGAAACTGATGCACAGTGCCTGACTCATAATAAGCATTTTGTTTCCTTCCTTTCTTTCCAGTTTTATTTTATAGTAGCTTCCCTTCATACATATTCTTGTTCTACGCAAGCTGATCTGCTCCTGTTTCCCTCATGTAGCAGTCTTATCTCTAGCCTCTTTGTGTCCAGTGTCTTTGCAGAAGTGCCCTCTTTCCTCTAGTCTAAAATACATGCAATCCTCATGTTCTTTAAAACATAATTAAGGCACACCAAGACTTTCAGATCACCTCAGTTATTAGCACTCCCTTGAAATTAATTTGTGTATTCTTGGCATTTACTGACTTGTGTGCGTGTTTTATTACTCCCCTCCCTTAAAATGTAAGCTCCGTGGTGCTTTCATTTTGTCTGCATCTTCAGCATCTAGCATAATACCTTGTATATTTTAAACACTTATTTGATGTTTGTTGAATTTAGCATGTTAGTACATTACTTTCTCAAAAGCTTTTTTTCTGTGTCTATAGATGTAGTCATGTGGTTTTGGTTGCTTATGTAGTTTTCCTAATATTGAACCATTTTTGCAACCCTGATATAATTCTAATCTCATCATAGTAAATATTTTTAAAAATTTCTTGCTGTATAAATTAATGCTATTTTCTCAGATCTTAGGGATAAGGTCTGAACCTGTGTTTTCATTGGAATAGTTTTCTTTTTTATTAAATTTTTTTAGTTTACAACACTCAGTTCCACAAGTTTTTGAGTTCCAAATTTTCTTCCTATCCTTCTCCTCCCCCACTCCCCCAGAACGGCATATAGTCTGATATAGGTTCTACATATACCTTCACATTGAACTTCTTTTCCAATAATCAGATTGTAAAGAAGAATTATAACCAATGAAATGAACCATGAGAAAGATGTAACAAAACCAAAAATAAAATAAAATTAAAAAGATAGCAAATAGTTTGTGTCAGTCTGCATTCAGGTTCTGTAATTCTTTCTCTGGATGTGGATATCCTTTTCTATCATGAATCTTTTGGAGCTGTGTTAGAACATTGCATTGTTGAGAAGAGCCAGGTTTATCAAAGTTAGTCATCACAGAAGCAATGTGTCTGTGGTTGTGTACAGTGTTCTCCTGGTTCTGCTCCCTTCACTCATCATCAGATCATATAAGACTCTCCAAGTTCTTATGGAGTCCATCTGCTCCTCGTTTCTTATAGCACAATAGTATTTCATTATATTCATATACCACAATTTTTTTAGCCATTCCTCAATTAATGGATATCTCCTTGATTTCCAATTCTTTGCCACCACAAAAAGGGCTGCTATAAATATTTTTGTACATATGGGTCCTTTTCTACCTTGTATGATGTCTTTAGGATACAGCCCTCGAAGTGGTATTACTGGGTCAAAGGGTAAGCACATTTTTATAGCCCTTTGGGCATAGTTCCAAATTACTCTCCAGGGTGGTTGGATCAGTTTGCAACTCCACCAACAATGCAATAGTGTTCCAATTTTCCTACATCTTCTCCAGCATTATCTTTTTCCTGTTTTGACATGTTAGCCAATCTGACAGGAGAGCTGTGGTACCTGAGAGTTGTTTTGATTTGCATTTCTCTAATCAATAGCGATTTAGAGCATTTTTTCGTATGATTATAGATAGCTTTAGTTTCTTCCTCTGAAAACTGCCTGTTCATATCCTTTGACCATTTCTCAATTGGGGAATAATTTGTATTCTTATAAATTTGACCAAGTTCCCTATATATTTTGGATATGAGGCCTTTGTCAGAGACACTGGTTGTAAAAATTCTTTCCCAGTTTTCTGCTTCCCTCCTATTCATGGCCTCATTGGCTTTGTTTGTACAAAAATTTTTCAATTTAATGTAATCAAAATTATCCATTTTGCGCTTCATAATGTTCTCCATCTCTTGTTTAGTCCCATCTCCATAAGTCTGACAGGTAAACTATTCCGTGCTTTCCCAAATTGCTTATAATATAAGCCTTTATATCTAAGTCATGAACTCATTTTGACTTTATTTTGGTATATGGAGTAGGATATTGGTCTATGCCCAATTTCTGCCATACTATTTTCCAGTTTTCCCAGTAGTTTTTGTGAAATAGTGAGTTCTTATCCCAGAAACTGGATTCTTTGGGTTTATCAAAGAGTAGATTACTGTATTCATTGACTACTGTGTCTTGTATACTTAACCTCTTCCACTGATCCACCACTCTATTTCTTAATAGTTTTGATGATTGCTGCTTTATAATACAGTTTAATATCTGGTATGACTAGGCCTTCTTCCCCAGCATTTCTTTTCATTAATTCCCTTGATATTCTGGACCTTTTGTTCTTCCAGATGAATTTTGATATCATTTTATCTAGCTCTGTAAAATAGTTTTTTGGTAGTTTGACTGGTATCACACTGAATAAGTAAATTAATTTTGGTAAAATTGTCATTTTTATTATATTAGCTCTGCCTAACCACGAGCAACTGATGTTTTTCCATTTATTTAGATCTGACTTTATTTGTGTGAGAAGTGTTTGGTAATTGTGTTCATATACGTTCTGGGTTTGTCTTGGCAAGTAGACCCAAAATATTTTATGGTGTCTACAGTAACCTTAAATGGAATTTCTCTTTCTATCTCTTGCTGTTGGGTTTTGTTAGTATTATATAGGAATGCTTAGGATTTATGTGGGTTTATTTTATGTCCTGCAACTTTGCTAAAGTTATTTATTATTTCAGGTAGTTTTTTGTTTGCTTCTCTAGGATTCTCGAAGTACATCATCTACAAAGAATGATAACCTAGTCTCTTCTTTGCCTACTCTAATTCCTTCAATTTCTTTTTCTTTTCTTATTGCTAAAGCTAACATTTCTAGTACCAAATTGAATAATAGGGGTGATAATGGACATCCTTGTTTCACCCCTGATCTTATTGGAAATGTACCTAGCTTATCCCCATTACACATAATGTTTGCTGATGGTTTTAGGTAGATGTTACTTATCATTTTAAGGAAAACTCCATTTATTCCTATGCTTTCTAGTGTTTTTAATAGGAATAGGTGTTGTATTTTGTCAAAAGCTTTTTCTGCATCTATTCAGATAATCATATGGTTTCTGCTAGTTTTGTTGTTGATATGATCAATCATACTGATGGTTTTCCTAATATTGAACTAGCATTGCATTCCTGGAATAAATCCTACCTGGTCATAATGTATTATTCTCGTGATAAGTTACTTCAATCTTTTTGCTAATATTTTATTTAAAATTTTTATATCAATGTTCTTTAGGGGAGTTGATCTATAACTTTCTTTCTCTGTTTTGGCTCTTCCTGGTTTAGGAATTAGTACTATATTTGTGTCATAAAAAGTATTTGGTAGGACTCCTTCTTCCCCTATTTTCTCAAATAGTCTATAAAGTATTGGAATTCTGTTCTTTAAATGTTTGATAGAATTCACTTGTAAATCCATTTGGCCCTGGAGATTTTTTCCTAGGGAGTTCATTGATGGCTTGTTCAGTTTCTTTTTCTGAGATGGAGTTATTTAAGTATTTTACTTCCTCTTCTGTTAATCTGGGTAATTTATATTTTTGTAAATATTCACCCATTTCCCTAAGATTATCAAATTTATGGGCATACAGTTGGGCAAAATAATACCTAATTATTGTTTTAATTTCTTCTTTATTTGGAGGTGAATTCACCCTTTTCATTTTTGATACTGGTAATTTAGTTTTCTTCTTTTTTTTAATCAAATTGACCAAAGGTTTATCAATTTTATTGGGTTTTTTTTTCATAAAACCAGCTCTTAGTTTTATTTATTCAATAGTTTTCTGGATTTTAATTTTATTAATCTCTCCTTTGGTTTTCAGTATTTCTAATTTGGTATTTCATTGGGGATTTTTAATTTGTTCCTTTTCTAGCTTTTTCAGTTGCATACCCAATTTATTAATCTCCTCCTTCTTTATTTTATTCATGTAAGCATTCAGAGATATAAAACTTCCCCTAAGAACTGCTTTTGCTGCATCCCGTAAGTTTTGGTATGTCGTCTCATTATTGTCATTCTTTTGATTGAAGTTAACTGATTGTTTCTATGATTTGTTGTTTTATCACTCGCTCTTTAGGATTAGATTATTTAGTTTCCAATTAGTTTTTAGTCTATTTTCCTCCTTTATTACAAATAATTTTTATTGCATCATGATCTGAAAAGGCTGCATTGACTATTTCTGCCTTTCTGCACTGGATTATGAGGTTTTTATGCCCTAGTTCTATCCCCATTCAGTTTTCATTGGAATAGTTTTTTAGGATTTTTTTTAAATGAAAATAATTGACTAAGTTCTGATTATTTTAATTTATACATTTGTTATCAGTGCTTTTTCTCATGAGTGATTTCGTGGCCAATAAGTATCTACACTAAGAGAGGAGAGAGAAATCATCTACAAAACTTACATATTCAAACCAAATTTATTGAGAAACAGTCTTTACAAATGATGGAAGGCTCAGAAAGCCTGTAGACAGGGTATTGTAGAATGTTGGTGGTGGAGATCAATAACAAGGATGGCTTCCCAGCTGTCACCTTTATCCAAGAAAGATCCAATCCCTATATGTCAGTCAGTTTTCTTTGCTTCCTTGGGGATTTAGGCTAGTGACTGATGGGGAATCGAGGTGTGACCTGTTACCTCTTCTTCTAGATTTATCCTTCAGGATCTTTGAACATTGTAGTGGTTTGACGAGGTAAGAGGGGAGAGAGTCTAACTTGTCACATAGCTGATTCTTTGGACCTGTTCTCATAAAGATGAGGACCTGCACTCGTGACCTTGACTAGACTCTGAGAAGCATTCCAAGCATCTATGAAGGACCTAGTATGTGGTAAGCACTGGTGATAGAGACTCAGAAATTAAGCAGTCCTTGGCCTAAAAGAGCTTACTGTCTATCCAGGGTAATGTCATATACAAGTATATACAGAATAAATACAAAGTTTAAAAAGTTTGGAGGAGGGCACTGGTGGCTAAAGGCATTGGGAAAGATTTCCTATAGAAGGCGGAGCAGCAACAGGTTGCAGACGGAAGTAACCATTCATCTGCCCCACAGGTGGCCATTAACTCTTCACAGGCCTCTTGACAAAACAATCAACAAACACTAATGATGTTCCTGCTCCTGTGCTAGAAGCTGGGATCTAAACACAAAGGATGAAACCAATTTTCTACTCCCATGGAGTTAGATAGGTGAAGAAGAAAAAAAAGGCTCCATCAAGCTTATTCATTTCCTGAATCTGCAACATCCAAAGCAAGCCATGGGTACGCAGGTTTTAACATTTTTCTCAGGACTTGATGTTCAGCTTTTCCTATGTTGGGTTGTCTTTCATCCATGACATCATGAAATGAATTGAGGCAGCCTTTCTTTGTGTGGCCCTGCTTGCTAGGATGCTGGTCCATTTGCTAGGATTTGGTGTTTGTTTGGTTTTTGTAAGCAGTATTCGCTATTTTCTGCTTCATGTGTCCCTAGTTTGAGTATCAGGACAATATTTATCTCATAAAAGGCATTTACTAGCACACATACATATACATATATAATTGTAATTGTTAGATATACAATTTTATACATACATATGTATTGTCCATATATCTTGAGTACCAAACCCTTATCTGAAAAATGATATAAAGATTTTTCCCCCATTGGAATGTTTCCCTTCTGATCTTAGATACATTAATTTTGTTCAGGAGCTTTTAAGTTTCACATAATCAAAATTATATTTTTAAATTGCTTCTGTCTTTTTAGGTCAATAATATCTTTCTTCCTCATAGCTATGAAAGATATATTATCTGCTTTTCTTCTTTTTATATGATCTTTAATACTGAGGTCAGGTGTCAGTTTTGAATTTATTGTGGAATATGTCATAGGATGTTGATGTAAACCTAATTTCTGCCAGACTGCTTTCCAGTTTTCCCAGCTATTTTTAATCACATATGAAATTCTTTTATAAGTAACTTACGTTTTTTTTAGTTTATTCAACCATGGGTTATTACATACCCATTTTTTCTTCTGATTTTCCTTTATTTTCTCTGCTACATTGATCTACTTCTCTGTTTTTAAACCAGTACCAAATGGTTTTGATGACTGCTGGTTTATAATATAATTTGAAGTCTGGAAGTACTATACCGCCTTTATCTCAACCTTTTTCCATTACTTTCTTGATATTCTAGACATTTTGCTTATCCAAATAAACTTTTTTTATAACTTTATAAAGTCTTATAAAATGTCCCTTTGATGGTTTGATTGGTATAGCATTAAAACTGTGAATTAACTTTGTAATCCCATTTCATTTTTAGTACTTGTTATCACCCAGCCATGATCAATGACTAGTTCCCCAGCTATTCAAGTTCTTTATTTCTTTAAGGAACACTTTGTAATTGAATTCATAAAAGTATTCTATATACTTTGCTATATGAAGATATCAATATTTTATGAATTTTGTAGTTATTTTAGTGGGATTTCCCTTTCTATTATTGCCTCTTGAATTTTGTTGTCATTTTATAGAAATGCTTTTGGTTTCTCTGGGCTTTTTCGATAACTTATAACTTTGCTTAGCTACTAACTGTTTCAGTTGGTATCTTCACTGCATTCCTAGGATTTTCTAAATAAAACTTTGTGTCTTCAGTAAATAGGAGTAGTTTTATCTCATCTTTAACTCTTTTGTCTTATTGCTATTGCTAGGCTTTCTAGAACTCTGAAGTAAGAATGGAGAGAGTGACCTTCCTTGCTTTGGTCATATATTTATTGAAAAACCTTCTAGTGCATCCCCATTGCATATGATGCTTGCTTTTAGTATTAGATAATTTTCATTCTATTAAATAATAGCTGGGATCTGGGGATATTTGGGGATATTTTTGTTTTTAACGCTACCGTTACTTTCTTTTAAAATAAGCGAGACATAGCAAAATCACTCTCTTATTGTGGCTTATTGATGACATTTGGATTCTGAAGGAATACTTAAATCTTTTTTGCTCCCTTCCACTGTTATGATCTCCTCTGGGGGTCCTTGTCCACCAAGGACTTGTCTCGGCACGCAATGAATGAGGCAGGATTCAAGGTGGAAGCAACTCCGATTTATTGGGAGAAATCATCCATTTTTATAGAGTGTGTACTACATGAGCATAAGCAAGTGGCCAGTGATTATAATGATGACAGCATGGGCAAGAACAGAAATGTTTCAGTACAGGTAGCTGCGTGGGTATGGGAATAGTCAGGAATGTTGCACTATGTTTCAGTATGGACATCGGCATGGGCATGGGAAGGAGCAGGACTGTTGCAATATAGGCAGCATCTCTGTATCAGAGCTACATAGGCTATGTGAGACACGAGGCAGGATATCCCTGTAAAGTATCAAAGATGTCCTAGTAAGGCACTTGATGTCCTGGCAAAGTAACAAGGCACTGCATTAGGTAATGGTGCAGAAGCATTAGGTAATGGCCAACTGAGTCTCTCCTTCCGGGCTTGAGTCTCCCTCCTGAACAGGCTCTGCATGTATAGGTAGACCATAGGGGCTCTCAAGGGCGGAGGCCCTTCCTCCGGGCACCATGTTGTTCCATTCCTACGAAGCCTGTCTGGTTTACCCAGGAAACAGGCCAAGTGCTAGTGGTCCCAACAGCCCCAGGGTCAACACCAACCCCTTATATTCCACCTCCTTCGCTGCCCATGAGAATCTAAGCAGTTTATATCAAGTCTCTTCTGATTACTCACTTGTATTTTGCCCTTTTGTTTTTCTTGACTCCTGTTTTTATATTTCAAAGTTTCTTTTTTGTGTCTGGCCTTTTAATCAGGAATATTTGTAAGTGTTCTGTTTCTACAGAAGGTCCGTTTTTTTTCTGTGGGATTATGCAGCTAGATTGGCTAAATTATTCTCATTTATAAGCCTATATCTCTTGCTTTTGGCCCAACATATTCCATGATCTTTGTTTCTTTACTGTTATGGCTGCTAAATTTTTTTGAGCCTAACTGTGGTTCCTCAGTACTTGAACTCTTTCTTTCTAGCTGCTTACAGTATTTTTCTTCCATCCACAAGTTCTATATTTATTCTTGGGAGTTTCTTTTCAGAAAGTGACCGGTGGAATCTTTCTTTCTACTTTGCTCTCCAGTTCTAAGAGATCTTGGCAATTTTCTTTTAAGAGTTCTTGAAATATTATATCTAGCCTTTTTATTTAGTTATAGTTTTCAAGTAGGCAAATATTTTTTAAATTCACTCTCCTTGCTTTGTTTTATAAGTCATTTGGTTTCTAAATGAGATATTTTACAATTTTCTTCTATTTTTTCAATCTTTTGTCATTTCTTGAGAAACAGTAACATTCCATTACATTCATGTACCATATTTTGGTTAGCCTTTCCTCAGTTGTAGGAATATACTTTGAGTCTTGTTATTTTCTATTATGAAAAAAACCCTGCCATAAATATATTTGTTTATATGGAAACTTTCTATCTCTAACCTTTAGCCTTTTGTCAATGGATCAACAAGTCTTTTATCAAGCATCTGCTATGTGCCAGATTCGGGGTATGTGATAGGCTCAGGAGATACAAATATAAAGAATGAATCAATCTTTACATGTAATCCTTGCATTTTAATGAAGGAAAACAAGTGTTATATAAAAACGCATATATATTTAATAAATATAGTCTCAAAATGCATCAACTAGGTTAAGAAAGATTAAGACTGAGGGAAAAAAAACCTCAAATTTGGCAATTTAAGAGATTCTTGTAACTTTGGAAAGAACAGTTTTAATTGAGTGATGAGATGGCAAGTCATATTTCAAAGGATTGAGATGTGAAAGGAGACAAATCTGAAGAAGTGCATCTGGACAGCTTTTTCAAGAAATTTGAGAAAGGGAAGGAAAATATAAGATAATAGTCTGAGGGCCTGTGTGAAGGGTTTTTTTTTTTTAAGAACAGGGGGAGATTTTAATAATATTTTAAATTTTTCCCTGGAATTGAAAACAAATCCAATGACCTATAGCTTCCAAATTCCATTCTACAGTCTCCTACCGTCTTACTTTAAAAATCATTTTCAGGGAAATTTCTTGTAAGTAGAAAAATAATTACCATTCATTTCATTGAGACAAATGTTTTGCCCTCAAATTAATGTTCCTTTATACCCAGTGTTTATATAATTGAATTTTTAGTGGGAAAAAAAAAGCAACAGCAAACCATGAACAAAAAGAACAATATAGACAGATAATGAAAATAATACAGATGCTATCACATAGAACAAATTGCCGTTTTTGGAAAAATAAGAAAACAAAGTAAGAAAAAATACAAAGAGTAATTTTAGCACATCTTTGTAAGAGGCATGATGCAGCAGATTGTCACTACTATACAGTAGCAAACTATGAGTATTCTGACAACAGAACTTAGTGTAACATGGGTCACCCATAGAAGGACCTTATTTTGCAGTACTCAGCTATATATATATATATAAGATCCATCCTTGTAAATGTGAAGAAATGCCTTTCAAGCCAAAAGAGGGATAGTAAGTGATATTCCTTATGGATTCAGATTCTCATAATCTGAATTTGCCCTATGTTAGGATGTGATTGTATTCCATTTTTGTGAAAATTGAGGCCTTTGGCCTTCTTTTGTTCTTCAGTATCTCTTCTATTCTTCATGATACCACTGAGTGGCCCAGCAGTGCATGTGCAGATTTTTTTAATACCTGATGATTTAATTCATCTGGGCCATGGGACTTGAACTAGGGTTAACCCTAGTTAGTAACAGGGTTATTAGGTGCAGGCTTACCATCTTCTTACTTACCTTGAATATCATATATCTATTAGTTATTCTAAGAGGAACAGCCCTATGCATTTTTTTAAGCTTCTTTTTTCCACCCTGATATGACTATTTATTGTCATTAACTTTCCTGGACAACTTCAGTGCATTCTGAATTTTATCATTCTTGACACTGTTCTTACAGAGCCGTGGCACCTCCGTGCTTTGAGGGATGCTAACTTCTGTGCAGTGTAGTAAAGGATGGAGTATTTTCCAATCAGTCATTCATCAAGCTTTTACTAAACACCTGTTTGGGGATTTGGAAGCAGAAGGGTATACAGCTTTTTCTAGGAATTTGGCTATGAAAGCAAGGAGAAATATAGTATCATAGCTTCAGTGGATTAGGTGAAGTGTGTGTGTGTAATTGTGGTGGAGATCTCAGCATATTTGTAGGCAGAAGGGAAGTTGAAAATTAGGGAGAGAGAAGAGTTGGTGAAAGGGGATAGAGAGTGGGGGATGGAATCAAGGGGTTGGCACTGGTAAAGACTATGCCCCTTTATTCTCTGAGACTGGAGTCAAGAAGGAAAGGACACTCTGTTGCCCATCTGCTCATCTGCACTGTCTGCCCCTTATTTTTCCCTTAGAGAATATAATGTTAATGGAATGGGACCTGCTTTGAGCTCTAGCCCAGCTCACAGCTGTGGTGCATCCTGAGTCACATGGAACCAGAGTCACGTGGAGCCCAGTATGGGAGGAGTTTGCCCAACGGTCAGAAGAGCAGGAAATGAGAGTGAGGCAGAGCTGAGGGAAAGAAGCTAGCCCGAGTGGGCAGATGGAGGAATTTTCTTTGGGGAACTTGCTTGTGGAGGGGCCTAACAGAAAGAATGTTTGTGATGCCAGCACTCTGTCTGTTGGTGTGTGTTAATCTCTCATTCAGAAGCCCTGTCTGTTGGTCTTTGTGAATGACTTGGCCAAAGGACAGAGACCCGTCCACAGGAAGGAGGCTTAGCTTAAGCCTCTTTTAAGAGCTATTAAAGTGAATTGAGATGATGGTGCTGCTAATGTGTGTAAATATTGTTGTAGCCCTGTGTATTGTTAATGTATTTTTGCTTAATGGGAAGATCTTTCCCATCCATTAATGGGCCCATGTGGCCTGCTTAAGTCACATGGAAGCCTAAGTCACATGAGTTTGAGTCACATGAGCCTGTGTCACAAGGGTTGTGATACCTGAAGAAGTTTATATATATTCTGAGGTTAGCATTTTGCTTTGGGGCTCACTGTTTGTGTGATGTAGCCAAATGACACTCTGGGTAGCCGTTAAGGAGCCCCAGGGCTTTGAAATATCCACATGTTGGTGCTTCTCTCTCTGATAAGTATATATGTATTGCTTTTGGTGAGGTAGTTGGAAGCCCTGTCTGTTGGTCTTTGCTGTTTGTATTTACTCTGTTTTTGTAATATCTGTTTGTATTTTCTCTGAGTCCCTGAACCAAATACATGAGATATATATATAGATAGATAGATAGATAGATAGATAGATAGATAGATAGATATAGATATAGATATATATAGATAGATATAGATATCTATATATATGGGCGTGTGTGTATATATGTATGTATATATATGTATATATACACATATATATGTATATGTCTGTGTGTGTCTATGGGTGTCTGTGTGTTTGATTAAAGTAAGATTGTTGACCCCTTTTAAGTTGCTTTCCTTTAGAAAAGCAGATCAAAGAACCTGTGCTACCAGCCCTCTTGTGTGCTGGTGTTATTGGTCTTACACTCCCACAGCAGCTGTAAATAACATTGTTGTTAAACCCTGTTAAGATTTGTTTTCTCAGAAACAGAAGCTGAGGGCAGGAGCCCCTGGAGCCTGTTGTCAGACAGGAGCAGGGAGAGCTTGGAGTGGAGCAGTCCCTGTGAGACATGGAGCAGAAGCAGAGAGCTGCCTGCTTGTGACTCCAAGTTAAGAGTTGGGAGGAGTTGGCCCACAGAGGAAGAGCCATGGGACTTGGAAGTCAACCTTGAGTTAAATTGAAAGAAGACTTTACTTGGACACTTTGTATCGATTAAGGAGATTGTTCCTTACTGTGACCTAGGGGTGGATGGTGTGGTGTTTTCTGCTACCCCTTGGGGATGCGTTGTACTAGGGAAGATCCTGGCCTAGGACCCTCTGATTTTGGGGATGCAATGATATATGCTGTATAAGAGGTGCTAGGGAAGACCCTAGCCTTGGACCTCCTGATTGTGCAAACAAGTATTTTGGGGAATGCTACCGAATGCAATGATATACCATATGACATACTGAGTATTATGATATATACACATATCTACCTCTCTCTCTCTTCTCTCTCTCTCTCTCTTCTCTCTCTCATATATATGTATATATGTAATATGTTTTGCTTAAGGATGTTGCTATGAATGTTATGCTTTAGTTTATTGAACTATGTTATGCTCTGAATAAATAGAGAGTTCATTATACTATGTGATTAGACCCTTAAAATTATTCACAGCAGTAGTCCTCAGGTGTGCTGCCGTGATTGGCATTACACCAAGTAAATCTCTTTTTGTTAAGACCATGTTGAACCATGAAGGGAATGGCCTGGCCTGAGTCAGGCCTAGCCCAGAACACTGGCACATAGAAAGTATTTTAATAAATGGTTGATTGATTGATTGATTGATTTGAATTTTACTCCCATGAATAAGGCCTAATCCTTTTGGGCATAGTTAAGGGGGATGACTTTGCATAAAAAAATTACCTTTGCATATAGGAGTATAAAATAATGTAATTAAATTGATTTATCTCCCAATTATTGACATTAGCTCATATGTATTATTAAGCTTTGACATTTATACATTTCCCAATGTGTCCTATGTCAGTTAAAATCATAGTAATTATTCCCATAAGTAAAGCATACATATTGTAAATATAAGTATGCTTTCATTTAAAAGAGTTCCTAAAGAGTAGAACAGTCAGTACTTTGATTATTTTAGTCAAAGGGGTAGAAGAAGAAACTGCAATCTGTAAAATAGTGGTTTTTGCAGGAATATGCTTCAGCACTCCGGTGCTAGGATAAATCTTTGGTTTCATTGAAAGAGAACTCCCTCTAGTAATGCCAATTGTAGTCCATATGTTCTTGCCCATTCTGTGCCACTTTGTATCCATGTTCTTCCAGAGGTTTGCCACAGGGAATCTATCCAATGGTCTGTTCATCTTATTTGCGTTCTTTTGAAAATAGAAAATAGTACTAATGGACTAGATAGTCTGTTCATCAATTTTCCTTTATTCCCTGAGGTATTACAAGCCAAATTTGGTTTTGGATTGTACATTTCTTTGATGACAACCCTTACGCTTCTTCTTTTCTAGAATTCCTTGATTGACACAAATTACAGATTAAAAACTTAAATTCTTCAGAGTTTGTAGTATTCCATGACTTGTTGCCATATAATATTACTTGTAAGATATTGGTGTTAAAACAATAGGCTTTTATTTCTAGGGGAAAATTGGGGTTATTAAAATGCTTTTCCAATTTCCCAAAGACATTTCATCTTGCTCTCTTTTGTTCATTTCTGGACCCAACTCATTGTTCATTTGTAGTGTCCAAAATGGACATACTTTATTGGTTGTCTAACTGCTTATTATAATCTGGAAAATCATCATTTTTCATCCAGTTCGTTTAGTACTGTGGAAGAAAAATACAATACTATGCATTTGGGGCGCAAGCTTGCCAGAGACAAATTTATTAATTATAATAATTCTAATTCTATGCCTCTCTACTTAGAAATCCAAAGGAATAGAAATCCATCCTGCCTTTGAAAATCTATCTCACACACAAGCCATTTTGAAGTTATAATTTATAGTATTACCAAACAAAAGCTAAAATTCCACAGTAAGAGAAAGCAGTGGCAAAAAGTAACAGTTGGATTCATCAGACAGAACAACAATTACTCAAGTTTTTACATATGAAAGAATCATTTTCCTGAAAATATTCAATCCCTCTTTATCTGCCTTCTTTCGGGATTCATCTTTGAACCTGGTCAGAGGTAAAATCAAGAGATACTACTTAAATAAATTTTTTTAAACATTCATTTTTAAAAATAACATTTTTAAACACTCTTTTAAAAAATTTTGAGTTTTAAGTCTTCTCCTTTACCTTCCTCCTTCTCCATCATTGAGAAGGCAAGCAATATGATATCAATTACATAGATGTGAAGTCAGGCAAAACATCTTTCCACATCACTTAGTGTTGCAAAAGAAAACATATAACACAAGAAAAATAAAGAAAGTTTAAAAAGTATTTTCAATCTGCACTCAGAGTTTATCAGTTCTCTCTCTGGAAATAGATAGTATTTTTCATCATGGATCTTTTGGAATTGTCTTGGGCCATTGGATCACTGATCAGAGGAGCTAAGTCTTCCACAGTTAATTATCATTACAATATTGCTATTCCTGTGTACAATGTTTGTCTGCTTCTGCTCACTTGTCTGCATCAGTTCATACCAATCTGCCCAGGTTTTTCTGAAACCTTTCTACTCATCATTTCTTACAGCACTATAGTGTTCCATCACAATCATATACCACAATTTGTTCAGCCATTTCCCAGTTAATTGGCATCTCCTCAATTTCCAATTCTTTGTCACCATAAAAAGAGCTGCTGTAAATATTTTTGTACAAATAGGTCCTTTTCCCTGTCTTTAGATCTCTTTGGGATACAGACCTAGTAGTGGTATTGTTGGTTCAAAGGGCATGCACAGTTTTAGACATAGTTCCAAATTGTTCTCCAGAATGATTGGACAAGTTCATAAGTCCAAGAACAGTGCATTAGTGTGTGAAATTTTCCACATCCCCTGCAACATTTGTATTTTTTCTTTTAATTTATTTTCCTCTAATCTGTAGTGATTTAGAGCATGTTTTCATGTGACTATTGTTAGCTTTGATTTCTTCTGAAAACTGCCTATTCCTAACCTTTGACAATTTATCGATTGGAAAATCGCTCATATTTTTTTGAATTTAGCTCAGTTTCCTATATATTTTAGAAATGAGGCCTTTATCAAAGTAATTTTCTATAAATTTTCCCCCAGTTTCCTCTTTTCCTTCTAATTTTGGCTGCATTAGTTTTGTTTGTGGGAGGAAAAATTAATTTCATGTAATAAAATTATCCATTTTACTTTCCTTCCCCCTCTCTATCTCTTATTTGATCATAAACTCTTCCCTTATATATCTGCTAGGTACATTTTTCCATGCTCCCCTAATTTACTTAGAATATATCCCTCTTTATGCATAATTATTTATCTACTTTTACCTTATCTTGGTATACAGTGTGAGATGTTGGTCTGTACCTAGTTTCTGCCACTGCTTTCCAGTTTTCCCATCAAGTTTTGTCAGATGTTGAGTTCTTACCCCCCAAAAGCTTGGATCTTTGGTTTTATCAAACACTAGAATACTACGGTCATTTACTACTGTGTATTGTGTCCCTAACTATAACACTGGGCCACTACTCTATTTCTTAGCCAGTTTGAGATTTTTTTCATAGTTACTGCTTTGTAATATAGTTTGAAATCTGGTGCTGCTAAGGCTCCTTCCTTCACATTTTTTTTGTTGATTCTCTTGATATTCTTGATCTTTTGTTCTTCCAGATGAAATTTGTTAATTTTTTAATAGATCTATAAAATAATTTTTTGTAAGTTTGTTTGGTATGGCACTGAATAAGTAAATTAACTTTTGTCAAATTGTCATTTTTGTTATATTGGTTCAGCCTACCCATGAATAATTAATATTTCTCCAGTTGTTTAGGTCTATCTTTATTTGTTTCATGATGGCCTGCTTGAACAGGTTCTGGATAATGGATGACCCTTTTGCACTTTCCCAGTCACCAACAGAGTAAAGCAGGGTGCTGTGTGCTTTTCCCATGCTGTTTAGCATGATGTTTTCAGTGATGTTATCAGATGTCTTCAATAAGGATAAAAACAGAATCACGGTCAGCCTCTACATTGATGGTAAATTATTTAACTTGAAAAGACTACAAACCAGTATGAAAAATGGAGGGAAAGATTGTGTCTGACTCTTTGCATGCAGATTATTGTGCACTTAGTGTAACCTCTGAGGCTAAGATGCAAGAGTATGAATCGGTTCTCCGCTACTTGTGCCCATTTTGGCCTGACAACACAAAGACAGAGGTTCTCCATCTGCCAACATTGCACCATCCATATTTGGAACTATCAGAGCAAATGGAAAAATTTTGAACGCTGTGGATAAATTCACTTACTTTGGCAGTGTGTTTTCCAGGGACATCCATGTAGATGATGAGATTGATGTACATGTTGCCAGAGCTGGCCTGTGTTTGGGAGGCTCTGAAGGAAAGTATGGGAGAGGAGACATTACGCTGCCTACCATACTGAAGGTCAACTGAGCTGTTGTGCTGACCTCATTGTTGCATGCCTGTGAAACCTGGACAGTCTATCAGCACCATGCCAGGAAACTGAATCACTTCCATTTGAATTGTCTTCAGAAGATTCTGAAGATCACCTGGCAAGATAAAGTACCAGACGCTGAGGTCCTTTCACAAGCTGAAGTGCCAAGCATTCAAACTCTACTGCAGAAAGAGCAACTCTGAAAGACTGGCCATGTTGTTCCTGAAGGACTGGCCATGTTGTTTGAATGCCAGATGTACACTTGCCTAAAAGACTATTTTGCAGAAAACCCATACAAGGCAGGTGGTCATATGGAAGTCAGAAGAAGTGATACAAGGACACTCTCAAGTGCTGTCTAAAGAACTCCAGAATCAATTATGAGATATGGGAGAAACTGGCACAGGGACCTCCCAGCATGGTGTGCCCACATTAAGGAATGTGCTATGCTCTGTGAGCAAAGAAGAATTGCAGTAGCTCCAATCATTCTGGAGAACAATTTGGAACTATATCTAAAACTGTGCATGCCCTTTGAACCAACAATACCACTACTAGGTCTGTATCCCAAAGAGATCTAAAGAAAGGGAAAAGGACCTATTTGTACAAAAATATTTACAGCAGCTCTTTTTGTGGTGACAAAGAATTGGAAATTGAGGAGATGCCAATTAACTGGGAAATGGCTGAGTAGAAATGTGAGATGTGCAAATTTAGAGACATCTCCACTCTAAATGTTCATATGGACTATTTATGCCCAACCCGTGATAGAGCCTTCTGAGTTTGTATTGGTCTGATCTACCCAGTTGGACACACTGTACCTTGACCCCTAAGTAGTGATGTCATTTTGGTCTTCTCTGAACACAAAGGACAACCACCACCAACCAACCAATATTTCTTCAGTCATTTAGATCTGTCTTTATTTGTTTGAAAAATGTTTTGTAATTGAGTCCCTGTGTTTGTCTTGGCAAGTATTTTATATTGTATGCAGTTATTTTATATGGAATTTCTCTGTCTCTTCTCCAGGGTTTTGTTGGTAGTCTGTAGAAATGTTGATGATTTATATGGGTATATTTTCTGTATTGCAACTCTGCTGAAGTTGTTCATTATTTCAGCCTGATTTTTAGTTGATTGTCTAGGGTTCTCTAAGTATACCATCACATCATCATCATCAAAGAGTGATATTTTTGTTTCCACATTGCCTATTTTTGTTCCTTCACTTTCTTTTTCCTGTCTCATTGCAGAACATTAATCACACAGAATTGAATAATAGTGGTGATGATGAGCATCCTTGCTTCATCCCTGATCTTATTAGGATGGCTTCAAGTTTATTCCCATTAAAGATAATGCTTGCTTTTGGTTGGAGATAGATACTACTTATTTTAAGAAAAGCTTTATTTATTCGCTTTCTAATGATTTTAATAGGAATGGTTGTATTTTGTCAAGAGCTTTTTCTGCATCTATTGATTTACTCATATAATTTTTGTCATTTTAGTTATTGATGTGGTCATTTATGTTTATATTTTTCGCAATATAATTGATATATCGATTTATTTCATATAGTGATATAACTAATGTATAATATCTGCCCTGCATTCCTGGTATAAATCCCATCTGAATGTAATCTATGATCTTTGTGATGTATAGCTATAATCTTCTTGCTAGTATTTTATTTGAAATTTTTGCATCAATATTCATTAAGGTAATTGGTCAGTGGTTTTCTTTTTCTGTTTTTGCACTTTCTGGTTTAGGTTTCAACACCATATCTGTGTCATAAAAAACTTGGTAGGACTTCTCTTTACCTATTTTTTAAAATAGTTTACATAGTAGTAAGATTCATTGTTCCTTAAATGTTTGATATAGAATTACTTATAAATCCTGGTGATTTTTTCTTAGGTAGCTCATTGATGGCTTTTCTTTTTCTAAGATAGGTTTATTTAAGTATTCTATCTCCTCTTTCGTTAATCTGGGCAGTTCATATTTTTATGAATATCCATCTATTTCACTTAGATCATCAGTTTTCCTGGCATATGATTGGGCAAGACAGCTTCTAATAATTGGTTTAATTTCATCTTCATTGATGGTAAATACACCTTTTTCATTTTTGCTACTGATAATTTGGTTTTCTCCATTAATCAAAATAATCAGTGATATATCTATTTTATTGGGGGGGATCCTATAAAACCAGTTCCTAGTTTTATTTATTAGTTCAATTTTTTTAACTTTCAATTTTATTAAAATCTCCTTTGGTCTTCAGAATTTTCATTTTGGTGTTTAATTGGGAATTTTTAATTTGTTCTTTTTCTAGTTTTTTTTTTTAGTTGCATGCCCAAATCATTGATCTTCTCTTTCTCTCTTTTATTGATGTGTGCATTTAAAGATACACATTTTTCCCTAAGTACTGCTTTAGCTGCATCTCACAAATATTGGTATGTTTTCTCATTGTTGTCATTCTCTTTATTGAAATTATTGATCGTTTCTATGATTTGTTCCTTAACCCACTCATTCTTTAGGTTTTAGTTTCCAATTAATTTTAAAACTATGCTTCTATAGCCCTTTATTGAAGATAATTTATATTACATTGTTTTCTGAAAAGGATGCATTTGACATTTCTGCATTTGGTTATGTAGTTTTTATGTGCTAATACATGATCAGTTTTCGTGAAAGTGCCATGTACAGCTGAGAAAAAGGTCTGCTCCTTTCTATTCCTATTCAGTTTTCTCCAGAAGTCTATCATGCCTAATTTTTCTAAGATTCTATTTCTTCATCTCCTTAACTTGTTGAGAGTTGAGTTCCCCCATTACTATAGTTTTACTATTTTTCTCCTAGAGTTCATTTAGTTTTCTTTAAGAATTTGGATGCTATGTCATTTGCTTATCTCTTTTTTTCTTTATTAAATTTATTTACTTTTAGTTTTTGACATTCGCTTCCATAAGATTTTAAGTTCCAAATTTTCTCCCCATCTCTCCCCTCCTTCCACCCCAACACAGCATGTAATTTGATATAGGCTCTACGTATACATTCATATTAAGCCTTTTTTCACATTAGTTGTAAAGAATTAGAACCAATGGGAGAAACCACGAGAAAGAAGAAACAAACAAAAAAAAGAGAGAGAGCAAATAATATGCTTCAATCTGCATTCAGACTCCATAGTTTGGTTTTTTTTTTCTGGATGTGGACAACATTTTCCTTCATGAGTCTTTTGGAAATGTCTTAGATCTTTGTATTGCTAAGAAGAGAGAAGTCTGTCAAAGTTAGTTATCACACAATGTGGCTGTTACTGTGTACAATGGTCTCCTGGTTCTGCTCACTTCACTCAGCATCAGTTCATATAAGTCTTTCCAAGTTTTTCTGAAGTCCCCCTGTTCATCATTTCTTATAGCATACATTCATATGCCATAACTTGTTCAGCCATTCCCCAGTCGATAAGCATCCCCTCAATTTCCATTTCTTGGCCGCCACAAAAAGAGCTCCTATAAATATTTTTGTACATGTGGGTCCTTTTCTCATTTGTATGATCTCTCTGGGATACAGCACTAGAAGTGGTATTGCTGGGTCAAAGGGTATGCACATTTTTGTAATCCTTTGGTTAGAGTTCCAAATTATTCTCCACAATGTTTGGATCACTTCGCGACTCCACCAATAATGCATTACTGTTACAATTTTCCCACATCTTCTCCAACATTCATCATTTTCTTGTTTTGTCACGTTAGCCAATCTGATAGGTGTAATCACATTATTTTTTATGTTCAACAAACAAGCATAATGAAATCTTGTATCCTCTTCATCTTTCAGTCGGTTATGTGATGATAATGATGTGGGGTCTGCTGTGGAATCACTTGCAAAAGGCTTCCTATTGCAATCATTATGGATATCCTCCTTAATAACAAAGATTATTCTCATAAAAAGTAGTAAAGTAAGCATATGATTTATTAATTAAAAGGATCATAGATGAAAAGGTAGAAGAGGCCTCAAGCCATCTAGTCCAAATGCATCATATTACAGATGAGGAAACCGAGGCCTAAAAAGGTTAAGTGACTTCTCCGTGGTTATACAGGTAGCAAGCATTAAGCAATGTTTCTTTACTATTTACCTTAAAGTAAACTTCAGTTACTTTCTTACTTTGTTTTGCTTCACCAAGTTTGTCCCCAAGGAAGAGATATGAGAGTGCTCCCTCCTCTTCTTTGCATAAGTTTAGAATTGTAGGCATGGGTGTGGATATATGTGTGTATATGTTTATTTATGTATGTATGTATGTAGATATAGATAAATGGTTGATGTGCTATTAGTTTTATTCCCTCTTTTTATTTTTTTTATTAGAAAAGTTGGTTCTTAGGATGGGGTAGGAGTACGTAGACATTAGGAAATGAAAGATTTGCTAAATTAAATGATATCAATACGACATTTTAATATAAAAAGAGTAAAAATCTTTAAAATTTTATAAGGAATGTCTTTCATTGTCCAGGTACATCAGGCTCAGATACTGTTTTAAAAGCTCATTTTATTGTCTTTAAAATGTTACCGCATGGTCTATGGCAGTTAAATCCTAATACAGATCTCTGGTGATAGATACTATTAGTAACTTTATTGGTAGTGGAAAATTAAGCAAACAAAAAAAATACAGTTCTTTTTTTTTTATCACTATGACAAACACATTGCCCTTCCTTATTACTTACCTTGTCACTTGAAAAACGTGTTTCGTGACACCTATATTTGTATCCATCTTTCTGTAAGCACAGATTAAGGATGGGAGCCATATAATGTACTAACCACTAGAGAAATAAAGTTTTGAGAATAGTAAATGATCAAAGAGTTGAGAATAGCACTTTTATCTGTTATTTTTATACACATATGTTAACTATTTGTATAAATTTATACATTAATAATACTACATTTGAGGACCCTCCAAACACCGCTAAAAAATGGCTCTGAACAAATTCTAGAACTGCAGAACCCACGAAATACCAGAGGGAAACAGGGCTCCAGCCCAGGACAGCCTGGATGGTTGCTGGGTAAGGTCTATTGCACAGAGCTGGGAGCAGAGTGGAGCAGAGCCTAGCGTGGGCTGCGCCTGGACCAGCCAGACCAGGAGCCAGGCAGAACAGGCCCTGGAGCCCTGAACCAGTGAGCTGTGGCAGTTACCAGACTTCTCGACCCATAAACACCAAAGACAACAGAGAAGGTTAGTGGGAAAAGCTGCGGGTACAGAGTGAAAGGAGTTCCTGGTTCAGCCACCACCCCGGGGGCAATGGAGGTGGTGCAGCTACAGAACTACAGCTGCAGTTGCTTCCTGCCCCAGGCCCACCTGGTGGGAGGAATTAAGTGGTGGATCCCAGCAGGAGTGCAGAGCCTGCTTAAGATCTCTGAGTCACCGTACAGATTGGCGGTTCTTGGGGGAGGAGGAGGGCTGGTTTGGCAGAGCTTGCTGTGGGAAATAGCTCTGAAAACAGTAGCGCATCCCCTCAAGCTTGGAACAAAGTACTTTCTACTCTACAAGCAGTCAAACCCTGACAAAAAACACAAGGGTCAAGTAGTTGCCTGCAAACATGGCCAGGCAGTGAAAACAGACTCAGATTCAGAATCAGACTTTGTATTCTTTCTTTGGTGACAAAGAAGACCAAAACATACAGCCAGAAGAAGTCAACAAAGTCAAAGAGCCTACATCAAAAGCCTCCAAGAAAAACATGAACTGGTGGAGCCAAGATGGCGGCTGGAAAGCAGGGACTAGCGTGAGCTCCCCGCCGAGTCCCTCCAAAAACCTATAAAAAATGGCTCTGAACCAATTCTAGAACTGCAGAACCCACAAAACAGCAGAGGGAAGCAGGGCTCCAGCCCAGGAGAGCCTGGATGGTCTCTGGGTGAGGTCTGTCCTGCACGGAGCTAGGAGTAGAGCGGAGCGGAGCAGAGCCCAGAGTGAGCGCGGACCAACCAGAGCAGGAGCCGGGGGGTGGGGAGCGTGCCCTAGCGCCCTGAATCAGTGAGCTGCAGTAGTTACCAGACTTCTCAACCCACAAACACCAAAGACAACAAAGAAGGTTAGTGGGAAAAGCTGCGGGACTGGAGGGAGTTCGCGGTTCGGCTACCACCCTGTGGGCAGCGCAGGTGGGGCAGCTACAGACAGCTGCAGTTGCTTCCGGCCCCAGGCCCACCTGGTGGGAGGGATTAAGTGGTGGATCAGAGCAGAAGTGAAGAGCCTGCTGAAGATCTAAGTCCAGTCTGGTTGGGGGTTCTTGGGGAAGGAGGACTGCTGGCATGGCAGAGCTGGCGCATCCCCCCAAGTGTGGAACACAGTTCTCGAAACTCTACAAGCAGTCATACCCCACTGAAAAACTCAAGGGTCAAGTTAGTTGGCTGGGAATATGGCCAGGCAGCGAAAACGTGCCCAGATTCAGTCTCAGACTTTGGATTCTTTCTTTGGTGACAAAGAAGACCAAAACATACAGACAGAATAAGGTAACAAAGTCAAAGAGCCTACGACAAAAGCCTCCAAGAAAAACATGAACTGGTCTCAGGCCATGGAAGAGCGCAAAAAGGATTTGGAAAAGCAAGTTAGAGAAGTAGAGGGAGGAAAAATTGGGAAGAGAAATGAGAAGGATGCGAGAAAACTATGAAAAACAAGTCAGTGACTTGCTAAAGGAGACCCAAAAAATACTGAAAAATATACTGAAGAAAACAGCACCTTAAAAAATAGACTAACTCAAATGGCGAAAAGCTCCAAAAAGCCAATGAGGAGAAGAATGTCTTGAAAGGCAGAATTAGCCAAATGGAAAAGGAGGTCCAAAAGACCACTGAAGAAAATACTACCTTAAAAATGAGATTGGAGCAAGTGGAAGCAAGTGACTTGATGAGAAATCAAGATATTATAAAACAGAACCAAAGGAATGAAAAAGTGGAAGACAATGTGAAATATCTCATTGGAAAAACCACTGACCTGGACCACTGATCCAGGAGAGATAATTTAAAAATTATTGGACTACCTGAAAGCCATGATCAAAAAAAGAGCCTAGATATCATCTTTCAAGAAATTATTAATTATGCCCTGATATTCTAGAGCCACAGGGCAAAATAGAAATTGAAAGAATCCACAGATCGCCTCCTCAAAAAGATCCCAAAAAGAAAACTCCTGGGAATTTTGTCACCAAATTCCACAGCTCCCAGGTCAAGGAGAAAATACTGCAAGCAGCCAGAATGAAACAATTTGAGTATTGTGGAAACACAATCAGGATAACACAGGATCTGGCAGCTTCTACATTAAGGGATCGAAGAACTTGGAATACGATATTCCGGAGGTCAATGGAACTAGGATTAAAACCAAGAATCGCCTACCCAGCAAAACTGAGTGTCATGCTCCAAGGCAAGATATGGATTTTCAGTAAAATAGAGGTCTTTCAAGCTTTCTCAGTGAAAAGACCAGAGCTGAATAGAAATTTGACTTTCAAACACAAGAATCAAGAGAAGCATGAAAAGGTCAACAAGAAAGAGAAATCACAAGGCACTTACTAAAGTTGAACTGTTTTGTTTACATTCCTACATGGAAAGATGATGTGTATGATTCATGAGACCTCAGTATTAGGGTAGCTGAAGGGAATATACATATACTTATATATACACATATATTATACACACACACACATATGTACATACATTCTTTCATGTATATATATATATATATATAGACAGAGGGCACAGGGTGAGTTGAATATGAAGGGATGATATCTAAAAAAATTAAATCAAATTAAGGGATGAGTGAGGAATATATTGAGAGAGGAAGAAAGGGAGAGATAGGATGGGATAAATTACCTCACATAAAAGTGGCGAGAAATAGCAGTTCTGTTGGGAGGGAAGAGGCGCACGTGAGGGGTAATGAGTGAATCTTGCTCTCATCGGATTTGCCCTGAGGAGGGAATAACGTACACACTCAATTGGGTATCTTACTCCACAGGAAAGAAGGAGGAAGGAGATAAAAAAAGGGCGGGTGATAGAAGGGAATCCCATGTAGAATTGTGACTTGTGTTGGAGTATTTGTTTTTGGTGTTCAGTCATCTCTTGGCAAAGATACTGGAATGGTTTGCCATTCCCTTCTCCAGTTCCTTTTATAGATGAGGAAACTGAAGGAAACAGAGTTAAGTGACTTGCCCAATGGTCACACAGGTATTAAATATTGGAGGCCAGATTGGAACTCAGGAATATGAGTCTTTCTGACTCAAGGCCTGGCACTCTATCCACTGAGCCACGTTGCTGCCTCTACGTTGGAGCATTACAATCAATAAGCATTCATTAAGTACTTAATATGTACCACATATTATGCTAATCACATAGAATACAAAGGAAAATATAAAATCTCTGCTTGTAAGCAGCTTATATGTAATAAGTGATTATGAAATAGTTGTTGATGAATCTGTGTTCACTAATTCTTTTCTTTTTAATATAGGTAGGTGAGGTGAAAATAATGATGCCAGTGATGCTTTTTAATATTTTCTCAATGTATTGTCTCTGTGTATGTATATATGTATAGATGGAAAAGTCTACCCAGAAACCTGTGATCCAGATAACAGGATTTCGAGGCAAAGAGAAAGAAGATCTAACCAAATTGCTTTTAAAACTAGATTGCACTTTTATTAAGGGTAAGGTAAGTAGAAACCACATTTTTACTTTTAAAATATTAAGTTCAAGAGATGAGTGAGAAGTCGCAAAATAAATACTTGGTTAAAAATGAGATAAATGTAGCACATCATAAATAATCTAATGTGAAAGCTCTTAAGAAAGAAGTTTCCTTAAGTAATATTTTTGTTTTTTGTTTTTTAGCAATACAGAAATTGCACACATCTCATAGCAAAGCGTGCTTGTAAAAGTGAAAAATATTTAGCAGCTTGTGCAGCAGGTAACTTTACTTAAACCTTTTTTAAAAGTTAAAGGAAAATACTATAAAGAGAATAGCTTATTATGAACTTTAAGAATCAAAATGATCATCCACCTCACGTAAACATATCTCTAGTCAGAAGTCCTGGATATGGTGACTCACGCAGTCTTGGCACATCTACTGGATCTGAAGGGCTCCAAGTACAAATGGGTAGGGCTTTTCATCTCCTTAGGTGCCTGTAGTCAGTAGGACCAGATGCCACCAGGATGCTTCATCAAAGGAGGTACAGCTTAACTTCCTGAGGCAGTCAAGTCATGGGGACTTCTCCATAGCTTTTCAGGGAAAATCTGGCTTAACCCTTGGTGGGGAGGAGGAATCATGGAAAATAGTGGCAAAATTGTCTCTAATTATCTCTTTGTTGTGTTTATGTTCTTTTACACTAATTTCTGACATTTCAGTTATTCTAAGTTTATACATCTTTCTTCTAAATTTGTTACTTTATCCTGCATATATCACTTATCTTTTGAGTTATTTTGCTATTTGAACTTTCAGTTTTTTACAACTTTTTCGTTGTTAATTGATATGTGTTCAACTGTACTCATCTCTTGTGCTTTCTGAAGCTTCATAGGACACTTTCAGTTCTTCTGTGTTGCTTTGTAATTTAAGTTTTTGTTGTGGTCTTTTCCCTTGCTTTTATTTGCTGAGTGTGAATGTTTTATTAATTTCTTTTCTGTGAATACTGTCCTATCCATCTTGCCCTTCACTATTTCATGTATTTTTTTCTGGTGTTACTCATTTTTTTTTTAATAATTTGTCCAGTGAATCCTTTTCTGCTATAGAATTTTTCATTTCAGCACTTTGATTTGTTTATTGTTATGCAAGCTTTGATTGTTTTTGTTTTTCTGGGAATTTGTATTATAGCTTTCCTTCTTGGTTTTTTTTTTTTTCCTGAGATTTCAGGTGAGAAGTTATAGATTGTGACCAGGTTGATGTCTGTCCCTTGCCTTCTTTTCGGGAAGTGTCTCATTTTCAGAGACATTTCTCTTTCTCTAGAGAAATGGTGGAGGCTTTAAGACCGGTTTTGTGCCTTTTTTCTCATATCTAGGGAACTCCACATGACCTGTCTTGGTCCACTTCTCCATTCTTAGGCAAGGTGAAATGTTGTGGGTGACCTACAGAAGCTGCTCTTTGTACCCTTAGGCAAGCACCATGTTGATGCTTTTCTTTACCTATCCCCTGCCATTTTTCTGCTGGCTGTTTCTTTGATATTGTTTACAGAGCTCCAAATGTTAGAGTAGTTGCATTGTGTCTTCTTATTGACATTTTTAAAGAACATTTTATTTGACCTAGACTTGAATACTGAAGTGTTTTTGAACCAGAAAAAGTACATATAAAAAGTACATTTTTAAAAATAATATTCATGATATTTATAACCTATGTTTTTGTTAAAATTCAGCTACAATCAAGCACTATTTTTAAATTTTATCCTGACATATTTGTTGCATTTGTTCTAGTGGGATGTCATGAAATTCCCAGGCCTAAGTTGCTCACTTAGAAGTTGTTACCTGCGTGAGCTTATACATTTCTTCTAATTAATATTCTCAAAAGGGCACCAAATCATACCACTTTTTCCCCTCAGTCCCTTTTTTGCAGTTGATACTTGTTCTTTGTGTAATTTAGCTTGGATTTTCTGTACCATGAATGTCATAGGATTGTCAATGGTCCATTAACTACAAAAAAAGTATGTTTTTATTTATAAAATTCAGCTTTTATTCAAAGAGAACTTTGCTGAAGAAATTAGAAAATCTTTATTTTTCAAAGTTGCATATAAATAAAATATTTAAATTTTTTGCATGAGCATGTATTCCTTTTAAAATATAGTCTAAAAATGTCACTTATCTTAATTCAGTCACTGATGTGATACATGTATTTAATTGTTATTAATAGTATAATAATGAAAGAAATAAGAGGTTCGTTAACACAGTTGAGAAGAATGGAAATTTGGACTAAAATACTGAGTAAGAAATATATAATGCGTACTACATTTTGTTTTAGTTTTGAACCTGTCAGTTTAACTTTTCTTTGAGAAAATCTAGAATTATAATTCTCTATCACAAAAAAGCTTAAACAAAATGTGTAATGATATTAAAGTGTTCCCACTGTTAATATTTAGAAAAAATGAACAGTGTAAGTTAATGGTGGAAATGTTACCTAAGGTTCTAATGTTGCATTTGCATGAAAAAGGTTGATGTTAATTTTATTTTTGATCTTCAGTTGATTACCATTTATCTCTACCAAAATTCTTTTGTGGCTGACAGTTCATTTGCTTTCTAGGAAAGTGGGTACTAACTAAGGACTACATAATTAATAGTGCCGAAAGTGGCAGATGGCTCGATGAAACAACTTATGAATGGGGATATAAAATTGAAAAAGACTCCCATTATTCACCTCAAATGCAATCTGCACCTAAAAGATGGCGCAAAGAACTGACAAGCACTGGTGCTCCAGGGGCCTTCCACAGATGGAAAGTTGTCCTTCTGGTTAAAGAAGGTAGTGAAGGAAGAGATTGTCTTACAAGGTAGGTTGTAACTTCTTAAAAGTTAGAGTAATAAATGAGAAAACAATTTTTCTGTGGCTAAACACATTTTAGTTCTCTGTTTCCCATACCAATTAATTTGACCAGATGATCCACAGTATTTTATTCTTTAATCTTCATGGATAAGCCATTTCATACTTTTTTGTATTCTTGCTTCAGTAAAACTAAATCTCTTTTTACAACTTTTGTTTACTTTCCTCTCATAGTGTCTGTTCTGTTCTGTTCCAGATTAGTTCCTTTTGGTTAACTAACACCAAGTGAAAAAATAATTAGGTGTGATTTAATATATTACACTAATGAATTACCTGCAAAGAAAAAAAAACTTGGGTTTTTTTCTGATTTAATACTTCAGTTTGTTTCTATAGCATTTTTTTCATGGTTTACACAATTTTTCAACATTTAGTTTTGTCCTTTTTCACATTATCTTATTTTCGTATTCAGATCAATGACAAAACAAACTTATTTTATGCTTTTTTTTTTTTTTGGTGCTCTTTGTGTTGTTGTTTTAATTTAAGAGTCCTAAATGCTGGAAAGGCCCAGGTTTTTCTACCAAACAATTCACCAAGTGGAATAACTCATGTGATCTCCGTGGATACGAATTTAAGTGCAGAAAAAGCCAAGTACCCCTTTGAAACTCCACACTACCCAGTAGAGTATATAGTAGATTTTCTGTTTTTCAAGGTAAGAAAAATAATTAGTAAGCATGAATAAGTGTTTTGGGTTTTATTGTATAAAGTATAAATTTATTCAGATAGTAAAAATATCATATTAAGAGTTAAATGAGTATTCATTTTAAGAAAAAGAATGTGTGAATTGAACTATATAAAACTTTAAATTTCTTACATTGTATATGCAGCTTTATTGTAGAACTGAAAGAAAAGAGACAGTGAAATGTGACATTTCTGATGTTGAGCTCAAATTTCAATGACACTATTTTGGTTTCTTTTCAAACTATGGCACTTTTTGCTTTTGTCTGATCCCGACTTCTCTCTTGACCACCTGTTCTTCATTAAGTGACACCTACTAGACATCTCTACCTGTCCCATAGTCACCTAAAGCTCAAATGTTTAAGTCAGGGCACATTATCTTTCTCCCTAATCTACCCCTCCTACTAACTTCTTTATTTCCAGTAATCTTCAGTTTACCTCCTTGGTAATGTCTTCAATTCTTCCATTTACTCTCCAAATCCAGTCAAATAGCAGTTATTTAGTATTACCTATCTCCATGGTATTCTTTCTCCTTTCACGGCTACCACCTGAATTCAGGTCTGCATCACTTCTTGCCCAGCCTATTTCAGCAGCCTTCCGTTGATCTCCTTACCTCTCCAATCTCTCCCCTTTACAATTCATCCTCTTCACAGCTGACAGTGATATTCCCAAAGCCCAGGTCTGACTACATCACTCCCTTGCTCAATAAGTTTCAGTGGTTCTCTTTTGCTTCTAGGATAAAATATAAGCTCCCCCTGTTTGGCATTTAAGGCCTTCACAATGTAACTCCTACCCATCTTTCCAGACTGATTTCACTTTGCTTCTTGATTGCATTGTCCACTCCTGAGAAACTGGCCTATTGTTTCCCATACTGGGCATTTCATTTCCCATCTCCATGACTTTCCTCAGACTGTCACCTCTGCTTTCTGAAGTCCCTTCAAGGGTAAACTCAAATACTACTTCCTAAGGCAAAAGTCCTTTCCTAATTTACTTCAATTATTTGTGCTTCCCCTCTATCCTCAGGGATTATTTTATATTTTTTCATTTATATAGATGTTGTTCTCCCACCCCCTCACCCCCAAGTAAGCTTCTTGAGGGCAATGATGACTTTGTTTTTGTCTTTGTAATACCTCATTGTTTAGCATAGTAACTGGTTGGCATGTATTAGGAGTTAAGTAAATGCTTATTAAATACAACTACATCAGAATCCTTAAAAATATGCTCCAAAAGTGATTTTTAAATACTTTAAAGCAAATGAATTTCCCACCCCCAAAAGTCAGTATACTAGATAATGATTATACAAGACACTCAGCTGGTTTTTCCTCTTGGATTTTCTTTTCTTCATTCCCTGCCCTTCAAGTGGAAAAGTAATAAATTAGTTTGTGGCAAATCTCTATTCAATTTAAGAGCAGTATTATCTGTCACCAGAGAGAAAATATTTCTTGGCTAAATGAGTTATAGGTGGGTCCTTGAAGAAGAAAGAGTGTGACAGTTGGCAGGAAGAGCCGCAGACTTCTCGTTTTGTTGCAGTGAACAATTGTAATCCCATATCCCTCATCTGTGGTCTTTTTTTGGTAGCAACTTGATGTTTCCCTTGAACATGTATATACAGTAAAGAACCTTGCACATAGTTAAGTGTTTAGCAGATATTTGTTACATTGAATAGAGTCAGTTTTTGATTATATATACAACTGGAGGGCAGCGATAGTATAGAAACCCAGAAGAAAGGATAATATAGAAAAGACTTCTATTTGGTGTTGCTGGTTTTTTGTTTTTTGCTTTTATATCCTGACATCCAAGAAGTCATAGCACTTCATACAGATAACGAAGCCATGTTATAGAGACATCATTTAGAAATGGGATTGCCCAGTTTCTGAATCCTGCCTACTGTTACCAACTCGAGACTTGACTTTAAAGATAGCATTTTTCCATCAAGCTAACCCTGAATTGTCTCCTTAGTCAATCAGTATGCATTTATTAATTGCCTGCTTTTTGCCAAGCACTGAGCATACCCAAAGAAGTCTGAAGATGGTCCCAGCTTTCGAGGAGTAGGAGAGACCACAAACAAACAGATATGTATAAACAAGCTATACATAGGATAAATAGGAAATAATTAAGAGGGATTGGGAAAGGCTTCCTGTAGATGGTAGAATTTTACCTGGGATTTGAAGGAAGCCGAAGAAGTCAGTAGATAGAGATAAAGAGGCAGAGCATTCCAGGTGTGGGAGACAATCAGCAACAGTGCTCAGGACCAAGAGGTGAAATGTTTTGTCCATGGAACAGCAAGGAGGCTGGTGTCACTGAATCATAGAGTACAGGACAGGGAGTAAAGTGTAAGTAGCCTGGAATGTTCACAGCCGCACTGTGAACACCAAGCGGAGATTTCTGTATTTGATCCTGGAGGAGAGAGAGAGTTTCTTGAGTGGGAACTAAGGGGGTGGGTATGTGACGTGGTCAGACCTGTGCTTTTGGAAGATCACTTAAGTGGTTGAAGGGAGGATGGATGTGACCAGGGAGAGGCTTGAGGTGAGCAAACCCACCAGCGGGCCATTGCAAAGTCCAGGCGTGAAGTGAAGAGGCCCTGCACTGGCGTGATGGCAGTGTCAGAGGAGAGAAGGGGGTGTTTTTCAGAGATGTTGCAAAGGCAAAATCAACAGGTCTCAACAATAGCTCAGATATGGGGTGTGAGCAATAGTGAAGAATCCAGGATGACTCCTAGATTTGGAGCCTGAAGAATTAGGAGAATGGTAGTGCTCTGGAAACTAATAGAGGAGTTTGGAAGGAAGAAGGGCTGAGGAGGAAGGAAAATGAGTTAGGTTTTGGACACGTTGAGTTTAAGATGTCTACTGGATATCCAGTTTAAGATGAAACTCAAGTTCTACTTAGTAGAGCTACCTTCTAGCAAGACTGAAAAGATAATTAAGCAATTATGAAGTGCTTTATTTAAAAAAAAAAAACTCCTGGCTAAGCCCCAGTTGAAGAATGAGTTGCATGTATAATGAACAAAAAGCAAATACCTTCTTGAATAACATTCCATTTTTGCAGTAGTCCTCAGAATAGTGTCTTTTCTGGTATGCTTCTGGACAAATCAAAGAAGTATCTAATTTTTCAATTATATCACTGAAGACTTGGGCAACACTATACCATGAAAGATATAGCAGTATTTTTTTAAGGCAAACCTTAAAAAGACTGTAAGAAGTCTTCAAACTTTTGAAAAACAAAGAATATAGGAACACTATGAAGCATTGCTGTTCATACACACACACACACACACACACACACACACACACACACACACATATATATTTATATACCGCATTTTAATGTTATACCCAGACAAGTGAAACCTCTAGATAAAATCTCTGGAAGGAGCAGTAACACAGGGAGACAGGTTCAGGCTAAATATGAAGACAGTCATTCTTACAGCTGTGGAACTTCAATTCATCTCAACCTTATTCCATTAATTAGTGACTGTATGTAAAGAATGATGTTAGAAAAAAAAAAAGAATGATGTTAGATGCTGAGGAATATCCAACATTTAGGTAAGATACCCTATGTATTCTCATGGACCTTATGGGCTAATAGAACTACACATATCTGCATCTTGTCCAAGACCAAGAGACCGAGTGAAATCATTTGGTCCAGAGGCCGTAGTTGAGAATTTGACTGAATTACTATGACCTTACATACTCTTGAATAATAGAACTCCCTAAGTAGAAGTTTTTATTCTTTGAATACCCACTGGTTGATATAACTGAACTAGAGAAAATGTTTTGATAGTTCCTACTTTCAAGGAGTTTCTATTGTGAAGGGACAGACCTTGGTAAAAACTAGATTTAAAAAATGTGTACAAATCAATAATGTTACACTGAGAGCAGTACTTTAGGTATTGTATTGATATCTTACAGCAGGGCTGTCCAGAATACAGCCTGCAGGCCACATGTGGCCTGTAGTGTGATTTATGCGGCCCGCCTACAAGCATAGAAATTTACATAGATGCTTTAGTAAACGAAGCCAAGCTACCGCAGAGCTCTCACTAAAATGGCAAATCAAAATATGTGGTCTTTTGTTTCAATAAAAACCTAAGGTTGGACAGCCTTGTCTTACAGAATACTCAGAACCTCAGATAAATCTATGATCTCAATCACGTGGACGTTTCTTTTAGTGATACAGATCCCGACTCAGCCTGTGTGACTCTTGCCCCTATCTTCCCACAAGCATGCCTCAGGGACCACTCAATGTACTAGAGTTTTGCTTCCCCTTGGTGCTCCAAGAGCAAGAGTGGAATACAAGACTGTGTGTCAATCATCATTGATTTGTAGTTCCTTATTTCCTGTTGCAGATTTTTTTGTGTCATACCCACATGCACCCGCCCTCCATTATCCTTTAGTATCCTTTAATAATCATTTTTAATACTTCTACAAAATCCCACTCTGATGCCTCATGATGGTATGAAGGTGCTCATAGATTCCCAAAGGCTATTACCAGGTAAGAAAAACTTTGAGTCCCAGCAGCTGCCTGACTCTGCTTTCTGAGTACTAAATCACCTGAATATGAAGTAGGGTAGCCGCATGGTGGCAGATTCTTTTACCTTGGCCATCTGTGAAAAGAAGAAAAGTACAAAATAATCTCAGTCTTATGCAGCCCAGTTCTACAGTGATGGTGTCAGTGATAGAAAAGGTAACAGAGTGTAAAGAATCACAGGTTTCATACTGTAGGTGTTCTCCTTGTGAGATATTTGTCCATGACCAACCAGCAGATGTATTACTGGAGGAACTGAGGCTTACCAAGCTTGGCATTCTTGATATCCACAAAAGCAGAAGACAAAAGGAAACTGAAAATTAAATGGAATGATGACTCATGGGTTTTCTTTGGTGAAATAAATGAAGAAAATGGTGGAATTGATTTTATCATGTGTCCTAACACAATAAAAAGCATAATTTCATGGTGTGTTTGATCATCTCACATTATAGAGCTCATTAGAAGTATTTGCAGAAAGACTCATGTGGAAACAATTTTATCTTATGCATCAATGTCTAGGCTACCTACCATATCAATACCAGTGAGTACTACATCAGTACCTAGGCTTTCCATATCTCACCTGCCTTGTCCTCGTCACCCAGACTCAGGCTGCTGTCAGCTCCAGACCCAGAGCCTTTCTAGCCTAGTAAAGCTCACTAGAGCTTGGGCTCTGCTGACATAACTTCCAAGAACCTAGGATCGCTTTTCCTCTATGAAGAGACATTGGATCATGGCTATATGAAGGGAATAAAAGACATAACCCATATTTCATGCTGAGATAATTTTTCTCATTGACTGAAATAAAATATTTTTGCATACATGTAGAAGGAATTTCAGAATGATGGAGATGTTCAAAGGAATTCTCTTTTAACCAAACGTTCTAAAGGACAAAAAGCCACCAATTCCAGGACTGACTGTGAAGTTGCCAACCTGAAAAAAGCATTGAGAAAACACATATGTAGAGTGGAGGTAAGGAACAAGTGAAGAAAGTTCTCGCAATTTCCCAATTTAGACATTTCTCTTTCTGCCATAATGTGGCCAAAATATGACTTCGATATTCTAAGGTTTGTTGGTGTTTAGTGAATGTGGCTCATAAAAGTTTCTCCTTTTTAAATACTTTTCTGTGGTGATACATACAGTATCTGTGCAAATTTGCTCAATGTGTAACATGTAATATTTCAGGAATCTGTGATAATGCTGGTTCAGGCACTGCCATGACCAACACATATTTCTACCTTACTCCAGTGTCCCTTCGTGGCCTTAGAGGTTGATGTAGCCAAACGTCTTTGGCAGCTAGGAGATGCAGGAGATACAGCGCCAGACCTGAAGTCAGGAAGGCTTGAGTTCAGAGCCAGCCTCATATGTTTATTAGTTGTGTGATCCTGGGCAAGTCATTTAACTTCTGTCTGCCTCAGTTCTGTCGACTGTAAAGTGGAAATACCCTACCTCTCAGAGTCCTTGCGAAGATCAAGTGAGATGATGTTCGTAAAGCATTTAGAATAGTGCCCGGCACACAGCCAGCTAGTTTTGAGAATGGACACCCTTAAGTAGATAGCATACTGGAAGATAGATAGCTATACTTGAATAGTCATGTTTAAAGCTTTTCCAGCTTGGTAGAAGCTGCTAGAGCTTATGCTTTACTGGCATGGTCTTTTGAGCCCTAAGTCACCAAGGTATTGGGAGTATTTTTTGAACACCATCCCAGTCATGCCATAGATAAATCAGCTGTCAGTTCTGTATTTGGGGAATATCGACTTGAACCAAATCAATCATTGGGAGGAGGTGGTTTATTTGTGTTGGGGTTTTTTGGTTTGTTCAGATCTATGATTTTATCATTCTGGGCAATTCCTGGTATGGAAACTCTCTCCAAATAGAGATCATCAAGTTATGTGTAACTCACTGCATTAGTGTGGTCTGGTGCACTGAGAATTAAGTAGATATCACCACGGCCACAGAGAAAATATATGTTTAGAGGTAGGCTTTGAGTCCAGTTCTAGACCCCAAGGCCAGTCTCCCATCCATTGTACCATGCTGCCTCTATTTTTTGTTTTGTTTTGTTTGTTTGATTTGATCAAACCTGTTATTTTATTGAAATAGGGAACTCCTGGTGAGAAAGTTCCCATAACCAGAGCAGATTGACACCTATTCTATACTGTGAGCTCTAGAAAGGTTGTCTGAATAGTCTCTGGTTGCACAGCCAGTGACTCCAGGGCCAGCTCTATCCCCTATCCCACAATACTTTAATTTTTAAAATTAAGATAGGAAATAGATTTCTATAAGTATTTCCAAAACATAAATATATTTTTGACACCAGATTTTTGATGCATCTTATGGCTCAAAAGTCTTACTTCCATGCTGTGTTGTGGCATGAAGGTAACATTGGTGTCTCTATCTCATAAAGCACAAACTCACATTCTCCTAAGCTGGGAAATTTTAAGTAAAGGCCTGGAATAGACTTGTAAGGTCCTTCCTTTAAGGAACATCCCAGCTAACTAAGTTTAGTGAACTGCCTTCTCACCAGGTTAGTTACAACATGATATATATATATATGTATATGTATATGTATATGTATATGTATATATGTATATATATACACATACACACACACACACACACACATATATATATATATATATATATATATATTTTTTTTTTTTTTTTTGGCCACTAGGATTCACAAAGACTATCTTCCACGTCACAGAGTGCCTATGCTCTGTGTTCATGGTAGGAATACCCACAACAATAAAATCATAGATCTTGGAAATACCGTGATATTTCCAGTGCTTTATGGATTTTATTTGTGGTGCCTAGATTTTATCTACAAAATAGAATACATACATACATATATTATTCATACACATGTGTGTACAAGCCTACCATTTAGGCAAGAGTGTACACTTTTGATTGATAGGTACTTATTTAGAGAGGTTCATGTCTAGTTTGAGCTGGAACTTAAAATTAAATGTCACCTTTGTAAAATGTGGCGCTTCGAAGCAAAAATTATACCACATAATGGTAATTGATTACAAGCACCAAAATATTGCTTTTTAAAGTAAGAACATTTAAAATTTATAGGTAGTAATTTGTTGTAAGAACTTTTATGTGACTGTGAATATTGTAGTATCTTATTTTCCAGTTAAAATGTGTTCCAGTTTTTGTGCCACTGCAAAAATTGGCTTTATCATCCTTTGAATTATATAAGATATCCCAAAAGTCTTGGCGTAGTTTTAAGAATTAATTAATGCTTAATTGTTGTACTTATTAGTTTTACTTGGTCAAAGTACAAAATTGTTCTTTCATTGTTAGGAGAGTTGATTCAAAGAAATGCATTTTTTTTTCTAAATAATTCTAATAAATTACCTCTCTTGGGACTCTTAAGGAACTTGAGTACCCTTTTTTTGACCTTATTGGTTGGTCTAAAGAGCATAGAAAAGAAACCAGGCATGTTTACTTGCTACAACTGTTGATAAGATCAAAAACTGCTCCATATTAAAGTATTCCTTGATATTCCCTTTCTGACATAATGGAAATGGAAGTGGATAGGAGAAAAATTTCAGCCACCAGCTTTGGAAGTTCTGAGAGTTGCAATGATCTTGAAGCTATAATTTAAGTGATGATTCCCAAATAACATTTTGTTCCATTCAGTCAGGGAGACAGAATGTCCATCAGTGCCAACCTCAGCCTCAAAGTGGCCAACACTTATCTAATCCTCTCCCTTTATGTGGGACCATTCTCACATCATCTGACACAGGTCGTCATTTTTACAAAAGTCCGTTTACATCCCTCCATACAAATATTCCATTACTCATTTTAGGGTTTTAACAGCCCCTGTTCTTGACAAACTTTCTCATATCTGATTTAAGTTCTATATATCATAGCTTATGTCAGCCCCTCTCTATTCTTCACTCATGGTGATGTCCTTTGTAAAATTCACCTTCTTTGCCTTGAAGCTTTATGAAATTTAAGTACTCTTTGTGACAGGCTAAATGCTGTCATATTGTGCTTAATTTTTGAAATTCTGGGGAGGTTGCTAGTTAAATTCCCCAAGAGAACTTCATAAGAATTAAAAGGAAGTAACTTAAATGGCTTTGAATATTTGCATGGTTCATATATTAATTAACCTTTTATTATAAACTCGATACTGTAAACCTTGTTGTCTAAGTTTTGTAAAGGGAAAATAGATACAGTGGAAGAAATGCTTGGCTGCATTTCTCATACTACTGTTATCTTAGAACTTTAGCCCGCAGTGCAATGCACTTGAGTTAGACAGGAGATGGCTTAGTGGACAGAGCCCTGGGCTTGGAGTGAGGAAGAAATTAGGAATTAGAGATCTTCCCTCAGACACTTACTAGCCATGTGACCCTGCTCAGTCACTTTCCTTTTCTCAGACTCAATTCCTCATCTGTAAAATGAGGGTAATAATGGAATGAGATAAATAACAATATTATTTATAATACTCATAAAAAGAGACAGCACATCACAGTGAGCATCAAATGAGACTACATACATAAGGGGCTTTGCAAACCTTAAAGTGTTGTGTAAATGCTAGCTATCTTTATTACTTTGAAGAAGCTAAGGGCTGGCTACCTGTAATAATATCCCTGACTCTCCAAGTTTCAATCATCACAAGTGTCCTTGCTCATATTTAGCTGGAATGATTATTTATGTAGACCTTAGGGCTGAATCACAGAGGCCTTTTCACCTCTTTCTGACATCCTAGGCTCAAACTCACATGTGGTTATTGAGACCTTTTATAATAGTAGGAAATATTTACATAATGTCTTTGTATTATGCTAAGCAAATTGTAAAAACAATTATTTTATTGACCTAGATAAAAAAATTATAAGTATAATCTTTCAAACATGAACAAATAGTACAATTAATATTAAAGCACCTACTATGTGTAAGGTTTAGCACTTTGAGGCAGCTTTAAGACAACAGAAAAAAATGTCAAGGTTGCAATTAATATTTGGAAAAGACTAATGCTTTTGCTTTTCCCTCTTTACCTATGAAATGATGGGCTTATAAGATTCTAATAGATTCTTAGATTTAGAGCTGGAAGGTACTTCAGCGATCATCTAGTCAACGCCTTCATTTTATAGATAAGGAAACTGATGCCTGGGGAAGTCAGGTGACTTGGCCAGAGATCCAGGTACCAGACCGTAGAACCAGGATTCACTCTGAGGCCCCCTCACTCCAGTACAGCACTCTCTTCTACCATACTGTTCTGCCTCTACTGGATATTCAGAATTCTGCGTGCCGGGCCATCTCCAGTTATCGTGATCCATGTCTAGCTCCTGGACCTAGATAGCTTCAGAGGAGAAAGTGAGGCTGGGAACTTTGTACAGCCTTCCCTCCCTTATATCCAGTTCACTTTCGAGTCATGGCATCACCTGTCTGATATCATGGTTCTCTTCGAGAACGAAGGACAAACGGCAACAATATAACAATCAAAAAATCAATATAGTAGATAACTTTAGACCTTGAACTTGATTATGACTTTAAGAAAGTTTTAATCTGGAATCTTGAAGGACTTCAGCAGCAAAGATCTTCAAAGCTAAATGCAATTTGAGAAGCTAAAATAATAATTTGCAACCTTGTTTTTGTCGCAAGCCAACATATGTCCAATTTGTCTGCATAATTTTAATTAACTCTTAAGAGGGGGAGGTAGGAAGTCGTAAAATCATACAAATGATTGAACGTTGACTGTCACTGATGTAAGAAAAGGCAGGTGATGTTTTATAACTTTGGGGAAATGTATGCAGTTTTGTAAGCCACAGTGCTATTTTTTAATACTATCGTTGTAGCTATGACAGGTTGCTCACTTTTCTTACATCCCCCAGCATTTCAGAATTGCTGCATCAGATTAGGATTTTCATTCAAATGTATATTGTCTCCCTTTAAACTAATATTTATTCATTTTAAACAGTTTGCAATTCAGATTTTTAAATGCTCTGTTTTGATTGTTGTGTTAATGTTTTATAGGCAATGAAATACAATTGCATGGAATCGACTAAAAGTACAGGGTACAGTATAGAGGTAAGTCGATTGGGTTTTTTTTCTCTCACCCTCACATATCTATCTTTTAACTGAAATATATTTCCTTTGACAGCAGAGCTGACTGTCAAATTTTAAATACATTTCCTTTGGCCTGAAACTTGGAAAAGAAAAGAGTTCCAGCAAGGCTTGTGGTAGTGTATTTAAATATGACATGCTTAAAATGCCTGTTAATAATCATAAAAACCACTGCTCCAGTACTAACAAAATAATAAAACAGTAATATTAATACTGCAGCATTTCACTGGACCTGTGATCTCATCAATGTGCATATTCCCTCCAGGGATGCAATCCATCTGTGAAACAAAGAAAATAAAGAGGCTATTAATATTTAACATTAATAACTGATATTAATATTAAATATTGATTTTGTGCATTATCTCATTTGATCCTCACAACTACGCCATTAGGTAAACACTATAGGTATCATCCCCATTTTTCTGAGCAAGAAACTGAGACTCACGTGTCCATGGTCACATAAGTAGATTTCCTCACTCTCAGTGGAACTTAGCTCCACCACCCTGCCTTGGACTTATGGTACTATTGCTGTGGTTATCGTAGTTGAGATGACTATGCCCAGTCATATTCTACGGTGTTTTAGATTTAGATTTGCTCTTTTTACGTGAGGTTGTCCTATGTTGTACGTCTCATCATTCTGGTATGTTGATGATCTCACAGTAACTACCCCTGTCTGCAAAGCAGGTGTACACACTAGGTGATATCTAGATGACATTTAGTCCATATTTTTCAAGGGAAAAAAAAGGCCACATGAGTGCATCGACAGCATAAGTCAAATATTCCAGTCAGGGGTGTGAGTTGCTGCTGGTATCAAAGAGTTTTAGTGCTGGAAAGAGATCCTCAAGATCGTCCAGCCTGATGTCCTTATTTTACAAATGAGGAAGTTGAGGCCCAGACAGGTTGTGACTAGCCAAGTTTATGTATTGTAAAGTCATCAATATTGGAAATGTCTTGAAAGGAAGCTGACAGGTTGGGAGGCATTAGGATATTGTGGAAAGAGTGTTTCCTTTTGAGTCTGTTCCACCACTTCCTAGCTGGGTGACCTTGAGCAAGGTGCATAACATCTCTCACCCTCAAATGGAAGTCTTACCTGTGTGAGAGGCCTTACAGGAATTCAGAATGTAGAGTGAGAAGGAGCTGAGTCTGAGTCTCACCTCTCATAATTACTACCTGTGGAACTATGGGCAAATCATTTAACTTGTTTGGGCTTTAGGCAGCTTTCTAAAACTAAGGGATAAATGGGTGTGCTCCCCTTTGGTGGAGGGAGTTCCCACACTGATGAAATCATAGGTCCTACTGACTAATTCTGACCTTCAGTTCTCACCTCAAAGGGCTGTATGTGAAAGCACTGTATAAAGAGTAAAGTCCTCTATGAAGATGAAGTAGTAGTGTTATTTTTAATTGTTATGATCATTGCTATACTTAACATTCTAGTTGTTTTTTCTTTTCTAATTCTAGATAGCTTTTCTGTTTTCAGGCAGCCCAGTGCAACATACAGAATTCTGAGCCTAGAGTCAGGAAGACCTGTATTCAAATTCAGCCTCAGATACTTACTGGCTATGTGACCCTGCCTGGGCCTGTTCTTGTTTGCCTCAATTTCTGCATCTATAAAATATCTGGGGATAGTAATCATACCCAGGTTTACCTGCCAAGATTGTTTTGAGGATCACGTGAGATTTTAAAGCACTTAGCAAAATTCCTGGTACATAGTAGGTGCTATATAAATGCTAGCTGTTACTAATTATTATCATAATTGTCAATAGTTTTTTTTGGGGGGGGGAAGGAGGGAAAAGGGATTGTTTTCCTTTTCTGTTTAAGTTACAAGGAACTCATGCTTTTGTCCGTAGGTAGGTAAGCAGACTGGGAAAAAGTTAAACTGTTGTTGAACTGTTAGTATTTTTCTAAAACTTTATAAATGCAGAATTATAAGCATTATAATGTGGTGGTTGGTACTTGAACAAGTCCCCTCCTCTTTACTCCCTCCCAAAATAAGTAAGTAAAAAGAAAAATTTGTTTTTGCAACATCAGTACTTAAGTATGGCTAAATATTGGGGACTAAACAAAACTTTCCCTCAGGCATACTTTACATTAATATTTATTTAGGAAATAAGTGTAATGCATAACCTACTTATCAGTAGCTAGAAACAATGGACATTATGCAGTGCGCCACAAAAATTCAGTGTTATTACACTTGAGCAGACCCAATTTTCCTTTATCTGTTTGCCTAGAGCTATAGCATTCTGCAGTGGCCATTCATTGCCATCATTGGACAAACTGAAACCACTAATGGCAGAACTTAGAGTCATAAGAACTCTCTCCACAATCATCATTTAGCAAAGGCAGAATGTGTGTTAAAATGAATTTATTATTAATAAAATAATGAGTTTTTGTATCTTATGATTTTTGTTCTTTGTGTAGTTGATATGAATATATGGATTATTATCACTCAGGATACAGCTGTTTTCCATGTGTATGTGTACAAGTGTGTGTGTGTGTATGTGACTGCCTCTGTGACTGTTCCTATCGGCACTGAATTTCAACATTAGGTGACTTTGGATAGTGGTTCAACCTAGCTTTATCAGCTATCTGGTACATCTTTTATTTCCTCATTCTCTTTATTTAATCATGCTCTCTTTTATTTCTCAGGTTAAAAACGCTGAACTTCCCAGAACTTTATGTAATATAATTGAATTCCTCATTGAAGGGCAGTTCTTTACAGAAGCACTTGCAGAACTAGTTTTCCTACAGTCACAATATATCCCTCCAGTCCGTCTGCTTCATGTTCTTCTGAGGAACATGCTACAGGTGAGAAAGTAGATGCTTAAATGTGATAAACTGTGTTCCTGATGTTAACAAGTAATCATCTTTTTTCAGTATTATTTTATGAATCCTAAACTGAAGTCTGATTTCTATTTGCTAACATTTTCCTTACACAAAATTCATTTCTTTTTCGTCCCCTCCATCATTAAGCCTTAGGAAGTGTAAGATAGAAACTCCTCAACCCATACATGTCAACTAGAATTCTAGTCAACTAGAATTCTATTCTGTAAACTACCATTCTAGCACATAGATCATATTCCTCTTGTTTCAGGGCAAAAGGGAAAAAAAAACCTTTTAAAATGGATATTGGGTTGTACTTTGGTGGGGAATGTGGTCCTATGAATTGTTCATTATGAACAAAATTTTCATGAAATCACATAAAGCGACAAGTATATTTTTAAAAACTGCTCTCTTATTTGGGAGTGTCATTTCTGGGGAAAATAAAAAACATTTTCTAACCGAAATTCTACTAGAACTTGGAATTTAATTAAATGGGCTACTCTAGGTACTCCTTTCAGGTAAATTCAGGAAGTCAGTTTCTGTAGCATTGATAGAGAAAATAGCATTCTCTCAAATAATCTCTCACTTAGAACTACACATAGGGAGACAACAACTGTCCATGATTCCACCCTGTGGTTGGACTAGTAGCATCACACTCAAATAGGGCCACATATTGACTTAGAAAACCACAAATTAGCATTATCTTTGTCATATTGTATTTTTATTTATTTTGTTAACCATTTTCCAGTTACATTTTCATCTGGTTCAGAGCACTTTTTCCTGCAGAGTTTGACACTACTGCTTTAGATCATGCAACAACTGAATCACTGTATTGTTTCCTGTGTAAAGCTTATACTATTTCTTTTTTATTTTTAATTTTTACTTTCAGTTCTAAATTCTCTTTCTTTTTCCACACCCCTCCCCAACCCACTAAAAAGGCAAGAAATGTGAAATACCTGTTCTTTAAGAGTGCACATTTGTAAGACAGATGACCAGAGGAGGGACACAATAGAGGGTCAAGTAATGTATGTCAAAAAGCCATTAGTAATCGACTGTTTTCCTTTCATTTTATAACAGGATGATATAAAGACCTTGATTGATCAGTACTTCCGTGTTTTGTCAATTCTTCTGCATCTCCATCCTCCTTGGAAGTCTCCCGCCATGTTGAGCTATTATCTAAAATTTTTTCAATGTCCAAATTGTATGAAAGGAACATGGCCTTTTGTAGAAGTACTTATCAGGTAGGGGAATTTAAGATTATTAATATACATTCAGACCATTATGAATATTAGATAAATATGGAACATGTTATTATAGATTGTTCTCTAGAAGAACCATTTTTTCATTAGGAAAATACTTCAACATTATGAAGATCAGTGGTTTTATTAATATGGGTACTCACCTCCAGTTCAAATTGCAACCCATCTGTGACTTCATAGAGAGCCTTAGAGAGTTTCTGTAACTAAAAAATTCACCGCACTGTGACAAACCTGGTGATGAACCTTTCTGACCTTACCTAGATTCCCTAGACAAAAGATAGATGGTTAATTACTAGGCATTTATTTGAAACCTTTCCATTTTGGTAAAGTGTGACAGCTTACAATCCAATGGTATGGTTTTCAAGAACCCAGAGTCCCCTCCATACCATAGTGAGTCATAAAATAGGAGAAGATTAGGAAAATAGTGAATTTATATGTTCAGTAGTAGGCTTTATATATACCAAGGTAATTTCTTTTATCATACTAAATAACTCTTCTGTTTTTATCACCATTCTTTCAATCTCCCTAGCCAAAAACCTTAAAGTTATCTTTGATTCTTCCCTCTCCAGTATACCACAATACAAATTCTATAATTCTTTTTATAAGTAACTTTCAGCCCCCTCCCTCCAGTTCCATTCCATCCTGTAAGTCACTTTGTGTCTCCATACCCTTATCACCTCACACTTAGATTACAAGCCTTCTAACTGGTTATCCTAAATCTAGTCTCTTTCCCCACCTCTGTCATATCCTTGCCAGGCTAATTGTCCTCACATACTGTTTTTATCTTATTATTTGAGAATTTATAGTAGTTTCCCAGTACCTACCCTGAAGTCCAGGCTTCTCTGCCTGGCTTTCAAGACCCTTCATAATTATGCTCTGTGCTCCCTGTCCCATTTGTCCCCAGAACTCACCCTATATTATCAAATGCTACTGCTCCTTCAAGGCCCAGCTCGAAGCCCACTTCCTTATTTAAGTCATCTTTGATCACTCTGGCCCTCATTAATTCTCCTCTCTCTTTGAACTCCTGTAGCACTTAAAGTCTTTTTCACAGAATTTTGTACTTAGTTATGTATAGTCTCTCCAGCCCTTTCATATGTTACAGAATCACAGGATTAAAGAATTTGAATGAACCTCAGAGTCTGTCTGGTTCAGCCCATTGCTAACCAAGAATCCCCTCTATAGTATTCCCAACAAGACCACAAGGGAAGGAAATCCACTACTTCCTCAACACTTTCTAATTGTTCAGAATTTTTCCATAAGTTGAGCTAAGATAATCCTCTCTGCAGCTTCTAAACTCATCACACCTAGTGTTGCCCTCTGGAATAGGCAGATTAAATGAAATCCTTCTACATGAAAACCTTCTAATAGTTAAAGACAGTTATCACAGTCCATGTAAGCCTTCTCCAAACTGAACTCTCCCAGTTTAGCCCAAACCTCTGGAGTATAAAAAAAATCAACTTTGCCTATACAAGACGAGGAGACATGACTAGATTATAGTTTGACTAAAAATGATTGGCGGGGAGGGCAGTGGCTTGCTAGCTGAATATGAATCAACAGTATTATGTGACAGCTACTGTATGAGACTGTAGCTACATTGAGATTACTGATGTCCAGGACCAATAAGATGACAGTCCTACTGGACTCTACCCTGGTCAGGTCTGCCCACAACGCTTTGCCTAGTTTTGGGTGCTGCATCTAGACAGGTCATTAATAGGTTGATGAGTACCCCAAGAAGAGCAGTCAGAAGAGTATTGGATCTTCGATTCTTGCAACATAAGGATCAGTTAAAAAAAAAACTTGAGGAGGATTACTCTGAAGGAGAGAAGATAGGGGAGGAAATAAGACCTGTCCTCTGATTTTTAAAGAGCTATCACCTGGAAGGGATTCACTTTGTTCCACTTGTTCCCAAAGGTAGAACAGGGAAGAGTGGAGAGAAGTTACAGAGAATCCAATGTACTTCTGCTGTAAAAACAAAAACTTCCTAACGATGAGAACAGCAGCTAGGTGGAGCAGCGGATGGAGTGCTAGACCTGAAGTCAGAAAGACCCGAGTTCAGTCCTGCCTCAGACACCTAGGAGCTCTGACCCCAGGGAAGCCACTTAACTCTTAGCCTCAGATTCCTCACCTCTGAAATGGGAATAAGAGTAGCACCCTCCTCCCAGGGCGCTTGTGAGCATCAAGTGAGTTAACGGGCTTCACCGACCTTAAAGCACTATGTAGATACCAGCTACTATTCTTATATGAAAGTGGAATCTGCTGTCCCAAGAGGAATTGGGTTCCCCCTTTATTAGAGGTCTTCAGGCAGTGACTGTGTGACCATTTGCCAAATTGGGCTACAAGGGGTGCTGCAAAAAGCTTGCAGAAGTTGGGGTTTGAGCTGAACCTTGAGGAAAGCCAGGAGACAGAAGTAAGGAGGGAGAACTTTGGAGCACAGCCAGTGAAAAGGCGCTGAGTCAGGAGATGGATTGTCATGCTCAAGGAGCAGCAAGAAGCTCCGTGTCACTGGATCATAGAGTGTTTGGGGGTGGGGGGAGGGAGAAGAGTAAAATACAAGAAGACTGGAAAGGCAGGAGGTAGTATAGTACCCTTACAAAGTGATAGGTACAAAGCGTACTCACCATCCCTCCTCCAAAACCTGTCCTCCTTCATACCTCCCCTGTTTGTTTGGATCGTATCACCGCTCCCCAAGTCACCCGAGCTTGGAGTCACCTTGGACTCTACCCTTCCTCTCACTCCTCCATACCTCGTCATTCATCAGATTCTACTTATCCTGTCTGCACGGTATAACAAGCGTCTGTCTTCCTTTTATCTCCTTCATGACTGTGCTGGCTCACAACCTTGCTGCCTTTCATGTGAACCACTGTTGTTGAGTTGTTTTGGTCATGTCCAACACTTTGTGACCCCATTTGGGGTTTTCTTGGCAAGACACTGGAGTGGTTTGCCATTTCCTTCTCCAGCTCATTTTACAGGTGAGGAAACTGAGGCAAACAGGGTGAAGTGACTTGCCTACTTTGTTATAGTCACCTAAATGTTCTGTCTTCTTCTAGTCTTTCCCCTCTTCAGTCCATCCTTCATACTGCTGCCAAAGCGTTCTTTCTCATCCTTAGATCTGATCGTGTCACTGCTAGCTCAGATATCCTCTGAATTTCCCTCCCTCCCACCCCACAGTGTCTTTGCAATAGAACACAAGCTCCTTAACCTGGCATTCAAGGCCTTCCAAAGCCTGGTTTCAGCCTCCCTTGTTTTATAGTGGTATTCATTTAAAGTTCCAGCTAAACTGGACTCCTCATTATTCTCCTGTCTCCATGCTATCTTGTTACTTCTCACTCCTTCTTCCTTTGCACACAGCACCCCATGCCTGGAACATTTCCTTTTTTATCTCTGCCTGTTAAAATTTTTGTCTTCCTTCTTGGCTGAGCCGAGGTATAACCTCGTCCATGAAGTCCTGCTTTGATGCCTTCCCTGAACCTCCAGGGAAATGCATCCTTCCCCCTTGCACCCCAAATTGACTTCTGCTGTTCAATCTGACTCATAATTATTTGTGTACACATTAGTTTAGGGGTCGTTAACCTGTGGTCCATGGACTTGAATGGGGGGTGAGGGTTAAAGCTTTACTTAAATATAACTGATTTCCTTTGTAGTCCATTGTATTTTATTTTATACATTCTAAAATATTGTTCTGCAAAGGGGTCTTACCACAATGCCAGAGGGGTCCATGACACAAAAAAGTGAAGAACCCTGATATACTCATTTTCCTACTAGATAATAACTCATTAACAAGAAACTGTCATTTTCCTTTATCTCCTCAATGCCCTGTTGTAGACATTTAATAAATGTTTGCTGAATAGAATTGAAATCTTTTCCTCCCTTCAGGCCCCCCTCCAACCCTGATTCTTTGTCCCCCAAAGCCAGCGATCATTCCATTCCACCAAACTTCTCTCAGAGGCTCTGGGGGATGCTAGGCAGGAGCCGTATATTCGAAAAACTGCTTGGGTGAAAACCGAGCAGTTTGTCTTTGAAAGGAATGGTTGGACAGTGAAGTTGGAATCAAGTTGTGGAGGACCTTGTCTGATAACCTAGTTTGGAAAATATTCTCAGCTGAGCCATGGTTTATTATAGAAATGATGGTAGATATCATATAGAACCTTAAGGTTTGCAAAGTACTTTTACTTATATTACCTCATTTGAGCCTCATAGCAAACCTAGGAATAAATGCAAATATTTTCCCTAGTTTACAGATGAGGAAATTGAGGCTAAGGGAGGGTGAGTGATTTTCTCAGAGTCACACAGCTAGCGAGTGTTTGAGACAGGTTTTGAACTCAGGTCTCGCCTGATTCCAGGTCTGGCACTCTGTGTACCATACCACCTCACTGCCTCATAGTAGATGGTTGCAGGGAGGCAGAAATGATGAGAAACCATGTGTAAACAACATAATATAAGCAGTGTAAATGAACTAAAAAATGAGAATGTAGTGATAAAGTGACATTAATAATAATGTTGGTATATAAATTTGGAAGAAATTATCTTTTCATCCTGTCTCTGTGGCTCAGAGGATCACAGATGAAGAAACTGAAGCCCAGTAAGGTTGTCACTTGCCCAGGTCATACAGGGAGCGTCTGACTTCAGAGTCACTGTTCTTCCCATCGTGCCCCTATGACTTTGTGCACCTGAGTAATCTGACTCTATGAGAAGCACTGGAGAAGAGGAAAAGGAGTAATATTGTGATTTTTTTTAAAACTTCATAACTATGCTTTGTTAAACAGTGAACATGGAGATGATTTTGTGGAAAAAGGAAGGTAGACTTGGAAGCATTTAAATATTCAAGGTAATTTTTTATTTGCTAAAGGCCTACACCAATTAAGTTCAGTATTCATCATTCTCCCATTTATCAGAGAAATAAGGAAGATGTGAAGACAATAACATAAGACAGTTGAACATTGCAATCACTGAGAAGAATTAGAGAAATTAGGTTTGTATTCTTTAAAACATGCAACGATAAAGTATACCGATTGCTAAAAGTAATGGAAGGATAACTGCTGGAGGGTTCGACCTGTCATTACCTTCATAAAGGAGGCACAAATATTAATCACGTCGCTTTGTTTAACTTGTTCCATAATTTGTTGATCAAACTGTTATTTAAACTCTGGCGTTATTTTAAAAGAGGCGCTTGTCCGTCAATTAATCAGTGAATTTGTTTGAATCTTGGAGATTTGTGGGTTCTTGTTTTTCAGGTCCTGCCTCTTCAGTGAAAGTTTTTGTCACCCACTTCCACAAGGAGTTGTTGTGTCCAAGAAGCTCAAGGCAGCATTACTAACATTCTTCTTCAAGCTAATGAAAAGCGAAGTCCAGCATCTGAATCACAAGTGAGTTTTTACATGAAGGAACATTTCTTCCTCCATTTGCATTGTTCCTGTGTGCCTATTTTCCACTTTAATTTCTGAAGTTTTGTGCAAAAAATCTGTTATCTTTTCTGTCTATATTTTATACAGTTATTTAGGGGTAGGTGGTTGTTTTGGGTTTTTTTTTTTTTAGTTTTTGGCATTAAAGATAAATTCTGTCAGCAGTAGAGATGGTTTATCTAGTCTTTTTTCTATTTCGCAGTTCATATTTTATTTTCACCAAGTTATACATTTGGATAGGTGTTTAATTTTATATCACAAAGGTGTGAGGCTTTTCATTTTTCAGGTTTTAATTTTTTATTCTTTAGTAATTGAATGCTTAAGTGAAAAATCCTTCTTGGGCATAACACTCATTTATTCAGTTTGTACATGTAAGTGTTGAAAAGTTTCATCTCCATATCCTGAAATTGAACAGCCAATACGTGTACCTTGTTGGTTATTTTATAGCCTGATACTATGCTTTTTTCCTCTCTTCTCCAATATTATAATCCTATTTATCCAACGTTAGCACAACATTTGAGTTATTTCAGTCTGACTGATTGTCATCGTTACTCTACATATGATTCATCAAAAATAGTGATAGTTCTATATTTGAAAATCACTTAACTCGTGTGTGTCTTGACAAGAGACTTGATACTTTCTCCTAAGTAACTACAATAATCAAATTGATTTCCATTTAAGTTTTGTTCATTCTTTTCCTAGATTATATGAAGAGGCAGATTCTCAGAGCCTAAAAGTCCCAGAACAGGCCTTCCTTCTTGAAACCTTTTGGTCTGGAAATGAAACCTCAGTGTTTTTTACCAAGCCAATAACTATGCTTTTGGATTGGACTATATATTCTCAAAAACAAAAATTCAGATCTAACGATGTAAGTAGAATTTGCCTTACCATGACGACTAAAAATAATTGGTCTACAAGAAAAAAAAAGTACTTTTGATCATTCATTCTTTTCTCTTTCTTTCCTGCCTCTCTGGTTTACTTTTCTCCGGGGTAAAAAATACATATCTGCCATACATGCACAAGCATATCTATTTGCTACTGAGTTTAGAATGAAAAGTCTTCGGGATTAATGGCCATAGATAATACCTTCTAAGTGTAAGATGCTAATTACATTCTATTATTGCTTGCGGTTTCTAATCTTTTCACTTTATGTACATTTCAATGCATAAAGAATACAGATAAAGAGGTGAGCCAAACCATAAAGGTTTCAGAATGTGACTGAGGAAATAACAAATGAGTTCTTAAAAAAAAATCTTAAAGGCTATCAAGGGATCATTATTCTGATTTCTTTCTCTATATATATATACATATACCCAACAGTCTTTTTCCAGCAGTTCAGGCAATTAAAGTAGCAGTTGAACTTAGTTCTTATTTTCCTAACTCTTGGAAGATCATAGACATGAGCTTCTCAGATAGTTTCAAATTTTATCCATTGTTCTGATTTTCTCTGTCAGTTCAAATACTGCTATGATTTCTCATTCCCTAAATTAGTTATAATGGGTCCATTTTTTGACCTGAGTCAGTCTTGACTTCTTTTCCTAACCTATACTTTGATAGTTGGTGAGCTGTCTGGCTAGCGGTAAAAATAGGACCAAAGAAATTTGTACTTACGCCTGTTGCAAAAGGGAAAGAAGGAAGGGGTCTGTCAGGCTGCAGGCTTGAGCAGTGAGTGGAAGAATGAAGGCTGATGATGTCACTTGAGTATGACTGGAGAGTCACCATGGGCTACTTCCTTAATCTCATTTAACCATTAATATTGTTAGTATCATAGTGGCCAATGTCCAACTGAACTTTAAATCTGCTTTGGGTTAAAGAATCTTTTTGCTTGTTGATTTCATGCATACTAAAGAATCTAAGATATGAAGGTATGACTTGATACTTAACACTTGAAAATATTAAGTGATAATAAGGCTTACAGGTTGGCAGGGTTGACAAAAGATAGGAATAGTCAATGTTGTAGATGCTGTAGAAACACAGGAACACTGATATATTTTTGACAAAGCTATGAAGTGGTCTAACCATTCCAGTTAACAATTTTGAATTATGATGACAAAGTGCCTAAGATATCCATGCCTTTTGATCCACAAATTCTTCTATCTGACATACCCAAGGTGATCAAAGAGAGAAAACACTAAAATGTTTTATAGTAGCAGTTTTTGCAGAAGCAAATAACTAATCAAAGTACATGCCACTAAGTAGTGAATAGCTAAGCAAATTGTGGTACATGAATATAATGGAATATTATTGCACAGTAAGAAATGGTGACTGAAAATTATGGAGAAGCATGAGAGACTTAGATGAACTGATGCACAGTTACATAAGCAAAACCAGTAAAACAAGAAACATAGCTACAATAATATAAGTGGAGAGAACCCCCATCTACCCTACCCCCAAAAATCCCTGAATAGAGTATAATTATAATAACCAAGCCTGTTCCCTAAGAAGAGTTCAGAAAAATAGTGAGTATGTAACATTGCCTATATCCTCAGACTGAATATGTATATTTTTAAGTTTTGTTGAACTGCCTTTTTTTCCCCTCCCTATTCTTTGTACAGAGGATGACTTTCTGGGGGAGAGGGGTATGTATGTGCATGTGCACTTACATACATTTATTTGAAATTAAAATCATACAAAAACAAAAGGATTTAGTAATGTTTCTTTAGAAAGGAGCAAAAACTCAGTAGATATGATCCTTGGCATCAAAGGAAAATAAGTTGGAACTATGGCATCTCTCAATGCAGTAATTAGTTATTTGGTTATATATGTTCTACTATAATTTTGATATGGAACTCCCCATTGACTCTTGATCTTCTCCAATTTCTCATTATCACTGAGTTCAGCCTCCTATTTTATAGTGAAAAACTTAGATTAATTTGAGTCAAGATTGCCACATTGACCCAAACCAAGTCACCTCCAACAAACATTTATACTTACTTTGGTACTCTAATGAGTCTTCTCTCTATGAGTACTTACTCTAATGATGCAGATTACAGCCCATCCACATCTTCTCATTCTATTTTATTCTTTTCCATGTGAAAAAATACTCCCTGGAGAATGTTATGTGTAATCGCAGGGGTCTTTTACATTTCAAAGATACCAGTGTAGCATCTGGGCTATTTGTTATACCAACCTTTCAGCCATTCTACTAGAAATAGTGAGAATATTAATAAGATCACATTAATTCTCATTTGAACTTAAATGACAAGTGACAAAAGTCAGGAAGACCTGAGTTCATATCAGGCCTCAGACACTAACTGTGGGACCCTGGGCAAGTCACATTACCTCTGCCCCCAATTTCCTCATCTGTAAAATAGGAATAATAATAATAACACCTACCCCACAGCGCTTTTGTGACGATGATGACATTGACGGTGGTCTGGCTTCTTAAAAAATGCAGGAAGTTCTATTAAGGTATAAAGGCAAGAGATGGCATCTTGAGGCTGAACCACCATAGCACCTGTGACCATTTTCAAGGTTACACAGAAAGTCCAAGGCAGAGTCTGTTATTAGATTTTTATTTACTTATGAGTTGTATGAAAAGAAGGTCCGTGGTTCAGAGTTCCCGTGGGTAGGAGCTAATGATAAATATTTTGAATATCTGCTTCCTTAGCCCGTGTTGTAATATTCTCACCCGATTTTTATTACCGATAAAGACATAATTACCAAAGTGTGTATCTATATTACTGAAATACCTTATCTATCTTTAATTTCTCACCAAAATTTAAAAAAATTAAGGAAATATGGTACCATCATATTTCTGGTGTTATTATTAGATATAGTTATGTATGTATGTGTGTGTGTGTGCGTGTGCGCATGCGTGCATGTGTGTGTGTATATATATATATATATTTGAACCCTCCAAGAATCCTTGTAATTTCACCTGGGAATAATTGTCCACCATTATAAACTGAACTGCCTCTCTGCCTTAAACAGTACTGTTTTACACTACTACTATAATTCATGGTGTGTTTTATATGTGACATCTCACTTGATCCTGAGAGATATTACTATAAATTGTAACACAGATTTCCTTTTTAATCATACCGTAATGTGATGATATAGTATCCTGGAGCCACACTCTAAACTTAGTCCCTAAGGAGGAGTTTGAGGTGTTTTTTGGTCCTGAAGAGTGTTCTGTGATCCCACAGCCCATGAAGCCTGGAAGCCCAGCAATCACTTCTACAACATTCTTCCACTTAGGAGTCAGTCATTAGCATGCTAGTATGAATAAGGCAATACAGAAAGCATCAACATTCTAAAATGAGGCTATTATAGTATAAGCTAAACAGAAAGCATTAACATACTAAAATGAAGCTATTGGGGGCAGCTAGGTGGCGCAGTGAGTAGAGTACCAGCCCTGGAGTCAGGAGGACCTGAGTTCAAATGCGACCTCAGACACTTGACACATGTACTAGCTGTGTGACCTGGGGCAAGTCACTTAACCCCAAATGCCTGCCTCCCCCAAAAAAAAGGCAAAAAGAAAGAAAGAAATAAAATGAAGCTATTACTATACCAGTTTCACATACGAGGAAACAATGTTCAGAGTAGAAAAATGTCCTGCCAGGAGTCACATAGCTAGTAAGAGCCTGAATTGGGACTTGAACACAGGTCTTATGATGCAAAAACCAGTGTTCTTCACTGTATGTATCACAATCTAGTATAGTTACTTCAGAGATGACATTGCATTTAGCTCAAGTTGTTATAAAAAGTTTGAGACTCTAGTTGGGCATTTAAACTTTCTCATCAGAAATAAACCATTCATCCAAAGTGGAGCAAAATCCCAAGGGAATAATGAAGTAAATGTGATGTATAACATCTAAATCTAATGCATTCTCAGTAGCCTTCCTCTGACACGTGGAGGTGACCATATGCTGTCAGAGGCTATTATAACAGAGCACAATCTTTGGTAGGTCCTACAGATCTAGAAAGATAGCAAGTGTGATCCCTAAAACAAATACTATCTGTTGTCCGAAAAGGGAGCTACATTCCACCGTTTCATCACTAGAAGATTACCTTTCAGAAAATGGATTTTCCAAACCACACAACCCCCAAAAACCACTTAAGGCAGAGAGGCAGTTCAGTTTATGGTGGTGGACAGTTACACCCAGGTGAAATTACAAGGATTCTTGAAGGGTTGAAATATATATACATACATACATAAGTGCATACGTACATATCTATATCTATATCTAATGATGATAACACCAGAAATATGATGGCGCCATAATTCCTTAATTTTTCTATTTCATATTAATGAGATAACAAATCACGAGTGTGGAAACAGAAACATGTAATGAATGATGTGTCTGGAATTCCCCCAGGCAAGTCTCAAATGAGGCTTCTTTCCTTCTTAGGTCATGCCCCAAGGTGAGTGGTGCTGCTTATATCAATAGTGCAAGTATTAACAATTGTAAACTTTCCTATTCATTAATTTGTTTGCGATTTACATGTGACAAGGTCTGACATAAACTTGGATTTATTAAGCACCTCCTAGTTGCAAAGCAGTGTATTCAAAGATAATTGAGACAATCCCTGATTGCTTAGTGTCTAAAATATATGTGCCTTAATTTTTAATATATATTTTATGCACCTGGATAAACTTAATAGGTGTGGCCAGAGCTGGGGAGGGGGCAGTACAGGGGGTCATACAATAATAGTACCTACCTCTCAAGGTTGTTGTGGGGCTCAGATGAGATAATAATTGTCATGCCCTTGGCACAATGCCTGGCACATAGTGAGCGCTGTATAAATGTTAGCTATTATCATATAATAATACCAGTTGCTTGACCATGCTTAGGGGCAGAGGACAGTAGGAGGTAAGCAGAATAATGCTTATTCAATATCATAGCATTAGTTTGCTATCAATTTTAAGACTTCATTTAGGCAGTTGTCAGAGATATGATTTAAAAAGCTGTGTGGTTTTTGTTTTTGATTTGTTTTTAATTGGCTCCTGGCATCTGTTCTAAGATTCAGGGGCTAAAAAGGGAATTTGCTCTGCAAAAAAAGTACATAGTGTGTTCTCTGTACCTTGTCCCCTTGTCCTGGCCACAGTCCTATGATTCAGCTGTTCTTCTACAGGGTAATTGGGGACTCAGGCCCCTTACTATGTGACAGTTGAAACTGGTGAGTAGGCACTCTCAGTGTATGTGTTGGGTTTAAAAAGAAGCATAGTTACACAAGAGTACAGGAACAGAAAACATTCATTATAACTAGAACTAAATATAGTACTCTCATCTTTAAATGAGAGGATGCTGGATAAAGCTGGTAACTTCTTTATAGATTATCAAGTGCTTGCTCAGCTTAATCTGCCTTTCATTTATTTTTTTAAATGCTAAAATCATTACAGATAAAAAGGTCTTTTCACTTTGTGGAGCATTTCTTCCTTTCTTCCATTTGATTGTATTAGATGAAACTGCTCATTATATCTGAAGACAATAATATAGACCACAGCATTTTTCACAGTTTACTAAATCACCAAAGGACTACTACCAATGTGAAAATGCTTAGAAAGCAGACTAAAGTTGTAAATAGTAACAGATTTTATGTACTTAGCTTGAAGATTTTCATTACACTTTATAAATAAGAGCAACATATTTGTTTAAAGTCACTGCCGCGTAAATTGTAGCGTTATTAGATATTAGAGAACTAGCCTTAAACATTTCAAATTAGTATTTTATTTCTTAAGACTTGATTAGGATTTTTTATTCATATGAACTTTTTCTATTAAGTTAATTTTCACTGCTAGAATTCATCCTTGTCCTTAATTCAGTCTCTCTGGCAGTTTTCAATTTAAAGAATTCCATGCATGTTCACAGACATCACTTTCAGTAGGGTAAAGCATTTTGTTTCTTGATTTACAGCATTGAAGCATTCAATTTAAGTCATTAGCTAAACAGAAGTCCTCAGTTTATGCTAATGTTGTTTTGTCATAATGTCAATCAGCCAGTCTTGCCAAATGACATTGTGGCAGTGAATTTCATTGTCGTGAATCTGAGAGTGCTTTGGGCTTTCCTTGGCAAAGGGCAGAGGTGGGCTGTGTCTCATATTTTAAAGGAGCTGCAAATTCGACATGGGCAGCAGCTACAGAGCTTCGTAGCTTGTCTCTATCATCTCTCCTTGGGACACCCTTATTCAACACACAGAGGTAATTCTAGAATTGCAGATCACGAGGAAACCCAAATGAGGCTCTATGCCTTTTATACTTTTATAAAATGTCCCCTTAGTCTCCACCTATTGGTTTTTCTGTTCTTTTTTCTTTCTTCCTTTTTTTTTTCTTGTAATTGTCAGTGAGAAAAAGAAGGTGGTGTGGTACGGTGAGTGGATAAAGTCACCAGCTCCAGAGTCAGAGAACCTGGGTTTATATCCTTTCTCTGATCCTTTTCCCTTTTGTGTGACCTTGGCCAAGTTACCATCCCTCAGCCTCTTTCTTCGTCTATAAATGAAGAGGCTATACCAGACAGCCTCTGAGATCTCTTCCAGCTGTAGAACTATGATCTAATGTTGGCTGCCATTTTTTTTTCTAAAATTCCTGTGATATCTTTTCTTTCATATTCTTATCTTGCTACAATGAAAGGAAATAAAACTGTACTTTAAAGAAAATCTTAAGTATTACCTAGTTAAACCTCTTTGTGTTACAAATGGGAAAACTGTGCTTCAGAAACATCACTTAGCAGAATTCACATTGCTATTTTGGGATGGAGCTCTAATTATGGCCCAGGTTATCTAGCTCCTAGTTGTGGATTCTTTCTACTACAACGCTCACTCTCTCCTGTGTTCAAATCCTACCTCAGACATTAAGGAACTATGTAACCATGTGCAAATCCCCTAATGTCACCAGGCCCTACTTTTCTCATCTATAAAGCAGGGGGCTGTTATACTTGGAGCACTCACTTTGATGTGAAGATGAAATGAAATAATGTTCGTTAGACATTTGTAAACCTTCGAGCACAGTATAAACGTCCACTTCTATTATTGTTTTGAAAGAGTTGGCAGTACATTAAATTATTGTCATACTCCATTTTATGGTACTCGGTGAAGCTCTTCTCTCTAGCAGCCTGTCGTGGGCTCATCCACAAAAGTGAATGGAAAGAACCTGGACTAGAAGTCTAAAGACCTGTTATAGTTTTAATTACACCTCTTTTCTATCAAAAAAAGGCCATGCCACCAAACCCTTTTTAGCCTGAGTTCCCAACTCTGTCTATAAAATGGAGTAGATAGTATCTACCCTGCCTCCATCACAGGATTGTTCTGAAGACCAGCTGAAATCACGTGCATGGAAAGAAAGTGCTTTGAAAAAGGGTTGATGTATAGCCAGTGTGTTGATTTGTTTTACTGCTTGCCCATACTTACATGTTACAAGGTTGTGGAGCTGGGCTAGTGGGTAGTGATAGAGATGGAATTTTTAAAAAAAGAGCATCAATAAAAATTAAAAAACAGAAGAAGTAAAAAGATATTCAGAAGGTACACAAAAAATCAGTACAATGTTGTTACTACTATGTTAAATTCAATATTTTAAAAAATAAACTACATCACAGCAACTCATGGTTTTATATACAACCTTTTTTTGGTTTTTTGGCAGGGCAATTGGGGTTAAGTGACTTGCCCAAGGTCACACAGCTAGTACATGTGTCAAGTGTCTGAGGCCAGATTTGAACTCAGGTCCTCCTGACTCCTGGGCCAGTGCCCTACTCACTGCGCCACCTAGCTGCCCCTACAATCTTTTTATTATTTTATACTGAAATGTATATTTTGCTGATGATTGTTAAGTTCATCACAAAAGTAAATTTGAACAAAACACCTCGTGTTGGCCTGTGCAGGTAAGGTTATCATCTTAATTGGCCGAACGGTAGACACCTTACTTGTTACTACTCCGGTTGATTAAATATTATAGCTGTTATTAATCAGTGTTCTGGTCAACTCGGTATTCTAATAATAGAGTTATTAGCAATATTCAGAAAGTGACAGCACAATAAAACATAACAATAAAATTTTACCAAATTCACACTTCATTACATTAAGAACTTGGGGTTTCTTCTATATGGTAACTCCTTCCAGCTGAGGGAGATGCCTGAGGTAGTATCATGATTGTGTAACTGGGAAAATGTCAGAAGTGGAATCTGAACCCAGGGCTTGCTATCTCCCAGGATCCCTCTCTCTTCATCACTATGCTGCTTCTCTATGCTGAGTATTATTTTTCCTCAGTGATTCAAGGAAGGCATGCAGGATGTTGCAGAGGCTTCATGGCACAACTGTGAATTCCCATGTTCATTGTGTTCCCAAAGTACAAATAAAGTTAGCATTGAACAGTATGCAGGCTAACAGGATGGCTAGGATATTAGCAAACAGCTCCCAGATTTAGCATTTAGCAGATGAGCCATTTTCTTGTTCGTTGTTTTGTATTTTCTTCTGGATTATTTGTTGAGAGCTGGGAGATCCTGAGGGGTCATCTGGTGCAGCCTCTCATTTCAAAAATGAGGGAACTGAGGCTCAGACACTTTCAGTGATTGGCCCAATGACGCGTACGGATAGGAAGCAGCAGAGCTGGCATTCCAACCCAATTCCACTTTACAATTACCTCCCCCAAAGTAACTTCTACAGTGTATATACCCACTGTGTGAGTGTCTGAACATAAATTACAAACATAAATGACTTAAGTACTTCATAACCCAACACAGATAGTGCGGGAGTCAGAAAGGCCTGGATCCAAATACTGCCTATGACATTGAATGTCTGTGTGACCATGAACAAATCTCTTCATCTCTCTGAGTCTCAGGCAGCTCTTTAAGACTTGTACTAAGTCATAGATACTTGTGGTCTTCGTGACTAGAGGGAGTTCCCAAACTGAAGAGCAATGTGTAGATGTCCTCTATTCCTATCCTCAGTGATGTGGGTCCTCCCACAACCTCAACCAAGAGAACTAGTTATAATGAGAGGGGACCAAGACCCTTGAATTAAAAATGCTTCCTTTTATAAGACCAGTGAGTCTTTATTACCACACATGATACTAGAGCATGAAACCTTGGCCAGGGCAATCCTAAGCAGGTTATGGGACCTGGCACATGGATTTCAGGTGTCTCCTAGAACCAGCTCCTCCGCCTTCTAAGTGCCACAGAGTTTCATAGGTTCTGATCCTTTTTTCTGTCATCATCCTGGTGAAGCCTATAGACCCCTTCTCAGAAAAATATTTTTAAATGGGAAGGGAAAGAAAGAAGAATTTATATAGTGCCTACTACATGTCAGGCCAATGTTAAGCACTTTTTACAAATTAATATCTTACTCGTGAATATCTGTAGACATAATTGTGATAGGCAGGGTAGATTTGATTTACCTGTAATCATTATTTAAGACTCAATTTAATTTTTTCAGTAATGGAAAATTCTTTTGTTTGAAGCTTTAATCTCTATTTCCCACAACTATTTCATTTTTAACAAACTGGACATAATGGAGATGGGTCCTCTTTCTGTTTTACTTTTGACGTATCTAAAAATAAAATTGAAGATTATTACTCACAGTGAATTTTTAAATAGCATGCACACGATTGATATGCTTTTCTAAATTTCTGATTGCCTTTTTAAAAGTAACTTTTCTCACCTATTAGGCCTTCCAAAATGAAATGGCTTACCTGATGGTAGAGACTCTTGGAGCAGTAGTGGAATATTGGATATTTCTTGGTCTTAAGAAGAACAGAAATGTGATGCAACATATGTCTGATCTAGGAAATTATGTTGCTGTTTCTTGTGATGGTAAGTATGTCTTTGGATAGATTGTTGATTATTTTCAGCCTTTGTTTAACATTTAGCAGAAATTTATGATGTTTTGCCAATTATGTGAACTTTTTGTTTCTAATTCCTATTAAACTACTAATAGTGCACAAAGATTAAGTGTATTGTAGCTTACAAAGCATTTTTTACATTTTGAAGTCATTTATTTTAAATTACATGAAGAAACAAGTGCTATTTTATAGCTTATAATGAGTATTGGGCAAAGCATGAAACCCAACTAAACTTCCTTAATAACTTATTGAAAAATAATGCCTAGGACCTTTTTTTGATCATGGCTTTCAGATGGTCCAGTAGTTCTTAAAGTATCTCTTCTGGATCTGTTTCCCAGGTCAGTTGTTTTTCCAATGAGATAGTTCACATTTGCTTCTACTTTTTCATTCTTTTGATTTTATTTTATTGTTTCTTGATGTCTCCTGGAGTCATTTGCTTCTAGTTGCCCAATTCTGATTTTTAAGGAATTATTTTCATCATGTGTTTTCGTACCTCCTTTTCCATCTGATCAGTTCTCCTTTTTAAGGAGTTCTTTTCTTCAGTGAATTTTTGTGCCTCTTTTATCATTTGGCCTATTCCATTTTTTAAGATGTTATTTTCTTCAGTACTTTTTTGTGCCTCCTTTACCACGCTTTTGACTTTTTTTTCATGATTTTCTTGCATTCTCAATTTTTCCTTTGCCTCTCATATTTGATTTTTAAAATTCTTTTTGAGCTCTTCAAGAATTCTTTTTTTTGACCTGAAACTAATTCACATCTTTCTTTAAGGCTTTGGCTGTAGAAATTTTGACTTTGCTTTTTTCTTCTGAGTTTGTGTTTTTGTCTTCCCTGTCGCCATAGCACTTTTCTGTGGTCAGGTTCTTTTCTGTTTATTCATTTTTCCAGTCTATTTCTTGACTTGTAACTCTAAGTTAAAGTTGTTCTCTGCTCCCAAGGTTGAGGGAGCCCTGCCCCAAGCTTTGGGCTTCTCTTACTTCTGGTCTCGAGCTAGTTCTGGCTGTCTATAAGTTTTCAGTTCTTCTAACATGGTATGATCCAAGGAGAGGTGTGATTACTGCTCACCTGGCCATGTTCTGGTCTGTGAGCAACCAACAAGCACTCTTTTCCACCTCGAAGCTGTGACCAGGTTACCTGCTTCCCTGCATCCTTAAGCTCTGGAGTTCCTCTACTAACACTAAGCTACTGTTCCTTCTCACCCTGGGACTGCAACCTAGGACTGTGACACAGGGCTGTATATGAGCAGTACACTCATTCAGCAAAGGGACCCCTGTAATTTCCTGACCAGTTGTCCAGCCCCTTTATTTTCTATGGCCAGAGAGCTCCAGAAGCTGCTGCTGCTGCAACTGATTCAGTCATCTCCAAGGCCTGCTGCTGGTTTTCTGGGGCCTGGCCTATGCTGGCACAGCCTGCGCTGGACTACAGTCCACTCTCACCCTGGTCAACAGGCCTTTCCTACTGACCTTCTAAGTAGTCTTGGGCTGGAAAATTGTTTCACCCTGTCCTTTTGTGGGTTCTGTCACTCCAAAATTCCTTTTGTGGTATTATTTACAGGTGTTTGTAGAGAAATTGGGAGAGCTCAGTGAGTGCCTGCCTTTTCTCCACTATCTTGGCCTTAACACTGACATTCTAACAATTTCATTGGATAATTTAAATGAGCATGAACTCATCAAAAAAGGAAGTTTAAAAAATAGGAATGATTTGTATACATGGTTTTCCCACTATGTTCCCAATTATAATCTTAAAATATCCCCTCTCCCGTCCCCCCCCCCGCAAAAAAAAAAGAAAAAGAGGGAGAAGATTACCTGAATGGTACAGGCATACCTTGAAGATATTGTGGGTTCAGTTCCATACCACCACAATTAAGCAAATCTCAAAACAGAGCAAGTCACACAAACTTTTTGGTTTCCTAGTGAATATGTTATTTTTATATATTATACTGTAATAGGCTAAGCATGCAGTAGTCTTATGTCTAAAAAAAATCAATGTACATACCTTAATTAAAAAATACTTAATTCCTAAAAACCATTAACCATCATCTGAGCCTTCAGCAATGTGATCCTTTTGCTGGCAGAGGGTCTTACCTTGATGACTGCTGACTGACCAGGGTGGTGATTGCTGAATGTTGGGGTGACTGTGGCAGTTTCTTAAAATAAGACAACAATGAAGTTTGCCACATGGATTGGCCCTTCCTTTTGCTTGAACACTTAGAGGCCACTGTAAGGTTTTTAATAAGCCTTATATCAATATTGTTGTGTCTCAGGGAATAGGGAGGCCAGAGGAAAAGGAGAGAGATGGGGAACGGCTGGTCAGTGGAGCAGTTGAAACACATACAACATTTATCAATGAAGTTCACTATTTTATATAGCACGGTTCGTGGCTCCCCAAAGCAGTTGCAATCAGAGATCACAGATCACCATAACAGATATAATGGTAACAAAAATGCCAGAATCACCAAAATGTGATGCAGAAACACAGCATAAGCGCATACTGTTGGAAAAATGGCAGTGATAGACTCGTTTGACATAGGGTTGCCACAAAACTTAAATTTGTTTTTAAAAAAGTAATATCTGCAAAGTACAATAAAATGAGGGGTGCCTGTATAGCCTTTTAACTCCTTGTTCTCATGGATCTCAGATCTGAAACATTGTTTTACAACCTGTCACCAAATGTCAAAGTTGGAAAGGACCTAAGGAAACGATTTCAACCCATACCTGAACAAGAATCCCCTTTGCAACATTCCTGACAAGTAGTCATCCAGCCTTTGCTTCAAGATCACCAGTGAAACTGTGATTGTTCAGAAGTTTCTTCTACCATAAACCCTAAATCTGCCCCTTTCGATGGCCTCTCTTCTGCCAGTTAGTTTTGACCTCAAAGTAACCGTAGAATTGAGGGTGGGGAAAGACATCTGAACTAATCTAATCTGACATGCTCATTTAGCAGATGTGAAAGCTCAGGTAGAGAGGACAGTGACTTGTTCATGGTCACATTGGGAGGAAGTAGCAGAATTTGAATTCAGACCTCAATCCTCAGACTTTAAGTCCAGGTTTCTTTTCATTACAGGACAGTGGTACTTTAAAGAAGACAGCTTAATAAAGAAAACTCCTTTCAAACAGTCATCCTAGATGGATTTCCCTTTCAGAATCAGATTCTTGGCCATAGCATGGTACAGTGGAAAGAGAACTGGCAGGTCAATCAGAGGTCTTGGTTCAAATCCCACCTCTGATGCTTATTACCAGTGTGGCCTTTGGGAAGCCACTTAACATCTCTGGGCCTTCAGTGAAAAGGCTGGACAAAATAGCCTCTGATCTGAGGCTCTTTCCAGCCCTAGATCTATGGTCTTTTTTTTCTTTTTTTTCCTTTTTTTAATTTAATATATTTAGTTTTCAGCATTGATTTTCACAAGAGTTTGAATTACAAATTTGTCTCCATTTCTACCCTCCCCCCCACTCCAAGATGGCATATATTCTGGTTACCCTGTTCCCCAGTCAGCCCTCGCTTCTGTCACCCCACTCCCCTCCCATCCCCTTTTCCCTTCCTTTCTTGTAGGGCAAGATAAATTTCTACGCCCCATTGCCTGTGTATCTTATTTTCTAGTTGCGTGCAAAAACTTTTTTTTTTGTTTTTGAACATCTGTTTTTAAAACTTTGAGTTCCAAATTCTCTCCCCTCTTCCCTTCCCACCCACCCTCCCTAAGAAGTCAAGCAATTCAACATAGGCCACATGCGTATCATTATGTATAACCCTTCCACAATACTCATGTTGTGAAAGACTAACTATATTTTGCTCCTTCCTAACGTATCCCCCTTTATCCAGTTTTCTCCCTTGACCCTGTCCCCTTTCGAAAGTGATGGTTTTTGATTACTTCCACCCCCATCTGCCCTCCCTTCTATCATCCCCCCCTTTTTTTTATCTTCTTCCTTCTTCTTTCCTGTGGGGTAAGATACCCAAATGAGTGTGTATGGTATTCCCTCCTCAGGTCAAATCTGATGAGAGCAAGATTCACTCATTCCCCCCTCACCTGCCTTCTCTTCTGTTCCTACAGAACTGCTTTTTCTTGCCACTTTTATGTGAGATAATTTACCCCATTCTATCTCTCCCTATCTCCCTCTCTCAATATATTCCTCTCTCATCCCTTAATTTGATTTTATTTCTTTTAGATATCTTCCCTTCATCTTCAACTCACCCTGTGCCTGCTCTCTCTCTCTCTCTCTCTCTCTCTGTGTATATATATATATATATATACATACATATATACGTACATACACATTCACTTATACATATATATACATAAACATATATATATAAATACACACACACACACACACACACACACACACACACACACACACATATATATATATATGCATATTCCCTTCAGCTACCCTAATACTGAGGTCTCATGAATCATACACTTCATCTTTCCATGTAGGAATGTAAACAAAACAGTTCAACTTTAGTAAGTCCCTTGCAATTTCTTTTTCTTGTTCTTTTTCTTGATTTCCTTTTCATGCTTCTCTTGATTCTTGTGTTTGAAAGTCACATTTTCTATTCAGCTCTGGTCTTTTCACTGAGAAAGCTTGAAAGTCCTCTATTTCATAGAAAGTCTATATTTTGCCTTGGAGCATGATACTCAGTTTTGCTGGGTAGGTGATTCTTGGTTTTAATCCTAGCTCCATTGACCTCCGGAATATTGTATTCCAAGCCCTTTGATCTCTTAATGTAGAAGCTGCCAAATCTTTGGTTATTCTGATTGTGTTTCCACAATACTCAAATTGTTTCTTTCTGGCTGCTTGCAGTATTTTCTCCTTGATCTGGGAGCTCTGGAATTTGGTGACAATATTCCTAGGAGTTTTCTTTTGGGGATCTGTTTGAGGAGGCAATTGGTGGATTCTTTCAATTTCTATTTTGCCCTGTGGCTCTAGAATATCAGGGCAGTTCTCCTTGATAATTTCTTGAAAGATGATATCTAGGCTCTTTTTTTGATCATGGCTTTCAGCTAGTCCAATAATTTTTAAATTCTCTCTCCTGAATCTATTTTCCAGGTCAGTGGTTTTCCCAATGAGATATTTCACATTGTCTTCCACTTTTTTCATTCCTTTAGTTCTGATTTATAATATCTTAATTTCTCATAAAATCACCAGCTTCGACTTGCTCCAATCTAATTTTTAAAGTAGTATTTTCTTCAGTGGTCTTTTGGACCTCTTTTTCCATTTGGCTAATTCTGCCTTTCAAGGCATTCTTCTCCTCATTGGCTTTTCGGAGCTCTTTTGCCATTTGAGTTAGTCTGTTTTTTAAGGTGTTGTTTTCTTCAGTGTATTTTTCAGTATTTTTTTGGGTCTCCTTTAGCAAGTCATTGACTTGTTTTTCATGGTTTTCTCGCATCCTTCTCATTTCTCTTCCCAATTTTTCCTCTACTTCTCTAATTTGCTTTTCCAAATCCTTTTTGAGCTCTTCCATGGCCTGAGACCAGTTCATGTTTTTCTTGGAGGCTTTTGTTGTAGGCTCTTTGACTTTGTTAACTTCTTCTGTCTGTATGTTTTGGTCTTCTTTGTCACCAAAGAAAGAATCCAAAGCCTGAGACTGAATCTGGGCGCGTTTTCGCTGCCTGGCCATATTCTCAGCCAACTAACTTGACCCTTGAGTTTTTCAGTGGGGTATGACTGCTCGTAGAGTTAAGAGAACTATGTTCCAAGCTTGGGTGGGATGGGCCAGCTCTGCCACACCAGCACTCCTCCTTCCCCAAGAACCCCCAACCCAGACTGGACTTAGATCTTCAGCAGGCTCTTCACTCCTGCTCTGATCTGCCACTTAATTCCTCCCACCAGGTGGGCCTGGGGCCAGAAGCAACTGCAGCTGTACTTCTGTAGCTGCCCCACCTCCTCTGCCCCTGGGGAGGTAGCCAAACTGCCAACTCCTTCCACTCCCGCAGCTTTTCCCACTAACCTTCTCTGTTGTCTTTGGTGTTTGTGGGTTGAGAAGTCCGATAACTGCTGCAGCTCACTGATTCATGGCACTAGGGCACGCTCTGCCCGGCTCCTGGTCTAGTTGGTCCGCGCTACTCACACTGGGCTCTGCTCTACTCCGCTCCACTCTGCTCCCAGCTCTGTGCAGGATAGACCTCACCCAGCAACCATCCAGGCTGTCCTGGGCTGGAGCCCTGCTTCCCTCTGCTGTTTTGTGGGTTCTGCAGTTCTAGAATTGGTTCAGAGCCATTTTTTGTAGGTTTTTGGAGGGACTCAGCTGGTAGCTCACGCTAGTCCCTGCTTTCCAGCCACCATCTTGGCTCCACCCCCAATCTATGGTCTTTTTAAAAAAAAATAGATTTTATTTTTTATTTAACGAAAATCTACCTTTTTCTCTTCTACTTCCTTTTTGTCCCATATTGAAAAAGCAAGAAAAACAAATCCTTCATAACAGATATGTCTAGTCAGAAAAAATTCCTGCTTTGGCCATGTCCAGAAAAAAATAGATGTCTCAATTTGCTCTCTGAGTCTGTCACCTCTGTCAGGAAGTAGGTAGTATGTTTCATCAAGAGCCCTCTGGAAACATGATCATTCATTACGTTGATCAGAATTCTTAAATATTTCAAAGTTGGTTGTTTTTACAGTTTTGTTTTTATCGTATGTTCTCCTGGTCCTTCCCACTTCACTGTGAATCAGTTTGTGTACGTTTTCCTCTGAAACTGTTATGATCCTTTTTCTGTAGTCCAGCAAAACACTATCCAATGCCAACACATACTGAATTAGCTTAATTTTTTCTGATCCCCCATGTCATTAATGATTTTTGTAAAAGCAAATCTTCTATAATTCTAAATATTTTAGTTTTCAAGCAAGACAGTTTTTTTTTCAGTAAGAAATGCTTCTTTGTAGCTTCTTTTTCTTTAGAAGGGGAAAGTAAAAGTTCTTGAATTTGCTATGAAGCATTTTAGCACTTAGAAGAGAAATCAGAATAGAAATCTAGGTAATAAGTGGGTTCAGGATTTATACAATGGTTCCCCCTTCTGCGAAGAGGTCTTTTTATAGTATAAAGGTTAGAAGATTTTGAGCTAAAGTATCTCTTCTCATTTCTTTTCTCCTTTTTCATTGAGGAATGAGGTGATGACTGTCCCTTTTGAAAGATAGCTATCCTTTGTCTCATGACTTTTAACATTCCTTAGGTTAAACTCAATCTCCCTTTACTATGCTGCCTGGTAAATTTCTTTTTGATCATTTCTAAAAGATAGTTTAATAATATTGTTTTTTTCCCCTCAGAAACAATAGAAGTCTTGCATTGGTTAGTTCTCATTTGCAAAAAAACTTGATGTTTGGCTACCAAAACCCTCTATTTTTCTTATCCTGGTCCTGGGGTAGATACAGCTAGCACCTACGTTTCAGGGGACTACATACAAAATACAAGTGATCAGGAATGCTATTTTGACAGAGTGAATATGTGATACAGTAGGGACTGAACTACAATTAGCCTTCCATATTTTACTTTTGAAAGATAATATTTTAAATTTCATTTGAACCTTCTATTTTATCAGTGTTTAAAGTCAGAGCTTGAAGCATTTTTTGAATCAATAATGCCTGGTGAGTCAAGATGGGAAGGAGATGGGTCCACTGGAATAATATTTCAGTAAGCACTCCAAAAGTGGCTCCGGTTAAATCCTTAATTTACTTTTGATTTTTTTTCCTTTTGTTTACCATTCAAGCTTGCTTATTCTTACTCAAGAGCTAGAAAGTAAATCAGTAGTTAATACACGTGGGCAGCAACTTTCTCTCGGCAAATATACAGAAATAGTTACTTTGTATGTGTTCATTTTAATGCCCCATTTAATGTCCCATTGTGTCTGAACCAGCTCTTTCATGGTGCTTTCTTAAATTCTGCATTTTTATTGTATAAGTCTCAAAATTTGCTGCCTGTTATTTCCTTTTTGTCATTACTACTTTACTCCATATTCCTTACCTCTTCTTTAATGTTAGGGTTTTTAGCCCCCCTGGGAAAACCTGACTTGATTTGAAAAAATTTTAATTTGATTCTCTATTTCTAACCGACATTTTCACATTCCTTTGCCCTGCTTTCCAGTTTTGCTGAATATACACAGAGTTAATAAATCTTTGGTTTGCTTCTATTAGGTCATTAATAATGATGTTAGAATTGACCTCTTAGTATTGCTGTAACTTTCTATTGGACATGTAACAGTAGTCTTTCTCATTACAGGTAAACAAAGCATCCATGTAATAAGTACTCAGACATAACTGACTGAATTTTTAGTGGCATTTGTTGAATTTTAAGTTTGTTTTTTTTTCATAGATTCATAAGGTTAGAAAATATATCTGAAGCTGACCTAAATCCATATTTCTTCCTTACTGACAGTTTATGCTTAACTCAGCTCAAACAGATGAGATTATATTTCATTTCTAAAAATGATAAGAGGAGATTCTTCGTACCATTTCCAAATGGTATTTTAGAAGTACCTCTTTAACCTAAATTCCTGATTTTGGGGGCATAAGTTCATTTCCTCTGTATTCCGTCTTGAGGAAAGATGAAAAAGAGTTGATCACCATCTTTTATATGGTATAATGTAACATAACATTATATAACATAACATAACACACTTTACAATTGGAAGATGACTTTCGTCTGTTCTTCAAACTAATGATCCCAGTTCCTGTGTCCTTTTAGATTAGATTTTTTTTCTATTTCCATCTTTATTGGTCTTTCTCTCTTCTTTTTCTCTTCACTGTTCTCCCAGTTCATGACCCCCAACACTTTCCTATACCATCTGACCCTTTAGTTGAGTAGGTGAACTGTATGTTTGACCATTATTAATTCCTTTGAACTGTTGTTAGAAATGTCTTTCCAAATCCTTTGGTTATCTCTTGCCTTCAGCACTCACTTTGTACAAGGCTCTGAGAATACCAAGACAGAAACAAAATAATCCCTATGATCAAGGAGAGCTACATGTACACAAGAAAATACCAAAATATATGCAAATTAATTCAGAGTCCTTCTAAGAGGGAGAGGGTGCTAACAATGTCTCTGTTCCTTCTTCCATGCTTTTCAGTGCTATGAGAAAAAGGCATACAATTGTGCCAACCTCTTTAAACCTCATTCTCCTCATCTGGAAAATGAGGAGATTGGACTTGATGGCTTCTGAGATCTCCAGGTCTCACTTTGTGATCCTATGGTCACAGCTTTATGTTACATTACAAATTCATCTTACCTAATATCCAATCGGCTTACTAACTATTGTATATCAAATATTTTATCCTTCCGTGTTTTACTGATCTATCTCACCTCCTACTTCACTGAAAAAATTGAGGTTATCCACCTTGAATGCCTTCTTTTGCCTTCTTTTATACCTCAAAGCCCACTTCACCCATGTCATCATCTTTCAAGTCTCTGAGGAAAAGGAAGCACCCTACCCAGATTGTTCCCAACTTTTTTTCTTTTATTCTACACTAAGGAAGAAATCCCCTACCACCTCTTTTGAGTCAAGTCACTTAGCATTTGTTGAGCACCTGCTGTGTGCTAGGCAGTGTACTAATAGCTGTGGATTCAAAAAAAGACAAAAATATGGTCTGTGTTACATGAATGCAGACACACAAACAGTAGATTCATTGAGAATAATTATCAGGGCTAGGAGCAGCTAGGTGGCATAGCGGATTGAGCACTGGGCCTGGAGTCAGGAAGGTCTGAGAATTATTATCAGCATGTGTCCAAGTTGCTATGGGAAACCGCAGTACTGTAAACATCCAGAAATCAAATTCAGGGAGAAAATTTTTAAAACACAATCCATAATGATGTGGCACATAAAAATTTTAATATATGCACGTGTGTGTATGTATACGTACGTATACATACACACACACACATGTATATACAGAGAGAGTTGTGATACTGGTCTAAGGTACTGAAAACTAAATTACATTTTACAAACCACATAAAAGGTCAGATGCTTGGGGATACAGAGAAGAAACAACAACAACAAACAGTCCCTGGCCTAATAGAGCTCACATTCTATCGGGGATTCCACAAGCGAATTTACCTAAGAAAATACAATATAACTTAAAGAGGGAAAGAGCCCAAATATTCTAGTGGTACTAAGGTGAACCTTGAAGTTAGATAGTGATTCAGATTGGGGAGGAGAAAAGGGAGCTTCCAAGCATGGGAAATAACTTATATGAGAGCCCGAAAGATAGGAGACACAATGCTACATTCATCAAATAGGTATTGACTGGAATGAAGACTGTAATAGGAAATAAGTCTAGAAAGGGGAAGGGAGTTGTGTAGTCAGATCATGAAGGGCTTTAAATGTCGGTCTGAGGAATAATTATTTTATCTTAGAGGCAAAAGGGAGCCCCTGAAGATCTGTGCTCCATCGTCAAATCTGTTCCTTAAGAATTATTTTGGCACATGTGACCAGTCAGGAGGTTGGTAGAGTATTCAGTGTGAGAGGTGATAAGGACCTGAACTAGAAGGAGTGGTCCAGAGGGTAGAGACAGGTGGAAAGCTGAGAGAAGTGGTGTGGAGGTGGGTGAACAAGAGGGAAGAGTAAACGATCTAACATGGAAGTAAAAAAATATATATAATCGCAGGCTTCATTGAGAGGCAGGCATAGCTCCAGGTGATACAGGCCAGCTGTACTATGGAATGCTGTTCAGACTATATTTGCAATATTTTTATTCAATTCTGGGTTTCCAATTAGGAAGGACACTGATAAATTGAAGTATATCCAGGGAGGGCAGTGAAGACAGTGAAGGGCTTTGAGATCGTGTCATAAAAAGATCAGGAGAAGGAACAAGGGATATTTAGTCTGGGGAGGAAAACAGAGGAACGTGATAGCTGACTTCAGTTTGAAGGATTGTCATGTTTACAAGGGGTTAGACTTGTTATTTTTCACCTCAGAAGTGGGAGTAATGGTTAGAAACTGCAAAAAAGCCACCTTCCTCACTGCGCTATCCCAAAGTGCAGCGGGCTGCCTCTTGGGATCCTAGATCCCTTCTTCCTTCTGCAGTTCTTCTATCCAAAGAAGCTAGATGACTGTCCAGAATGTTGTGGAGTGGATTCTTTTTTAGGTATGAGTAGGATGAAATAGTTTCCGAGAACCTGTTATAGAAGCACTACCAGCATTAGGCTGAGCTGGTTTCCCTGTAAGGGTACACATAAGTCTACAGTGGATCAGCACTGGTTTGTCTTCCTTGCTGCCTGAAATGTCAAAGCCATACTTTAAGGGGAACTCACCTGTTGGGGTGTATGGGAGGGAGGAGTTGAAGGTAGCTGGGTTAGAGGAGTTGAGAGAAAGCTGAGGCCAGCTAAGTGGCCGTTTGCTAAGGTGAATATATAAGTTGGGAAGTGGGTGGGAGGAGGAGATCTTTTATCTAAATATCTTTTTAACCTTAGGAATTGTATGCTTTCTCTTTTGTCACCAGTAAAATTGTTTTCATAGCATTTTATGATCCACCAAATTCATTATGCCATTCTAACCCTGAGTGTGCTTCACTGGATTGGCCTTGAGTTAGGCCTGACCCAAGAGAGTTGCCTTCCAAATCTAAGATTCTGTGAAGTGTTACTCTAAGATTGTAAGATTGGGTGATTAAAAGAATGGTGGTAACCTTGTGAACTCAATAGAAAAAGAGAAATGTTCTGGAGGGGGTGAATATAGGAGGAAGCTAACAAATTTTGTTTTAGGTATATTGAATTTGAGGGGTGGTGTGATATCAACGTTGATATGTTTGGGAAGAAGTTGCTGACATTAGACAGTGTATTCAGAAAAGAGATCAGGGCTAGAATATATACCTTGTGCCATTTCTGAGTTGAAAACGACTTTTGAGCATTGGTCTTACCCTTCTGTTCTACAACATGCCCCCCCCCCCCATGCCAACTATGCAAAATTCTCTGTTGGGCAGCATTTTTTTACCTTTTCTTAAAGTGAAAGAGATGGGTTCGGTTAAATGCTAGTTTAATGATTGTGGTCAGAAGAAGCATTCCAATTCCTTTGCCTCATCAACTCAACTCTGATTATTTGCAAATTACATATCAGTGAACATTAAAATCTGTTGGTGCTAATACCATATGGGACGCTACCATGTGATTTTTGAGCTGGAAGAAGCCATATAGATCTAGATCTGGAGGTTTTGACTTTGTCTATGTCATGGACCTCCTCTGGAGACAGGTAAAGTCCTCAAAATATTTTTTTTAATTCATAATTGAAGGAAATGCCACATTTTAGTCAGAAGTTGATGGAAATAAAGTTGGAATTTTTTCCCATCCAGGTTCACAGACAGCCTTAAAACCTATTCATAGATCCTTTGGGAGTACAAGGGGCTGAGGTTAAGAATTGATCCTCTTATGCTAGACTAACCCACTCATTTTACAGATGCAGAAGCTATTACCCAGTTAACAAAGCTGGAATCCAACCTCAGGTGCTCTGACTTAAAATCCGTTGTTCTTTGTACTATGATATCTCCAATAGGAGAACTCTGTCTTAGGAAAATCTGGATATACGATAATCAGGTCCATTATATACAGTGATTGTGCTTCACCTTTGTATTTCTCTTACCTATCATATAATACTGTGTATGTGCCTACTAGCTTGCACGCTCTCCCAGGGCAGGAAACACTTGGGAAGGTCTTATCTTTTTCTTTCCCTATTTTCTAGCACAGTGCTTATATACCTAGTAGACACTTAACATATTTGTTGTGTGTGTGTGTTTTTTTTTTGCTTGTTTCCTTCAGATTTTTCTTCACAGGAGTTAGAGAGTTTCATTAGTTCCTTATCTTCGTCCTGGCTTCAAATGTTCATTGCTGAGTCAATCTTTAAAAAGTTATGTTTACAGAGCTGTATCAGTATTTCTCCTGAACCACTGTCTCTTCAGAAAATGGTAAATACCCTGCTACTCAAATCTATTTAATTTATGAGTCATCAGTATGATCAGTTTGATTCATTTACAAATGTTAACTCAGATATTTCCAACATTTGCTTGTTCATCGGTGTTGTTCCCCTCAAAGATGGAAAAATTAGTGAAGGGAAAAAAATTAATTACAGAACTTAGGAAATTTAAATATCTAGGAATAGAACACAAAAACCTTAATTCCTCATTCTCTATCTTAATATACAAGATTATTCTTTTACATAGGATCAAAAGTAGACATAGGAAAAAGTCAAACCCACTCTAATCTTTACCAGTTACAAGTGGTGCATTTAGTCCATAGTTGTCTAGCTGTATCTTGCCAACACCATTACTGGCCCATCTTTGGATATTATTAAATGCTCCCAAGCAGTTCCATGAAGAAATGAGAATCAGACATACTTGTTTATGCAATTTGGTTGGGCAAAATTCTCTGTTTTGCAACATTTCTTTGCCTTTCATAGACTTGCACACCCATTATTGTATGTCTTACACCAGACTTGTTTCCTAATGCACAAATGCATAATCAAAATTGAAATGGCAAAATACCAGTTGTACATAAATCAGATGGCTTTTTTTATAAATAAATTATGCAAAAGCAACATAACACGCTAGGCACAAGACTAATCAAAGGATCTTTTCTGAATGAGCATAATGCCAAAAAAAATTAAATTAAGAAAGAATAATTATTTGCATCCAGGCATTTTTTCTTCTTTTCATCCACGTGGTATTGGTTTAGTGATGTGAAATAGTCATTTTAGCATTCGTCTTCATATGTTAGCATACTTGACTGAGGTAGTGTAGCAGCCATACTGACAGAGGAGAATGGATGTCACCGAATTTTATGAGAAATAAACAGGTAATGATTTTCAGACTTCCTATTGTCATGCATAGGATCATGAAAGCAATATTATGATGTTACTTTGCAACAGGTATGTGCTTATTTGCCTGCATTGGGAAAAGTTGGTATGCTTGGATCAAGAAAGGGGCAGAAACGGAAGAAAATGGGACTGTCAATTGGTCCTGACTCTCACAGGGCACTGAAGATGTTAAGTGATGGTGATCAGAACCAAGCCAAGGTCTTGCCTGAGGCACCGTAAGTAAAACCTAGGGCATCACTCACTATCTTCTGCCTTGAGATGAAGCTTCTGCCCTGACACAGTTTCTTGAACTTCCCATGACCTGGGGTAGTCAGGCTGTGTATCCTGATGACTGACATAAAGCCTGTTTCTAAACCTATACAGTTTTTTTTTCCTGCCCCTCAGTATGTACATACATCGAGTCATATTCATTTCCTCAGTGTTGAGGCAAAATGTTTCCCAAGAGAAATGAAATTGTTCACCAAATGACTGCTTTACACAGTTTTTATCTGATTTCATGATTACTATTATATACATGATATGCACTTTATCTACTTAAAATGCTGCAGAGATTTAGCTTCAGAATTTCTGGCCAGTAGTATAGGCAACCACATTATAAATCCTGCATGCATCCTTAACTTCTCATGAGATACTATATAATATTTTCGAAAAAGAGGAACCTTTAAAAAATACACAAAACTCAACTCCACTGAAATGGATAATGGAGTGTTCTGCCTCAGACACTTAGTAGCTGTATGATCCTGGGCAAATCCCTTAACTTCCCTCAGCCTCAGTTACCCTCTCTGTAAAATGGGGGTGATAAGTAACAGCACCTACCTCGCAGAGATGTTATGGGTGTGTTATATATGTAAAAAACATTGTGCAAGCCTTAAAGTGCTATACAAATATTAGCTGCTGCTGCTGTTGCTGTTTTGATCACCGTCACATGATGATGATGGTGGTGATGATGGTGATGATGGTGGTGATGATGATGATGATGGTGATGATAGAGGAACAAGAAAGAGTGCTGTAAAGCCGAGAAACTGCGGAAGAGCATCTAGTTTCTAACTATGATTTCTTCCTATCTCGAATGTGTCCCCTGTTTCTTATCCATTTATTGGGTATGTGCTGTTTGTGAACTTCTCCAAGAGTAGTTAGGTGAAGCAGCCAGCAAAGTGAAAAATACAACCTTATCTACACCAAGGGAGATATGTTGAGGCCTGTGGGTTAAATGATCCACCTAGAAAACAAAATTGTGGATTTACATGACATGGGGGAATTCATGATTAAATAAGAGGCTACTTTAAAAAAATTTCACAATCTAATGTATGCTGAACATGCATGACCAAAAAACAAGCCTTCATTATTTCTTATTTTTCATTTAGTGAGTTGAAGCATTCCTTGTCATTAAAAAGGTCGCAAAGGAAATGGGAAGGAGAATTGTCATGTTCCAAAGAGAATTGCCACTCTTTGCTTCCAAAAATGCATTTTCACAAGACCAATTTAAAAGGTATTTGAAGTATCTAAATTAATGTATGCTAAGAACTTTTCATGGTTGCAGTCATTACTTGCAAGTTTAATACACTTGTCCTAGTGAATGCTTGAGCTAAAATGTTGGCCTGCATCCAAGAAATACCTTCCTGGATAGCATGTTAGTTTTCTTAAAATGTCATTAATGAAAAGATTATACTTAGTATAATAGTACGTTCCTTCTCTTCTCTTCTCCCTCTACTTCTCCAAATATTAAACACAGTATGTAGCTTATGTGAGCTCATTCCAGACTTGCCCGCCTTACTTTGCTAATCCACCTCAACCTGTGTTGCTTAGGATCAGCGTCTTCTGATTTGAAAGTATAATTCAGTCTTCATCTCTTTCAGTCCTAGACATTTTGTGAACAAAGACTGGGGAGTAAGCTATGTTACATAGCTGTGTTAAGCATATGGACTCTTTTCTTCCAGGCATTGAGCCCAGACTATGAAATGTGTTTGGCTTTTAGTCCTAACTATACTAGCATCTAAGTACCTAAAGGATGAAATAACATGGCCATAATTCATTCAGGCTCCACTTAACTACACAAATTTAATAAAATATACCTTACATGAGGCTGCAACTAGCCCAAATCACTTGCCACATCTTTTTGTTTATGATCTATGCTTTATGTATCATGCATCTAATACAAATATGTTTATTATTATGACCCCCATGGGATATCTGGAACAATATTGGCAAAGAAACTCTTGTTCTAATCTTTCAGCATAATATAAATTCCTAATTGTGTAGCACAAAATGCCAAATACTTGTCCATTTTGCTCAAAATAGAAGAGTGATTTATTAATAAAAATCATTGATTTCTAAAAGCAATGTCCTTTTTATTTGTTCGGTTTTTAATATGTGTGCTGAACTGAACAGCAGAAGTAACTAAGAATAGGGGAAAGAAAATTGAAAAATAATAAAAAAAAATTCCGAATGTCTTTTTCACTGTGCATATGAAAGGAATTTTCCCATAGAAATACTTGCAGAGATCGAAAAGAGGTATTTAGGGTGTGTACCATGAATTTAAACCCTGTAAAAATATGTTACATTATCTCAGTAAGAGAGAAAATTAACTTTAGCTACATATGCAGTTTGTATTTGATTTCTAGTCTATGTAGCATTGCAATAACTTCTTTTATCCTCCTCACATCAAGTTTATGGTTTTGGTTCTTGTTCATTCTAATCACTTGGTGACAACAGAGATGTCAATATGACTTGATTTTACCTTGCATGCATTAATTGCACCCTTTTGGAAAACACAGATTGCAGGACCTTACAATTCTATTTGTCACCCTCGTTTGAGCTTTAAATGGTACTAGGGCTTTTCCCCCCTTCGTGTGTGTGTGTGTGTGTGTGTGTGTGTGTGTGTGTGTGTGTGTGTGTTTATATTAAGATTCCTTCATTTCTCCCTTTCTGTGCTGCTGTAGCCAAGCCAGACAGCCTATTGAGAAGCAGCAAACCATCTGTTAATGGATTTGAAGTTCTGAATTATACTTGAGTGTGTAGAGGCACTCGTGCTTAGCCAGAAACATTCATTTGAATTAAGCTATAAATGCTGTGTAAAAAGAGCCATACATTTAACGTAGGTTCATGAATAAATTTAAGAGAGGGCAACTGCACTCTAAACTTTTATTGCTTCAAAACCCAGTATTTTTGGTGTTCTGTGATCATTCAGAGCTTTTATAGTGGGATTGAAGCTTTAAACCTTGAACTAAGGGGAGATAATTTCTGTGTTAAACCATTTGCAGTAGAATTTCATTGCTGGATCTCTGATGGAACAGAAGCTCTGTGGGTTGTGGGGGGTTTTTTGTTGTTCCTCCACACATTTTTTTTAAATTATCGTAAAAGATATTTAACCTGGACAAAAAGGGAAATCTTATTCATTATTGACTGTTCTGGCACAAAGCCAGATTGCCTACTTCATGCATTCTGATTATTTCCTTTAGTTGATATCTTGCCTTCTCTGGAATAATCTATTAATTTTTTATGGTAGGAGAGACAGCCCTGCATAGAGCTTGCATAAATAACCAAGTGGAGAAATTGATTCTTCTTCTCTCTTTGCCAGGAACAGACATTAATGTTAAAGGTAAGTTCTGAATCTTCACTGTCTAATCAAATCTAAGGATAATCCTGATTCTGCATTATAAAATAGTTGCATGCTAACATTAAGAAAAAATACAAGGAAACCTAACTGTACTTTACTTGATGGTATTGAGGCATTACTGAAACCAAGAATGCTAAAGTGGGGGTGGGGTGAGGTGGGAGAAGGGCGCGGAGGAGGGGAGGAGGGAAGAGAGAATGGATTATAACGAAAGTCTATATAAGAGAAAAAAAATCATCATTGTTATCCGTATTTGTGGCCGGATCTCCAAACTAATTTGGAAAATGATCTTCATACAGATCCTTTTTCCCCCTTTAAAATAGAGATGCAGTCCTATAGCCCAAGCAAGTGTACGAAAGGAGCCTTCTGGTACTGAGTGATATGTTGAAGAGTTATGCTGGAGAGAGAAACAGGATAGCTGTACTTTACCATTGAATAACTCCTACTTTTGCTGTTTTAAAACTTGCCTTGATTTCTAATTCAGACTATGCTGGCTGGACGCCTTTGCATGAAGCCTGTAACCATGGCAACACAGTGTGTGTCCAGGAAATTTTGCAACGTTGTCCAGAGGTAGATCTGCTCACTCAAGTGGACGGGGTGACTCCTTTGCATGATGCCCTGTCAAACGGACACGTAGAAATTGGCAAGCTGCTACTCCAGCATGGGGGTGAGTGCGTTTATGCTAAACTGGTTTTGTGAAATTATCCAATTTTTGATGAATCCCTCAGAAGTGGATAACACTTCCTTTTTAGCTTCCATAAAAAAGAATGCCTTTAAAAAAATACAAAGAAAAAAAGGTCTCCTTTTGAAAACAAGCACCATTTTGTCAACATGGATAAAAACCTTTTTTTCCTGTACATTTATTCATTATATTGAAACCGTTGTTTAAACCAGTGTAGCAGAATACACTTGTGATTTGGGTATGTAGGCTTTAAAAATGGATTTATTTCAAATCTAGTATGGTCTTTTGATGAGGTAGTCAATTCTGAAAGGTTTATTAATAAATGGATGTGTATGTTTAGTTGTTATTCTATAGATTTCTTTAATGTCCCTGCATTTCTTCTATTTTGTTACTAACTTGACTAATTTTATTTTTAAAATTTATTTTCTTATATTTTACTAAAATGATTTTCAGTATTAATAACATTTTATCAGGTCAGCTAAATTGATAATTGAGTTAAAGTGAGGACTTTGTAATCGTGATAAATGCTGGTTGGAGGTTTTTGAGGGGCTGAGAATGGGTGGGTTATACCATTTTCTGTGCTGATTTATGATCAGCAAGCCTCTGCCTTTTTAGTGACTTTTTATTTGGTCTGAGCTGAATAACATAAATTTTAGATCAAAACATTAAAAAAATGCATGGGGGGTGCAGAACAAAGGGAAGCAAACAAGGATGTATACGTATTTTCTATTAATTTCATATGACCCTGATTAAATTCAAGTGTATGGCTTCTGATATTTTTGGTAGTTAAAATATTCATATCTTTATGAAAATACAAAAGTATGCTGCATTTGGATGTCTTGTAACTATATCCAGCTTTAAAAAGGGCAAAACTAGCAGCCCAAGACTTGTGGTTATTTATAGTCTTCTCCTGCCCCCTAAAGGCTGCCCTGTGTGTCTATTGTGCTGACACCATCTTGCAACCAATACATTCCTGGACTCTCCTGCACTCCCCTTGTACTCTGTGTTTACTGAATCTCAATGTGCTATCTCCCAGGTGTTTTATTTATCTACCAAATCTAGTGTTTGACATGTCAAGCCAATACTTGCCCTCTCTCCAATTGGTTCAAGTGATGCAAGAGTCAGTGTACCAATGTGATAGAGTAAACTGAACTTTCCAATAGACAATGGCATTACACTGACAGATGTGCATTTTTCCAAGGCCTTTAGTGAAGAATAGGAAATGGATGATCTTCTTGTCCTGAGGGAGAGATCTACTTGCAGTTGCATTCATCAAGGACCTCTACCCACTCTGGAGGTTGAATGCAGGCTTGTCTTTGCCTTTGTCACATTCTAGGTTTGGGCCTGTCAGAGAGTTTGACACCACCATGGCAGAAACTACTGTACACACTCATTGTAGATTCATTCAGGCTTAATAGAAGTCAGATGGAGTTCTTTTTTAAAAAATTCCTACAGGAACTTAGCTTACGGTCACAATTTTTTTTTTGTTTTGGTACTTATTTTTTAATTGTTCATTCAGCACACTGCAAAGCAATGCAGTGCATCAAAAGACTGACTTTAAGTTAACTAGATATTAATCTTATTTCATCCGTTACCATGTTATTTTATGTAAAATATATGTGTGTATATGTATATGCGTATATATACATATATATGAAATTATGTTGAAGGTGGAACTATATATTTTTAAAAATAGGTCAATACATTAGCTAAAAACTTTTTTTTCCTTCTAAAAATAATATTTTACCTAAACATCAATGTTGCTAACAAATGACTAGGTCATGAATTTTGTATTATAGCTTTGCTACTACCTTAAAAAAGGGGGAAAAAATCTTTTATAGCTCTTACAACAGTTGTTTTCCTAATGTTGAAATGCATAAAAATTAAACCTGGCACAGTCCATGAAACAGATCGGGTGCTTACCATTTGTTTACTGAAGTTTAACCAAATACAACGTTGTTGATATTCTGCTGCTCTCATATTTCACCTGTGCTACCACCAGTCTTACCAGGGAAAGGGATAAGGAGGGCTATAGTAACTTCCAAGGAGGAAGATACACAAGTGTTGATAGAGTAGATGGACTGTAATTTGGGGCAGTTCATAGTTTAAGGGTTCTTTGGTTTTGGTTTTAGTTTTTGATCACTCGGCCACACATTCAGGGTAGACCATGAAGGACGTGCTGCTGTTGAAAAATAGTATCTCTACCCAGCACATTTTTTTTCTAGACTTCCAATTCTACTGCTTTTATTTAGTTTCCTTATGGATAATATGTTACCATGGAGCATCCTGAATATTTCAGGATGTTTAAGCACATTTCTCACAGTTATCAAATTAATAATCTAATTCAACAGACTTGTTAAGTACATATTTTTAGTATGTTCAAGACTCTGTGCTCAGTACTGGGGATAAAGAAACAAAAAACAAAAATAGCCTCTTCCCTCAAGAGGCTTACATTCTAGTTTGGAGATACATGTATAAAAAGAGGGAAAATTAGAGAGAGAAAGAGCACTACCATTTGGTACTATATTGGGGAGGAAATGAGGAAAGCCTTCATAGAAATGATACCTCATTGAGTCAGGAAGAAAAGCAAGGATTCAGAGAGATGAAAATGAGGAAGAAGAGATATTCTTGGTACAGGGAGTGGCTTGTGCAAATGGATAAAGCTCACATGGAATATCAAGTCCAGGTAATGAATAATAGTCTAGTCCAGTTGGAATATGTATAGAGTTTGTGAAAGGGAGTATTATAAAGTAGAAGTGGGAGCCAAATTGTGTAGGCCCCTATGTGCCAGGCTAATGAGTTTGTATTTTTATCTTTTGTGTATGTGTTGGTGTGTGTGTGTGTGTGTGTGCACGCGCACATGGAAAACATTATCCCAGGGAGAGATCCATGTGCTTTTTTAATCTTGGAGCAACATCATTTTTTTTAACACCAATCCATAAAATTTCTCAAAATATTTTTTTATTTATACTTCATAGATCAACTGTAAACTAATACAAATACCCTTTTATGCCATCTTCAGATTTGACAGTTGACTTGAATTTTTTTGTTCTAATGTGCCTTGACTAATTGTGCCCACCCGAGTTAGTACCAAAGCTAGATGTAAATGTTACTTAGCACTTTGCATCACTTTTCCAGGCTCGGTGCTTCTCCACCAGAGGACTTCTAAAGGAAAACTGCCTTTGGATTATGTGCTAGCTCCCCAAATCAAAGAAGACCTTCTGGCCGCCCTACAAGTCAAAGGTTCCACTGAGGACCTTCATGCACAATCAGAGGAACAGTTCTACCAGCAGCAGATTGAATTCAGTTCATTCTTACTTAGTAGAATGCTGTTGAATTTTTGTTCAATATTCAACTTGTTTTCAAACATCTCTGTTTTTAAGGAGTTAACTCATCTACGTGAAAGACTGTTTACTTCTCCTAGGATTTGCAAGGATGCCACCAGTCTCCGTACTGACTGGATTATTGATCTCTATGCAAGAAATCTATTGACACTGCAGAAGCTCCCAAGTCTCCTTAAGGAGATCCCTGAGAACTTGGAAGTGTTTCCGGGAGTTCAGACACAGGCCTTGCTGATGACACTAAAAACTATGCTAGCTCAGTCAGAGACTTTTCATGGCACTACTTAATATTGACAGACTTTCCAAAATAGTTTAAATTCTGCGTTTTATAGGTACAATCTTTGGCATTATTTGAGGTGCTTATTGGATCATTCCTTTTTTAGAAAAAAAAAAGTATCTCAACTGTTCTGCAAAAGAGAAAAATGCAAATTATTTACAAATTGAATAGAAATTTTAAAAATTACACTGTGTTTTTAAAAAGTGATTTTTGTTTGTGCTGTAACCCTCTTCATCTAAATGCATATTAAAACCTAGTGAAATTATTTTCTCTCTCCCTTATGTATCTGAGAATTCTGACAGATATCAATGCAATTATTCACTTTTACAGACATAGTTGGGAAATGTTTTTTATTTAGCATACTGACCATCAGAACAGGTTCCTTTCAATTCTGTGTTTTTCCTAAAATAATTGCTTCTGAAGTTTGCAGCATTAACTAATGCTCCAGTCTAATAGGAAGAGAATAAGCCTGAATTCATCTGTAGCTGCGCCTTTGTTTACAAGGTATGTTACTGATACAAGTAACCAATGAAGTGGCAGTTCATAGATTAAGTTGATCCAAGGTCTTTTCTGTACCCTGTAACAACACAGGCTAGAAATGTTTCAGTTTGAGGTCCTTTCTTCCTAGTGATTCGTGGTAAAGCTGAAAGTGAAAGCACGGATGGTCACAGCCACTAGTGGGAATGTTCTATTTTTCTACACCTGGCACAGAGACATTAAGACTTCCATTTAGCTTTCATGCTGCTTATATGTATAATCTTACAGCAGTTAATCTGCACACTTTGATTTTTATCATAGAAACATCTTTTCACAAGGTATATAGATATTCAGTCATCAGTTACAGGGGTTATCATCTCATTGTCATCCTCTGTAATAGCGGATCAGTTCTGGTTTAATTCTGTTCTTTTCGTGATTTTCCTATGTTATGCTTAAAAGTTTATGCTTACACATAAGCTAGTGTAGGGAATATCATATTTTAATATCTGGTAGATTGCATAGAGGAGACGTAGTGTAATATAATAAAGTAAGTAATGGAAATCTGCCTGGTCTGTACCAGGAGTAGCAAGCAGGCTGTCGGGCAGGTCACATGTCCTCTCTGCACCTCAGTTGCCTCATCAGTAAAATGTTCAGTTTGTTCTAAATCATCACTTAAATTTGTCTGTTTTTTCTCACTCCAATCCTGCCTGATACATCTCTGTCCTCTCTATGAACGCCACAAAAGGAACTAAACGAATGAAAACTGAATATGGAGAAGATAGTTTATCAAAGTAAGGGAAACAGGGCAAGGCAGAGGAGATAAATTTCTGAGTATAACACATGTCCTGTCTTCAGCAGTTCATTTAGACTGTCGTTTTTTTTTTATTGTAATGGAAAAATAGTGGATTTTTCTACACTGAATCATCATGAAAATGTTTTCTTTTAGTTGCAGTGTTTATATTTTCTAAATGAATGTTGTACCTGTCAGCTTTCTCTTACTATGAATAAAGTATAAGATATGTACAGTGACACAATTTGAATTAGATGCGAGGTAAAATTACCTTCCTGGCTTTCATTCTCATCTTTTTAAAATTGCTGTATATCTCCTATGTACATGTCACAGCACTAGGCATTATTAGGATTTATGAAAACCTTTGAAAGAGGTGGCCCTGGCCAGTGAGAAGTTCGTATTTTCATAATTTTTAAGTTTGATGAAATTTCAAATTTTCACCTGTTAATATGGTTTAACTTGTATAATGTTAACCATGCTATGAGAAACTTAATTCTCATAGTTGTGTTTTAAAATGCATAATCTGTCAACACGAGTTTTCAGTTCTAGATAACTTGAAAAAAGTTACGTACAGTGCCTAAAAAGGGACCCAAATGATGGCATTGATAGTAACAGTGTACTTAAAGACTCAGATTCTTTTAAATAAGCCCTCAAACCAGATACAGGTACATCTGGAAGCCAGTTATTAAGCCTGAAAGATTTTCTGTATTCACTTCTAAGTATCACAATAAGGCCTTCTCTGAGAATTTGAGTTATATGAAAGTTAAGCGTTGTTTTTCTGTTGTTTCATTTTATTTTTACTGGATATTCCAACAGATCATATAAATATGAAGCTGGAATTTTTCAATGAATCAGGTTTTTTTCTTTTGGATGAGATCGGTGATTTCATTTATACAGAATATTCCCTATCTGAAAATTATCTCATGAATGCAGATTGGCAACTTATCTTTAACTTACAGTCATAGGTTGTCTGTGGCTCTGAGAGGTGACTTACCCATAGCCACATTAGTATTTATCAGAGACAGGACCTGAAACCATGGCTTTCTGCCTTTGGGTCTGTCTACTACACTACTTGGCTTCTCAGTTGTCTTTCATTGACTATAAAGGATAAAAGAGGACAAGAGTTTGAGTGTGTTTAATTTTCTGCACAAATAAATAGAAAAAAAATTTGTCTTAAATTTGCCTTTCAGCTTTGTGCCTCAGAACTTGTAGCTTAAATAATGCCTTCCTAAATCTAAAGATCAAATGTTGAGAGAGTTCTAGTCTTGGAGGCAATTGACTTGCATTCCTGAATGACCTTCATCTAGTCAAGGGCCTTATGAAAAGTGGAGATAATATCCCACCCAAGGTAACTGTGAAGAAAATACTTTGTAACCATAAAGTTCTTGATAAATATCAGCTATTATAATTTGCAGTTGTACCTTGTACCTTTTCTAAGTGAAAAAAAAAATTTTCAAACCCTTATGTGATGTGTAAGATATGAAGTAATCCTTATTGTGGTATCAGGAGCTCAACTTCTATTCTCAATGTCGTAGTTTTCTTCACTCAGGATTATCTTTCTGTAAATCAGCCATTCCCAAGCCCCAGCTCACCCCCACCCATGGACTAGGTTGACCAACCCAATGTGTTTCTAACATGCCCATGAAAGGTATGCCATTTTTGTTTAATGTAAAACCTAGAACACAGCTTCCCTCAAATGAACACCATCATATGCAAAAACCATCAGGATAGGGTGCAATCCATATGCATGCACACACCTTTCCAGTTAAGAGAGAGAGAGAGCTTGATGAGAGCCTGTCAATGTTTCTCCTTAATCAGCAGGAAGGGGTCATTTTTGAGTGACATGAGGCACTCCTTCCCCCAGGCACTCTCCCACACCTCCTGCCGACATCTAGAGAGCCAGACTTAGAATGATAATTTGTTTTTATAACGAATGTGGCTTGAATTAGAGGGTCAGTGATGACATTGTTGGAGTTAGGTAGATGGTAGAAACCCAACAACTTTGAAATTGGTGACATGGGATACTGAACTATTTCTGATAACCAAATTTCAAGAAATGCCAAATTAGATTCTAAAAGTTATGGTGGCAAAATATATTTTGATATTTAATTGCCTTAACACAATGTGTTTCCATATATAAAATACAATAGGTAACATGAGATAGAAAGGGATTTGGGGTGGTGTTTTTTGTGATTTTAAGCACACAGTTGTTTTTGAGGTACAGCATATCCCTTATATGGAAGACATTTTTATATGGCAGGATTCTGATAAGAGAATTTTGTAAAATTTATAGTTCATGTGATCTTATATCATTTAATAATTGCATGCTATATTCATCAATAAACCTAGGAAGCCACATATTTTATATTGAGTACCCGTAACCTGTGGGTGAGTACGTACTAAGGTGAATTTAAACATATTTTCAATACTCTTTTGCAGACACATTAATAAAATCATTGCCAGCTTTATCTTTCAGGAACTCTGGGTACTAGAGAATCAGACACCGTTATAAGGGTATGTTTAATGCTTTCATTCCTGGTAAATAACATCTGAAGATTGAAAATTAACTGTAGCTACTGATTTATTTCTTCATATTTTAGCCCTTACATTCTTTCCAGTTTATGAAAGCTCCAGGTACAATATACAGAGTCAGGAAAGTTCAATTTCTTCACTTTGAATAATTTTAGGTAATTTGTTGGAGGAAAAATAGGACTATTTTTGCTTGTTTTTTTTTAAAAGAAACACTATTTATAGCTTAATTTTCTAAATTTTATATTTTTAAAATTGCAAAATGAAGATTTTTTTACAAGCTTTGTATTTTTTTCTTTGAAATATGTAATGTGTGAGAATCTATGGTGTTACTTGGTACAAGTAACTGTGAAAATATCTTTGCGCTATTGAACATGTAGTATATTTGTACTGATTATCTTTTGTTTTCCCATTTTAGAAGAGCAAAATAAATTATTTGGTTATATGTGAGAAATCATTTGTCAAATCAAGAACTGAAAGATATTTAATACTGCATCTAAGCAAAGTGGCCTGTGATCTAATATATTATAGAAAGATAACCACTGAGGCATTATGAATCTGCAACTATATAACATAGAACTTGAATCCACTTTCAAAATGGTTCCCACTCAAATAGGGTTATCGCCAATGGTGGTTGAAGCCTTTCCCCAAATTTTTTCATCTTTTAATTGTGCTCTAAACATCTTCTATTTTTTTTTCCAGCCTCTCTGTTAGCATGAGCATATTAATAGAAAATAACAAGCTACTGTTAGGAAATGTTGTTTAAGACCTATCAAGGGAAGGCAAGAAAAAAAAAATGAGAACATGTTTTCTAGTTTCAGCAGGTGGGATTTGCCAACTGAGAATCTGGAATCCAGATTTGAATATATTGTTATAAGACTGTCATTAATCTTTATGGTGGATGAACTGAAAAAGCCCCATCCCCTCCATCCGTCTGCCCTTACAATGAAGTAGATAGTCCTTCTGAAAAAGATCATTAATCTTAAAGTGGTAAAACATAAAAAGAACTTAACTTGTCATAAGTGACACCTCAAAAGAATCCCCAGGTTAGGCCAGTGGTGTTTTACCTCTTAACACTGAAGCATTTTTCCTAGGAATAAGAATGGTTTGACTTGGAATGGTATCACGTCTGGGATGGCACCCCACCCCACCATTTCAGATTTAAACAGCTGGTTGTGTCATTCAACACACGTTTTATTTAAAACAAAAAGATACATTTTCCTCATCCACATTATTTCCAGCCAAAGAGATCCAGTACACTGTGCAGAAAGTTATTAATGGTGATATCTGACACTTGGGTAGCATTTTAAGGTTTGCAAAGACCTTTGTATACATTATCCCATTGGATCCTCACAACAGCCCTGTGAGGTAGGTAGTGCAGGTATTCTCCCCATTTTAGAGATAAGGAAACTGAGGTTCAGATAAGTAAAGTGATTCGCCTGTGCCCATACTTGTTATTAGGTAGAAACACGTTGTTAATTAAGAAGGGTTTCAAACCCTTTTGGCTCCATCATTCTTCTATTCATCACACCACCTCTTAAAATTTTAAGTTGATAAATTAAATGACTTTTGTGCCTGAACAATTTTACAATCGCAAAATTGGCAGGATTAACAAAAGAAAATGTGCCATTTTTAAAACAGTGGTTAGGAACCATTGGAGGCTGGGAAGAATCAATGTGGAGACTTGTGGGAGATTCCATGTGCATTGATTGAGAATATTTTACAGGTGTAGGCAAAGGCACTGATTTGCATGAAGTGGTCAGGTATTTTGGTGGGCTAGAAGAGGGAGGTTAAGAATATGGGGTGGAAGGGGGATGAAGTTGGAAAAAAAAAAGTCATTGAATTGGTTTGCCTCACTGGGAGGGGTGGGGGAAGGCCATGTATACATATTTTAAAACAAATACCAAGAAGTGATTAGAGTATAACTAACTGAATTGGTATCTTAATAGTTTCCTGTTTTTTAAAATTGTCTCCTTTTTTCAAACAGGCTCACTTGCCATGGTAACCAGCCTTCTAATGGTTGTTAATCTCAGTTTAGTGTCACAACCTTATCATAAACTATTATTATTCCTCAAAGATTGGTAGTTTTTTAATGGGCTCTGAAAGCATCATCTGATCCATATGCCAAGCAGTATCTTCTCCCTGTAGATGTGCTATGCCCTTTCTCTGAGAGTGTATCTACTGCCTCTGTTTACTGACATGGTCATCCTGTCCTTCAGAGCAGATCTTCCCCCTGAGGGGGTGTCCTGTCTAGCCTGGGTTCTTTAACTTTGAAAGATTGAGTTCTTTCATATGGATGCTATGTGGATTGATGATAACATATCTCCTCTATCAACCCTTCTGATTTTAGGAGTGTTCTTGGGATGTGCAGAATTACTTGTTTGGCGATGAGTCTTTTCAGATTCAACACAAAAAAGCCGGGAGGGACTGATAAGATTAAAGGATGGCTGCCTTTACCAGACTGTACCTTAGATGCATTTGCAGGGAGTTCACTACTGTTATTAAATAAATTAAGAATTCTTTTACATTTCTCTTCACAGATGTAGAAAAACCCCACTTTATAATGTGGGTTTTCTACTCCACTGTATTGATACCAGATTAAGCAGCCAGACTTTTGTGAGGGAATTCTGTAGGGAGTCTGGCCATGGTAAAAAATAAAAAACAAACTGATTTTCACAGTTTTGTCAGAGGCTGCTACCTTATACCTCCCTCTGTGAGAACCAGGAAAATGGCTTTTTCAGAGGTGCCTTTTAGAACAGAGTATGATTCTAACTACAGTCATTTTACTTTGTAAACATTTTCATCTTTTATTATCTGCTGACAGAATAAAAAAAAATAAAACCCTTAACTAGCGACAGGAGTCATGAGTTAAAACACCTAATCACCCAAAATATCCAGGGTCAAAGAGATTAATTAGAAACACAGCTACGTTGGGTAACCACTTAGTAACTAGGCTACCCACCTGGCAACTTACATGGAAAAGAGTTTTGAATAAATTTGCTTGCTTTGGTGGGATTACTCTAGCAAGCAACTGTTAGGTCCCTGACATGTAGCTAAAAAATAGAAACTTTTTTTCCTAATGTGATAGGCACTGTGCTAAGCACTAGGACATCTGTCTACTTGCCAAATGGCTAAGCCACCAATTGCAGGGCTCTGACTGACTGGCTATGCTTGTGGGAAGAAGAATGGACCAGACAGGCTGTCAATAAGTGTGTTTGTTGCATTATGCATAGAATGTTAGGGGTGTCATACACAAGAAAATAAAATAATTGCGGTTAGCTCATTTTCCTGATCAATCAATTAACAAACATTGATTAAGGGCCTACCATGTGCCTGGCACTGGTAGGGGGGTGAGAGTGGGGAGGTAGAACAAGAGTTGACCAAAATGAAACACCCTTTGCCCTCACGGACCTTATCCTCTATAAAGAGAGAGAACATGTACATACATAGGGTGCTGATAGTCTTAGTGCTAAGACCATTGGGGTGCCCTGTCTAAGTAGCCATAAAATAAGTACAAAATCATTTTGATAGGAAGGCACTCTGTCTGGGTATGTATTTGGAAATTATGTCACCAGTGAAAGAAAGGACCAGGGTGGAAAAAGTCTGCCATAGCCTTGAAGCACTAAATCCCTCACCACTGAGCTCTGCTAAGTAAAATGCAGCATGTTGATTTATGTCTTGTGTGGGACTATCTGTATATTTTTATGTTTTCCCATTCATAGTTCACAACTGGGCCGTTGCCTCAGCTCCTCAAATATTCTACCCATTCCCAATAGAATTGAGTGCTTTTCAGGCTTGTAGGTTTAGGCCCTCAGTTTCTCTTATTCACCAGTCAGGCCCCTTGAGCCCGTGGGCCCCAAAATGCTGCCAGCTAGGAAATTTCTCCTTAATGTGCTACCTAGAGCACAGTTTGGGTTTTTTTTTTCCCTGCACTCTATTTCTCTTCTCCAAGCCATCCCCCATGCCTGGCATTCCCTCTTCTCCACCTCTTAGAATCCTTCAAGGCTCTTCTCAAGCACCATCTGCTACAGGAAGCCTTTTCTGTCCATCCTTGGCTGCAAGGACCTTCCATCCCCCACCCCCACCAGATTGGTGTTCATGTTTTTGTCTTCGGCTAGACTCTAAACTTTAGGTGGGCTTGCACTATTTCTTCTTACCTTTGTATCCCTAGGGCCTACCACTTGCTTGTTGCTTGTTGATTGGTTGCCCAAGGGAGAAGAATGGTTGAATTGAGCTAAAAAACTGTAAATTTGGTTGCCTTAACATTTTGAGGAAAAAAAAAATAATAGAGGCATATCATTTCTCCAGGTTCTTTGAAATTGAAAATAAATACCTTATATTTAGGTATAAGTACCCTAAATATCCTTAGCAATGCCCCCCCCCCATAAAGCCAGTATACCCGTTCTTTCCAAGGTGGGAAAAACTGAACCATGAGTTCCACCAATTAAGGTTTCCATATGAGCAGCACAACACTGATCTACAGCACAAACTATTTTATATTATTCTTTAAATTCTTGCAAACATTTCACATAGTTGAACAAATACAGCATTTGCATTGGCTTGCTGAGGGAGGCTTTTAGTTAAGCCTCAGAGTTTCAGAGGAGGAAAATGGCGTTATAGGAACTGAGGCACAAGATCCAGGTTTGCTTTCAAAAGGCTCCTTTAAAGTGTACTTCCCCCGCGCGCGCGCACACACACACACACACACACACACACACACCTGTGTTGTTGTTTTTAACCCAGGGAAATATTGCCACCACAAGGAGAATTAGAATTGAAAATAATGAAGAGCTATCCTAATGCTGGGGTTTTACCAACAAGAAGAATGTGGCTTTATTTCACACAACACAACTAAAAACCACAGGAAAAGCTCTGTAGAACCTAGGAATGGTAGGTATTCAAACCAAATGAACAGGTGAGTGTTCTGCATACAATGTACAGTTATGATTGTCTTGCAATATGTATTCTTCTCTGCAGGATTTAAAAAAAATAAGTAACAGTAAGACTAATATACTGGGGCTTTGACAGGAAGTATAATTCATGATATTTCTGTCTCTCCATACATTTCTACAGTGCTGCTTTTGTTCAGTCATTTCAGTTATGACCAACCCTTCATGACCCTGTTTGGGGCTTTCTCGGCAGAGATACTAGAATAGTTTACCATGTCCTTCACCAGCTCATTTGACAGATGGATAAACTGAGACAAAGGGTTAAATGACCTGCTCGGAATTACACAGCTAACGTCTGAAGCCAGATTTTTATTCGGGAAAGATGAGTTCCTGACTCCAGGCCTGGCACTACCCACTGTGCCACCTAGCTGGCCACAGTGCTGCTGCTTTGGTGTTCAAGCCCAGCACAGTATTAAACACACAAAGGGAACAAGACCCTGTTGAATAAGTCAGGGAGTCTTTAATACAGATGGGGGTGGGGTCATCAACTGAAGAAAGTAAATTTGGATACAGAAATCGAGATTGAATGTTTGTGTTCCCAGATGTGACAGAACTCATCACCAAGTCCTTCTCTGCTCTTAAAATACTGAATGGACATTCTATAAGGGACTTGCTTGAAATACTTTGAAGTGCCAAATGAATGGAAATCAGTGAAAATTGCAAAGTAAACGAGAGAAAGTTCAGAGGGGAACCCCTAAAAAAGTCTGGTGTTCTACTAGAACTACCAAATAATCTCTCTGCTAATATCATGTCCCACTTACTGATTAAAACAAAAAAATTATATTCAGTTATTGTTGATGTTAATATGACATGGGAGCTTTCCAAACTTAATTTTTAGAGTGTGTTGTCTATGCTGACACATACATCACATCTACCTAAATTCCCTAGAGTCATACTAAACACATATAAATACAAATGCTGCTCCTTTGAGGGATAATTGATTGGTTTTTTTTTAGTCTGGACCTGTGATTTCATTGGTGTCAACAAGGCCCATGAGGAAATTTCCTCCGCAGATGAAGGATTTGCAATGTTTAATCTTTTAAGTTTTGCCAGAGGCCCAGAAACAAAGTCAGTCATGGGTTAGAGGTAGAACTTGAATCCAGGTCTTCCTGGTCAGCTTTTCTCTCCGCTACCCAAAGGGTGATAATACCAATTTGTGCAAACATAGTTGAAGTATTTTTACTGAATTTATTCCATATCAAATATTGAGACACAGTTAAGTAGTACCATGGCTTTGGCAGTCCTCTTTCTAAATCAGGGCAAGAGGTTCACGTCCAATGTTCACCTGTTGAGAATAGGCATGTTTGAGCGCTTATGTCGCAGCTGACTTTCCAAGAGCTCTTCGCACTGAAATCCATCACACAGCTCCAAGGAAACAAGATGTGGGCCTCGCAAGAGGGGATTTTCAAAAAGAAACGGCTCAGTCCCCTGCTGTTAGACAATAAGTAAGTAGGTTTCCTCCAACTTTTATTTCCGAGGCATGGCTTGTAGCATAATCTCGGTCCCCTCCTGGATTGTTGTTATGCTAAGAGAGGGAGCATTCTCAGGAAAGAGGGGACGATCCTTGGAGTTAGGAGTCCTAGGTTTTTGACCCAGCTATAGGACCCTAAACCAGTCTTAGGACTAAGCCTGGGTTTCCTTATCTGCAAAATGGAAGCAATACTTATGCTACTTACCTCATAGAATGTTTGCGAGCCCCTGACAGCCTAAAATGCTATATAAATATTATTATCATGCAAAGGGAAAGTTCAAGGTATTATTCCTCTTATCTGCCTGCCCCTCCAGAGCTTCATTGGAATCTCTTGGAGAGATCTATTGGAATCTCTGCTCCTAAAGAATAAGGTTTAAAAAAAAGAAATCCTTCCTAGGCATCAGAAAAACCTTTTTGGATGACCAAACAAAGCCTGTAACAACCACAACACGAATAATAATAACTAACATTTATGTAGTCCTCTAGGCTTCCAGAGTACGCTATACATGTTCTCTCATGTCATCCTCATAACAACTCTTTAAAGCAGGTGCTGTTATCCCCATTTTTACAGATAAGTGACTCCTTGCCCAGGGTCACACAGCTAGTTGATGTTTAAGGCAGGAACTGATAGCAGGTCTTCCTGACTCCAATTCTAATACTCTCTAGTATTCCTCTTCAAGTGTCACTTTGAGAAAAGGTATGCATTCCAGGAAAAGAGAGACAGAGTAGGACCGGGACTCTACTGATTATATTTGGAAATAATCATTCTCTTTTGTGTTTTAACGCAGTAAATGTGTAGTAAACATTACCACTGAACCCCATGAAAGGACAGGAATTTGCACATAGATTAATGGTTAATATTCCATCGGGCACATCTGAGCTTTGCAGAATGTCAGGCTTACTGATCATCTAAGGTCTGCAGACAACACCAGAATGGAACATACATTTTACAAAAGATCTAACTGAAAGTTATTTCAAACAAACAATAGGTCCCCATCAATAAAGTTTCAAGAGTAACGACTTCATTCATGGTATATTGTTCCTTAACAACAAATAGTAACAGTATGGGGATGTGCGGCATTCCCAATTGTTGGAGATAAACTGGATGAGCTAAAAGAAGCACATTGAGGTCAAAAGCCTTTTGGCAAAAAAGGAATTTGATTGGCATCTTTCAAGCATATTGTGTAAACAGAAAGGATCAAAATAGTTCTATCATAAGAAACAGTATTTGTCAATATATCAGTAACATAAAAATATTTTTTAATCAGCTTCCATGAGATGAGTGCATTTTTAAAGAATATTCCTATAGACAGAAATATAGACATTTCTCCCACTCCAACATTTTTCCAACTTGTCTCTCTTTAACTCACTCTAACATAATCCCTACCCAAGTCTATTATTAGAATGGTAGAAAACAGTCTTTGTAACAATTCCAACCAAAGCTTGATCCCCTATCAAGTCAGAAAAGTGAGAATTTCTCTCCAGATGATTTCTCTCTCGAGGTGTATTCTCTACTTGACACAGAGGGAATTAAGTACAAAAACTGCTGTGGAGAGTCTTGCAAATGGCAACTGAAAGTGTTCATTCTGCAGGGATTAGTGAACATTGTTCAAAGGTAAACCATTTTTCCTCCCTAAATGAGCAGTCTAATTTACAAAACTGATTTTCATGCAGGTGGACCAGATCCATATTAGTAGAAATTAACATTTCATAAATGAAAGAAATGAAATATTGCCACATCACTCACCACACTTCATCCTCCTCTAAATTAAAAGTCGTATTGATAGCTGGAAATGTCATACACAATGAAGCACTTTATATGATGTAATAAAAAAGCAAAACCTTTTTTCTATGAAAACTTTTTTAAGGGGAGGGGCCCAGGGTTCTTCACCATCGGAGTGGTTATTCCAGGCATAGACCTTCACCCTTTAAATATAAATCAACAACTTCTCTATAACTTCTGATCTCAGCAAGGTCTCTGGATAAAGTTAAGTCTTTTGCCCAGGTAAATGCAACTATTATGTAACAGGGGCAGATCTTGGACCCAAGGGGTCTTCCTGACCCCAAAGCTGGCTCTATCTATCATCCTTATACTGCCTCTGGAAAACAATTAGGTATTAAAATTCCTTAGCCAGACAAAGGGCGTTCATAACCTGATAACAAAAGCCATAATGGATTCACATTGCTAACGCTATTATTGATAACTGGGTTTGCTAATCTGCTAATTCGGTACAAATTAAAGTATTATAGTATAATAATATGTACTATACAAAAAGTCATATGCAATCACTTAGAAACCTGGCAGTATTTAATTTTGGACCTATCTAGGTTTTAAAGTCCTCCAGTGGAATGATGTACAAGGAGTGGAACTCTGTTCCTCCTGGACCTCAAGAGCTAACAGTCCTCTTGAAGACTACATGTACCTTCATTCATTCATTTAGAAGCAGCCCTAGCAAGTCTAAGTTAATTTGCACCCAAAGTGAACAGGGTCGACATTATAGAATCTGTGATAAACTTGACCCCAAGTTATGGGGTTGGTTGGTTGTTTTTCTCCCCTGTTAAAATGAGAAAAACTGTAATGGATAACAATTTGGATAAAAAATAGTCAATGAAAACCAAACAAACCACAGTTCACCTCTAAGAATCAGATTTGAGATTTACATTTTTATAGGTATAATCAGACACAGCTGAGTATTTAATCTGATATTCTGGCCTGTTCACTAACCATCAGAAGTGAGTATCTTCCCAAGTAAATTTTTTTTTTTGCATTGGCTTTTTTAACATGTTATAGTTTCATACACAGCTAGCAAGGGTTTCACATAACTGAAGCCAAACTTGAAACCCTTATCAAACCAGTTCTGTACAACGGAAGTCTATTTTCAATGACATATGCCTTTGTACAATATTTACAGATTCTCTCCATCGTGATAAAAAAAAAAGACAAAATAAATAAAAACATAAAGGAAGGAAATGTTGCTGAGGCTGGGGGCTTTTTTTTTCTTTTATCTTTCTCAAACAGATGCTGCTGGTCTCCTCAGTGCGTGAAGCTGGCTAGCCAAGATTGTTTTTCTTCCTTTTACATGGGCTATGACTGGGATCTTGTTTCAATTCTTGGTACTGCACCTGTTTAAACAGAGAGTTCAGAGAAAGACTGGTCAGGTGGCCACTTACTGGCAAAAGACTGAAAAAGCAAAGGAATGAGAGAGTGTGCCTGGGGGAGGGAGGAGGGGTGTTCTCTTGATGCAAGCTGCATGGGATCTGCAGCTGGGCTGCAGAAACAATGGAGTGATAGAGCTAGAATCAAAAAGGAAAACAGCATTAGGAAAATCCTGCCAGGAAATACATGAGTGCACTCATGTAAACTTTGGTGATGGGCTAGGGTCTTTTTCTCTTCACCACAAGATACTACATTGGAAGGGGGAAAAAAAAAACCAAGAAATCACCACCCAAGAAATCAAAAAAAATCCCTGGATGATAATTCTTTGCAACTTCATGGGGTTTTGTGATTGTTTCTGAATATATTTTCAAGCTCAGGCTCAGCTTACATTCTAGTGTCTGTGAAACTAAACCAAATGGCCCCAGTGAATCAATCAGTCTAGATAAAGAAATAAAGTCATTTCCTCAGCTTGGCCTATATACAACCATTGCATATCCCTTGAAGATAATGGAGAAGGTAATACTCTCATCAACAGGAGGAACCCTTTCTGTCCTCGTGATATGAGGCTCTAAAAAACAGCCATTCTTCCTTCACACATCAATTGTTTTAGGGCTGGAAGTCCATTTATAGTGATCTAGCCCAACTATTTTTACTGATGAAAATACTGAAGTTCTGAGGAAATGAAAGGATTTTCCCACAGTCACACAGCAAGTTAGTGGAAAAGCTAGGACTCCCACCTCTGTCTCCTGACTACTCCACTGCTTCTTCCTTTACACAGCGCAGCCTCCCTACTTAGAAAGAAAACAAAAATCCCTTGCTCATCCCCTCAAAATAGCTCCACTCATAAGCTTGAGTCTTCAAGTCTCTTAATTCTTGTCCAAAGATTGAGGGGAATGTTTCTCCATTAAATGTCTGCTAGTTTATTTTGTTTTAATAATCTAATATTCCTATTTCCTCCATACAGGTGGTGGTGGCCCCAGGCAGCAGCATACCCCTCAACTAACTCCAGCTGAACATCATTTGGAGGTTGTTCCCAATCCTCCCCGCAGGTTGGCTAGACAATCTCCTCTTGTGAATACCTATTCTCCAAACATTTTTCTTGTGACCAGGTAAGCTGGAAGTTTCTCATGGGCATAATCCAAGTGAGGACCCATTTCTGAATGAAATAGAAAGATTCGGATTCCAAAACCAATGGGACAGAAAATCCAAAACTCAAGACCTAATGTCACACTATATCACAAAATACTATATACATATATATATATATATACACATATACTAATATACACATTATATTACAAAATGTTACAAAACCAAGGACAGTAGTAGAAACTGCAAAAAATTTTCCATAACAAACCTTTACAGAACAACATATCAAAGTTTAACAACCAATAACATGAAAGCATTTCAAAAGCGTACTTACTACTTGTACATCAGAAGGAACTCTGGAAAGAAAGTCAAGTAGCTCATTGTTATCAATCGCATATGGACTCCGAAGCTTCTTTGTAAATTTATTGATGCCTGGAAAAAAGATGGTTGAAACATTATTAAAGTCTCTGTACTTTTTTTTACTCCCCTCAATTATTGAAAGCATATTTCTGGCCACTATTTGATAATTATTTGTTGTTGGGCCTTTTCCTCAAGTCAACAAGCATTTATTAAGCTCCAGGTATGGTGCTAAGTGTTCAGGATACAATGAGCAAAAATTAGTCCCTGCTCTTGACAAGCTGGTAGTCTAATGTATCTAGTTATTACATGCCTGACAGTGATTTGAAGATGTATCTTGTGATATAACCATTTACCTAGAGGGCTACCCCTTCCCCTGGCCTGCTGTTACAACAATTTGGGCTACCTCTACACCCACCTGGTAGGAATAAAGGGTAACTCTTCTCTCAAACACCCACAACTCTGGGAAGTCATTTATAAATTAAAACAACATTTCTTAAAAGAAAATGCACCCACTGTCAGTTTAGGGGTTTTTTTTTTTAACTACAAAAGCTAAAAGTTCAAAAGGTTTTATTGCCACTGTAATCTGTGTTGGAAAGGGATCTCACAGTATTTGGGACTGTACACATTGGGTGCTTTAAATGAAATAAACTCTAATGGCCTAAAGAGAACTGAAATAGATGACTAGCATTAACAGTTTCTTAATTGAGGATTCAGGAGGTGTAACATGGGTAGACATTCAGCCCTTCCTGAAATACTGGCTTCAGTCTCCATTTCCTTTTATGGGGTGTGGCCTGGATAGTTCTTAAATCTCTGATTAGTATTTCAGCCACCTACTAAGGGCAACAAAAACAAATACAGTTCTTTTTCTATTTAATCAGATGAAACAACAGGCCCAAACGCCTGCCCTGAAAATGACTTCTAAGTCAATTTAACTTAAGAGGCCACTAAAGGTTACTTAACTAGATTCCACTAATGTGTGCCACAGAATACAGACACACCTTCTTGTTTTGTGGAATTTTTTTTTTCCTCAGACTGCCTTGCTAAGCCAGGGACAAGTCTGACCCTACCTGGGCTGGAGGTAATAAACTGCCCCAAGGTGACACTCATCCCTAATTCCTTCAGTAAAACAGCATCTGTTTTAAATATAGAAATGAATGAAAGAGGAGGAGCTAAACATTCAGTAAATACAGTGGGACTGCTCCTGCTCCTCCTTCCCTCTTGTGGTAAGAACAGTGTCATAGCTTGGAGTTTCTTTAAATTGTAGGATTCTAGAAAACAGCCCAAGTTTTGTTTTTTAGGGGTGAAAGGCAATGAATGGCCTTTGAGATACTGGAGTCTGCATTAGGTATGACAAGGAAGCTTCTTCAAACTTGAAAAGACTCAAGTTTGGAGACAGAATATCCCTAAAGCCCCTGATCATTTTATCCAAGTGGATTGTCATAAAGCTCTTTCAATACAAAAGAAAATACTTAAAAACCCGTTCTTAGATTTTGCCTCTGCTCTTTCTTCCTTTTGACAGCAAGGCGCTTTTTTGGAAGTTCATGACCCATTTTGGTGCCTTGTTTCATATTAGAAACAAGGAGGGGGGAGGGTACAATTCTCCTTCAATATAGTTCCTTTCCCTTTTTCTAACTGATTTATATGTAGGCAAAGGAAAAGGATTATTTGAAATCATTAACTTGGTGGGTTTATATGGTAGTAGTCCTTGGAGGCTGAAAATTGAGTTTTCCAAACCATGAATTTTGTCAAGAAAGAAAAAAAGTTAACTCCAGACGGCACTGGAAACAGTGGCAACCTCCCAAATAGAGGGGTCTGGGCTTAGGAATGGTGGGTAAGGAGGACTTAACACAGTGTCTGGCACCTAGTAGGTGCTTAATAATGTTTGTTGACTAACAATAACCGCATGAACAAGGCAGGATTGAAATATTGTCTGGAAAACAGGTACGTAGTCGGTAGACATTCTGATTTAGTAGAAACAAAGCAGATTTCTTGTTCCTCATCTGCGAAATACTGCATGTTCTTTTCCGTAAGCCTAAAGGTGACCTCTTAGACAGCTTCCCCTATACATATGCTTTCATGTTTACATACACTATCAGATGATAAAGTACCATGGGGGGAAAAAGCATATTGTCCTAAATGCACTATATAGATTGAAATGCCTCTGTTTGTGTATAAGTGGTGAAAATAAATCAGAATAATATCTAGACAGAGCTACATTTTGATATATGGAGAATCTGCGCAGCCCCATGTTTATAGTATGATGAAGGCTACAATGCCAGGCAAGAAAAATGCATTTTGCAGGTAGGCCTAAATCTTTACACTGTTGTGATTTTTAACTGACCTGTCTCTTTCCATCATGGAGCAGCTTCATGACCATAAATACAGACAACTACTGACAATATAACTCATCCCTTAAAAACAGTTTGTTCTAAGTAGCTCAGACAGTTTTGCTTTGTTTTGTTTTGTTTTTTTAAAAAAAAAAGGCTTTACTCACCCCAGACAAGGACAATGTATCTCAGTGGAATGAAGTACAGGATGATTGTGAACACACAGAGGGCAGCAATTGCCAGCCAGCTTAAGAATGGCACGGTCCAATTGAATGTACTAAATGAAAAAGTCACATGTCAGCAGTCATATCACTTTGTACTTTCAACCAAAGATGAAGCAAGTAATGACCAGACTTCACATTTGTATGATGGGCCTAATTAGCCTCCGCCACTTTCTAGCCAGTGTAGAAACCAAGACATAGGGAATTGGGAATTAGTGAGCTCTGGTTTCCAGCTGAACCCTGGTGGGCTTCCATTGTGGCATCAAACTCAAATAGAACTGGGCCTACTAAGCCGTAAGTAAGGATCCCTAAAGCTGCATATTGAGGAAGATAATGTCATATTAACATTATATTCTATTGTATTTTTATTTATTATGTTAAATATTTCCCAGTCATTTTAATCTGGTTCTGGCCTAACTAAATAGAGTAGCATTGCAGGAAGCATTTTTGATACTATATGCCACAGGGACCTTTGACCCTCCTCTTCAGTTCTGTCTCCTCTGCCCTCAGCAGATTCACCTTCTTCTTCCCTTTTTCAAACAGAAATGTAAAGCAATATTTTCAAATGCTTGGTAATAATAAAACATACTTGAAAGTCTATCATCAACCCTTCCACACTTCCCATGCAAAAATTTGTTAACATGTATCCAGGGAAGTAACAAGTATGAAGATAAAGACAATGCTTTGGTCTATGAAACATCTCGATTTCCCCTCAAAGTGGGACTGCCGTTCCTCCTTTGGTTGGGTTTCAGAAATATAGGTCCAAGAAAGAAGAAAAATGAGTTGTTCTAGCTTTGCAAAAATTCACCAGCCCACAAAATATTTTCCTCCTGAAAATAGAGTTGATTTAAAAAAAAAAAGCATTTTTATTGGAAAGACCATAAATTAAATGGAAAGTCACGTAGAGAGAACACCATCTCACCATGGTGTAATAAAGATTACTGGACTGAGAAATGTGAGCTCTGGGTTCTAGTCCCAGCCCCACCACTAACTATTTGTGTGACATTTAAGTCTCTAAATGACTAGTTAGCCAGAGAACATCCAGAAGAGGGCACCTAGGATAGTAAAACACCTGTCTCAAGATCATGGGAATGAAGATCGCTTGAAAGAACTGGGGAGATTTAATTTGGAGTAGAGAAAATTTGGTGGGCAGCAGGGGAGAGTGGAGAGCATGATAGCTGTCTTCAGTTATTTGAAGGGCTGTCATGTGGATGATAATCAGGAGTAGACAAAGTGGAAATGAGCTCAGGAGGTAATGGTTTGCTACAGACTGGATGTTTTTGAGGAAAAGCGAGATGACAGTTTCACAGAGATTTTGTAACAGGTTGATCGGTGTGGGTCAAGTAAGCTGGTCTCTGAAAACCTTTCTAATTCTGAGATTCTGTGACTTCCCTTCTTTGGGCCTCAGTTTCCTTATCTGTGAAATGAGAGGACAGAATAGGCTTCTAAGGACTCTTCTAGACCTAAATGCCTATGTCGAAAGGCAAGGTAAGGGACAGAAGCAAAAAAAAAATCAGAATAAAGAGGATTGCTTTTAAAATAGCACCTCCCTCTGCCCCCATGCAAAGGGAATGGGAATAGATCCAAGGCTGAAATTTAAAAAATAAGGAATTTCATCCAAAAATGAGAACGGAATAAAATAACTTTTTTAAAAATAGTGAGTTAAGGCAGGGGGAAAGTTAATATGCAACATAGACAAAAGAGAAAGAAAGAACAGAGAAATATACAGAAATGAGGATGAAAAAGTCCCTGTGGTTTTTAAGGATTTGGCTCCCATGTAGTAATGTAGCAGTTCCCTGGAAAATCACTGACAGCTTTCTAAGAGGAAGGGCATAAAGAATACAGATACACTCTATGAAGTACCCAGGAAGTTACCCAGTCCCATTGTCATTTTTAAATATATTATGCTGTCCTTCAAAACATCTTACCAGTGTTAAACTGCCAAAGGGGCATTAATATACCTTGTGGTCTGGCTCTGGAGCCCTAAAACACAGCATCCAGCTTCTAGATTGTTCAGGAAATAAAAGAATTTTATGATAGTCACTCATCTCTGGAAAGGCTGAAACATGGGTTCTTACCCTTGGAGTGTAAGTAGCTGGGAATGGCCAACCCGTAGGATATGCCAAGGGTTGCATTAGTCTCTCCCTCTTTCCCTCCCTCCCCACCCCTCCTCTCCCCTCCCCTTCTTTCTTTCTCTCTCTCTCTCTCTCTCTCTCTCTCTCTCTCTCTCTCTCTCTCTCTCTCTCTCTCTCTGTTGGCATTTTTATCATATAATTCTTTCTGGCAAAAGAGCCCAAATACTATGGTTGGATTATCTTGGATGCATTGCTTCAAATAATTGGTATGGTCTGGCTGTTTTGTTTTTGTTTGTCTTTTTTCTTCGCTAGCAATTTTGACATCTTTCCAAAGTGAACATTATGTAACTGTCACTAGGTGTAGAATCACTTCTTTTCTCCTCAAGGGACACCTGCTCGTTTCCTTTCTCCTGCCTGGATCTGCAGTGAACAGAAGGTTGAGGGTCTGCTTGCCTTCCTGTGGCTCAGCTCAGAGCTATCGATCACACTACCCCATGTGTGAGGACATCGACTATCCAATCTGGAAACCTCCTTCTGTGCTGTCCTAGCATGGGCTCTGTGCATTTTGCCTTACTCCTCTTGGAGGAACAGGAAGGAAAGAAATAGCAAAGGACAGTTCTCACCAGTGTGACTATTGGCAGGGCGGGGCGGGGAGGGGAGGAAGGTTTTGTTGCCCTTTTTTCTAAATTAAAATGTGAAGAACCTTATTCCAAAGTACCTCTTCCCTGCAGAGGGGAAAGAAGTGGATGGAGAGAGCTATGAAGAGAGAGAGAGAGTAAAAAAGATACAAGTGGATGGCAAGAGGAGGGGGATAAAGAAGAGAAGGAGACAAGGATACAGAGAGGTGGTAGAGAGAGAAGGAAACAGAAATAAAGCAGTGGGGAGAAGAGATTTCTACTCATTTTAGGGATGTAAAGACTTTCCTTGAATGATGATTTAATGAAGAGATGGTGTCCACAAAGGGGCATTGCTACTTTTTTTTAAATTACTTTCAGGGCAAACTGTTTTCACTGGTTTGATCCCAGGAGAAGCATCTTTTTCAGTACCCACAGTTTCTTTGTGCAGAAATCATAATTTTGGCAAGGCTTTGAAGCATTGCCATTTAGCCCACACCATGGAAAGCTCTATAAAGTCCAGATGTCCTCCACACTGCTCTATAGCCAGGACTCAGCCTTTTTCTTCAAGTGGCCCTGTACATTTTCTGGCCAAACACCTGTTCCATAGTGGCAGCCTCCCACCATTCAGAAATGTTGGGGGGTAGGGGGGAACCAAGCTCATTTCTCCTGCTTCCCTCAACTTTAAAGCAAATAATTCAAAGTTTTCTGCAATGAAAATCACAGATTTTCCATCTCCAAGTCTCAGACTTTGTTATAGCAGGCCCAGGGAAAACAGTAGTTAACATGAAAATGCGCATTATCAGAATAGAACCTTGTATGTTGCAGAGTGCTGATGCGTGGATTGGAAGGGAACATTCTTGGAAATAGAAATAACATCTGAATTATGTGAGGAGACGGCCTTGGAAGTCTGTGAGTAAATGCTGCTTGATGGTGAATTTGGAAGAGAGGCGACTGCTACAGTTATTGGGACTACCCTGCCTCTCCCCAAGAGGAAACTCAGCACCTACGTATATATGGGAATTCTATTACACAAGAAATTATTCAAAATAAAATATGTTATCCCCCAGTAACATGAAAGGCACTGGATGGATAGCTTACACCTTGAGTTCAAATAATTCACTTCCAATAAAGTCCGTGTAACCCTAAAATTCTGAATCACCTGGATATGAATAATAAGCAAAGCTATGAGTAGGTAAGTAAAAACGATAGGAAAATACATCAATCCACACAGCACCATTGCTTAGAATAGACCGTTAGCAGTCTTTATGGAGAAGGGGATAACATTTATGCTTTGTACAATTTTTTAACAAATCCTTTTAAATCTACATTCCTTTTTAAAAGATGTTTATATAGAATATTTCAGTAAATTAAAACATTTATAAAAAACTAAATAAACTAAACAAAAATAAAGAACTGCCTCCACTTTTTCATTCTAGCTTAAGCCACTTCTATTTTGTTTAAGAAAGACTACAAAAGTTCCAAAATTTGTGTGCATAATCTGAACAACAAAAATGATGACGTATTTCTGCTGCAGCTGTGACCACCACTATTTAATTTACAAAAACTGGGGAGAACTGAAGACAGTTCCTTACATAGTACTCTACATAAGATAAACCTTTCTGTATTCAAGGTAACCTCAATGTGAAGAAAACTTGCCCAACAATAAAGTGCAGATATATATTGAATACCTGAATTCCTTATTTAGCAGGGTTTTTTTTTTTTTCTGTCACAATTTCTATTCCATTTAGGAACAAAGTACTTTGGTTTTTAAATGTGCTAAACTTAAGGACAGTGTTATTTCTTACTTCAACGTGGCAGCTATGATTCCATTCCAACCAATATGTGCTGAATTTCAGAATGAAAATGACAGAACCTTCCTAAATCCCAGGGTTGGCAGAAAGCAAAGTAAATAATGAGGAGACCAAGCAATAGATCGCCTAGAAGTCCCCTGCCAAGAAAACCATGTGACACTCTGTCCTCTAAGAAACAAATAGGAGTCCTATCCCAAAGGAAGCTAGGTCCCATACGTCAGCAGCACTCACTTTTTTATCCTCTCTCCAAAGGATGCCACTTCATCAAGGATGTTCTGGACGCTGACACACACCTCTTGGATGGCATAGATTTTATTTATGAATCCTTTTTTTTCACTGTCCTAAAACATAATTAAAAAGAGAGATTCAGTGTTAAGGGGTGGGGGGTAACAAAGGGGTACTCTGTTGTGCTTAAATTCTTTGAATTGACCTTGTAATTTTTTTTTCTTTTGGAAACATATATGTGTGTATGTGTATGTGTGTATGTATGTACATCTCTGTATGTATATACACACATATATGATGTACATAAACCAAACGTACTATGGACAAGGCTCCTGTAAATACATAAATTCTGCCAAAGCATAATTACACATCAAATCACGGGATTTCGAATGGAAATGGACCTTCTATTAACATTATCTAGTCCAGTGCTTCTTAAACTGTGGGTCGTGACCCCATATGGGGTTTAAGAAGTGCTCAAGGGGTCACTAGTGGAAAAAGTTTATTAGCCTAATCCTCTCATTTGATAGATTTGAAAACATCTGAAGAGGGGAAAAGGTGGGGAGTTACTTGCCCAAAGTGACAGATTGTAAATAGCAAAGCCAAGATCTGGGTTCATCCTCTAGTTCTTACTTCCAAAAATACTCCTGTTAATACAACGGAATCACAAACCCCGACTTCCCTTTCTTTGAACCCGCTCCTAAACCCAACCTCAGGTCCCTCTCTATTTCACCAGAGCTCCCTGTCCCAATTTTAATCCCAGAAGTCTAAATTTTGCAGTAGTTTCAGAAAACTCTGCCACAGAGTAAAAGGGAAAATGGGAAATGGGTGGTGAAAGGGAAACTCTGGCAACTGGGGGGGGCGGGGCCGGGGTGGAGAATGCATATGTAAAGATTGTTAGTCTCTAGGTGAACACTCGTAAACTCCATCAGAGCAACTCAGGTGGTCAGTAAAGTTTGAACACTTTTAGATAAAGCGTTTAGCTGAATCAGTAGCACAGGCTGTTAGTAATCAGTTTACAACTTTTAATTCTCTGTAATTCAAAAGTGCACAGGGTTAACACTAAACTCCAGCTAGGTTAAAGTACTGGGGGAGCTTGGTAATTGACCCGGGGGAAGTGAGGAATTGACTTCTGACTTTACCAGCCAGAAGCTAGGGAACTTGGAAAAGCAAGCAACACCAGGGTGTCCTTTGAAATGTAAATTAGTTTTGACTGCCCTTGAAAACCTATTGTCCCACAGGTTCTTGCAGTTAGAAAGTGAAGGTGTGCAGAACTGGAGTGGTGGATGGTAGGTGGGGTTTCCACCATTAGAAAGTGAAGGTGAGGGGAACTAGAGGGACTTGTTTCCTGGTCAGAGGGAGAGGCTGAAATGGGTAGTGTGAGCAGAAACCCAGCTAGGGCGTAAAAAGGGCAAACTCTTTGAGACTTGGAGGGAGTGGGAGAAGGAGGCCAAGGAGAGAAAAGAGAAAAAATAGACAAGGATTATTAAACCTAGCTATTTACATTTCATGGAAAACCAGAGGTCACCTATACCAGTAGATTTAAACACTTCTCCTTTGCAATGTTTGCCTCCTATTTTTTTCTTTGCCCCACTTTCTCCTCCCCACAACCGCCACCAGGTTCTCTGTGGTTGCTTACATTAAAAACCTTTGGCTTATGTCCTTAATATACTAGAAAATCTCTGTCGTCTTCCTGAAGGAAGTTCTTGATAGAAGAGGATGTGGCCCTGAAGGAGTCCAAGGAAAGAAGCAGGCCAAGCCCTGGGGCTCTGGGAAGGGGAGCTAGGCCAGACAGAACAAGAAGGCCTGGAATGAAATTCAGGCCCCTTTAGAAGGAAGGATCAGTGGTGGTCCTTCCACCGTTTGAAATTCTGCTTTGGAATCTAGTGCCACCCAAATTTGCCCAGCTGGCTTTGTGGAGACCATCCAATCCAGCTTCCATGATGGTGTGAATGTCTATAGAAATGAAGATCCGATTTCATTAATTTAACTTCCTTTGAACACTTGAACATTGTGCCAGAATGCTTGAGACCTCCTCATGTGGCAGTCAATACTTACTGGAAGGAGCCAGGGAAACTGGAATAATAATGCTACTGCTGCATTTACATGCCGACTTCCTACCCATTTCAGAGGAGCCCTGGGCACTTTACACATGAAACATTTTGCCCAGTTGGACTTCAGCCACCTCAAAACAGAGTGGATATATAAAGGCAGTTGGCATGCTCTCTGTCACCAAGGTGAAATCACTGTGGCCAGTGACATGGGAGTTAATTTATAACCAGACCCAGTGTAGTCATACTGAAATTAAATTTCCAAGGGAGACCTCAAAGCATATTATTCACCTCACTTATGTCTAAATGGAGTGTCAGCCAGTGAAGGTAGATATACTCCATAAAACCTCTCACTAACAATAAGGTAAGCAAATACCACCTACACCATGTTACTCTCTTCAGAAGTCACATGCCAGTACAAACATGGATGCCTCAACTTCTCATCTTTTTTCTTCCTCCAGTTAAAACAAAAAAATTTTAACTCAATTACATAATTATGTTCTTTAGAATGAAAATAACTAGAGACTACTTCCTGTATACTTTATAACATATTCTGGGCCAATAAACACCTTGGCCTCTGGCCCTCGCTTTCTTAAATTCAGGCCATGTTTAATTGTGTGAAATAGAATGAAACCTCTCCATGAGTTCTCTCTGAAAGGAAATCAAAATTGGGGCAAAAGCATAACATTTATAAGCCAGGAAAATTTCCTAATAAGGCATAATGTTTTATCTTTTTGTTATAATTGGCCCTTTAGTTGTGGACTAGCTCTGTCTAAAGAGACCCTATAACAAAGGTAGGGGAAAGTATCTTCATCTTCAAAGGTCTGGGAAACTCCTATCTTCGAGAAGACACCTCCTCCCACCCCCTCCCCTTTAAAGGGAGTGGGGATGGGGGAGTCAACAGATGTGTAGTTGCTTCAAATAGCAATTTTTGATGTATTGATCAGCTTTGTTGAATTTGTTTTCTTTCTATTTTTCGTTTTAATCTTTGTTATAAGGGATGGCTCTCTAGGAGAGGAGAGGGTTAAGGGTGGGGGAAAATTAGGAAAAGTAAAGACAAAAGATATCAATAAAATTTAAAAAAAAAACCACCTCATTTCAGGTACTATGGTCTATCTTTCCCTGTGCCTATTATTAACCTCATCCCAAAATTTCTGTATGACTGGCATTATGCCAAATAATTGACAAAGGAAGGGAAATTTGGGAGCTTTAATTCAATGATGGAATGCAAGAAACATTCTGGAAACTATCATTTGAGATGTAGTTAATGCACATTCTACATGGGGCCTTGGTTGACTGAGAAAGTATTCTTTGAAATTCATTTATAAAGCCCATTTTTAACAAACACTCCAAAACTTCAGAGTAAACTAAACCCTCTGATAATCAGTTGGTGGTGTTGGTTTGGTTTGGTTTTGTTTTGGCTTCCTACTCTTAATTTCTTTTAAGTGTATTCTCCAAAGCAAGAAGATGCTTTGCAATGTTAGCAAAGCTTTGAAATAGAAATTTTATATCAAAATCTCTTTTATCACAAATTTCGTCCCTCCACTGTGGTCTCCAATGAATGAAGTAATTACTCTTTATATACAGTATATGACCCAAAACTGCAATGGGTAATAGAATTGCTCTGTGTTTCAGTCCAATATTTCATACTTTTTTTTCTCTTAATGTTCACTACTTTATTAGCAGAGAATAAATTGGTACATTTCTTTTATTGTCATTTTTGCTTTCCTTTATAAACCAGCTTGGATGGAGGAAATATCATATAGTATTTAATCACCCAAAGGTTCAGTAGTGACACTACTTTAAAAATGCATTATTAAAGTTTCTTCTGAAGATGTTAAAAAAATTACCCATAAAAGACAGCCAGCAGCTATAAATCAGGAAGCATGTGAGATTTATATTGCAAAACTATTTCTAATGATTCAGTATAATTTTTAAGCAATCTTTTTTTATTTGTTAGATTTTTAACTTGCCTCTAAAACATCATAAACAACTGTAAGGCAGTACCAGGAGTCTTCCTCACATCTGTCTGTGCTGTAGTAGGATACTTATGTTGCCAGCAAATTATACCAGATTCTCCAAGGACTTAAATTGTTCCTTAGTGGCTGATGCTTTCTGGGAAAAAACACATTCATTCTTTCAGGTCAGCAGGGTATAACTCCATTCACTGAGGCGATAACTTAAAAAAAGACTATCATAATGGCCTGAGAGAGTCAAGGTGTCTGTTTTACAAGGAGGAAATAGCACACATATTGGGAAAAACCCTGCCCATTCACTTTCAACCTAAAGAGGGAATTTGGGGGCTGGCCCAAATACATGATTTCCTTTGCCTAACTCCCAATGAGCAATTTCCCTCTAGGGGTTGCTCTGCCATTTCTAGTCTTAGAGAGAAACATGGGGCCTGAGACTTGCCCAGGTTAACGGCCATTATGTTTGAGAGGGAGGATTTGATCTCAGGGCCTACTCTCTATCCTCTGTCTTAGTCTCTATCCTCTGCATCTCAAAGACATTCACTGAACTGAAATTCTGAATATACTTGGGAAGCAGAACCCGAGCCAAGAGGCTTTCAGTGTGCTTGCATTCTGACTGACATTCCACCAGATTCTTTCTTGGGTAAGAACACTGGTTTCCTTCTGTGGTGGCATGGCTCTGATGAGGGCCCAGTCTCTGGGAACCCCCTTGAATCTGGAATACAGTCTCTGGGAGCCCCCTTGAACCGTCCTTGAATCTTCCAATTAGATCTGGCCTTCCCCTAAGGCCACAAGCCTCACATTATCATTAGGCCCAAATCTCTACCTAGCCTTGCCCTTTGTTGCCCTTTGTTGTGCAGCTACTTCCCATCCTTAATCCTATTACCTCACCTTGCCCTCCTTGGACTTCCCCTCAAGACCCTCCCTAAACCCCTCCTCTAGTCACCCCAGACCACCCCTCAATCCCTCCTACAATCTTTGTGTATATAATCTCCATCTTGCCTCCATGAAGGTGCTCAGATTCAATCTAATTCAGTAGGTTGAATCTGGCCCGCTTGTGGAAACAGGTGTCACAAGGGGGAAGGGGGCGGATTTCTTAAGACAGCCCGTTGTGGTGAATCCCTAATAAACTTTCTCTTTTCCCTTGGCTGAGAAGGCTTGAGTCGAATTCTTTCGGCAGGACCCGGTGCGTCAATATTTCGGGGTGTCGAGCACCCCTCAACCTTTGACCTCTTCAGCTCTGGCTATTGAAGATCAACAGGTATTGGTACCATGTTGTCCTAGATGTTTTAATGTTGTCCTAGAGGTTTTAATGTTTTCGTCTCTGGAACTTCCCAACTACTTCCCATCTGGGGTCAGCTGTTTTGTTTTTTTGGAGGCGGGGAAGGCAGGGCAATTGGGGTTAAGTGACTTGCCCAAGGTCACACCGTCCTCCTGACTCATCCTGACTCACTCTGCCATCTAGCTGCCCCCCCCTTTTAAGATTAATTTATTTACTTTTAGTTTTCAATATTCATTGGGGTCACCTGTTTTGAATAGGGACTGTCTCAACTGGTCCACTATTTTTTTTTTTGGAGACAATCAGCGTTAAATGACTTGCCAAGGGTCACGCAGCTAAGCATCTGAAGATGGACTTGAACTCAGGTCCTCCTGACTCCAGGGCCACCTAGCTGGCTCTGGTCCGCTATTTCAGTGAGGCCCTATCCAAGCTTTACTTCACCTTCTACTTCCCAACTATATTCCCAAGGATTTCACTTCCATTATGTATACTCTCCCCTCTATTTCTAGAGCTGTGATCAGATCTACTCAGCCTTAGTTCCTGGTCTTGTCTATTGCCTCCAACCATTCTCCCAACTGTTTGAATGGAAGTGCCCCTCCCCTGCCAACACCACCCTATAAGCATGGCTTCCCCTCCCACTTCCTCCGACAATAAGAAGGTAAACTTCTTGAGGGCAGGTACTGTTTTTGCTTTTTCTATCCCTGGGGCTTAGCACAGTGCTTGGCACATAAATGTTTATTCATGCATTCATCTTGTCCCTAGGAGTTCCTCCTGTTTAGGTTTTGATTCCCAAGGAGGTACCAGAGACTCAATAAAAATGTTCCTGTCGATACTTTTGGCTAGTGCGGGCCCTGTCCTTGAACATCTTTCCAAACGTCCAACAGGTAGTTGGAAAAATATTGTCTTATCTTGTTTTCCTGAGGTACAATTGTCCTAGGGAAAATAGTAAAGTTGGTTTGTTCTTTAAAGCTCTTTCCCTTAACAAATAGACCCCTGAAGGATTTCGTTTCAGATGAGTGTTCCTGGTGCATTTTCTTTGAGTTAAGTCACTCAGAATTACACAAACCATTTTTGTAACTTGAAAGCATATAACTGGCAAGAGAAAGCAATTTCTAACACTTCAAAGCATGTGAATTATAATGAAGGCTACTCTACATCTACCCTCCTCAGAAATTCTCTAAACCTCATTGAAAATTTAGAGACACCGTGAATTTGATACTCTGTGTCAGCAATTCCTGGCTTTGTTTTAACAGAATGTAAGCTTTCAGATTTAACATATTTCCCACCAAAAAAAAAAAAAAGCTAGTAAAGGGACACAGCTTGGCATCTATCTCAACTCTAACTCTCTTACTCCTGCCGGTGGTGGGGATACATATTTTTGGACACGGACAATGGAGAATTTGTTTTGTTTGACTATACATATTTGTTTCAAGGGGTTTGTTCCCCCACCCTGCCATCTTTTTTTTTTTTTTTAAAGAGTGGCAGGTTGGGAAATGGAGATAGAGAGAAAATAGATTTTTGTTCATTAAAAAAATAAAATTTAATTTTAAAAAAGCGTCAAATACAGAGATTGATCAGGCAAATGAGTTCCCTAATTTGCTAACAGACACTGCCATTTTGTAGGCCTTGAGTTTAAAATCATCTAAACATGTCTGATCCTGTGTCAATGTCCAGTGTAAGCAATGGGAGTTTTACTGTACCGATAATGGCAATGACTCTAAAGGATTTACTAGGAGGTGACATTCCACAGCATCACTCCTTGAAATACTCTTCCAACCCAGGGACAGAGGTAAAATTGGATCAGAGCCCAGAAAGCAATGACAATGTTTTCTCCTCCTTCACAGTGGAAACACTGCCGTGGAGTCTGAAATTTGAAATACTGGTAATTCTCACAGACAAGGCCTCAAGTAAGTCAAAAGCTAGCTCTACACATGTATCTTTGACTAACCATGAAATTCTGTGCCGACTTTATTAACTCACTGCCAGCTTTCTTGTGACACTGCCCTTTCAGATGTCAGTGGTAAGAAACACGATCTTAAAAGGCAATGGAGTAGAGTGGATGGAGTGGCCTCTAATCAAGAAGATACGGGTTTGAATCTAGCTTCTGACACAAACTAGCTGTGTGACTCTGAGCAAGCCACCAAAATATTTTGGGCACCTCTGGAAGACTCAATATTGTGTAACAGTGCCTAATTATGGGAAGGGGGAAGTTTTCTTACCAGGAATTTCCTACACCAGTTAAATGAAAGGTATAGACCAAAAAAACAAAACAAAACCCAAAAGCTGATTTTATACACACACACACACACACACACACACACACACACACACACACATATACATACATTTATACACTATATTATATATATATACATATATATACATACACTTGTCCACAGCTTTAACCATCAAGACCTACAATAATTTCCTGAGATATTAAAGCGCTAATAAGATCTACAATGCATACAGTATACTAGGAATGTTCTACTTGTCATTTAAACCAATGGGTATGGTCCTTTGCCTGGGGAGAATGTCTTACTTCTATTTACCTGATTATTTTTTGTGGTTGTTCATATAAAAGAGGGAAATTTTGACATCTTAATAAGAATTCCCAATGTATGGAAACCTTTTATGCATGCGTAGTTTTGCTCCAGATGACTTAGTGTTAACTTGTCAGTTTCTATTTTAGAGAATGATGGTAGATTCTTTACAATGTTGCACAGACAAGATCTTATTTTTTCCTTTTGCTGACGCGGCATATGTTTTGTGCAGATTGAGCATTTACCTGATCCTGGTTTTTCCTTCCTCTGGTGTGACTTAGGCCTATGCTTTTTCTAGAATGTACATTTTCAGTAGCATTTTAGTGATGGTGTGGCTTAAAGAGGATGTGTTATTGTTAACTATTTACCTGTAACCTTAAAAGAAAATAATGACTGTAAAGAGAGAAACATTTTATGGTCCAGGCAGAGTGAGGCACAGGTTTATTTGTTAGGTAATGTACTTCTCAGAAAAATGGGAGCCAGGAAAGAGGTGGCATCTCACTGGAAAGGGAGAGGGATGGAGGAATACAAAGATATGTGTGACCTTGAAACATCTGATACAGGGAACAAAACCCAATTAATCCCAGGGGGAAAACAAAATAGTTTTCTACCCACTTCAAAATTAACTAAAGTGGAAAAATACACTTTTTTAAAAGGTAAGAAATATAAGACTTTCAAATAAATGAGTTTTACTTGGGTAAGGCATGAATCATGCATATATGTGAGAAAGGAATTTCGAGTCCTCTTTTTGATAGGACAAAGAATTACTTAGGCAAGAAAAGGAAGAAACTCCTCCATGAAGGTATCCATCAATTAGGAAAATAATGGCAAATGGAACAGTATCGCAACTCTACTGTATTACTATTACACCATTATAAATTATGAAATAAATAATAAAAATAGCAATGGAATATTATTGTGCTTTAAGAAATTATGAAAGAGATGGTTTCAGGGAAACACGGGAAATATTGCATGCAGAATTAAGTTAGCAGAACCAAGAGAGCAATTTATACGATAACAACAATATTGTAAAAGTGAGCAAATTTTGAAAGACTTCCAAATTCTAATCAATGCAATGATTATCCAGGAGTCCAAAGGACTGGTGATGAATGCACCTGGACTTACATGAAGAACAAACAACACTTTTTATTAATATGTCCAGTAAAGGCATTTGTTTTGCTTAACTGTGCATATTTGTCACCAGAGATTTTTTTTTTCCTAGGGGGTTAGGGGAAAAGAAAAAATAAGTCCATGATGACTGAACAAATAAAATGAAAATTTAAAAACCTGGTATGACAAAAGCTGGATAGAACCTTAGAGACATCAAATCCAACCCCCTCATTTTACAGATGAGGAAATGGAGACCAAGTAACTTGCCAAGGTCACACAAGGAGTAAGAAGAACTGAAATTCAAACCCAGGTCATTTACTTCCTCATCCAGCATTCTTTTCCATGGAGCCTTTAGAAAGCTATCCAGATCACCACATCTATTTACTTTAGCACTGTGTGAATAGGCCAAAAGAGTGATCATTGGAGAACACCCCGAAGAATCCATGGAATGCACACTAAACTCTCCCCACCACTTCTTGGGATACATGAGGCTCTCCTTGGGAAAGCACAACAGAACCTAGATGGCCCCTTGGTCATACCCCTGTTTTCTCTCATTCCTTTCAAAGCTGCATCAAAAAGACTAGCCTCTTAACCAGGAAAAGTTTTCCAGTAGTAGATTTTAAAAAGGAGTGACTCCACCCTGTGGCTCTCTCTTCATTTCTCTTTCTCTGAAATTTGTAGCAAAAAGAGCTTTTTTTCTCTCACTACCTCTGGGTTTTCCTGTGAGGGCTAGAAATGATGCCTGACCCAGGTTAGCCAACACATGACCTGGCTGAGGTGAGTTTGAGGGTAGATCTCAAAGTGCTAGGGCTACCTACCTCTTTTGTTTTGTATTTCTTTCCTGAGCACAAGTTCCTAAGTAGCAATCTTTTTTTTTTAAGTTTTTAGATCTTTTAACACATACCTTAAAACATACATAACTTGTTCATAGTGTCTGTGTGCTGATCACCAAATAACCAATAAAATCTTGGTTACAAGAGAAAAATCTATTTACCTCACATCTTGCCAATTTTTAGAAATTTTATTCTGAACTAAAGAAATAAGAAAGCATTTCTATAACATAGTAGAATAGAAAAAAAATGATTGCACAAGAAACCACAAATCTATTACATACAACTTGCTATTGCTTTTTAACATATATAATAAAGTTATCGTGTAACTTTCTTTTTTTTCCTTTTTCCCCCACCCTCCTCACCCTATAGATGGCCACCATTAAACACAAATATGTATATATGCAAAATCATTCTATATATACTTCTTTTGATCACTTTATATGCCAATAAACTTAACAATTCAAGTGAAATGGAAGGGTATTTACAAAAATATAAACTGCCTAGGTTAGCAGAAAAGGAAATAAAATATCTAAATAGACCTACTTTAGAAAAAGAAATTGAACAGGCCATAAATTAACTTCCTAAGAAAAAAGCACTAGGACCAGACATTTACAAGTGCATTCTACCAAACAATTAGACCAACTAATTCCAATATTAAATAAATTATTTGGAATAACAGGCAAAGAAGGGTCCTACCAAACTCCTTCTATGGAACAAATATGATAGTGATACCTAAACCAAGAAAAGTAAAAGCAGATAAATAAAATTATACGCCAATTTCAGTAATGAATTTGGAAGCAAAAATCCTAAGTAAAATATTAGCTAAAAGATTACAACAATATATTACAAAGATCATATGCAACGACCAAGCAGGATTTATACCAGGAACGCAAGAATGGTTTAATATAAGGAAAACTATTAACATAATTTATTATATCAATAATAAAAGTATCAAAAATCATATGATTATATCAATAGATACAAAAAGAAAGCTTTTGATAAAGTACAACATGCATTTCTATTAAAAGCACTTGAAAGTACAGGTATAAATGGATTTTTCCTTAAAGTAATAAAAAGCATTTACCTAAAACCACCAACAAGTGTTATTTGTAATGGGGATATGCTAGAAGCCTTCCCAGTAAGATAGGGTATGAAACAAGGATGCCCATTGTCACCAACACTATTCGATATTGTATTAGAAATCCGACCAATAACAGTAAGAGAAGAAAAAGAAGTAGAAGGAATCACAATAGGAAATCGGGCACTAAAACTATCACTTTTTGCAGATGATATGATAATATACTTGGAAAATCTCAAAGACTCAACTAAAAAGTTAGGTGAACCAATAATTTTAGCAAAGCAGCAGGATAAAGCAAATCTTAAGTAGCAATTTGCATGATGGACTTGTAGGGAATGTCTACCACCAAGAGTTTAGAAATTCCTAGGTCCCTCAAACAGAGCTGGCTATCAGTAAGAATATCCTGGAACAACAACCTCCTTGGGGAAGGTGACTATGGATAGGAAGAGAAGCCAAAAACCTTTTCCTGGCTTGCCAGAAGACACCGACCTTCCTTGAAGTGGCAAGGCATGGAAAAATGGCCAATTCAGCAGTCCTACAAAATGTTTCATGTTTAAGTGTCGACCCCTGGAAGAACGTACCAGTAGTGATAAGTTACTGCTGCTTGCTGAAGTCTTCACCAACATGTACTTAGGAATCTTTTGTATATTAGGCATTTCTTTGGCGTGAAGAAAAACGTAGCTGTCCCGTATCTGATTTCTATACTACCTCTTCAGGTAGGCCCTAGACATAAGACAAGCCTGTCTTAAGTGATTTGCTCCAGGGCTCTGGTTTGGGGGCATAAATATTCAGAGAGTTTGACAAAAAGAACCTTACACCTTTCTTTAGGGGCCAGGCCTTTTGGGACCCGGTCTGGTCTTCAAGCACAGATTTAGAGCTAGGGACCCCTTTAGAGAAGGGGTCCACCCACCCTGGGCTCCCAGGGTCTGCCACATCATCCCAAAATTACAAATTCCTCATGGATGAACTATTTCAGGGGAGCTCATCTCATGCTCTATGGGATGGCCTATCACTATACATGTTACATGGGGTACATGCCAATCTAACTACACACACACACACACACACACACACATACACACACACACAAAGACACACACACATCTCCTCATGGTACTATATTCCCCAATATAAATTGAGGAATCTGGTGGACAATAGAAAAGTTGACAATTAAGTAGTACCTTAGATGATGCAACTCTTTACAAATCCATTTGGGGTTTTCTTGGCAAAGATACTGGAGCGGTTTGCCATTTCCCTCTCCAGCTCATTTTACAGATGAAGAAACTGAGGCAAACAGAGCTAAGTGACTTGCCCAGGGTCACACAATTAGTAAGTGTCTGAGGCAACAGAGCTAAGTGACTTGCCCAGGGTCACACAATAGTAAGTGTTTGAGGTCAGATTTGAACTCAGAAAGGTAAGTGTCTGAGGCCAGATTTGAACTCAGAAAGATGAGTTTTCTTGACTCCAGGCCCAACCTTCTATCCACTGTGCCACTTACCTGCACCTTAAATGACGCTTCACAATAATCCCCTTATTGGAGGGAGATAGAAGATGGTGTAATGGAAAGCACATAAAGTTAAGAGTCAGGAGGCCAGAAATCTATTTCTGGTGCTAGAATTAGATAGGCAAATTATTAAATATTTCTATACTTCAGGGTTCCCCCGCCCCCATAAAATGCAAATAACACTTGCTCAACCCAAATACCATGGTGTTTGGGGGGGGGGGGTGAATTATAAATTTAATGAGTCAATCCTATAAAATGGTTGGTGAATTATAAATTTAATGAGTCAACACTATAAAATCCCACATATTAACCAAATCAGTGTCCAGAGCAGAGGCGGTTATTGCCCTAGTGTTCTCTGCAGTGGTCAAATCATGCCTGAATTACTGAGTTGAGCCTTGGATGGCATATTTTAGGAAGGGCATTTCCCAAAGTATTAGAATATATAAGAAAGCCAACCATGATGGCAAGTAAACCCAAAGCCAAGTTACACGAGGATCCAGGGAAGGAACTAGGGATGTTTGATCTGGAACAGAGAATACTTGGAGGGTTATGATTATAAGTCTTCAAGTATTTGGGAAAAGACAGGCAGCATAGTGTAGGGGAGAGAGTGATGAAGCCAGAGTCAGAAGAAATGCATCCAATTCCCAGTTCTATTGCTATGTGACCCTAAGCAAGTTACTTAATTTTTCTGGGTCTCCTTTTCTTTGTCTATAAATAAGACTAAATACTTTCCTATCCTGTTATAAGGTTGTTATGAAGAAAGAGCTTTGTAAATATTGTAGTACTGTATAAATGTGAACTTTTAATTAATACCCTTTTTTAAAAAAGTATTGCAGTCATTTACAGATATACTCCACCACCCTAAGATGTGCACTGAATCTTCCCTTGTAACAATTAAGTAAAATCAACCAACACAGAGAGGGACTAGGCTTGACAATGCATGCCACATTTTGCAACCACAGTTCCCATAGTGCATGTCAGTTCTAATGGTTAAGAAGCCTTTCTCCTTATATCAAGCTGAAATCTTGTTCTGTACTTTGCATCCATTTCAACTACTCCAGCTTTCTGGGGCCAAGAAGAGAAAGTCCAATTCATCTAACACAAAAGTCCCTCAAACACATACTTAAACAGAGTTCCCCTGTAAGTCTTTGCTTTTTTAGGCTAAACACTCCTAATTCTTTCAACCAATCTTTGCATAGTATGGTTTCCAGTCCCTTTAACATCCTGTTCACCTTTGTCTGGACACGTTCCAATCTATTATTGCCCCTCATAATATATGGCCCCAGGGCAGAACACAATACTCAAGATGTAATTTGACCAGGACCAAGCTCACTAGGATTATGTGGGGAACATGCATTGGAGGGGAACGAGCATTTATTAATTGATTATTCTGTGCCAGGTACTAAGGGCTTGACAAATATTATCTCATTTGATCCTGGAAACAACCCTCTAAGATCGATGCAATTATGATCCCCATTTTACAGTTGAGGAAACAGGCAGAGTTAAGTGACTTGCCCAGGGTCACACAACTAGTAAGGGTCTGAGGCTAGAATGGAACTCAGGGCTTCCTAACTCCAGGTGTAACACTCTATCTGGAAGTAGTCAAATGGTATAGCAGACAGAGTGCTGACTCTAGACTTAGGAAACTCTAAGTCTGAATTGAGCCTCAGACATTATCAGTCCCTTATTTGTTAGCATTCCAGATCCAAAGCTAACCTAACCATACTATCATCTAGTTAACATTCTATTTTGTCCAGAAGGCCATCGCAAGTCTTCATCAAATGCTTCTTCAAACCAATTCATAATAAATTTCATTTAAAAAAGCTTCCAGAGTTATTGTTTTCAAAATATTATGCTTTTAAAGATAAGGAGAAGACCCAGGTTCAAATCCAACCTCAGTCACTTACTAGCTGTGTGACTCTGGGCAAATCACTTCACCTCCATCTGCTTCTTCAGTTTCTTCTCTAAAATGAAGATAATAAGAACAATCACCTCAAAAGGTCCTTGTCAGATAGAATGAGATAGCTGTAAAGTGCTCTGCAAACCTTAAAGTACTATTTTAATACCATTGTTATTTTTATAATTATTCCTTATTATTATTAACCTAACCTAAATGATGAACTAACCAAACTCATGATATCTCAAGACTTGACTATTAGGCCAAATCTTCTCCAGGGCTATTTAATAAATTGTTTGAGAGCTCTGAAGATTACTGTTGTTAATCAGGAATAATTTATAATTGGCTCTTATACTGAAAGAGTCAGGTAGGTGGTGCAGTGCATAGAACAGTGGGAAAGAAAACCTGAGTTCAAATTTGACCTTAGACATTTACTAGCTTGTGGGCAAGTCATTTAATTTCTGTTTGTCTCAGTTTTCTCAACTGTAAAAACCCCTAATTTGCCAAATTGCTGTGAGGATCAAATGAGATAATTTTTATAAAGTGCTTAGCATAGTGCCTGGCACATAGTAGGCATCATATATTCTCTCTTCTTTTCCCCCTGAAAAAAATATAGGAAGGACAAATATTATCATTCCTACTTTACAGATGAAGGTGGTCAGAGAGGTTAAGTAACCTGTTGTAACAACAATGTTACTTGTAGCTACTGTTGCTGTGTAAGGCCAATAACACCAGCACACAGGAGGGCTGCTAGCACAAGTTCTTTGATCTGCTTTTCTAAGGAAAGCAACTTTAAGGGGTTTACAATCTCACTTTAATCAAACATACACATATCATTCACTTAGTTCAGAGGAAAAAGTCAGCACCCTGAACTTCAGAGAAAACACAAACAGAAATTACACGCAGAAATTATATTAACAGAGTAAATAACACAAATCAACAGACAGGCTTCTGTCTGACCATAGCAATACATACATATTTACCAGAGAGAGAAGCATCAACATCTGGGTTTTCAAAGCTGGGAGGCTCCTTAACGGCTCCCCAGAGTCTCCACACCAACACTCTTTCAATGAGTGTGCCCCAAGTAAAATGCTAACCTCAGAGTACACACACACACACACACACACACACACACACACCCCTTCAGGGTCAGAGGGTGTCACAACCATGTGACTCAAACCCATGTGACCTAAGCCTTCCTGTGACTTAAGCAGGGTCATCAAAGACTCCCAATTCAATCAATGACTTTTGATTCAAACAAAGGCAAGACTCAAAGGCACTTGATTGCCTTAGTGCTGAGAACAAAAAAACAGCAAAAAGTCCCACCCTGCTTGCCATTATACCTGTCCACAGTTACACATTCCAGGATTCAAATTCTGGCCTCTGTTGTTGACCTGGGCTCTTTCCACCACCATAGTTTATTGGCTGATTGGAGGAGTTGTTATAAGGAAAAAAAAAAAAAAGCTTTATGAAAACTGAAGTGCTGTATAAGTGAGTTACTATCATCACCATTAACAAAAAAAAAACCATTGGAAATAATCATAAAACAAGTATCACCAAAATACATAGCGCCCAATTTAACTTAGGTACACTTTGGCCAAATGGTTTTCAGGGGAGAAAATAGCATGGGTTTGTACATAGAGATTGAAACTCAGAAGACCCAGGGTCTGCTTTTCTTTCCAGTGGTTTTCATCTGGAGTTTCTAAGCAGGTAAAGTACCCACTAAAACCGCTGGGTTTACTTGAACAGTCTGAACCCCCACTTTCTTGACTGGTCCTAATAGTACAGCTTTTAAAGGAAAGTTCCAACTTCACTGATTTACATAAAATTCCGCCTACACAGAAATAGAGCCATAAAACGATTTTTGCTTTTAAGAGGATTAGGAAACAAACATGTGGCCTTCATAGGGCAGTTGCTTGAGTCACGCACCGTCTTTTACAATGTTTCAGTCGGGATTGGCAAACACTACCCTCAGTACAAAACAACCTTGATTTATAATCAAATTGTGTGAGAAAAGAATCATATCAGTGCTACAGAAACAATGCCCTTTGTGACATCCCCAGAACCAAACAGGGATTACTTTATGATATCCGGAGGCTATTTTTCTTTACAAATATTTTACAAGACAAACTTGCATGGCTCTTAAAAGCCCATCTGTTGTGAATTACCCCTTTACAAAGAGAGAGAGAGAGAATCACCATCCCTCTTCCCCATTTCAGCTTAAAGGAAATTTGTTGACATATTCTGAGGCAGGCATAGACGAAACAGCACAGGAAAGAGGAGGCGGTCAACAGGATCATGGTTCGGTTTTGCTTAAACTCATTCCACATGCCCTGTGAACCATTAGCTGTTTTTTATTTCCTGCTCTAAAGATTTGTAGTGAAAATAATCTGGGCAGGGGAAAAGCTTCACTTATGTTTTTTTTTTCTTTCAGCAAGATGCTGTGTTAGCAAATAGAACATATGAGGCACCTTCAGCAAACCAAGGTCTTTAATAATCCATTTCTCAAACACTACTGGTATTTCCTTTCTAAACAAAGATGGACTGTGACTGGAATCAGTTTCATCATTTGTATGGCTACAATTGCCAAGTTTCTGGAAATAATCGTCATTTAAATACTGAATAAAATTTATTACATGAAGCCAGCAACAGTTTTATTGCTATTTAATTTCCAGGATGTGTTTGTTTGTAGTCAGGATTCTGTATTCTGAGAGCAAGATGTTTGGAGGTGGAGAGGAGTCTTAAGAACAAACCGCACACAAAAAAAGACTATGTCAAAGTCATGTTAATGGCCTGTCTTGTATCTATTAGAGCAAAGAAATTCAGCATTTTGGGAGAAAAGTATCTGTCTTGCCTATTGTTTGGTACTCTTCCCCCACCTCCAACCCTATTTCAGCAGAAATCCCCTAATACTGCCCCCTCTTTGCAGTCCCTGGCATAACACAGGGAATCAGAAAAAGATTAAAAGCTTGAACTGTTACCCTGCTGTTTAATGGTAAGGCCTTGGGTATTTTTTTTTTTTTACCTTTCTTGGTCTTAGTTACCTCAATTGTAAAGTTAATGGATTGTACTCGATAATTTTCCAAGGTCTATCCCATGACCCTCCCTAAGGAGCAGGAATTCAAGAAAGTCACTGAAGTCAGACAAAGTGAGGCTGATGCAAAGTAGCATCATCTAGTGGTTGTTGTGGTCAAGGGTGCTTTTTAAAAATTATTTAATAAATAGCTTAGAAGTGAGTACCGATGATATACAAACTGACTCAGTCAGCCAAGTCCTAGTTACCGGTATCTGCACTGTGCATATAATAGGCACTTACTTTTTTTTTTTTTTTTTTAAAAACGCTCATATTATCACCGAAACATAGAATGATTGAGTTTAAAAGGATCAGAGAGGTATTGGTGGATTTACCTTCAACCTTTTTATTTGACAGATGAGAACACAGAATGTGGAGACATTAAGTGATTAGCCCAAGATCACACAGCTAATAAGTGTCAGAGTCAAGGGTAGAACCTGGGACTCCTGATTCCCGAGCTAGGACTCTTTCCACTACACTGGGCTGATTCTGAGGCCATCTTGGAAGAGAAATCAAAAGCTAATACCTAACGAGGAAGGAAGGAGACAGACATTTATCAGGCCTCTACCAAGTCCCTGGTGCTGGGCTAAGGGATTGACAAATATTATTTCATCTGATCCTCCCAATTACTCTGGGAGGTAGGTGTTATATTTATCCCCTCCCCTCCCCCATATCTTGCACTTGGGGAAACTGAGGTAAACAGGCTAAGTGACTTGCCAAGGGTCCCACAGCTATTAAGTGCAATAAAGATTACGCTGGTTTCATGACTCAGCTAGCTGAGAATAGCTGCATGTGATTTGTTTCTCTGGGCAAGACTAGTTTTAGTGTATTTGTACTTTGCCAGGGAAGAGTATTAAGGCAGAAGTGGTGATGAAGACTTTACAAAAGTTCTCAGAAGGCAACGTGGTACAAAGGAAGGACCAGAATTTGAATCCAGGCCTCTGATCCTTGCTGCCAGTGTGATATTTGGCAAGTCACTTGATGAATTAAATCTCTTGGTCTCAATTTTTCTCCTCAGTAAAAAGAAGGGCTGGACTTCTAGTGCCAAGATGGTGGAGCAAGGAAGGAACCCTCTGAAGCCCTCCTAAATTCCCCTCCAAACAACTAGAAAACTACCTCAGAATTGATCTAGGAGCAGGGAAGCAGCTTAACAACATGGCAGGAAGGTCCAAGAGCAGCAACAGCCAGCTCACAGCAGGGGACCTACAAGCCTGGGGCAATGCACCAGCAAGGCATTGACCCTGTTTCCATAGCAGCAGGGCCCCATCCCTGGGGCAGATCAGCAACAAGATCCTTCCTTCTGGGCAGGCTACCAGACTCTGTTACCATAGTAAGCCAGCAGTAAGGCCCCACCCTGGAACAAGCCAGCAGCTAAACCACACGCTCAGGGAGGGAAGCCCCACCCTCCAGTACAAGGCAGAAGGAAGCACAATGAAAGCCAGCAGTAAGAGCCAGAGCCACAGCACAAAAAGCCTGGGACAGTGCAGGACCAGAGCACAACTTTCACAAAAAAAATACCAAAGCCACAAAAAAGGCAGAAAATTGAGGAAAAAACAAAAGAGAGTTTGATTATAGAAAATTATTATGGTGATCGGGAGGATCAAGGCATAAACTTGGAAGAGGACAGTAATGTCAAAAATGGTTACATGTGAAGCCTCAAAGAAAAATGTAATTTGGTCTCAGTCCAAAAAAGAATTCCTAGAAGAGCTTAAAAAGGATTTTGAAAAGCAAATTAGAGAAGTAGAAGAAAAACTGGGAAAGAGAAATTAGAGTAATGCAAGAAAGTCATGAAAAAAGAGTCAATAGCACAGGAAAAGATATACAAAAATTTACCAGAGAAAATAACTCCCTAAAAAATAGAATTGGCCAAATGGAAAAAAGAAGAACAAAAGCTCTCTGAGGAAAATAATTCCTTAAAAATTAGAATTGAACAAGTGGAAATTAATGGCTCTGTCAGACATCAAAATATAATGAAACAAAACAAAAGTGTAAAAAAAATAGAAGAAAATGTGAATTTCTCTTTGGAAAAACAACTTTCCTAGAAAATAGATCCAGGAGAGATAATATAAGAATTATTAGACCACCTGAAAGCCATGATTAAAAAAAAGCCTGGACAATATTTTTCAAGAAATTATCAAAGAAAACTGCCCTGATATATTAGAACCACAAGGCAAAATAGAAATTGAAAGAATTCATGCCTGAAAGAGATCCCAAAATGAAAACTCCCAGGAACATCATAGTCAAATTCCAGAGCTCACAAATTGAGGAAGAAGTATTGCAAGGAGCCAAAAAGAAACAATTCAAATATCATGGAGCTACAGAAAGGATCACACAGGATTTGTCAGCTTCCACATTAAAGAACCAGAGGGCTTGGAATATAATATACCAGAAGGCAAAGGAGTTAGGATTACAATCAAGAATCACCTACCCAGCAAATTTGAATATATTCCTTCAGGGGGAAAAATGGATATTCAACAAAATAGAGGGCTTTCAAGCATTTAAAAGGCCAGAGCTGAATAAAAAATTTGACCTCCAAATTTAAGATTCAAGGGAAACCTGAAAAGGTAAAAAAGAAACAAGAAAGAGAACACATAACTTCAATAGGGTTAAACTGTTTATATTTCTATATGGCAAGATAATATTTGTAACTCTTAACAACTTTATTACTATAAGAACAATTAGAAGGAGTATATGTAGACAGAGGGTGTGGATATAAGGTGACTCCCATGGGATGATACCCAAAAAACCAAAATAAAGGTCAAGAAAGAAAATTACACTGGAAGCAGAAAGAGGGGGGAGGTTGAATGGGGTAAATTATCCCACATAAAAGAAGCATGAAAGAGCTATTTTAATGGAGGGGAAGATTGTGGGGCAGGGCAGGCAAAACTTAAATCTTACTCTCATTAAAATTGACTCAAAGAGGGAGTAACATACACACTCAGCTTGATATAGAAATCTATCTTACCATATAAGGAAGTAAAAAGGATGGGGATAAATAGAAGGGGAAAGGGAAACTAACAAAAGGGGGTTATATTGAGGAAGGCAGTGATCAGAAGTAAAACTTGTGAGAGGGGGAGAATAATAAATAAGGGAAAGACAGCATGGAAGGAAATACACAGTCAGTAATTATAGTCATAAATGTGGATGGGATGAACTCACCCACAAAATGGACGCAGATAGCAGAACAGATTAAAAATTGGAATCTTACAATACGTTGTTTACAAGAAACACATTTGAAGCAGAGAAATACATACAGGGTAAAGGTTAGGGGCTGGAGCAGAATCTATTATGCTTCAGCTGAAGCAAAGAAAGCAGGGGTATCAATCATGATCTCAGACAAAGCAAAAGAAAAAATAGATTTAATTAAAAGAGATCAAGAAGGAAACTATATCTTGCTGAAAGTTACCATAGATAAGGAAGTCATATCAATGCTAAACACATATGCAACACATGGCATAGCATCTAAATTTTTGAATGAGAAGTTGAATGAGTTACAGGAGGAAATAGCAATAAAACTATACTAGTGCAGAACCTCAACTTTCCCCTCTCAGAACTACATAAATCTAACCAAAATACATAGTAACAGCAATATTGTTTGATGAAGAACTGTGAATGACTTGGTTATTCTCAGCAATACAATGATCCAAGACAATTCCAAGGGACTAATGATGAAGTATATTATCTACTTCCAGAGAAAAAACTGATAATGTTTGAACACAGACTGAAGTATGCTATTTTTAAATTTTTCTCTCATTTTTTTTCTTTTATTCAAGTTTTCTTGTATAAAATGACTAATATGGAAATATTTCACATAATTGCACATGTATAACCTATATCCAATTGCTTACTGTCTCAGGGAGGAGTGAGGGGAGGGAGGAAAAGGGAGAGGGATAGAATTTGTAACTCAAAACTCTAAATAAAAATGTTAAAGAAAATAATATATAATAAAAATGTATATTAGAAATAGGTTACTAAGCAAAATTAAGTTTATCATCTTTTCTAAAACAGATATGATGTTTGCATAAGTTCTGAGTAATTTTACTATGTGTCTGCACATTTTATAGAATTCAAATTTTTTAAGAAGTAAAATTCTGAAAGTTAAAAAAAAGAAGAGCCTGGATTAGGTGGCCTCTTATGTCCTTTGCAACTTTGCACAAATCATTTTATTTGACATATGGAATTCAAAGCATTTCAATCCCTACGCTGTTAACAGTAAACATATTTTGTCAAAATACTTTTTAATATGGATTCTAGCACAGAGTAAGGTCTTTAGTCAGGCAGAATGTTCAGGCATATTTTAGATGCAGATTAGAGACAAATAGCTGTTTTAGAGGGGCAACTTGAACCTAGATCTCTTCTGACACCAGATGCGGTGCTCTTTTCATTATACCACACAAGTGGGGAAAAAAAGTATGGGGTGTCCCAAAAGTTTAAATACAGTTTTCAGATTTAATAGCTTGAGCTCTAATAGCTTGAAACTGTACTAACGCTTTTAGGGACACCCTCGTATTGAATCATCACCTTGTTTGTGCCTGAATGCAAAAGTCAGTTTCATCTATAAAACAAGAAGGGTTAAAGGCTTCTGAGGACCCTGCCCTGGAGATGATTATGATTTAGTGGGAGAGGATAAAACTCAAAACTCGATGACAACACTGGATCTACCACTAACTGCTGAAACACTTGTCCTGACAACTTCTCTGATCCTCAGGTTTTTTGGTTTTGTCTTTTGGAAAATGAAGGGGTAGGATTAGATGATCTCCAAGGTCCCTTTCAGCTCTAAATTCTATAATTCTATGACATGAGACACTTACATTGGGTCATTTTAAGACTCAGAATATTATCTCCAAAATGGTATAACATTCATTTTCTATCCTATTCTCCATCATTTTCTTTTATCCTGCCTTCCCCCTTCTCTTTCTCTCTCTCCCTCCTTCCCACCCCCCACTCTCTTTGGTTGTATTCTTCATCCCATCTTCTAGAGTACTAAAGACTTGCCTGATGTTGTTCAGTTGTCTCAGTTGTGTTTGACAATTTGAGAACCCATTTGGGGTTTTCTTGGCAAAGATACTGGAATGGTTTGCTATTTCCTTTTCTAGCTCACTTTAAAGATGAGGAAACTGAGGCAAATAGGGGTAAGTAACTTGCCCAGGGCCACATAGCTAGTAAGTGTCTAAGATGATATTTGAACTCATCAACATGAGTCATCCTAACTCCAGACCCAGAACTCTATCCATTTTACCACCTAGCTGCTGACTTGCTTACTATCCATATAATTAGCTTTGCTTTCTTTTCTCAGTCTTCAGTTTAGACTAACTATACCTTATGTCCTACAATTTGCTTACCTGCATGGATTATTTTATTGGGTTAAAAGAATCTCAAAGTCAGACTAAGAAGGGAAGTGTAGAATCTCAGAACTGGAAGCAACCTCAAGGTCATCTATTCCAAGGGTCAGCAAACTACCACACAAGGCCCACATCTGGCCCACTGCCTATTTTTGTATGGCCCATGAGCTACAAATGGTTTTTAAATATAATAAGGCTTTCTTTAAAAAATATAAAAAATATTTTTAGCTTGTGAGGCCCCCCAAAAGAGGCAGTGGGCCAGATTTGGCCCCCTTGATAACTCCTAACTCAGTCCAAACTGTACTATACTAAAATCTCCTCTACAACAGTTTGTTACAGCAGAGAGGGGCCAGTGTGGTATAGTGAACAGGGCACTGGATTTGTAATCAGAAGACCTAGGTCCAAATCTTGCCTGTCACTTACTACTTGTGTGACCTTGGGGACAGATTCTTCCCTTCTCTGAGCTTGTGATCTATACTATGAGAAGTGTTGAACTATAGGGCCTCTAAGGTACCTTTCACCTTTAAATCTGGGAGCCTAATTTAAGATCACTCCCCCTTTTGTACATGAATAGTTTGGCTATTGGCAATCATTCGCTCTTGGCTATACTTCTGACTTTTTGGACTTCAACGCTGTTGAGCTCTCATGGGTGGCCTCAATCTTGAGCCTCCTGTAGGAACCCTGGCTGAAAGAAGCCTGAGAGAAGGCAAACCTCTCAGGGGTCCTTGTGTTGTTCTCCATAGCTCTCTTCCATTGGAAACAGAGAAACAAAGATGGAAAGTCAGGATTTGTATCAATTGTCTGTAAGCTCTGCTTTGCTGTGAGAAGAGCGATGGAGCTGATTGAATAATGCAGAATTCCCTGCTATGTGCAGAATTGAGAAGCCTGGCAATTCTCCAGTTTCAGGGAAATGCTTATCACTAAGGCAGGTTGGTGATGCATTAGATTTTATCCCTCAGAGTCAAGAAGATCCAAGTTCTTTGTTTTTTTTTTTAATCATTATTTATTTATTTAATATTTTTAGTTTTCAGCATTAATGTTCACAAGAGTTTGAATTACAAATTTTCTCCCTATTTCTACCCTCCCCCACTCCAGGATCATATATATTCTGATTGCCCCGTTCCCCAGTCAACTCTCCCTTCTGTCACCCCACTTCCCCCCATCCCCTTTTCCCTTACTTTCTTGTAGGGCAAGATAGATTTTTATGCCCCATTGCCTGTATATCTTACTTCCTAGTTAAATGCAAAAACTTTTTTTTGAACATCTGCTTTTAAAACTTTGAGTTCCAAATTCTCTCCCCACTTCCCTCCCCACTCACCCTCCCTAAGAAGGCAAGCAATTCAACATAGGTCACATGTGTATCATTATGCAAAACCCTTCCACAATACTCATGTTATGAAAGACTAACTATATTTTTCTTCTTCCTATCCTATTCCCCTTTATCCAATTTTCTCCCTTGGCCCTATCCCTTTTCAAAAGTGTTTGCTTTTGATTACCTCCTCCACCTATTGTCCCCCCTTTTTTATCTCCTTCTTCCTTCTTTCCTGTGGGGTGAGATGCCCAATTCAGTGTGTATGTTATTCCCTCCTCAGGTCAAATTCAATGAGAACAAGATTCACTCATTGCCTCTCACCTGCCCCCTCTTCCCTCCCAACAGAACTGCTTTTTCTTGCCACTTTTATGTGAGATAATTTACCCCATTCTATCTCTCCCTATCTCCCTCTCTCAATATATTCCTCTCTCATCCCTTAATTTGATTTTTTTTTAGATATCATCTCTTCATATTCAACTCACCCCATGCCCTCTCTCTCTCTCTCTCTATACACACACACACATACACACACACACACACATATGCATATTCCCTTCAGCTACCCTAATACTGAGGTCTCATGAATCATACACATCATCTTTCCATGTAGGAATGTAAACAAAACAGTTCAACTTTAGTAAGTCCCTTATGATTTCTCTTTCTTGTTTACCTTTTCAGGCTTCTCTTGATTCTTGTGTTTGAAAGTCACATTTTCTATTCAGCTCTGATCTTTTCACTGAGAAAGCTTGAAAGTCCTCTATTTTATTGAAAATCCATATTTTGCCTTGGAGCATGATACTCAGTTTTGCTGGGTAGGTGATTCTTGGTTTTAATCCTAGCTCCATTGACCTCCAGAATACCATATTCCAAGCCCTTCAATCCCTTAAGGTAGAAGGTAGAGGTAGAATCCCTTAAGGTAGAAACTGCTAGATCTTGTATTATTCTGATTGTGTTTCCACAATACTCAAATTGTTTCTTTCTGGTTGCTTGCAGTATTTTCTCCTTGATATGGGAGCTCTGGAATTTGGTGACAATATTCCTAGGACTTTTCTTTTTGGGATCTTTTTCAGGAGGAGATGGGTGGATTCTTTCAATTTCTATTTTACCCTCTGGCTCTAGAATATCAGGGCAATTTTCCTTGATAATTTCTTGAAAGATGATACCTAGGCTCTTTTTTGATCATGGCTTTCAGGTAGTCCAATAATTTTTAAACTATCTCTCCTGGATCTATTTTCCAGGTCAGTGGTTTTACCAATGAGATATTTCACATTGTCTTCCATTTTTTCATTCCTTTGGTTCTGTTTTATAATATCTTGATGTCTCATGAAGTCAGTAGCTTCCACTTGCTCCAATCTAATTTTTAAGGTGGTATTTTCTTCAGTGGTCTTTTGGACCTCCTTTTCCATTTGGCTCATTCTGCCTTTCAAGGCATTCTTCTCCTCATTGGCTTTTTGGAGATCTTTTGCCATTTGAGTTAGTCTATTTTTTAAGGTGTTATTTTCTTCAGTATTTTCTTGGGTCTCCTTTAGCAAGCCATTGACTTGTTTTTCATGGTTTTCTCACATCCCTCTTGTTTCTCTTTCCAATTTTTCCTCTACTTCTCTAACCTGCTTTTCCAAGTCCTTTCTGAGCTCTTCCATGGCCTGAGACCAATTCATGTTTTTCTTGGAGACTTGATGTAGGCTCTTTGACCTTGTTGACTTCTTCTGGCTGTATGTTTTGGTCTTCTTTGTGACCAAAGAAAGATTCCAAAGTCTGAGTCTGAATCTGAGTCCATTTTTGCTGTCTGTTCATGTTCCCAGCCAACTACTTGACCCTTGAGTTTTTTATTGGGATATGACTGCTTGTAGAGTAGAGAGTACTTTGTCCCAAGCTTGAGGGGTTGTGCTATTGTTTTCAGAGCTATTTCTACACAGCAAGTTCTGCCACACCAGTGCTTCTCCTCCCCCAGGAACTGCCAACCCGGACCAGACTCAGATCTTAAGCAGGCTCTGCACTCCTGCTTTGATCTGCCACTTAATTCCTCCTACCAGGTGGGCCTGGGGCAGGAAGCAACTGCAGCTTTAGTTCTGTCCTCTGAGCTGCATCACCTCCGCTGCCCCTGGGGCTGTGGCTGAACCCCGAACTCCTTTCACTCTGTCCTCACCTTTCACTCTGTCCTCGCAGCTCTTCCTACTAACCTTCTCTGTTGCCTTTGGTGTTTGTGGGTTGAGAAGCCTGGTAACTGCCACAGCTCACTGATTCGGGGTGCTAGGGCCTGTTCCGCCCGGCTCCTGGTCTGGTTGGTCCAGGTGCAGCCCGTGCTGGGCTCTGCTCCACTCTGCTCCACTCTGCTCCCAACTCTGTGGGATAGACCTTACCCAGCGACCATCCAGGCTGTCCTGGGCTGGAGCCCTGCTTCCCTCTGCTATACTGTGGGTTCTGCAGCTCTAGAATTTGTTCAGAGCCATTTTTATAGGTTTTTGGAGGAACCTAGGGAGAAGCTCATGCAAGTCCCTGCTTTCCAGCTGCCATCTAGGCTCTGCCCCAAGATCCAAGTTCTTACTAGCTGTATTATCCTGGTCAAGTCACTTAACCGTTCTCAGTTTTAATTTTCTCTTTTGTAAAATGGGTATATTAGGGGCAGCTAGGTGGTGCACTGAGTAGAGCACCAGCCCTGGAGTCAGGAGTACCCAAGTTCAAATCCAGCCTCAGACATTTGACACATTTACTAGCTGTGTGACCTTGGGCAAGTCACTTAACCCCAATTGCCCTCCCTTCCCCCTAGCAAAAAAAAATGGGTATATTAAATAGCACCTACCTTACGGGGCTGTTGTGAGGATCAAGTGAGATAATCCATCTATCTATATTGCTTTGTAAACCTTAAAAGTATTATATAAACGTGGATGTTGTTGTAAGCTACATGTAACAAATAACTTTCAACATATAAAGTCCTAGAAGAGGATAGCAAAATGATATGGGAACAGGATAGGGTACATCATCATCTTGGTTGTACTGTCTGCTTCTAGAATAACTCTAAGTGAGCCTACAGAGGATAAGCTTATACTCTTATACTTTTATTCCACTATAAAAAAAGCATTTTTTTAGGTCCACCTGTCCAAGAGTCTGCAGAGCACCATAAAAGGATAGTGACTTGTGCCAAGACTGTTTGCATCCAAACTCCACTGAAAAGAATACGGAATATAAGATGGCAGTGGTGTTGATGATGAAAGTAGCTAGCCAATAAATATGGTAGTAAATTTGAAAACCATGTTATCTGATTAAAGGCATCAAAAAAGAACCATGCAGAATGGAATCTGAAAAACAAAAGCATATCAGAAAACCTTGATAATCTTAATCAACAATTGAAAGTAAAATCCAAAAGATTAATGCTATGCTAGGAATCAAAACAACACAAAGAACAAAACAAACAATTCAACACCAATCAAAAACTATACTATAGATGTTTGACAAGGAGCACGATTAGAGGAGAGAGGATGCCCAAGCAAGAAAGGTATGGGAAATTTCTTCTCATCTAAGTGGTCAAAAGAAGTTCAAGCCAATGAAACTGCAAGCTGAATTAAATGCAAAACAGAAAACTTGTGTACTACTGACACGAGTGACAAGTTGGTTATATCAGGAGAGGTGATTAAAACTTGATTTTCTCCATAATTATTGGTACAAATGCTTTACAGTAACAAGTGAATTATTAGCATTTTGCCAACTTCTCTGATACAAGCCTGATCCAATCTTTCTTACCAGAAAGCCTCACATATTTATTTTAAAAAGATTAGAAAATGACTTTTATAAATATAGACCAATTAAAATTCAGTGATTATTGAGCAAGCTACCCCGTAATATGAAAACATTTATACTGCTTTTATTGATTATTGTAAAGCCCTTGACTCAGTTCCACACTCATGGATTAGTCATGCAATTCAAATATAGAGAAAATGTTAAGAGTATTTCTTGTACATGTGGAAAGCTGTTTTCTATTTAAAACATACCGCCAACACAATGATGTCAATAACAGTTAAATCTTGCTGTGGTTCTATCTTGTCTTAAATCTACTACCACCACTCCCAAAAAAGAACTGTATATGGCTTTCAAATAAAAGCGGGTGTCATTAAAAATATCACAATAATCACCACTCTATATACATGGATATCATTGTTCTACAGCTCCAGTGAGAAATACATTAAACATAAACTTCATATTCTGGAAACTTGCTCCACCAGTATCAAGATATTATTTGGATTGAATAAATGTAAAATTCTTAACGTGTACCAATTAAGAATAGACATTGAAGGCTTTTAGCTTGAATCTAGGAGTCCAATTGAACCAATAAATGGTACTTACAAATGAGTGATACCTTGTTCTTCTTCAGGTAAGGCCCATCCAAGTATAAGACTTGGATCATAAATGTAGTTTGGGACTATGTATGGTCAGAGATAGACTGGCATCCTGAAGTCAAAGCTTGGTAGTAGGCACATATTTAGAGTAATCAATAGCTACACAGTTACATTCTTTATGTATACTGTTGACATAGTCAAATGGACAGTGGATCTATAAGCTCTTCAAACAAAAATCCATATCAATGAAACATAGGATTCATCACACCTAAGGCATCTATAGAAAGATTAATGCTTCTCCTCAAAAAAGAGGAATAATATTGGTAGATCTTTTCAGAGTACACGATAAACAGGTTGCTTTATAGAGCCTATAAAATAGCCAAAAGTAAAATCAAAAAAGGATCTCTACAAATGAGAAAACTAATTGAGCACCAACTGAATAACTAAAAAGACATGATCAGGAGGCCAGACTTATGACTCACAATCTTTCATAAACTAGCAGCCAACAGACATCCTCAAAATACTTATGTGAATTCAGCAAATAAACTTTACTATAACTACAGTGTCAAAGACAAATCTGTAAAACTACTGTCCACAATTACCTGGGCTTACATTGATGCATACAAATTTAATAACAATGTTTTATATAGATGTTGCCTTGCCTGTATTTTTTGCATTTCCCAGTTTATTTTTAAATTTTAATTTATGGACTAAACAAGCATTTCCATAACATAGTAAAATAAAAAAAAAAAGATGATTGCACATGAAACTGCAAATCTACTACATACAACTTGCTATTCCTTTCAAATATACAACAAAATTATCATGCAGATTTCTTTTTTTCTTCTCTCCCCCTCCCCATCCTAGAGATGGCTACCATCAGACCTACACACACACACACACACACACACACACACACACACACACACAAAATTATTCTATACAAACTTCTATTTATGAATTCTTCCTCTGAATGCAAATAGCATTTTTCATGTCCTTTATAGTTAATTTGGGTATTTATAATATTCAAAATAAGTTATTCAAAGTCATTCTTAAAACAATATTGCTGTTGCTGTATGCCATGTTCTCTTGGTTCTGCTTATTTTGCTCTTTATTCAATCTCCAAACCACATGGGGAAAAAAGTTTTCAACAAAGAGATCTAGCTGAAGAAATCACAACTATGGGGGAACAAGATGAAGTACACATCACCCTTATCTTCCTGTCTGCTATTGGAATTGTATCAAAGACATTTATGAGGAGCCTACAGAAGATGAGATTTCATCTCAGCATTTATACTTGATTACAAAAAGTCACTTTATCCATCCAAAAGATGTTAAACAAAATAATAAGGGATAATAACTTGTTCTATAAAACAAAGTGATGATAATAGTTGACTTTATATAGTGCTTTGGAGTTTGCAGAACACTTAACAAGCAGCAGCTTATGTGATGCTTACACAACAGTCCTATGCAATGGATTATTATGCTGTAGATATCCTATAGAGGCAGTTAGATGGCAAAGTGGATAAACTGCTGGACCAGGAATCAGAAAGGACTGGAGTTCAGCTGGCCTTAAACACTTGCCATCTATGGGACCAATGGGACCATGGGCAAGTCACTCAAAATCCTTTTGCCTCAGTTTCCTCAACTGGATAATAACAGCAATACCCTGCAAGGCTGTTGTGAGAAGCAAATGAGATGATATTTGTACCTGCACATAGTAGGCTCTATATAAATGCTTTCCCTTCCCTGACCTCTCCTGTAGATTAGACCAATGAGGAGCTGACTTTCTTGAAATTTTGTTGAGTTGTTTTTCATTCATGCCGGACTCTTCATGACTCCATTTGGGGTTTTCTTGGCAGAAATACTGGAGTGGTTTGACATTTCCTTTTCCTGCTCACTTTACAGATGAGGAAATTGAGGCAAACAGGGGTGAAGTGACTTACCCAGGGTCACATAGATAGCAAGTATCTGAGTGTATTCTTGCAATTACACAACTAGTAAATATTAGTAGCAGAATTTGAGCCCAGGACTTCTTGACTGTAAGTCCTATGTCCTTTCTTCTACCCTATGATAAGAGTTTCATTAATGATTATTTTACATAAAGAAAGCATAACAAATTAACAAAACCACTACAGAGTAAGAATATTGTTATTTGAAAACTTAAAATGAAAAACTGAAATAAAAAATAAGCCAGAAATAAAGCACAAATGGAGAGGGAGCAACCATAATTTCAGTTCCTTTTCTTGGAGTATAAGCTCTTAGAGGGCAGGAAAAATATTTATTTTTATTTCCCATTAAGTGTTTAAGACAGCACTACACATAGCAAGAAATTTTGATTATAGCTTAGTTAGAGGATAAATCCCAAACTGCCTAGAGATGGATGACGGATATTGATTCCCTCTACCTCTGCCTTAGATGATCCTCTCATAAAGCAAATACAAAGAAAATACTTAAATCTCAACATTTATGGGTATACAATGATTGTAGGTAAGAACATCACAACAATATGCTGTTCCTCAAACATGCTGTGCAGAGTTGATCAAAATTGTTTTAAACCTTCTGGTTCATGTGACTTCTTGGCATGTGTGTCAGGATTGTGAATGAGCTAACTATCTTCTATGAGTCAGACTGCTGCTGGGAAAAAAATAGGAAGAAGAAGAAAGAAGGGAGCCAGGTATGCTGGCTAACACCTGTAATTGCTGCTACTGGTAAGGCTGAGCAGGGTGGATCACTTAAACTCAAGAATGTTGAACTGACTGTTTCCACTAAGGCCAGCACCAGTATGGCGAATCTCGAAGAGCAGGGGGGCCATAAGGCTGCCTAGGGAGGGACAAATAGGCCCAGGTCAGAAACAGAGCTAGTGAAAACTCCTTTGTTAATCAGCAGTGGGATTGGGACCACAAATAGGTATGTTCTTTCAGCATAAACAAGATAATGAAATCAAATCTCAAAAAAATTTTTAAAAGGGGAAAAAAGAGGAAAGAAGAAGAGAGGAAAGGAAAGAAAAAAGGAAAAGAAAATGGAAAAAAAAAGAGAAGAAAAGAAGGAAGACCTTAATACTGAAGTAGTATTAAAAACCCATAATGAATAATGGCAACTTTTATTCACTTTAGTGGTTCTAAATGCTCTAATTCTTACATTCATTTCTTTTTTTTGTATTTGTATTCCTCCTTTCCTATTGTTATGAAAAAACATTTTAACAATTTTGTTAACAACTGGGTATTTATCTTTTTAACTCTATAGAGGTAGGCTACCACACACAGCATAAACAAGTAAAATCAAAGATACTGGAAAGAAATGTGAAAGGTCATTTTATTAAAGAGCCATCTAGTGGCAGGAATCCCTCTCAGGTTCAGCTGCACAAGGGAAAAGTTAGGGGGCTTCAACTTCCAATATTAGTTTTTAGTGATAATATTTAAGGAACATGGTTTGAAGCAATATTCTAAAGCAATATGATGCTATGCCATAAAGGGATTCTTCGGCAGGCAATGTTCTTTAACATTACTGATTGCTCTGATTTTATTCTACTGGGATAAGAAGCTCATATTTTTTTAAGGGCTGTATACTTATTTCTAGTTCTGTTATTTCCAATATGAGAGTTAGTAGATGTTTTAGTTATTTGAAAAAAATTAGGTAAATCATTCAGGTGAAACTTTGAGTTTAAGATAGCAGAAATGACTTTTGCCAAAAATTTAAGTATGGAAACATTAAAAATGAATTTTTGCAAAATAATCTATAAAGTCCTTTCTAAGTTTTAGCAAACTATTATTCTAGTATTGTGTTTAAAAATGAGTGGGAAGGCACTTAGGAAAATCATATCCTAAATTAAAGGTTTTATGACAATTCCTACCTTTTTGGTCAACCAGAGACCAAAGAACAAAGAATTTCCCATTAAGATTCCCACTGTATTCCTGGAGACCCATGAGTAATGAGGAATTTCTCAGAGCTAGATGGTAGACTTCCAAAAGCTTGTGGTTTTAGGACAACATCCAAGAGCCATACCATTGTATGGCCTCCAGCCTTCTCTGGCACTTTAAGATCAATAGAAAAGTGTTCCAAAGTTCTTCTTTCGGTATTTAAAAGTGTAGAGGTCACATGACAGCTTTTATATGTTTTTATGAAGCTTTAGATGAATGGTGCCTTAGGTATCATTGTGAGTGCTAATTAATAATAATAAATATCACAGTTAAAGGGAAAGATGATTCATAGGCTATCACTGTACATCCAAAAAAGGTACGGTTTTTTTGTATGACCAAAGGCAACAATTTCATGAAGCACTTGGCCATATTGCAGTACTTATGATAAGCATCTGCAAAACAAAATAAAACAAAACCTAAAAACCACTATGAAAATAATTGTAAATCATGTACCAATCTGTTGCAGAGAATGAAGAAGTAGAGGAATTATATGAAAAACTCAGCAAGTCTCCACTATACATATATATATATGTATATATATATATAAAATACACATACACACATTTATACATATATGTATATATACACATGCTATTTTTATGTATGTGTATATACCTATATACAGACACATGTACTATACACACAATGCTTGGTGACTTCAATGCAAAGTGGCTATAGGGTAGGATGACAAGAGATATGTTGGAAATTTTGGTTCAGGAATAAAAAATTAGAAAAAACCCAAGGCTTATTAAACTACACACAAGCCTATGTATCACGAACACTTTCTTTGAAAAAGAGAGTTGGGATGTGCTGTACTATGGTACTATGTACTATAAAAATAAAACTAACTATATTTTAATAGGCTGTAAATAACTGGTTAGTGATTTCTGGATAAGGCAACTGTGTATCTGCGGATCATCAACTTGGTAGGGAAAAAACTAACATCGATACCAAACCAGAAAATAAAATAAAAATGTGAAGATACGGTAGTCAGTTGAGGCAATAACCTATTTAAACAAGCTATTGAAGCTAAAAAAAAAACGGTATATGACTAAAAGAACAGACATTGACATAGGTCCTCACAATTTCCTAAGGAACTTTTCCTGATGTGTCACTTTTTTTCACAATGAGAAGACCCAAAGTCCCAAGAAACAACTTCAGCCAAATGAAGACGTACATAGAGTAGTCAAGGTGATACCTGTTTAGCCAATATGCTCATATCTAAAATCTTGTGGGAGAAGACTGTAGGAAGATTAAAAATAATATTTCCTCGCTAAGCAGTGAGAAATGCTGTAGAAAAAAAAATGTCTACAGAAAGCTTGGCAGCAGAGCCAGTTAGGCAAATCATCCCAGGCACATTTAAGGATGAAACTATAAGGCGAACAATGAAAAGATGAACCATGGAAAAGATCTATAAAGATTTTTTATGTAGAACTTTTTTGCCCATATTAATAATGGAGTCACTCTAATATCCCAGTCTTTGATGTGCTGCATACATGAGACGGTGAAAATAACACTGAAGAAAAAAATATATGGGAAAACCAAGAGGAGGGCCAAGCTTGTGGCAACACATTTTTTTTAAAGAGTACTGAGGAATCAGTTCTCAAGATATCTGAAAGATATATGATACCAAACACATGGGGAAAGAAACCTCAGACCCTATTATAACTATTTACTCATGTAATTACTTTCCTATCTTTACAAAATTTGTCAGACTAATCTACAAGTACATTGGAGGTATTTTTGCTAAAGGCATGAGAAAGGAACAGGCAGGATTTTGTGAATGATTTTACTGTGCTTATTGTTTAGCAAGAGTAAAAGTAAAAGAAGCATTTGATTCAGTTGAGCAAAATGCCACCTTAAAGGTTCTCCCTCCACAAGTTAATGCCCATGCATATGCCAAAATCATACATGACTAGGTCATGACTACACCAGGTCTTTTGAGTCCAAATTCAGTGTTCTTTTACCAGGTAATCAATGGAGATTTTTGCTATCAGAGCACCCATTTCAATGTTTTACAAAACAACAAGTAATTGATGGATGTCATCATAATAAGAATATTATGGTACATGGAAAAAAAAACAAAATGTTTGAAGGATTATACTTAAAGATAAAAAGTCATTCAGGGATTTAAGAGGATATTTAATGAAATTACTTTGGTGAGAGCACTATGAGTAACACAACTATAGAATGTAGAGATTTAGCAATAAAACTTCATATTACCCACCTAGAACCTCTTGCATAGAATGGTAGCCACTGACATATCCGTACATTTGCTTTTTCAAAAATATGTATTAAGCATTGCTATTAAATGCATCAATTCACTGTCTATCCTTCCATCACTGAAATACCTAGCCATTTCTCTGTCAACAGAATCACAGACTCTAAAAGTTGGAAAGGCCCACAGAGGCAATCTATTTCAACTCCTTACTTAAAGAAATGTCTACTCTAAAGCAAGTGGTAATCCTGCATTTAACTGAATATCTCTAGTAATGTAGAAAATCTCTATGGGACTCAGTTTTCACATGTGTAAAATGGAGTAAACACTTCAATTACCCACCTCATAGCATTGTTGCAAGAAAAGTGAATCATAAATCTTTAAGTGCTCTAAAAACGTGAGTTGTAGTTGTTAATAATTCCCACAAGTGCCCATTCTTCTTTGGGACAGCTCTAATTGTTAGGAAGTTTTGTTCAGTTGTTTTCAGTCGTTTTCAGCTCTTCATGACCCCATTTGGGTTTTCTTGGCAGAGATACTGGAATGGTTTGCCATTTCTTTTTCCAGCTCATTTTACAGATGAGGAAACTGAGGCAAACAGGGTTAAGTGACTTGTGCAAGGTCACACAGGTAGCAAAGTGTCTGAGGCCAGATTTGAACAAGATATGTCCCCTTGTTCCCAGGCCCAGCGCTCTATCCACTGCACCACTGAGCTGCCCAGTTTTCCCTGACATCAAGCCTAAATTCCCACCTTCTGCTGCAGCAACACTGGTTTCCTTCCTATTTCTTGCACGAGATGCATCATCTCCTGACTCCAGATGTTTACCCTGTCTGTCTTCCTTATCTGGGATGTTCTCCTTCCCCATCTCCACCTCTTTGCTTCCATGGCATCCTTCAAGTCTCAGTAAAAGTCTCACCTTCTACAAGACACCTTTCCCAGTGTTCCGAATCTTTCTGAGACTACCTATCCCTAGTTCATCCTGTATTTTATTTGTACATAGTTGTTTACGGGTTGTCTCCCCTATTAATTAGTCTGTGAACTCCATGAGGGCAGGTTTGATTTGGTTTTTGCCTTTTTTTTGCTTCCCCAGTACCTGGTACACAGCTGATAGTGGACAAATGCTAGTTTCCTGACTGTCTAGCTTTGACCTTTGAGGTCAAGAAGAATACATTTAATCTCTTTTTCACACGACAGATCTTTAAATTCTTGAAGTCAGTTTTTTTTTAAATTTCCAAGTTAGGCAGTTTGAGTTCCCTCAAGTGATCCTCATATGTGAGGGTCTTCACAATCCTGGCTGCCCTAAAATAGCATTTATTAAGCGTCTACTATGGGCCAGGCAGCAGCTGGGTGGCGCCATAGTACACAGAGTGCCAGGCCTAGAGTCAGAAGACTCATGTCTGTGAGTTCGAATCTGGCCTCAGACACATCCTAGCTGTGTGACCCTGGGTAAGTCACTTCACCCTGTTTGCCTCAGTTCCTCATCTGTAAAATGAGCTGGAGAAGGAAATGGCAGACTGCTCCAGCGTCTTTGCCAAGAAAACCCCAAATGGTGTCATGAGGAGTTGGACACAACTGAAAAGTGACTCAACAACAACATAGGCTAGGCACATTTCCCTCTTCTCTCCTAAAATGTTGTACCCAGGACTGAACATCATATTCTAGATGTTGTCCGAACATAGCAGAGTTCTATTACTGCCCTAGCCCGTTAATCTATGCACCTGTGAATATAGCTCAAGATTCCACTAGCTTTCTTAGCTGCTATATCTGTACAGCTACATCTTAGCTGCTAAGATTACATTTATCCTTAATGAATTTCACTTTATTAAATGTATTCCAACATTCTAGCCTGTGGGGACTTTTGAGATCCCAGCTCTCAATTCTTTCATACAACATGGCATCTCTTCTTCCTAGATCTGCATCCCCTGAAAATCTGATAAACATGCCATCTATGTTTTTATCAAAGTTATTCAATTCAGTAAGAATTCATTAAGTGCCTAATAGGAAAATATTAAACAGATCCCTGGGAAACTCCACTAAAGATATCACTCCAAGATGAATTTTTATTTTATCATATATCTACTTTTTGGGTCTAGTCATTCAACTGGTTCTGCCTCCACAGTATTATTAAACTGTATTATTGCTTAGTCCACATTTCTCCATCTTGTGCAAAACAATACCAAAATAAACTTTGTCAAATTCTCTGTTTACATCTAGGTAAAATATATTTTACAGAATTCCAAAATTCTACTAGGCTAATTACCAAATCAGAAAGGAAGAAATGAGGTTACACTGGTATAATAAATCTGTTTCTAATCTGTTGTTGCTTCCTTTTCTTGATGTTTATCAACCCTCCCTTTGATTCTTTCTAGAATTGTCAGGAATTGAAGTCAAGCTTATGATTTTTTTCTATCCACTCTTCCCTTTTTGGAATTTGGAACTCCATTTGCCCTTCTGCATTCCTGTGACACCTCTCCCATTCTTTCATTTGAATGTGGTGCTCTCCTTGCTTGTTACTCATACTTTGTGCACTTATATTTAGATATCTGAGGACATGGTTTCACTGCAGGCTCTTTTTAAAATTTTATCTTCTGTGAATTCCTGAAGGCCTCTATTGTTATTCCTTTTTTTATATTGCTACTCTTCATGGCACAGAGTTTGATATGCATATAAGTGTGCCTGTCTATGTGTGTAGGCAGTTTTCTCTTCTTTCTTTTTAGCTTAAAGCCCTTTTGATTAGATTTGCAAGACTCTAAGCAAAGGCATTTTTCTCAGTCCTTTTGGAGGCAATCCATTCCTGGCCAAGAGCCCATTATTCCTATATTTTAAGCTGCAGTCCAGAAATCCAAAACCCATTCTCAGATACCATCTTTTTAACCAGCTGTTCACTTCCCAAATCTGCCTTTCTGTTCTGAAGTCTTTGCCCCAGTGATGAAAATACCACCTGTGATATAACACTATAAGCTCCAAATGGATACATGACCTAAATATAAAATGTCACATCATAAAAAAGAGGAGCATAGAAGGAAATACCTTTCAAAACTATGGCTAGGGAGAATTCTTAAGAAAACTAGGGATAGGGGTGACAATGAAAAATAAAATGGGCTATTTTGATTGTGAAAATTAAAAAGCTCCTGCTTAAAAAAATCAATGCAGCTAAAATAAAAAGAGAAGCTGTCAAGTAGAAAAAATCTTTTCCTGAAATATCTCCTATAAAAATTGATATTCAAAATATATAGAAAATTGATGTACATATAAAGTCAAGATACATTACCTGGTACATAAATGGTCAAATGAGATAGATACCTTTCAAAAGAAGAATTATAAGCCACAATTGTTAGTGAGGGAAATGCAAATCAAATTACTTTGAGGTTCTACCTCACACCCAGAAAATCAGAAAAAGATGAAAAAGATGGAAATATTAAATGATGGAGGGTGTGTGGGAAGACAGATACCCCAATACACTATTAGTCATTCTGAAAAGAAGTTTGATCTTACCACTAGATTTCTACTGAGAAGTCAAAGACAGAAACAATGGGCCCTTAATATCTGTTATAACAAGAGTGGCCAACAAGGGCCTAGTTATTAGAGCAAGTATGGATTCACCTTTCTTGGTGGGTGAAACAGAGCATGCACAATATTCTCTTCCTATTGCCCGTCTAACATGTAAAATTTTGGAAGCTGGTTTTGGCCACGATGACTCACGGTTAGTACTATGTGATTATGAAAAAGTCTTCTGGTTTGTTAAGAAGCAAGAAAAACTGATGATAAAGGAGATACCACCCAGAGCACGGGGTGCATAGGAAAGGCATAGTCAGACAATCTCATGTACTCTGAAAGTTTTCAATTGCGGAACACTCTTGTAAAGCACCATATTGGGGGAAGAGAAGCCAGCAATCCTGTCGCCACAACTGGCTGCCATATTTCCCTGAATATATGACGCCTTTTTCTTTTGTATTTATTCATTCCTGATCTTGGGTGAATGAATGTCCAGAGATAGAACTGATCAGATTACAACCTTATAAGCTTGACCAGCATAGCCATCAGGGGTCTCCTAAGCAACTAGAATCAGTAGCAGAGAGTAGCCAGATCAGCTGAGCAACCTGCTTGATTCAGCCTAATAGTTGTCTAACCCATCATGTTCTGGAAGGAGCCAGCCTAAGCTGAGTAAAGGCACAACTCATCTATCATGATATTATGCCTTGAATCGAACTTAGTGGGGACTTCACAAAAGGAGTACTCCCAGGGCCAGGAGTTGTGAGGTACACCTTAGCCCCACATGTTTCCTACATATATACTTTAAGTTTGAATCTATTTTCCCTGGGGACTAAGTGTATGCAAAAGGAAGAATATATTCCCTCTTTAGGATATGGAGATGCTGGTTTCTGGTCTTGCTATACTTCTCAGTGAATATACTCTTGTAAAAGCTAATTATGTCAACTTGCTGATTGATATTGGGGGAGCACACCCGATGAGGGTGTATGAGCAATAGTGCTAGAAATCAAAGCCTCCTAGAATTACTCCTGGCATCCTGAAGAGAGAAATTAATTGTTCTCCAGTTACCTAATCTTCCAGTGCAAGTGGGGGTTGAGAGAGTGAACCTAAAAAGGGTGTTTATATCCCCAAATATGCATTGTAGCACTTTATGTAGTACAAAAATTGATAACAAATTGGGTTTGTCTCCCGGTTGGATTGTAAAAAGGTAGAAGAAATTGAATGGAATATTATTGTGCTCTAAGAAGTAAAAAATACAAGGAATTCAGAGAAACATGGGAATATGTGTATACACTAATATAAATCAAAGGAGGTAGAACCAGAAGAACCATACATACAATGAATATGTTACTGCCTGTGAAAACAATGGAAAAAGGCCACTGAACTGATTGTAATGTCATATATTGGTTCCAGAGAACAGATGAAGAAAACATTTCCCTTCTCTTAGCAGTAGGTGTACAGACTACAGGCATGGAATGTGGTATACAATCAGATAATTGTTTTGTCGGTGGGCTTTGTTTAACAAGGGTGTTTACTGAGAGAGAGAGGGAATAGTGGAAAATCAGTGATATTTTTTAAAAAGCAAAAGGCATTAATGAAATGCTATCTAGGTCTTAAAAGTCTTCAGTTTCTTGCCCAAGAGATCTCCTATTCAAGTCTCTCCCTGATCCAATCTATCCTCTATTCAGCTGTTATTGTGATCTTCTTATTGTGATCTTTTTAAAGCACAGATCTGACCAAATGACTCCCAAATCATTCAATAAATTCCCCAGGCTCCTTGTTACTTTCAGGATCAAGTATAAAAGCCTTTTAAAGCCCCTCATAACCTGTCACCTTCCTACTTTTCCAGTCTTCAACTTTATATACTCAACGGTCCAATGCAAAACTGGTCTTGCTGTTCCTCACATGTGGTACTTCATCTAACTCCAAGTGTGTTTCCTGACTGTTTTCTATGCTTGGAAGTCTCTCCCTCTTCATTTCCTTCCTGGCTTCCTCACCTCAGGTGAGGTCTCATCTTCTAAAAGTAACCTTCCCCTGTTCTCCTTAGTCTTACTACCTTCCCTCTGTTGATTAAGCTCCAGTTTAATCTATATATATTTTGTTTGTACATAGTTGTTTGCATGTTCTCTCCTCCATTAGACTGTGGGTTCTTTGAGAGGAGAGGCTGTTTTGTACCTCCCCCACCCCTTTTTAGTATCCCCAATGCTTAGCACAGTGCTTGGCACGTAGTAAGCAATTAATAAAAGCATTTTCATTCATTATGAGAATCATATTTATTTTGTTTAATTTTTTAAAATTTATTTTATTTTTAATTTATGGAATAAAACAAGCATTTCCATAACATAGTATAATAAAAAAGAATATTGCACATGAAACTGCAAATCTATTATGCAAAACTTGCTGTTTCTTTGTGAAGTTTTTTTAATGGAAGGATAAGATTTTTCCTTTATTTATATTAAATTTTATCTTCTAAGATCTGACCCAATGGTCTAGCCTTTCAATATCTTTTTGCTTTCTGACTCTGCCATCCAAGAAATTTAACAGTCTTTCCTAGCTTTGTTCCTATTCGGATGTGCGAAACACTCTTAAATTGTTCAGAGATCCTCATCAAGACACACAGAAAATAGATCACACTCTTAATCACTAACACTCATCACTAACCACTTATTTTCTTTGCATCCTTGAAGTCACTGTGGTATCTGCCCATCTCAAATGCCCCTTACACTTTGTCCCAGCTCTTCAGGAGCTGGCCTCTCAACATTCCTACCCCACCAGTTACTAGCATCTAATGCTTATTTATTGTCGGGGATAATTCACAACAACTGGAAGCTGAGAGCTCTCTTCCCCTCAGAATATTCCTGACATTTTTTCACAGTCTATCTCTAAAATGGCTAGTGGATTGGGATTGTCATAAGCCTTAGAGAACAATGCTTGCTTGGCTTAGGATATCATGGGAAAGAAAGGGTAAGATTTTAAGCAAGGTAGAGTGGAGGCAAGAAGTTTAGTTAGTTGGTTAATTGTTCCCATTTTGAGCACTGGTCCTTATATTGGAAAAACATTTCCCAAGTTATTTTAGTTTCTGACGTCAACTAGGAGCTAGTTATTTAAATAATGAAATTACATTTTACCAATAAAGAGATAATCTAATGGTGTATGAAGTCTCTGATTTGTTTTAAACTGTTATCAGAAAAGAAGAGGTGGTCATTCTACTCTGCTATAGACAAGACTACCCCATTTCTTTTGGCACTTCCAAGTTTACAAAGCACTCTCTAACCTTCTGATCTCCCTGGGAGATCAGCAGGCTCTTTCATTTACAGAGATGGAAGAAGTGAATTGACTAATGGAATTGGGCTAGTTGACTTACCCAAGGTCACATACCTTTGGGACTACAGGTCTAGTCTTCTTTTCACTACAATACATGGCAAAAAACTACACTGGAAGCAACATACTAAACACCAGTGGGTGGCTAAAGCAAAGAGCAGGTATATGACTTAGATCAGAGAAGAAAAAATAATAATACAACCCAAATTCAGTGACAGAAAATGTCACAAGCCCTTTGAAGGTACCTAGGTGGTACAGGGCATAGAGTGCTGGGCCTGGAATCAGGAAGACCTGAGTTCAAATCCAGACTCACACAATTACTAGTTGTATGACCCTGAGCAAGTTGCTTAAACTGTTTGCCTTAGTTTCCTTAACTGTAAAACAGGGTTATTTACAGCACCTATGTGGCAGGGATCAAATGAGATAATATTTGTAAAAGCACAATACTATATAAATGCTAATTCCTTTCCCTTGGATGATGTCTTCAGCACTAGTTACGTACTTTTACTTTTCAGATCAAGAATAATAATAACTCATATCAACATAGTGCTTTAAAGTATGTGAAGCTCTTTACTCATTTGAGTCTCACAACAATTTTATGAGGCAGGATTTTTATCCCCATTTTACAGCTGAGGACATCTGAGGTTGAAAGGTTAAATATAGAGCCAGCAAGTATTTGAGACAGGATCTGAACCCAGATCTTCCTGATTTCATGCCACAAACACTATCTTGTCTCTCTAATAGCTTCCTACTAGAGCAAATTGAAACTCTTCTGCTTAAACTTAAGGACCTCTATAATCTCGCTCTGTCCAAACTATCCAATCATATTTTCCACCACTTTCCTACTTGTTCCCTCTGATCCAAACAGATTTCTCAAATTGCTTCCTTTCCTTTTATTGCTGTCTTCCTCTTCCTCCTCCTCCTCCTCCTCTTCCTCCTCCTCCTCCTCCTCCTTCTCCTTCTTCTCCTCCTCCTCCTCCTACTCTTCTTCTTCTTCTTCTTCTTCTTCTTCTTCTTCTTCTTCTTCTTCTTCTTCTCCTTCTCCTTCTCATTATTGTTCTTCTTGTTCTTGTTCTTATTATTCTTCTTCTTCTTCTTCTTCTTCTCCTTCTCCTCCTCCTCCTCCTCCTCCTCCTCCTCCTCCTCCTCCTCTTCTCCTTCTCCTCCTCCTCCTCCTCCTCCTCTTCTCCTTCTCCTTCTCCTTCTCCTTCTCCTTCTCCTTCTCCTTCTCCTCCTCCTCCTCCTCCTCCTCCTCCTCCTCCTCCTCCTCCTCCTCCTCCTCCTCCTCCTCCTCCTCCTCCTCCTCCTTCTTCTTCTTCTTCTTCTTCTTCTTCTTTGTCTTCTGTCATTCAGTTGTTCAGTTCTGTGCAGTTCTTTGTGATACCATGGACCATGGCACCTTTCTATCCTCCACTCTCTCCTGATTTCTGTCCAGGTTCGTATTTGTTGTTTCCATACACTCCCTGTCCATCAAATCCTCTGCCATTCCCTTCGTCTTTTGCCTTCAATCTTTCCTAACACCAGGGTCTTTTCCAATGAGTCCTGACTTCTCACTATGTGGACAAAGTATTTAAGCTTCAGCTTCAGTATTTTTGCCCTTCCAGTGAACACCCTGAATTAACTTATTTAAGTATTGACTGATTTGATCTCCTTGCTATTCAAGGGACTCTCAAAAGTCATCTCCAGTAGCACAGTTCAGAAGCATAGATTCTGCAGTGCTCAGCTTTCCTTATAGTCCAACTCTCACAGCCATACATTGCTACCAGAAAAACTGTAGCTTTGACTGTATGGACCTTTGTCAGCAAGGGGATATCTCTGCTTTGTAATATCTTGTCCACATTTGCCATAGCTTTCCTTCCAAGGAGCAAGTGTCTTTTGATTTCATGGCTGCAGTCACCATCTGCAATGCCCTCTGAGCCTAAGAATATAAAATCTGACACTGTTTCCCTTTCTTCTCCTATTCAAATCCTACTTAGCTTCCATGGTCTCTGGTTCAGGTTACGCTTCTCAGATCATGATTCCTACTTAGACAACTCAAGTCCTTAATGTAATCTCCTTTTTCCTAACTCTCATAGGGCTTTGAATCTATATTCTTTTAGTATTAGTACATTATGTTTTTAATTGGTCTCTTCTTGTTTACTGTTGCCAGTTACTTATGATATTGTAAGTTTCTTGAGGATAAGAATGATGTCTTTAGCTACTTTTGTATATCCCCAAACATCTAGCATAAGGCTTATCACATTGCCAACAATGTGGGTGGGAAAAATAAATAGGTGTGGAATCTGACTGATACTGATACTATGTGATGGAAGGAAGACCTTTTCACCTGCTGTTCCTCAGCTACCTCATCACCAGATGCATGACTGTGGCCAAGTCTCTTAAATCCCCTGAGCCTCAATGTCTTTGCTTTTTGGGTATAAACAAGTTGTACCATTAACCTGTAAGGAAAATGTTTTCAAAACCTTAAAATTTTAAATTTTAACTATGTTATTATTATTAACAATTAATGCATATTTGACTGATTGACCCTATGAGTTTGTAAATCCTCAATCATGTTTCATATTCTGGTCCTTTAAATGACAGGTGAGTACAGGGTGTTGTTTCTTTGGGTCTTGCTATCCTTCAGTACTAACTGCACAAGCTTATCTGGTTGCTCTAACTCCATATGTTAAGGTTACTTGTAAATATAATCTATGTATAAATTGAAATCGAGAACTAAGGCAACTTTCCTGATAATTCAAGATAAACAAATAATTTTTTCATCTGAATGCTTAAAACATATATATGTTTTTGAGGCTTGAATTATCCCAATACTGCCTCCATTCTCCCCTTCATTTTGTATAGTAAAGGGTATAAGTGATTCATAGATCTCTCAAAGTTCACTGCGGTTCACCTTCAAAATACATGATTCTTAGGTAGGTAACCTCCTTCCTTCAGTAAGAAACAGATCTTCTGTGTTTTTTGTTCATAAGCACATTAAACAAGAAGGCAATGTGATGATCAGGGAGTAGAAGTCATCAAATCAACATTCATTCCCATGACATCACCTAAAACACTGAACATCCTACTGTTTCTTATTAAGCGACAGCAACAACACCTGGTGGATCTGAGGGAAATTTTCTAGTCTAACATTAATTGAAATATATCCTTGAATAACAAGAGGAATGGAGCTTTCCCACATGTGCTCTCAATAGCATGTTGTTTCTAATTGGAATAGGCTTTAGCTTTTCAAAAAAAAGAATAATCCCGGGAGTCATTCACATAACCCACAGGGATCTGAGATCTTGATTTTCATCCTATACCTCTAAGGATACAATATGGATTTAATGTTTTATAGCAGTTTTTGGAATATCATTTAATACAAATTTAAACTTATTTGTGCAAAGCTCATAGCTTTCAGACAAAATGTTACAATGATTACCAAAGACAATATTTTCTCTCTTCACAAACACACACACACTATCTACATGCATACATGCATAAGAATAAATTTATGTTTATTTAATATACTTTAAATAACCTCTTCTACAAATGTCCATTTGTTTCCAGTCACAGAAAATATGATTGACTAAGGATTTGAATTTGTGTATCTACATATTATCTTAAAAGGAAAGTTGAAAAATCTATTTGCTTGCATTTATTTATCTTTGTTGAATTTGACTTTCAGATATGAATTATTAAATGCAGACTCAGTGTCCCTGATGAGGAATATGATTCAATTGGCAACAGGAAAACACACCTGGTAGAATAAAATGCAAGCACTTCTTTCCCCAAATGTTTAACCCACAGAATGAGGAAATCCAAAAGTTAAGTGACTCAAAGGAACAACTTAAACATTTTGAGTCAAAATTTTCCAGGGAGCAAATAAGTTACTACTGGAGATTGAATTGAGCTCTTTGGGAAGCTGTATTGGCTTTTGTGGCTGCCATGTTTTCAGCTGTGCTTCTAAGATGAATGAAGGTAAATGCAGCTCCTGATTCTTTTATCAGCCTTTTTTTGCATGTTACCTACACACGGATAATCATCTCACTTCTGTCCATCCAATCAGTCTCTCAACATTGGTTGGAAAAAACTAAAAGGGATAAACACAAATTGAGAACATTTACAAATTATTAATACATGGAAAGATCCACATTAACTGATGCACAATGAAGTAAGAAGAGCCAAGAAAAACAACATGTAACAATGGAAATGGCAATAACCAACTACCACAAAAAAGTCTAAAGAGCATGTTGTAAATTTATAAAGAATAAGCATGGCTTAAAAGAAGAGATATAAGATATCCCACACCTTTGCAGAGGTGGGAGGGAGGTCCTCTGCCAGTGTTGCACATTGCACATGTTTTCAGACCTTTTTGATGTATTGATCAGTTATGCTGATCTTCCCCTCTTTTTTTTCTCTTTTCTCTTTAAAGAAATACTATTTGTTCTATGGGATGGTGCTCTGGCAGGGAGAAGGGGAGGAATACTAGGGGAAACTATGATTATATAAACAAACAAAAGATATTTTAAATAAAATTTTAAAGAAGCCTAGATGCTACAAAACTAATACTTACAAAACTTGAGTGTGTAAATGGTGAACGATAAGTCAGACAGTATTAGTCAAAGAAGGCTTTTAGAAAGAGACTCATTTTTTAGAACGTGGTTTGGTAGAAGGTAAGAAAGAGTAGTAGAGAGAAGGTGGAGGATATAATGGGCACGGGCAAAGTAGATGGGTGACCTTTACCTTATTATTACAGAATAAGAAACATACTGTCTTTCTATTTCATAAACACATAAGACAATGTGGGTAATCAATTGGAAGTAGAAGTCTCTGTTATACTATGAGGAAAAAGAAATTTAAAAGCATGGATGAAGCTTGTTATTGATCAGTCAGCGTGTATAGAGCCATAATGCTGACCTCGTTGTTGTATGCCAGCGAAACCTGGACAGTCTACCAGCGCCATGCCAGGAAACTGAATTGCTTCCATTTAAACTGTCTTAGGAAGATTCTGAAGATCACCTGGCAGGATAAGGTACTGGACACTGAGGTCCTTTCTTGAACTAAACTTCCAAGCATTCACACTCTATTACAGAGAGCACAACTGGCCATAGTGCTCAAATGCCAAATATATGTTTACCTAAAAACCTACTTTATGAAGAATTCACACAAGGCAGGCGCTCACATGGGAGTCAGAAGAAATGATACAAGGGTACTCTCAAGGGCTCTCTGAAGCACTTTGGAATCAATTGTGTGACATGGGAAATGCTGGCAAAGGACCGCACAGCATGGTGTGCCTGCATTGAAGAAAGCACCGTGCTTTATGAGAGAAGCAGAATTGAAGTAGCTCAAAAGAAATGTGAGATGTGCAAATTTAGAGACTTCTCTACTCCAACTGTTCAAGTGCTATTTGTGCCTGACCCAGGGTGGAGCCTTTTGAGCTTGCATTGGTCTGATCAGACACAATTGGACACACCGTACCTTGACTCCACCGATGCCATTTTAGTTCTCTTTGAGAATGAAGGCCAACAACCAACAAAATGCCTTTCTCTGTGCTAGGGATACTGAGATAAAAATGAACAGTTCCTGGCTTCAAAGAGCTAACTTACTATATACCAACATCTATAACTGAGGTATGGCAGGAAATTTTAAAATAATAACCTTTCTTTGATTTTAAATATTTCTACTGATTTTCATTTTATGCTAGATAAGTGGAAAGATCAGGGTATATTTTTTAGCCAATAAAAAAATTGTTGAACCAAGAAATTATGATTACTGACAACTGGAGTTGAACCTCACTAATACTTCTGAGTTGTTTACTGTTGGTTTCAAAAAGGCAAATGTAGTTATAGACTATTGAACCCCATTAATGTCTGTTTTGGGTCATTCATTCGTTCTCAGTGGGTTTCATATCTAGGTCATAACCCTTCTCCTTAGTTCAACCCCGTGCTCTTATCCTTAGTGAATTCAACATTTGTGCTGACAACCTTTCAAACATCCTGGCCTTGTGATTCACCATACTCATCAACTCTCCTGCTCTCCATCTCCATTCTATCTTAGTCATTCAGTGTATAGATGTCTTTATATGTCCCAATCATCCAAAATTTCAGCTTCCATTATTTTAAACCATGGAATTCCCCTTAATCACAGTTTTCTGTCCTACTACTTGTCTTCCACTAAATCACTCCATTTAAGTCATTCTTACCATGACTTCTGGTCCGTCCATCTCTCCTTGTTCTTCCAATCCACCACCCCTATTCTGATCATTCTTCTTTCTTTTGTAGTCTTAAGCTTATAGTAAACTACTTCAACAAAGCACAGCCTTGAACCTCTTTCTCCCTGAGTTTTTCTGCTGTTCATGCCCTGACCATCTTTAATTTTGAATCAGCCCCACAAGTGGCCTTCTATTCTCCTACTCTTAAGTTGCCCAGTGCTTCCAGAGGAAACCATAAGATGTGCAGAATGGGCCCGCTATAGATTCTTACCAACTACCTTCAAATAGGCCATCACTGCTATACAAAAATCCTTTTATTTATCCCTATTAAATTTATTTACATCCTCAGGTTTCTAGTTTGGTCTCCTAAAAGTTACCTTAAAGCTCTTAAACACTAAATCCAATGCCCTTTTCCCAGTCTTTATTGTCTTTGGCTCTCTGAAGTTATTGACACTGTTTAGTCATCCTCTCCTGGATAGTCTCTCTTCCCTTGGGTTCTATGAAAGTGTTCTTCCTGGTTATACCCCAGTCCGTCTGAATACTCCTCATTCTGCTTTGTGGGATTATCATCTCTCTACCACACCCAGATACATGTGTCCCTCAAGGCTCTATACTAGGCCTACTTTGCTTCTTTCTATTACTGGGCTTAGCAGTCTCATCTGATCTTATGGGAATTGTCTCTACATAGTTCTATATTGGTCTTTTTATTCCTAACACCTAGTGTAGTCCATTGTACACAGCAGATGCTTAATAAATGTTTGGAGAATTTATGAGGCAACTAAGGCTTGGAATAGTGATATGATTTACACAAGGTGACCCAGTTAATTAGTAGCAGAACTGAGATAATGGTCCAAGTCCCACATTGATTGAGGGCTTGATGTCCAGGTTCCATTCCACAGATCTGCTTATGAATGACTTATTGACTCATTAAATGATATATGTACTCCCAAATTTAAAAGACTGAAGGTTTTTCAGTTGTTCTGGAAGGTATTCAATAAAGAAAAAGCTCTAGGAATAGGTTGACATTGCTCCTGCCCCCAAAGGACAGGAGAAATGCCAAAGAAAGACATTTTTTGTTTAGAGTTAGTTTCACTTCTGAAATACTTCTGGATCTTTGGGGCTAGAGGTAAAAAGAATTAGAAAGACACCCAATTTCAAGCTTCCTGCATATTAACATATTGTCTGACCATGACAGACACAAAGCCACAGAGCAACTCACGAGGCAATTGTCGTTCCAATAAATACCACAATTTGACTGTTCATGCTGTGTGCTCAGCCAAAGTTAGAAGTGCTACAACTAAGACAGGTGACATCAGTAGATTAATCTTGACATTAACCATACTCACTGGAATATTATGACTATAATCCACTGTGGGTACAGTGGGCTCAGTTAAATTTTGGGTTAGGTTTGGTTAGATTGAGGAAGAGATTTTTTTCACAAATCACTTCAGTTCTTAGCCCTTCATTGGGTTTAATGTTAAACAGTGGCAGCTCAAATAAACAGAAATTCCCATCCTTTCAGTTGGATGAGTAGTGAAGGAAGGGAAAAGACAATACTGTCCCTCTTTTGTTGCTGACTTTGGGCTGATAGGGCTGGGCTGGTATTTGGGGTACGAAAGACTTGCTATACTCCAAGCCAGGGCTGTCCAACCTTAGGTTTTTATTGAAACAATAGAAAATATATTTTGATTTGCCATTTTAGTGAGAGCTCTGTGCTACCTCGGCTTCATTTACTAAAGCATTTATGTAAATTTGGTGCTTCTAGGCAGGCTGCATAAATCGCGCTGCAGGCCACATGGGCCCACAGCCGCATTTTAGACAGCCCTGCTCCAAGCCATTTCTGATATTAACATTAATAAGTTGATATCAATGGTAGCCACATTGAAACTTACATAAATTTGAAGATGGAAACCATTTAGAATCCTAGGCCACTGTTATCTAGTTACATTGTTAAGTCTGACAAGTCCAATGCGTCAACGTTGATCTGTGCACATTTAAATATTTTGTTGTGTTTTATAGTCATCATTATTGTTTATAAAGTCTATTAGTTACATATCTGCTCCTTCAGAAGCTGCATGTCACTCAAAACGAGCTTCTATCTCTGATTCTTACACATCAGGTTAGTAAGTAAACTACTTTTTAATTGTATGATCTTAAAAGAGCAGATCATATATCTGTCATCTCTGGGCTGGGGAACGGATTCTGAATCAAACAAGGCATCTAGGAAAATTACAAAAGATGAACTATATAGTTGTGATTACATGAAATTGAGAAACTTTTGCATGAACAAAAATAGTGCAATTAGAATAAGCAAGGAAGCAGTCAGGTGGAAAAAAAATCCTTGTATCAAGTATTTTTGAGAAGGATTCTGATATCCAAGATATATAGACAACCTATAGAAATATGTGACCAAAAGCCATTTTACAAAGGTAAGTAGCAAATGGATCTGAACAAACATTTCTCAAAAAACTGCAAATTATTAACAATCATATGAAAGGATGCTCCAAATGACTAACAATAAGAGAAACGCAAAACAAAATAAACTTGAAGTTTCACCTCACTCTCAGAAGATTGGCAGACATGATAAAAGATGTTGGAAGGGCTATGGAAAGATAGACACATTAATGCATTGTTGGTGGAATTATGAAACCATTCTGAAAAGCAATCTTGAATAGGTAACTAAAATGCCTCAACTGTTTGGCTGAGATATTCCACTACTAGAAGATTTACCCCTTAGGAGGTCTATGACAAAAATAAAGGCCTTATATATGCCAAAATATTTAAAGCAGAATTTTGTGGTATCAAAGAACTGGAAACAAAGCAAATATTTCTCCATTAACTAGGGACTATCCAAACAAATTGTGGAGCACGAATGTAACAGAATATTACTGTAAGAAAGGTTGAACATGATATATACAGAGAAACATGGAAAGCTTTAAACGAACTGATGCAAAGAGAAATAAGTGAAACCAGGACAACAACATATACAACAAAACAATACAAACTAAACGCTGGAGATTCTAATAACCAAACTTGATGCCAAAGAAGATATATGAGAAGATTCCTCCTTTGCAAACATGGGAGACCATGAATGTGGTTATACTACAAATAACATCAGATGTTTTTCTTTTAAATTGAGCTTTTCAGCATTTTGTCTTCCTTTCTTCCCACTTTATTACCATTTAGTTCAGAATAAAGAACAGCTAGATGGTACAGAATGTTGGGTCCGAAGTCAGGAAGACCTGAATTCAAATCCAGACTCAGACACTAGTTATGTGACCCTCAGTTAGTCACTTAACCCTGTTTGCCTCAGTTTCCTCATCTGTAAAAATGAACTGGAGAAGGAAATAGCAAACCACTCTAGTATCTTTGCCAAGTAAACCCCAAAGGGGTCATGAAGAGTTAGATACCCCTGAAACTACTGAAAGACAATAAAAAGTTTAGAAAAACCTTTAGTGATTGTTTTCTGAGAGTAAAGAGGGAAATATAAATGACATGAAGACAGTGGATAGCAAAACAATTTTTAAAAAGCAAGTTATCTGCTACTTAGATCTCATTGGTTAATATTTTTGTTGCACAGATCAAAGCTGGGCAATAATCTGTTTCGTGGCAATTCTTCTTCATGCCAGGATTCTGGTTACTCCCTGTCTAAAGTGTGACAATCTAAGATGCTCTCTAGTCTCCTCAAACTTCTCATAAGCAACACTGTGTAACCACAAACACCTCTTTCTTCTACATAGTGATCTCATTGCATCTCACTTCACAATGGGGGATTTAGTCTAGGACTGGAGTGGCGCAGCAATAAGAAGACTGGATGATGTTAGAAAATTTAGATTCAGGGGTGGGGAACCTGCATCTTCGAGGCCACATGTGGCCTTCTAGGTCCTCAAGTGCAGCCCTTTGACTGAATCCAAACATCATAGAACGAATCCTTTTATTAAGAGGATGTATACACATACACACACCTGGGGATATAATATATATTGAATATATACATATATATTTCCACACATAGCTTTCAAAACTATCCTGCTTATCTGTGTTCCCCTCTGAACTTCTTTCTGTTCTCTTGTGTACATTAAAAAAAAATTTTTTTTTAAAAAAGCTTCTATGGCCCTTCCTGTTCCAACAGGCTCTTAATGAAATTGTCCATGGATCTTTTCTAGCAAGTAGCATGGCAAAGAATATCTCAGAAAAAGGAAGTTAGTCTTTTTAATGTGGAAAGGGTATACATTCTTGCATGCTAAAGGGCCACACATAGGAACCCCTAGAGAAAATGCAACATGGTAAAGGAAACATATCAATCATTTAAGATCTCAACCTACTTAGGATTTCAATCTATATAGAAATTGCATGGAATTGTCAATTCTACCAACCAACTCAAAACAGTGAAGAAAAAACCCTACACGTTTTTTCCCCTGATATGGCCACCTAGTTAACTTACACCTTGAAGTCAATACAGAATTTCTATATAAAAATGGAATGCTTTGTTTGGAATTCTGAGTAAGATGTAATATGTTTTGTTTTACCTTTCCTGTCAGATTTGCTAAGTCACGTAGCAACCAAGGGTTTTTCTTCTCTCTCTTTCTTTTTAGCAGTAGTAACAACAATAATAATATAGAACTATGTTGTTAGGTAGTTTAAAGAGAGAGAAATTGAAATCTGTGACAGTGATGACTTAATATTGCAAATTATGGTTTTCATATAGGTAATTTAGCATAGCAAATCATAGTTCTAATTTCTTCTTAAAGAGCAAAGCCAGGAAAATATAATGTCTCAGAGGGCATTGGAAGAAGAGAATGAAATTAAGGGGGAGAAAAAGCATTTTTAAAAGACCTCTCAAAAATAGACTAATAAAAATGACCTATAGATATAAACCGTGCTTTATTATCATATGCGAGGTCTAATTTTCCTGAGCAAAAGTGTCCTTGTATGCTTTTTGCTAAGGTCTGGTATATATTTCTTCAGGCAGAGAGAAATGTAAGTATCTCACACCCAGAAGGAATGCATAAAGTGTGTAGACGACTGACAGCTACAGAAGGGAATAATGGCTTTGAGGGTGTCAGTGTCAAGGCTCTCTACCTGAATGACATATGTCCTTGATGGCACGTGGTGCAGAGCGAGGGAATCAAGGAAAGGAAGAATATCGTGAGAAAAATGGTTTAATGATTTGTCTCTTGTTCTAGGATTATTCTTCAAGAAACAAACCAGCCCATCAATACTAACGTCATTCCTGCGAAGCATTTAATCCACTGCCATGAAGCTGTGTCTACATGCTTGGCAGAACCGTTACAGGACTGTTATAGACCATGAATTTCACTCCCGGTAATAAGCCATGTTCTATCTGTCTTAGACACTTATTATAGTGTCTGGAAAAAAAATCACTTAGTTTCCTCACCTGTAAAATGGGATAATAATAGCATCTACTTTTCCAGGATTGTTGTGAGGATAAAACAAGATTGTGTTTATAAAGTAACTTGCAAACCTTAAAATGCTATATAAATGCTATGTTATTGTTGTCGTTTCTTGTTATTTTTTATCCACAAGGCAGAGATCCAGGGTAGCACAGTGGATAGAGGAGTGGGCCTGGAGTCAGGAAGACCTGAATTCAAATCCAGCCAAAGACCCTCACTAGTTGTATGAACTTGGGCAAGTCATTAACCCAGTCTGCCTCCGTTTCCTCATCTGTAAAATGAAGATAACACTAGTGCCTAACTCCCAGGGTTGCTGTGAGAACTAATAGAGTTAATGTGTATTTGAAGTATTTTTCAAACCTTAAAGTACGCGAGCTAGCTAACTAGGTGGGATGGTATTTAGTAGTAGTAGTAGTAGTAGTAGTAGTATTAGTATTAGTAGTAGTAGTAGTAGTAGTAGTAGTAGTAGTAGTAGTTGTCATCTCTCAGAAATGACTTTTCTCTTTGTTTACTATTCCATTTTTATTCAGTACACAAACATCGATCCCTCTAAATCTTTCAACACAAAATCTCCCCCTAAAGCTTTATTCCTGTGAAAAATGATGAAATAGTCTTGCAGAACAGAAAGAGAAAGGACTAGTTACAACAGAATCAAGTGAATCTTGCTTTAAAAGTGCAAAACGTCTGGATGGTAAAGTCATTTATCTCTAGGAGACTTCCTCTGCAGCTTTGGTTTTCACGATTTGACGCCAAATCAACGCGATAATTTCGTAGTGTCGTGCCTAACGGTTGTCGAAGGGCTTGTGTTTCTTGCGTGCACACCTGATTTGCATGAGGTATCCTGGTCCATCAGGATCCTATTCTAAAATGCAATCGCTTTAGAGAGTATAGAAGGGGTAGGAATAGGAACAGTTAAATCATTTCGGTCTTGTCCAGCTCTTCCCAACCCCATTTGGGGTTTTTACTTGGCAAAGATACTGGGGTGGTTTGCCATTTCCTTCTCCAGTCCATTTTACAGATGAGGAAACTGAGGCAAATGGGGTCACACAGCTGGTAAACGTCTGAGGCCGGAATCAAACTCAGGTCTTCCTGATGTGTACTCAATCCAATTTGTCAACTGCTGCCTCTAACAAAAATAACAGAAGACGGAGGCTCTCACTTTAGCAAGTATGGAGGGAAAGGTAAGTTTCGCAATGATGAGCAACAAGTACATAATACTAAGTAAGTTATATATACCCAACGGGCACAAGTCTAGGGCCTTCCTGGCTCAGAGTGAATGAAAATAGTAACTCTTTCTCTTTGGGCCTGCAACCCTGAGGGTCTTTCCCTCCCAGCTTTATTTATTTATTTATTTTTATTAAAAGGGCCATCCCTTGACTCACTTCTTGAAGAGGTCTATTTACTGAATGGGTGCTGCCTCACTCAAAGTGAGAACTTGTAAAGACCTTAGCTTAAAAGTGCCAAGGTCTCCCACTGTATCCTGAGCCATCTCTGGTCATCCTGATCAATATCTGGCCACTGGATCCAGATGGCACTAGAGCAGATAGGGAGGCTGGTAACTTTGCACAGCCTTCCCTCACTCAAATCAAAGTCAATCGCAAATCATGTCATCATCTCCCTGATGTCATGCTCCTCTTCAAGAACAAAGGACAAACCACACAACCTACAGGCATTTATTAAATACCTATTTTTTTTTTTTTGCCAGGCACCATTCTAGGGAGATGAGTCCCTGACCTCAAGGAGCTTATGTTCTCTTTGGGGAAAACATCATGTGTATATATGAAAATTTAATAAATAAACATAAAATAAGTTTATGAAGGAAGGGGCTAGTCACTACAGGATGGTGGTGGTAGTGGTGGTGGTTGTATCAGAATAGGCTTCCTGTGCTTACACTAGCACTCAGCAGCACCAGAACTGTGTTTGGAAGGAAGTGAGGGATGCAATGAGATAGAGGATGGGAAGGAATATATTCTAGGCATGGGAGACAGCTTTTGCAAAGGCATGGTGATGAGAGATGAAATCTCCTGTACTTGGAAAAGCAGATAGATATGTAGGTGGTGTAGTAGATAGAATTCCGGCCTTGGAGTCAGGAAGATGAGTTCAAATCTCACCTCAGAGGAGACGCCAATTTCTTTGTAGGGGTTAGGGAAGAGGGTCCACCTGGTGCAGAACATTGTATATATTGTCAGATTTTTGTGATGTGTTGATTGTTTTTACTGTTTTTTTCCTTTGCCTCTTTTTTGCATGTTAATGATTTGTTATGTGGGAGAGCTCTCTAGGAAGGGGATAAGGAGAGGCATGTGGGGGGGGGGAGGGTGATTTAGGCGATATAAAAACAAAAGGTATCAGTAAAAATTTATCAAAAAACCCCAAAGTCTGACTCAGACACTTCGCTTTTTGATGCTGGGCAAATCACCTAAGCTTTCTCAGCATCGATTTCCTCCTCTCTAAAGTAGAGATAATACCACTCGCCTCACTAGATTTTTATGAATATCAACTGAGATCTATGTAAAGTGCTTTGCACAGCTTAAAGCACTATATAAATACTAGCTGTTATTATTAGGCTGTGTTGGAATGAAGAACGGGATGAGGAAAACAATACAAAATTACCCGGGAAGTCTCAAAAGTTAGACTGGAGGCATATCATGAAGCCAAACAAAGGAGTATGTATTTAATTCTATGGACAAGTGGGAATCACCTAAGTTTATTGAGCAGAAGAGTCATCGAGTAATATCTATGCTTTCGGAACACCATTTTGATAACCGTGTGGAGGATGGAAGAAGATTTATGAGTGGAGAGATGAGGACAGATGTGAGATATATTGCGCAGGTAGAATTGACAAAATGTGGCAACTGATTGTATACAGAAGGTGAGGTTGAAGACAACAACAAGGTGTCAAACCTGAGTGACTGAAAAGATTTCAGTAGAAATAGAGAAATTAATTGTTTTGGATGGTTTGAGATTCAGATGCCAATTGGACATACAGTTGGGGATGTCCAATGGGCAGTTGGTGCTACATAACTTTAATTTAGGACAAAGAGTGTAGAAAGAAAAGAAAAGAGGGTTTAGGATGGAGTCCTGGGGCAGTGCATGGGGAAGACCTAAATGGTGATGCAGCGAAGTAGACTGAAAATGAGCAGCCAGTTAGGTAAGAAGACAACCAAGAAAGAACGGTGTCACAAAAATTCATGGAGAAGATTGTGTCTAGGAGGAGGTGTCAGTTAACTGTGGCAAATGTAGAGATATCAAAAGGGATGAGGATTGGGGAAAGGCCATTGGATTCACCAATTAAGAGTTTCCTGGTAGCTTTAGAGAACAGTCCAATTGAGTGATAGGGTTGGAACCCAGATTGAAGAGGGCTGAAGAGTCAACAGTATGGGAGAAAGTGGAAGTAATGAGTACAGACAACTTTCCCTAAGTGTTTGGTTATGAGAGGGAAGACAATGATACAGCGAGAGCTTGAGGGGGGTGGTAGGATCAAGGGAAGATTTGGAAGACTGTGAAGTCATCATTGTTCATAGGATCATAGATTTAGAGCTAGAAGCGTCATTAAAAATCATCTAATCCACCCACTCATTTTATAGATAAGGAGATTGAGACCCAGAGACTTGTCCATGGTCACACAGGTAGTGACAGAGGCAGGTTCCAAACCCAAGTTCTCTGACTCTAAAGCCAAGGCCCTTTCTGTTGTACCACACTGTGACTTTACTTCCTTGGATGGTCAAAAATGAATCACAGAGACATTAAAGGTCAGCTCAAACATCTGTTTTTAGCCTATAGATGTCAATAGATAATCTAATGTCATCTCACCAACTTTAAGTGATTTACCTGTAAATGGATTCTGTATACCAGGCATTTGGTTTAGCTTTCCATTCAAGAAACATTTCCCATGCGAGACAACGGAGCATTAAAAAAGAAAAAAAGGAGCGTTTCTCTCCCAGAAAAACTTCATAGATTGTATTTATAAATGCTCTCAAAATAAGCATTTCATAAAGGAAGGCCTGTTCTTCTACAGCAAAAGGTGAAAGGGCCAGAGAAACAAATCTCTACTCTGCAAGGCTACCAGGGAGAATGAAGTGTTTCTTGAAAAAAAAGTGGAAGAATTCCTTCAACATAAAAACAAAGAAAAGTATTGGAAGAGGAATAGGGGATTCGGACTGAGCTGGAGAAGAGAAGGATGCAACATAGAGAAGAAAGGGGGAGAGGACTTGGCAATAAATGGGTCAAGCTAAGCCAACAAGCAATTATTATGTGCTATGCATACATATGTAGAGGGGGATCTGGGCTCTGCTCTTGGCTAGATCTGACTCAGGCCAGTTTTCTGAAAGTTCACATTCAATACTAGGGAAAAAGAGATACTTATAGGTCATTTGACAATTAACAAAAGGAGATTTACTGAACCACATCATGAGAAAGATATTTAACAAGGATATGCATTAACACATCAAGTTGTAAATATTCACAGAGTTAAAATAAAGTTCTGCAGCAAAATTTGTTATGCATCACTTGAACTAAAAAAGCAGGAGTAGGAATCATTATTTGAAGCAAGGCAACAGTAAAAATAAACACAATAAAAAAGATAAATCAGGGAAACCACATCATGCGTATGGGTAAATATAACATATCAATATCAATAATTAATATATCTGTACCTAAGGGAATAGCATCTAAATGCTTAAAGGAAAAATTAATTTAATTACAGGGAGAAATAGACAATGAAATTATAATATGAGGCAGGGTGAATCTTAATGTATCTCCTTTCAGACTTATAGTAACAAAGAGATAAACAAGAAAGAAGGATCTAAATAGAACTTCAGAAAAGTTAGATATAGGGGCAGCTAGGTGGAGCAGTAAGTAGAGCAGGGGCCCTGAAGTCAGGAGGACCTGAGTTCAAATCCAACCTCAGACATTTGACACATGTACTAGCTCTGTGACCTTGGGCAAGTCACTTAACCCCAATTGCCTTGCCAAAAAAAGAAAAGTTAGATATAATAGATCTCTGGTGATTACTGAATGGAAAAATACAGGAATTCACATATTTCTGAGCTGACTATGATCTACACAAACAAATGTAGAAAAGCAGAAACATTAAACATGTTCTTTGCTGACCACAATGCAATAAAATTACATTCAATAAAGGGTTTTGGAAGAAAGGATTAAAATTAATTGGAGTCTAAACATTTAATCCTACAGAATTAGTGATTCAAGTAACAAATCATAGAAGCAATAGAAAATTTCGTTAAAGAAAATGACAATTAGACAACATACCAAAATTTATAGGATGCAGTCAAAATAGTCCTTAGAGAAAAATTTATGTCTTTAAATGCTTTCATCAACAAAAAGGAAAAAAGATTAATGTGTTAGCCATGCAATAAAAAGCCTAGAAAAGCAGTAAATCAAAAAACTCCAATTAAATATCAAGTCAAAAAATTCTGAAAATAAAAGAAGAAATTAAAAAAATTGAAAGCAAAAAACCCCTTAAACTCAATGAATTGTTAAACAAAAGTAGGAACTGATTTAAAAAAGTTAAAATGATAAATTCTTAACTAGTCTGATGTTAAAAAGAGAAAAATCAAATTGTTTGTATTAACAATGAAAAAAGGACAAAGAATTCACAACAATTGACCACAATGTAAAGGAAAAATATCTAAAACTATTTCTCCCAATTCCCAACAAACTAATAACTTAGACAAAATGGAATATTAAATATCTTTGTTAATAGAACAATAACTAGATTATTTGAATATCCCAATATCAGGGGTGAAAATGACTGAAGGAAAACCCCCAGAACAGGATGGATTTATATTCTATTAAACATTCAGAGAATAATTAATTCTAGTGTTATGTAAATTGTAACCCCCCAACTACCCCCAAACAATAGATTTTTCCACACTGTTTCTATGACGCAAATATGTTCTTATTCACAATATTTCTATAGTATAAATTTGGCCTTGATACCTAAACCAGCGAAGGTCAAGACAGAGAAAGAAAATTAAACACCAATAATTATAAAAATAAAAAGTTAGCAGAAGCTAGAGCAACATATTAAAATGATTGTGCACGATGACCAGATTGAATTTGTACCAGGAATGGAAAGTTGGTTCAATATAAGGAAAACTAAACAAAATAGATTAATAACAAAAAGTAATAAAAAACCCACATAATGACAACAATATATACTTGAAAAAAAATTTTTTTTTGACAAAATCTAACACACGTCTTTGTTAAAAAGACTAGAAAGCATATATAGACCTTCCTTGATATGGTAAGTAGTATGTTTCTAAAACCCAATACCAGAATTACTGTATTGGAGGCCTTTTGAATAAAATCAAAGGAAAAAAAAAGTTGTTCATTATCACTACGATTATTTGATATAGTTCTAGGAATGCTCATGATTCAAGAAGAAAAGAAAAAAGAAATTGAATGAATAAGCACAGAAAAAGAGGAAAGGAAACAATTATCTTTTACAAGTTATAAGATGATCTAGGTGGAGAATAAAAACTCAAAAATTAACTGAAATGGAAGTAGAGTCAAGATGGTGGAGTGTCAGAAAGCAGTACAAAGGAACTTCTCCCCCCAAACTCCTCCAAACTGTTGTAGAAAATGTACCAGACTGAATCCTGATGGGGAAAGCTAAGAAAAAGTCATAGTGAGTCATTTTTCCAGCATAGGTTAGCAAAGAGAGACAGAAAAGGAGGTCTGTGGACACAGGAGCCTGGGCCTGGTGTGAAAAGCACCACACATGGAGCACACCAGTGCTTAGGGAAAGGCTGTGAACCAGGACAGAAGGGGTTGCAGACCCATATTTGGGCACTCTGAAACCCATACCAGGGGCACCACTACAGGGACAGGTGCTGACTGACATCTTTGATGCCCACTACACAGTTCTGAGTCACTGATCCAGGGCAGACTGACTTGTGCTTGCATCTACTTCCCAAGTGGTCTCCAGTCTTCCCTCACTGGTATACTGAGGAGCCTGAGGAGCAAGTTCAGAGGCAAGCACCAGCAGTGAGGCTCAGACCCCTAGAGCACAGCAGGACATCAGTTCTGGCTTCTAGCCTAGTCTGAAGCTCTGTAACTTGGGACAATACAAATTTCTCAGCTAGCTTAGAGTGGGTGAGTTCAGTAGCAGTTTTTTGGGAAAAAAAAAAACCCAAACCCAGATTGTGAATTTGCAGAGCTCAGACCAGGAGGAGGGCAATCAGGTTTTTCCCTAAATCAAACCACTTTGGGAATGCTGAGAACTAATAAGTCCTGAGCCTGAGCTGTCTCTAAGATCCAGGGTATAGAAATGAATATTATTGTGCCATAAGAAATAATGAAAGGGATAGTTTCAGAGAAACTGGGAAAACTGATAAACCATAATTCCAGAGGACTTGTGAGGAAACATACAATTGTTGTTTCGTTGCTTCTGATTCTTTGTGACCCCTCATTTGGAGTTTTCTTGGCAAACATACTGTAGTGGTTTGCCATTTCCTTCTCCAGTTCATTTTACAGATGAGGAAACTGAGGCAGACCGGGTTAAGTGACTTGCCCAGGATCACATAGCTAGTAAGTGTTTGCAGTCAGATTTGAACTCAAGTCTTCCTGATTCTAGGGCTGGGGCTCTATCCACTGTGCCACTCTTGAAACATGCTATTGAACTCTTTATAGAGACTTTAGACTGAGATCTACTTTTCTGGACATGACAAATGTGGGAATTTGTTTTGTTTGATTATATGAATTTGTAACAGGGATTTTGTTTTCCTTAATTTTTTATTGGATAGAGGAGGGAGTATAGGTGGGAGTGAAAGAGGAAAGATAGGAAGGAGAGAAGACAAATCTTTGAAAATAAAATAAAATCTAATTTGATAACAAGTGAATTGAAAGAACTTTAGTCAAGATGCGGTATATAAAATAAACGAGCACAAATCATTAGCATTTCTATATGTTATCAAAAAGCCCTGATAGGAAGAGACAGATAAATTCTAAACATATAAAATATTTGGGAGTCTATCTATCCAGACACACATGGGAACGAGATGACTACAACTAAAATTCTTTGTAGAAATAAAGATAAGCCTAAATAGTTGGAGAAACATTGAATAAGTGCTTCTGGAAAGTTGTGGTAATGTAACAGGAATGACACTACTACCAAAATTAATTTACCAATTCAGGGCTATATGAAACTACTAAAGGATTACTTTATAGAGATAGAAAAAAAATTAAAACTAATCTGAAGGAATAACAGGTTGAGAAATTCAAAGGAAATACTGAAAAAAAAAGTGGGAAAGGAAGGGGCTTAGAAATATCAGATCTCAAAACTATACTACAAAGCAATAATCATAAAAATTATTTGGTCTTTGATAGAATAATGAATTTGATCAATGAAACAGATTGAGTTCACAATATGCTTAGTATCCTAGTGTTTGATAAATATAAAGATCTCAACTGGCAGAGTAAGGAATGACTATTTCAAAAATTGCATTGAAAGCTAGAGAGTATTATGGCAGAAATTAGTCCCAGTCTAACATCTCACACCACACATCAAAGATAAAACTCCAACAGGATACATGATAGACATAAAAGTTCACATCATAAACAGGTTAGAGGAGCAAGAAAGAAGTTTCCTTTTGAAACAATGGCTAGAGAAAGAGTTCATGATCAACTGAAGATAGAAATACAGAAGATAAATTGAATAATTTTAATTACAAATCAAACGCAGTTAAAATTAAAAGGGGAACAGCCAGGAAAAATTTTTTCATTAAGTTTCTCTGATAAAGATCTCATATAAAATATATATAAGAAATCAACTCCAATATATAAAAATACAGCCATTCCCCAATAGGCCAAAGAACATATGAACAAGTGGTTTTCAAAAGAAGAAATACAAGGTGTCCCTAAAGTCTGGACACATAGGCAAAAATGCATATTTTGAAATATTCGGAATATTAACAGACCTTAGCCCCCTTGACTTCTTTTTCTGGGATATGCTAAAGGAGAAGGTATACTCAATGAAAATCACAGATGCAACACACTTGATTGAACACATAAAGAGTGAATGTGCTAAAATTGATGGCAATGTGGAGTTTATTACATCAAGTTCATGTGAATCTTGCAAAGCTCATTGACCTTTGCATCACAAACAATGGAAATCATATTGAAGATGTTATTTGTTAATATTCCAATTAAATAAAATGTTGTTGAAAATTTCATTCATTTCATTTCTTGAAAATATGTATTTTTGCCTATGTGTCCAGACTTTAGGAACGCCCTGTATAATGAACAAAAGAAGTAATCTATCAGCAACTATATGAAAAAACTGCTCCAAAAACTGTAATAATTGCAGAAATGGAAATTAAATAATTCTGAGGCTCCACCTCACACCCATCATATAGACAAAGATGGCAAGAAGGAAAATGACAATTGTTGGGTTGGTGGTGAACTATTAATTTGATCTGGCCATTCAGCAAACAAATTTGGAACTATGTCTGAAAAGTAACTAAAACATATTTCTCTAACCCAGGGACATCACTAAGAGGTCTATCTCTGAAAGAGATGAGAGAATTAAGGTAGTACTTTCTTCAGTGGTCCATTGGACCTCCTTTTCCATTTGGCTGATTCTGCCTTTCAAGGCATTCTTCTCCTCATTGGCTTTTCGGAGCTCTTTTGCCATTTGAGTTAGTCTGTTTTTTAAGGTGTTGTTTTCTTCAGTGTATTTTTCAGTATTTTTTTGGGTCTCCTTTAGCAAGTCATTGACTTGTTTTTCATGGTTTTCTCACATCACTTCTGATTTCTCTTCCCAATTTTTCCTCTACTTCTCTAACTTGCTTTTCCAAATCCTTTTTGAGCTCTTCCATGGCCTGAGACCAGTTCATGTTTTTCTTGGAGGCTTTTGTTGTAGGCTCTTTGACTTCGTTGACTTCTTCTGGCTGTATGTTTTGGTCTTCTTTGTCACCAAATAAAGATTCCAAAGTCTGAGATGGAATCTGGGTGCGTTTTCGCTGCCTGGCCATATTCCCAGCCAACTTACTTGACCCTTGAGTTTTTCAGTGGGGTATGACTGCTTGTAGAGTAAAGAGTACTATGTTCCAAGCTTGGGGGGGATGCGCCAGCTCTGCCACACCAGCACTCCTCCTTCCCCAGGAACCCCCAACCCAGACTGGACTTAGATCTTCAGCAGGCTCTGCACTCCTGCTCTGATCTGCCACTTAATTCCTCCCACCAGGTGGGCCTGGGGCCAGAAGCAACTGCAGCTCTAGTTCTGTAGCTGCCCCACCTCTGCTGCCCCCGGGGCAGTGGCCTAACCACGAACTCCTTTCACTCTGTCCCCAGCAGCTCTTCCTACTAACCTTCTCTGTTGTCTTTGGTGTTTGCAGGTTGAGAAGTCTGGCAACTGCCACAGCTCACTGATTCAGGGCGCTAAGGCCTGCTCCACCCGGCTCCTGGTCTGGTTGGTCCGCGCAGCCCACTCTGGGCTCTGCTCCACTCTGCTCCGCTCCCAGCTTCATGCACAAAAGATCTCACCCAGCAACCATCCAGGCTGTCCTGGGCTGGAGCCCTGCTTCCCTCTGCTATTTTGTGGGTTCTGCAGTTCTGGAATTGGTTCAGAGTCATTTTTTATAGATTTTTGGAGGGACTTGGCGGGGAGCTCACACTAGTCTCTGCTTTCCAGCCACCATCTTGGCACCGCCCCGTTTTGCCTAACTCTGAGGTGAGAGAATTAAAAAGAGGACTCACATATTAAAAGATATTTTATAGCAGCTCTTTTTCTGGTAGCAAAGAAAGGGAAACAAATGGGATGCCCATCAAGTGGGGAGTGGCTAAATTATGGTATATGAACATAATGGAATATAACTCTACTGTAAGAAATTATGAAGGGAATAATTTCAGAGGAACCTGGGAAGATCTGTATGGACTGATGCAAAGTGAAGTGAGCAGAATTAGAAAAGCAATTAATACAATAACAATACTGTAAAGAAAAATAATTTCAAAAGACTCGAGGCCTGTGATCAATACAACCAGGATTCCAGAGAAATGATGATGAAGCATGCTACAGAGAGGTGACAGATGTAGAATAAAACATGTATTTTCAGCCATGAAGAGGGAATCTGTTTTGATTGACTATATATTACAAGTTTTGTTTTGTTTTTCAATTTTGGGGTGGTGGTGATAAGGGACTTGAAATAAAGCAGCTATAAAAAAAAGAAAAAAGGTCACTGAAGAATTTTTTTTTTAAATACACAGGACAGAACAGAAGGAAGGCCAGAAAGAATCACAGACAAGTAGGGCAACTTTGAAAGTTATATATTTAAAAAGAAAACTGTACATAATTAATTTGCAGTTTCATGTAAACTTGTCTTATTCTGTTCTGATATATGTATGTATGTATATATATATATGTGTGTGTGTGTATATATATATATATTTGTGTGTGTGTGTGAATAAAATATGGTGTTTGTCAAGTTCAGATTAAAAAATAAAACTCTAAAGAAATAAGTTCTGCTAAACCTGGTAAGCACGGCAGCTTCCAGTGATCCTGGTAATGATACTTCTAGAAGAGACATTGTTAAGGGTTGTTAATGAATACTATAAAGCATTGTTAGGCATTGTAGAGGCCTAGACAAGAAACTGAAGACTTTGGAGACATAAGCTGTATTTTTATTATTGCAGGCAATTGAAGACAGGGCTTTCAAAGAAAAAAACAGATTTGGCAAGTAAATGGAAAATGGTATGTGAGAATGAGGTTTGTATTTTTGGATTGGGATTAAAAATGTAAGAGTGATAGAGTCATGACTAGTGATGAGAGCTACCAAAAACATAATTTCTTGGAGAGTTTTTACATCTAATTAAGAGGAGTTTAAGCCAAAAAGGAAGGGAAAAGGCTGCTTAAGTATATCTACAAAGCCAGATAGAGGGTGGCACCTACAGCACAGGAAGAAGAGCAGTAGAGAGGTCTAATAATTCACAGGGGATAAAATCTAAGGAAGAAGCCAACAATAAATTTCTTGGCCTCAAATGTTGACACCTACCTGCACAATCTATGGGAAAGAAACAGTAAATCAAGGATTTTAATGCAAAGAGTAAAGTTTGATATCACAAGTATTACTGAGATCTGGTAGCACAGGATCTATAAGCTGAATATGATTGATTTCTTATTCATAAAGCAAAGAATAGATAAAGTGGGGGAAACAGCATTATATATTAAGAGGATAGATTTATTGGGTGGACAATTATAGTGGCACACATTTGGGAGAAGGTGGATAAACAGAAATGATATTTTTGTGGACATGTACTATGCACCAGAGGTGTCACACTCACTGCAGGCAGCCCACAAAACCCTCAAGGGCTGTCCAACAAGATTAAATTTAATTGAGAAATTTTTAACAAAATAAATAAAAATTCAATACAAAATAGATGTTAGTTTATGGTTTTCTAAATCAGTATGTGATCCAATCGGGTTCTTATTTGAATTTGACACAACTGCTGTAGACCACCTAGGCAGAAGAAGGAAAGAGATGAGGAATTCAGGAAAGAGATGATAAACTTGGCATAGGTCATGATATAGGAGTAACCCAATATCTGTTGGAGTCTTCTCTCTGTGTGTTTCTCCCTCCCTTTCCTCTCCCCCCTCTCTCCCAAGAGCAGGGGGAAAGTAGTATATTCTTGATTTGTTTTAATGTTAGTTTATTTCTTAATAAAGTAAAGAAATTAAAAAGGGAATTGCTATTCTGGACTTGATTATAACCAAAAAAAAAAAAGAAAAAAGAAATGTAGCTCTAAAGCCATGATTCTGTGAACTGGTTGCTCAATTAAAAATTATGAGAAAACTTTTGGGGAAGTAATAATTGCACCTCAGAATTTCCAACAGAGAAAGAAAGGAAAACTGGGAATTTTCTGAGATGTGTTCTAGATTTTGGAAGAGTAGTCTCCAAAGGGCTTAGAGAAAGGATAAATGGGATCTCCTATCCTAAAATTCTACAATGGAATCCAGTCCAAAAGTTACAGAAGGTTCTCAGGAATGAAATTCTTTAGACACAAACAGATATAATTCTGAAGTGCAGGAAAAGGGAAAATTTTATTTTAAAAAGACCAATATGAATATATACAGAAAACTCATTGAGCAACTTCAATTTAAATGTACATATATATGCAAAGAGAAATTGATAAGGGAACCTCTCATAATTGATTTCCCCCGATCTACTTGATGCAATTACAGGATGGAAGGGGCAGACAACAGAGAAAACAAAGTATAAGGGTCTTGCCTTAAAAGAAATATAAAGTAGTATTTACACTTTGCTACTCCTTAAGAAGATATGAAGAAACTCTCCAGTCAAATATGATGGATCTATAGAATGCCCAGTCACAGGTTGTCTTAAGGATCAGACATGTCCCTGGCAGCCTTTAAAAAGTAAGACACAAAGATGGTCAAGCTGAGGCAGCAACCCAGCCAAACTCTCTCTCCCAACATTCCCTTCTAGACAACTTTAAAATAATGGGTCATAGGTGAAAAAAGACTCAAAGAAAAATACAAACTGAATATAAGTCTATCAAGAAAAAATGAGAATGAAGGAGGGAAAATTGGGAAAAGAAATGAGAATGATGCAAGAAAACTACGAAAAGAAAATTAGCAGCTTGGCAAAGGAAATAAACACAAAAATATAGAAGAATACAAAACCTTTAAAACAGATTGGCTAAATGGTTTTTAAAAAAGGCACTAAAATTCATTGAAGAAAAGAACTCCTTAAAAATCAAAATTGGCCAAATGAGAAAAGAGGCACAAAAACTGACTGAGGAAAATAATTTATTAAAAAATTAGAATTGGGCAAGTGGAAGCTAATGACTCCATGAGTCATCAAGAAACAATAAAACAAAATTAAGATGATTAAAAACAATCAAAGAAGATATGAAATATCTGGAAAGTAGATCAAGGAGAGATACTTAAAGTATTATTGGACTATCTGATAGCCATGATCAAAAAAAGCCTAGATATATTGCAAGAAATTATAAAGGAAAACTGCCCCGATAGCTTAGATCCAGAGAATAAAATAGAAATTGAATGAATACACTGATCACCTTCTGAAAGAGATTTCCAAAATGAAAATTTCCAGGAATATTGCAGTCAAATTCCAGAGCTCCCAGGTCAAGGAGAAAATATTGCAAGCAGCCAGAAAGAAACCATTCAAATATTGTGCAGTCACAGTCAGGATTGAACAAGATTTAGCAGCTTCCATATGAAGGCTTACAATATGATACTGCAGGGGCAGCTAGGTGGCACAGTGAGTAGAGCACTGGCCCTGGAGTCAGGAGGACCTGAGTCCAAATCTGGCCTCAGACACTTGGCACACTTACCAGCTATATGACCTTGGGCAAGTCACTTAATCCCAATTACCCTGTATTCCCCTCTCCAAAAAAAGAACATGATATTGCAGAAGGCAAAGGAGTTGGGATTACAACCAAGAAATAGCCTACACACCAAAACTAAGTATATAGCAATCTTTTGGGGGGGGAAATGGAAATTTAATGGAACAGAGAATTTTCAAACATTCCTGATGAAATGACCAGATTGAATAGAAAATTTGACATTCAAACATAAGACTCAAGAGAAGAATAAAAAGCTAAATATGAAATAGAAATCATAAGGGATTCAATAAGGTTAAACTGTTTACATTCCTATATGGGAAGGCAATACATATAAATCCTAAGAGCTTTACCATTATTAGGGCTGCTAGAACAACTCTAAGACAGAAGGCATTGAAGTGAGTTGATTTTGTTGGGATGATCTTCAAAAAGATGGATGGGCAAGAAAGAGGGATGGACTGAGAGAAGGAGGAGGGAGAGAAAGAATAGGGAAATTTATCTCACATAAAAGGCACAAAAAAGAGCTTTTGGCTTGAACCTCAGTTCTATATGAATTGGTTCAAAGAGGGAATACACGCACAATTAGGTATAGAAATCTATCTTGTCCATCAAAGAAGTAGGAGGGGAAGACAAAGACAGGAGGTGATAAAAGGGAGGGAGAATTAAGGGAAGCAGTGATCAGAAGCAGAATAGACTTTTGAAGAGGGACAGAAGAGAGAGAGAGAGAGAGAGAGAGAGAGAGAGAGAGAGAGAGAGAGAGACAGAGAGAGAGAGAGGAAGGAAGGGAGGGAGAGGAAGGGAGAGGAAGGGAGGGAGGGGAGGGAGAGAGAGAGACAGAGAGAGAGAGACAGAGAGAGAGTCACAGAGAGAGAGAGACAGAGAGAGAGACAGAGAGAGAGAGAGAGAGAGAGAGAGAGAGGAAGAAGAAGAAGAAGAAGAAGAAGAAGAAGAAGAAGAAGAAGAAGAAGAAGAAGAAGAAGAAAGAAAGAAAGAAAATAGGTTAGAAGGAAATACATAGTTAATTATCATAAGTGTGAATGTGAATGGTTTGAACTTGCCTGTAAAATGGAAGCAAATAACAGAATAGGATTACATAATTTAACAATATGTTGTTTACAAGAAACACACTTGAACTAGAAAGACACACACAGAGTTAAAATAAGGAGCTGTAGCAAAATCTACTATGCTTTAGTTGAGCATGTAAAAGTAGGAGTAGCAATCATCATTTATAACAAAACAAAAGCAACAATAGATGTAATAAAAGAAATAATCAGAAAAAATACATTTTGCTAAAAAAGTAACATAAACAATGAACTGATATAAAAAAGTTTTACATTTTCTCTGATAAAGAACTCATTTCTCAAATATAGAGGGAACTGAGTCAAATTTATAAACTTAAGAGCTATTCTCTGATTGATAAATGGTCAAAGGGTATGAACAGGCAGTTTTCAGAAGAAGAAATCAAAGCTACCTATTGCCATCTGGAAAATGCTCTAAATAACTATTTATTAGAGAAATGCAAGTTAAAACAATTCTAAGGTACCACTTCACATCTCTCAGATTGGTTAACATGACAAAAAAGGAAAATGACAAATACTGAAGGGGATGTGGAAAAATAGGGACACTAATATACTGTTGGTGGAGTTATGAACTGACACAATTGTTCTTGAGAAGAATTTGGAACTATGGCTAAAGGGCTATAAAACTATGCATACCATTTGAACCAGCAATACTATTACTAGGTCTGTATCTCAAAGAAATCAAGGAAAAAGGAAAAGGATCCATACGTGCAAATAATATTTATCACAGCTCTTTTTGTGGTGGCAAAGAATTGGAAATTAAGGGGATGTCCATCAATTGGGGGAATGGCTGAATAAATTTTATATGGTTGAGATGGAATACTATTGTGCTATTTAAAATGATGTGTGGGATAGTTCCAGAAAAACCTGGAAAGATTTATATGAACTGATGCAAAGTGAAATGAGTCAAACCAGGAGATACATAGTAACAGCAATATTGTAATGATGATCGACTGTGAAAGACTTAGCTACTCTGATCAATGCAATGATCTAAGATAGTTTCGAAGGGATTCATGATGAAAAATTCTATTCACCTCCAGAGAGAGAGCTAATGAAATATGAATACAAATTGAAGTATATTTTTTCACTTTCTCTATTTTTCTTGCTTTTTTTTTAGTGAGATGGCTGATATGGAAATGCTTTTTGTGATTTTACATGTATAATTTATATCATATTGCTTGACTTCTCAATGGGTGGGGAAAGGGCTACAAGGAAGGAGAAAATATGGAATTCAAAATTCTTTAAAAGGATGTTAAAATAAATAAATTATATATATATATATATATATATATATATATTAAAAAACAAGAAACATTTTGTAAGGAATCAGTTGTGTTAGGAGATAGCTATAAATAATGTGAAATTTGGCAATCAATAAGAAAGCCATCTATAAGAAAAATGGCCAGCTTTTGAGAGGAAATAATTTCTTTTCTGTCAGGCAAGGTGAGAGAGGATTTCTCTCCTTTTTCTCATTAGCCATGTCTTGCAGCGAAGCCACTTGTCTAGCAGGAGACATACCTAGCAAGGAGTAGGCCCTGGTTGCCCAGTAGAGAACATGCCTAGTACAGACACCATATCTAGAGAGAATAGCATGTGAGTACACCATGAGGAGAGGAAGTATATTGGGATCATGAAGAATAAAAAGCATGTCCCTTAAGATTATGCCTCTCTGTTAGTGAACTTTATATGTGTGCCCATTTTTCATATTCACATTGCATGTTTTTTTGGAGAATAGACACAGATTTGTGGGGATCATATTTGGTAGCTACTATGTCTAATAGTGTCATCTCAATAAATGCCTTTGCTTTGAGCCAGTTATGTCTTTTGGCTGACTATTAAAAGTAAATGTACCAGTGGGGGCTCACGTGATATAGGTTTTGGAGAAAGGACCCACAGAATATCTTGAACCTGGTTTAGTCATTCCCTAGGGGACTCAACTCACTAGTATGAAGTGGAGGGGTAACCTAGAGGGAATGCCTCATGTAAGTAATGATGGACAACCATGTTTAAGGTTGGAAATTCTTCCAGGATGATTAAAGGGATACATTTCAAAAATTACATACAAAGTAGTGGCAAAGTTTTAGAAACACAATTTCAGCAGTGTTAATATATTTTAATATTTGTATACACACAAATATATACATATATACATATATGTATATATATACACACACATAATAACAACAAAAAGGGGACTTTTAGCTACCTTGGGGAAAACTAGGCTATCAAATAAAATGTAGGATAAAGGCCTGGTATGGATGAATGGACCTGAGAAACAGTTGAAGGAGAGAAAGTAAAACACATCAAATATCATTTTATTTCTTCATTCTTTACCAAGAAGAATGGTCTTTGGATTTTGAACGATTGAATTAAAATGGTGAATAGGAAGTTGAACCTAAGATAAATGAGGAGATAGTACAATAGCATCTAGCTGCCCTAAACAAGTTCAAGTCACCAGGCCAAAATAAACTACATTCCAAGATACTGAAAGAACTGATGAATGTAATTGCCAGCTCACTATAGGTTATTTCGGAAAGATACCAAAGAACAAGAGAAGTGCTGTAGGAACAGAAAAGACCGAATATTGTCCACATTAAACAAAAAAGGGAAGAAGGTCGAGTCTACGAACTATCAACTGATGGGCTCACCTTTAGTTCATGAAAAAAGTCTCAAAAGTTGTCGAAGAGATAATCTGTGAGTCTTTATAATGGGAAGCCAGGATCACAAAGAGTCAGCCTGAGTACATCAGGAACAGGACATGCCAGACTGATGTCATTTCTTCTTTTTGGTAGAGCAGATGGAATGATGGGATCTTCGAGGTGAAGACTGGACCATAGAGACTACTTACCCCAACACATATCTGTACATAAGTTCCTCCTCCAACAAGTGGTCCCTTCTCTTGAAGAGCTCCAGGGAGAGGGGACACACACCCTTCCAAAGTACCCATCTCACTTTTTAAATGCTTTTAACTATCAGGAAGTACTTCCTTACACTGAACCTCAATTTGATTTTCTGTCCTTTATTCTGCCCTCTACAGAAAATGAAAACAGAACAAGGGAATTCCACAGACACAGTGTATATTGTAACAAGGGTTTTTAAAATTTTTTCACACAGTGTATATTGTAACAAGGGTTTTTAAAATTTTTTCCCCCTGTTTACCTTTTCATCTCTCTCTTGAGTTTTGTATTTGAAGATCAAATTTTCCATTGAGCTCTGGCCTTTTCATCGGGAAGGTCTGGAATTCCCTTATTTCACTGAATGTCCATCTCCTTGCCTGGAAAATTATGCTCAGTTTTGCTGAGTAGTTGATCCTTGGTTGTAGTCCAAGATCCTCTGCCTTTTAGAATAGCATATTCCAATTTCTTCTGTCACTTAATGTAGAAGCTGAAAGATCCTGCGTGATCCTGACTGTAGTTCAATGATATTTGAATTGTTTCTTTCTGGCTGCTTGCAGTGTTTTCTCCTTGACCTGATAATTCTGGAATTTGGCTATAATGTTTCTTTGAGTTTTCAATTTGGGATCTCTTTCAGGGGGTGATCAGTGGATTCTTTTGAAGACTATTTTACCCTCTGGTTCTAGGACCTTGGGACATTATTCTTGATGATTTCTTGGAAGATACTGTCCAGGCTCTTTTTTTCATTGTGGCTTTCAGGTAGACCAGTAATTCTTAGATTGTCTCTCCTTGATCTATTTTCCAGGTCAGTTGTTTTTCCAATCAGATATCTTACGTTTTCTTCTGTTTTTTAATTTTTTGGATCTTGTTTGACTGATTCTTGAAGTCTCATAGAGTCATTAGCTTCTACTCGCCCAATTCTAATTTTTAATGTATTGTTTTCTTCCTTTAGCTCCTCTATCTCCTTTTACATTTGGTTGATTTTACTTTTCAATGAGACATTTTCTCCATTTATATTCTGAATCTTCTTAACCATTTCACCGATTTTACTTTTTAAAGATTTGTTTTCATCAGTGAATTTTTTTCCATTTTTCCTACTTTTTCTTTTACCTCTCTAATTTGGTTTTTAAAGTCCTCCTTGAGTTCTTCCAGGAATGCTTTTTGGGCTGGAGACCAGTTTATATTCCCTTTTGAGGTTTCAGATGTAGGTATAGTGTCGATGCTGTCCTCTTCTGAATTGGTATTTTGATCTTCCCTGTCTCCATAATAGGAATCAATGGTCTTTGGCTTTTTAGTGTGTTTTTTTCATGGTGTTTTTTTTACCTCCTGTCTTGTAAAGTGGATCTCTGTTTCTGGGGCTCAGGGGGCTCTGTCCCAAGCTTCTTGTGTTGGGATCTGTAGGCCTGATCACTGGCTTTGTGTGCTATGGCCTCTGGTTTCATGAGGTATGGGGAAGGGGTGGTCTGGCTGCTGGAACTCTCCTCTTCCCTGGGACTGCTCTACAGCATAGGTCATCTCAGCTGTCATCTGTGCTGGTGTCTGCCACTATTCCTGGCTGTGCAAAGGCACATCTGGGGTCCTGGTGTGGATGTTTGCTAGCTCCACCCTCCTGGGGCTCAGTAACTCTCCTTGTTCTGCTGAGGTGGGGCCTGCTGGGACACCTCTCTCCCTGAACTTGTCTCTTTCTGCCACCACAAGAAGGGCCCTTTCCCCAAGTTCTCTTGCTAAAAGACTAACGAAGCCCCACTTCTGGCTCATCTGTTTTTCCCAAGGGAGTATTCTCTGTGTGAGGAAAGGAGGGATGAGAGATGATTTACCTGGCCATAATGGTTCCCGGAAGTTCAAGAAGGCAAGTTTCAAACCTTTAGGTTCTGGGCTGGAGGCTTCCGGGGTAGCTGCTCCCACAGCTGCAGGCTCTGCGCTGGTGTCTCCCATGGCTCCGACAGACTCCCGTCCTGGGCTGAGAGGCCTGGGGCTCGATCACGCTGTAGCCGGTACTTTCACCCTGGGCCTGCTCCTGTTATGGTGTTTCACTCACCCAGCACCCTCCCAGACTGGTGCGCTGGCTGGGTTCCTCTGCTGTTCCAGGTTGGTGTAGTCTGATGCCATTCTGCATGCCTGATGCTCCTGCCGCTCTCTGTCTACTAGTGGCTTCTAATCCTCTCAAATCTGCTCAGATTCACTTTTTTAGATGTATCTGACAGAGTGTATGTTGTAGATTCTCCATCACTATAGATCTTCAAAAATAGCTAGTAATTTTTGTTAGAGACGTTACAGAGGCAAATTCTGTTCAGTAACTGGTTGGCCTAGATGACCTCTGATGATCCCTACTAACTCAGATCCTGTAATTCTTGGAACTGAGAATGAAAAGGGTCCAAGAACACTTGAGGAATGAGGGGGAATGATGCCCCAATTTCTTTGGAGAATGGCTGAAACAACAGATCTGGAGTGAATAGCCTATGAGAGCCAATGTGTTAAAGAAAGACCATACAGTGAGGTACCAAATCTGGTTGCAGACTGTGGTTATAGTGGTAATTGGAGTGAGGTTGATGGTATCAAGTAAGGCCACAGACACTGGCATAGAGTCATTTTTTTTGGAGAGGGGAGAGAAAGGGGATACTCCATTGACAAGTCTGGTAGTGCAACAGTCACTCATAGACCTCATCCCAGTGCTGATCAGTATAGAAGCTTTCACTTATCCTATTTTCTGAACTGGGCTTAATCACCTCTTCTTAAGGACCCCAATGTCTTCTGCCACTGGGGCTCCCCATGTTAGTGCCTGATCTAGTGTAGATGCTGGATCACCTTTTGTGTTGCAATAGCTCAGAACCCCTGAACTTCAGCAGTATACTAATTTCAGCTTCCCTAACTAGAAGGGAATACTGACCTATGCCTGCTCTACCCCTTCCCACCAAGGGAATCGATTTCTACCAAAGAGGAGAAAGTCCTAATGGACTTTGGGACTCAGGTTTCACTTAAAAGGCCTTTGGTAGTACAAGGTGAAAGTATCTATAAGTGGAGAATACCAGATTTTCCAATATTGTCTATTTCTTAAGCTTCAAGGTGGGAGGTAGTCATGAGCTAAGAGAAATGTGGTAATCATCTCCTTTTCCCTGAAGTCGATCTGAGTCTGTTTTGCTACAGGTATGTCTGGTATAAGGATTATAGTAGCATATTGCTATTTTAGAGTTTTAATTTTTAATAAGTTTAAAGTATAGTCTTCTTTCAAATAGGCATCTCTAATCAAGCAGGGCTCTACTCTTAGCTCTGTGGGAAAACTCCCAAAAGTGAGAGCACCTTTTTAAAATGTGAAGCCCAAAGAAAATGTATATTCAGTAGAATCTGGCTATTTGTAAAGTATCTCCTCTCCCTATAGAAATCATATATAGGATCGACACAAATAGACTAAGCCTCTTTCCATGTTCAGAAGAAGTTCCCAGTGCATAAAACTGGAGGGAAGAATAATCAGTGCATGGGACCCCAAGAGAAAAGCTGTATTTTAGGAAACATTGAAATAATGGCTAAATATCTGCGTAAAAGTAGTTAAAGGAGAGAGGGGAAGAGAGAAAATATTCTTGGATGATTATAAAATATATCTTATTTACCTGGGAGATTTTACAGCATATTGGGTAGATTTTTTAAAAAAACTGGTCTTAATTACCCCAGAGACCAGAATTCCATATGAGGTAAATATGTTTTTAGATAGTTTTATAAAATGCCTATAATTTACTCAAGAAAAAAAGGACTGTGTCCTCTGGAACCAATCTGGCCTCATAGGTAAATATAAATTTAAGTAGATTCTTAAGAAGCATATTATGTACAGTGCCTGATGGACTGAAATGTCTTTGAAGACGCTGGAAAGGTCTATCAGTTAAGTATATATTAGAAATGTATTGAAAAAAATGCATCATTTTCTCAGTGGACTATAATTGGCTATGCATAGTAAAAATCCTTATTTTAAAAAATGTATTCTGTAGCCACCTATTTTAACCCTCAATAACTATTCCATTTTACTTTTTTCCCCCAAAATCAAGATGCTAAACAACATAAGTGAAATTGATGGAAATGAAATGCATGATAGATGTCATGCTACAATTTACAACTCTTTCAAAGTTTTTTTTTTCTCCTTTCTGTTAATGTAGATATAATCACTAGCCACAGGTGGAATGTTAAAGAAGACATAGAAACAACATTCTGCCTCACTTGCAGAGAACTGATGGTTTCAGGACGGCTCAGCTACACTTAAACTTTTAAAATGTTTCCTTTTCATTATCCAGGAAGAATTTCCAACCTTAAACTTAATCCATCAAAAATAGCCCTGGAACGATGAGTTTTCCCTTAATACAGACCATTTAAGCATTAGTTTTGTGGATGATCCTTTACTTACTACAGTTTATTTTCTTGGAAAATCCAGTTAAACCATTTGGGAAGGAACAGTTTGGGTTTCTTAGGGAGGAGCTGTCCATTGTGAGGTAGTGTCAATTGTTGCTTTGGGAGATAATGAGGTAGGCATCAATGGAGGTAGCTTTCTAGCTTAGTGGAGATGAGGGAGAGCTGAAGGATAGGACTGCACTTTAAAATATCCATATGTAGTTGCTATTTTGGTCCTGACTCTTTGAACTTATTTCCAAGTGATCTTGAACTTGGTTATGATCCTGGTTTTTATCTCAGTCCTTGCTTTACATCGCTACTGCTTCTGGCCCTTTCTAGCTCCAAGACATGTCTACCCAGCCACTGATCTCTGCTTACTCATACCATATTTCTGACCAGTACTTTCCTTCTCTGTTAAATGGGAATGATGATATTTGCTTACCATATATAATAAAACTGAGGAAAATGCTTCATAGATCCAATGCAAAAGGGTTTATCACTATAAGCTGTTGTATTATAAGAGACACGAAGTTATTGCTTTCAAAATGTTCATAATCTGGTTGAAGAGACAAGATACAGATATCAACAATTAACTGCACATATATACAAAGAAGAGAAAATCATGGGTAGGCATAAGACTATGTTTGATTAACAGTTGAGTGGCACAGGTGACAAATATTATGTGCTCAGAAGAGGAAGTAAATCATGGAAGGCTTCTTTGATGAAGTAGAACTTGAGACAAACCCAGAAGGTTGCATAAGATTTGCATAAACAGAAGGGAGGTAGGTAGGGCTTTACAAGTAGGCGGGATAGTAGGAGTAAAAAGGTGGGGAAGGACTGGAGTGGGGCAGTGACAAGGAAGAGGTGAATGTAAAAGATGCTGTGAAGGCAAAACTCACAGGAATGTGATGACACAAAGCAAGTATTCAATTAATATCATGTTTGTTGAAGGAAGGTAGGAAGATATAGATAACATTGAGGTGAAAGAGAGAGGATGAGTTCTCCAAGGGAGAATATAAAGAGGAAGAATAAAAAGAAGGGAGCTGAATCCTTTTGAGCACCCAATTAGTAGATAGAGGAAAAGTGGGGCCATTAAAAAAGAAAAAGAAGGAACACTGAGAGATAAAAGGTAGTGTGGTCTCAGGACGGCCAAGGAAGGAGAGATTTTTTTCAATAAGATAGGGATGGTTTATAGCATTGACAGAGTGTTGCAGAAAGGTAAAAGAATGGGGAATTACCATCCAATTTAGTAATTAGGAAATTGTGAGAAATTTTTAATGTTGCAGTTTTAAAAGAGCATTTGGGGCAGCTAGGTGATACAATAAATAGAACACCAGCATTGGAGTCAAGAGGACCTGAGTTCAAAACTGGCCTCAGATACTTACTAGCTGTGTGACCCTGGGGAAGTCACTTAACCCTGATTGCCTCCAAAAATAAATAGACAGAGAGAGAGACAGATGGATAGATAAATGAAATAAAAATTTTTAAAAAGAGCATTGCAGAAATTTAATGTAAGGCATTAAGAGGGTCAACAGGTGGAAAGAAGTTGGAGGCAACAAGTATGCTCACAGGTTTCAGACATTTTGAGGTGAGCAGGATGAAGAAAACAGTTGACTGTTTCCTCCTAAAATTTTTATAAACAGTTTACCCAGGCACTTATTTTAAACTGACTTAATATTTAACAAATAAACTGACGAGCAAAGCACCAAAAATGATCTGGAAAACAAGGAGAGGAATAACATCTTGTTTTAAATTATCAGTTTTTCAGTTTCTTATAGTACTCACATGAGAAGAAGGAGAAGCAAATATTGATAAATAACAAAATGAATCACTCTGATGAGAAATAGGTTTATTTATTTCCCATCTGCACACTTATCTTTCACCTGTGCTCTGACTTCTAATTCAATGGTTCATTTTGTCATATAGCTTTACTGAATCACATAATTTCCACATTGTAAAGGACCTCAGAGGTGGTTAGAGTCAACCTATAGCTGACCAAAAATCTCTACAACATCCCTAGACTCTTTGTGAAGCAGTTAGGTGGCACAGAGTAAGAAGATCTTAGTGTAGATCTGGCCTCAGATACTTACTAGATATGTAACCCTAGGCAAATTTAATCTCTTTCCGCCTCAGTTTCCTCAAGGATAAAATAGGGAAAATAATAGCATCTACCTCTCAGGGTTGTTGTGAAGATAAGATGAGGTATTTGGAAAGTACAATTTTTAAAGTGCTTTATAAATTATTATTATTATTATTATTATTATTATTATTAACTTTAATGGAGCTACTACTCTGTGAAGCAGACCATTCTACTTACAGACAGTTTTAACTGTTAGGAAATTTTTTCCTCACAGAGTCAAAATGTTTCTCTCTCTCTCCTTCTCTCTCTCTCTCTTTCCCTCTCTCTTTCTCTGTCCTTGTCTCTCTTTCTGTCTCTGACTATACGTCTCTCTATATGTTTCTCCATATGTCTCTCTGTATCTCTGTCTTTGTCCCTACTTCTCTGTTGCTCACTGTCTCTCTCATTGTCTGTCTCCCATTTTGACCAATTATTCCTAGTTTTCCCCTCCATCCAATATCCTTCCTTAAGTGAGGCACTTAGGACTGAACTCAATATTCCAGCTATGGTGTGACTAGGGCAGAGAATAATGAAACTATAACTTCCCTTATTCTGAATAATAACCTCTTTTTATATAGCTTGAGATGAGGTCAACTTTTTTAGCTTCCATGTTTCACCATTGACTCATTGGACTTGAAGTCAACTAAAACACCTCTTTCACTCAAAACTATTGTCTATTTTTTTCTATTTTTGTTTATTTCTATGGTTCTTCATTTATTTTTCTAATTCAAATTAGGACTTTATTTCTATTAATTTAATCTTATCAGATTTGAAGTCCAACTTTGTCATCCAATACCTTAGCTATCCTTTCTAACTTCTTGTTATCTGCAGGTTAAATAAGTATTCCATTTATGTCTTCATCTAAATTGTTAATAAACATGCTATAGGATTTTTTGTAGCATCAAAAAACTAGAAACAGCACTGGTGCTCTTTGAAAGGGGAATGGCTGTATAAATTTTGGTATATCAATATAATTGTTATGATTGCACTATAATAAATCACAAATATGAGAAATTTAGAGAAATATGGGAAGAACTGTATGAATTAATACAAAGTAAGCAGAAACAGGAGAATGACATTCACAAAGGAGAACAACATTAAAAGGCAATTAAACTCTGATTAATTTCAATGACCAATTTTGATCACAGAGAACTGATAATAAAACTGATCATGATTCTTTCAACAGAGATGTGGAAGATGGCAGCTGTACACAGCCATTCCCCAATGATGCAGGTGAGAGTTGAATGGGGGTAGATTAGGCTGACTTGTATTTGGTGACTCAAAGCTGCCATGTGACACAAAAGTCAACCTTTCCAAAGCCATTATTCATCTGATGACGCTATATGGCTATGAATCATAGAACAACGTTGTTTCCAAAGAATCAAAATTATAAGTGCCCCAAAGGACAATGCACAAATTTTAGTGGGCTGCAGAATATTATGAATAATAACTGTACGTATGACATGAGGCAAAATGGATCATCAAGTATACGACTAGAAAAGGGCCAATCATGTAGTGAGGATAATAGATGACCTAATGTTTTATGGGTCAAAATTCCTGGAGGAAGGACTTTATCCTGTTATATAGATCCTCCATATGGAATGTATATGTCAATTATCTGTGCAAGGATATGAACAAAAACCACAGAAGGAGAAGGCCTGAAATAATTGTAATCTGCACTGATAGCAGGTGTGCACTCACATAGATGAAATCTAAGTATTAAATCAATCAATAAACATTTAAGCCCTTAAATGTTACGTGCTATATTAAATACTTAATAAAAATAATATCAATAACAGTTCAGAGTTTGGAGACTATTTTATATCAATTATGCATTCATTTGGTCATAAATGCATTTAATTAATTGTAATGTATAAATTAACATAGTAATAACTCCCACCAAGTTCCCATGAATGATTTCTGTTATTGGCTGAAAATCTTATGTGTCAATAATACTTATTATGGCATGACTTACAAATTATTTGTAAGGCTGGACATATTTTGATTGTTTAAAAGCTACCTAATCACTCAGAAATTTTAAAAAGTGAATTCGACACTTCAAAGACAATCAGAACTTATTCTCAGGGGCTAATGTCTTTTTGAACTTAGTGACTACTGACCCAATAGCCCATATTAGTCTAATATGACTGCATTAGTACCATTTCTATTCTAGATTTATTTGCATGAAAGGCTTTATAACATTTATTTCTTTATTTATTCTGAACCTATGATGTCAGTATTGTAGGGCGCTTGCTGGGAACAAATATTCTGTGATTTGGATTCTTAGAGAGTTGTCTGGGGCACTGAGAAGTTAAATGACTTTCCTAGGGTCATAGAGCCAGAATGTGAAAGAGGAGGGGCTGGAGCTCAGGTCTTCCTGACCCAAAGACCAGTACACTATCCAAGGCACCATTTTGCCATTTAGATTTTTTTGCTTCAGAAACAAAACAGCTCATCATAGCATATGTTCAGAAAGTCACAATGTCATCATTATGAGGGTGAAATTATATTCATTATATCACCATAATTACAAAAACAAACATTCTTAGACCACCATTATCCCAATCTCCTATAAAAAAGCAATTCTTGAAATGTAGAAGCTGAAACAAGTAGCACCTAAATTCTAACCTTTCTTTAATTTTTCTGACACAATTGAAACCTAGAGATCAAGAAAAGGTTCCAGAATATACACTATTTTAATTTGTTTTAAAAGGTCACTGATGAGTGGGAAAAGCCCATTTCCAGAATCTTTGTTTTCAGGATGAATTATTAACTGTTAAAAGCCTGAGCTTGTAATGAAGGTATTGACGTGAACAGAGTTGTGAGGGAAACCACAAAGTTTTTTTACTGACAAATGCACATTCATCTTGGGACAAATGCTGATGAAAATATGACTATCTATCCATTGGCAAGACATATCTATCTAGATTAGTTGAATGTAAGCTCCTTGTGGGCAAGAACTGCTTTATATTTGCATGTGTACCTCCAGTGACTAGTCCATAGCGAATGCCTGATAAATGCTTGAGGATCAATAAATCTAAAATGCTTCCCATAATTAAGTCACTAATTGCATTTACTCACTGAGATCGCACATCAGGAATAGCACTGAGGGGTAAGATAAGGGGCATCAAAATGAAAGATTTCAGTTTTATGATTTTTTCATATATTAAAATCCCTGCCCCAGTAGATTCAGGAAAGAGTTTCAGTATTATTTCTACCTACACTTTAAGTGCTGCTGTCATTATTTAAACTTTTACTTGTGGAGTATTTGAAGGCCAAAAAAGAACATGCCTGAATTTAATTTCTAGTGACAGCTAATACAGTGCATTAAAGGTGTAATACCACACATATGGTAGTTATATATAGATAAATAGTCACATTAAAAGGAGTTATAACATTCCTAAGACATCCTATGTCTCAAACATTTTTAAAAGCAAATCTGCAGCACAACTTATCTTAAATTATTTTAATTGGTTTTGAGAAGATTTCAGATTAAGCGACGAGGTTCTGACTTTTACTGATTATAACAGAGAAACAAAAGATTAACATTTTGTTAGAAGCTGCATGGCCTAATGGATAGAGAGCAAGACTGAAAGCCAGCAAGGTGTGGGTTCAAGTCCTGCCTCTGACATGTATGGGTTTTATCACCTTGGACTCTATAAGAGCCTTGGCAACTTTATGTGTATAAATTGGAGAGAAGTTGCCTGTCTTCTCTGAGGCAGCTAGGTGGCACAGCGGATAGAATGCTGAACCTGAGTAAAAAAACCTGAGTACAAATCCAGTCTCAGATATTTACTGGGCAAGTCACTTAATCTCTGTCTGCCACATATTGCTCAACTCTAAACAGGATAATAACACCTACCTCCCAGGGTCGTTAGAAGTATTAAATAAGATAATACTTATAAAGCACTATATAAGAGCTAGCAATAATAATGATGATGATGACTATGATGATGATGATGACCTGTATCAGGATAGGGAGTTTTCTATACCAAAGACGTCATAGGTCCAGTTTTTATCCCTGTCCTGTCATCATATCAGCTCCTAAGAAGATTATCTCACACCCAAAATTACCCATTATTTATGAATTTCATATTTGTATGAAATTTGTATAGACAAGCAGTTTGGCTTACCTTAAAACCAGGAAGACTTGTGTTTAAATCCTGATTCATCACTAGGATAGTAAGTCACTTAACCTTAGTGCTCTATACCAGGCCTCCAGGCCAAATCCAAACTGCTGACTACTTTTGTACCCAACTAAGACCTATTTTTACATTTTAAAATAAAGTTTTATTTTATTTAAGAATTTGTAACCCCAGTCCCCAAACCCATCGGTATGGGACTCTCTCCTTATTGGTGGATATGTTCTGTCTTATGTGAGGGGTGGGGCAGAGTCAGTGAGATCAGGAGAGCTGTGGCCTTTTTCAGTCTTCTTTGAGTCTTTCTGGGTGCTTCTGGACTTCAGCTTTGAGAAGGAAGAAGGAAGAGGCTAACCCCATTTCCGATTGCTGAAGAAAAGACTGGGAAGATGAGAGGAGCCAGCAGTTTCTACCATGTCCCTATCCCTAATTTGCTACCTTAGAGACTTCAGGGCGTTTCCCCTTAGGTGAGATCTAGAATTCTTTCTCTTGGTTGAGTTGAATTATCTTGCTCCCAATGGAAGAGCTCCTTCATTCTGCATTGTCTAGTATATAGTCTCCTATGTATACTTCCTTTGATTTCTGCTTTGTTATGATTTGGATCAATGTGTTTCTTTGTTATTCACTAGTTATGTTCATTCTGGAACTGGTATTTGGTGGGAAGAGAGTCAAACTTTGGATATAGAGTTGGGAGTCTTGCTTCTTTCCAATAATGAGAAAGAGCAGTCAGAGATTAGATTGAACCCGATCATATTCCCCAGACTAATAATATCTAAGGGAGAAGAGAGATATAATCCTATCCTGGTACCCTTCTACCTGAGGAAAGCAGAGTGGCCTTGGACCCTAACTTCCTATTCCATCTCCTGACAACAATTAAAGTCTCCCTTGGAGAAAAGTGATGGGGAAAAGAGGCTAGTGATGTCTATTCTTTCTCCTTTGGAGCTATCCAATGACCCCACAACCCACCCCACCTCCTTCTCCCCACCCCCACCCCCATGTTACATGTGGGAGAACAGCTCTTGAAACTTATGGGACTTGCCACATGTCCTCCTTCCTTACACTTGAGGGCTATATACACATGGACCCTTCTTCACATGTGAGCTGTCTCATGATATGTGGAGTAATGTGAGCCCTCTCTCATTACAAACATAAAAACCATTCTTACCTCCCCAGCTGTATGAAAACAGACTGGATTTGATCTTTGGGCAATAATTTGTGAACCCTTGCTCTATACATTTTTCTAAGATGGTAAGTTGGTAAAAAGGTGTTGACCTGCATTGGAAGGTGTCTTCTCACCAAGGAAAAGATATTTTCTCATTTGGGAGTTCCTCAAATCAATGAAATCACAGATCCAGTCTCTAGACCTATATTGTGTGTGTGTGTGTGTGTGTGTGTGTGTGTTGTTTCTCCTGACAGAATGTAAGCTCCTTGAGGGGAGGGGCTATTTAATTTTTTTTCTCTGAATCTCATGTAATATAGTACCTGGCATATGGTAGATGTTCGTTAAGTGCTTGTTAATTATTTAAATGCCATTAACTAACAGCTAAAGTTGTTTTCACACGTTATTCTTCTAATAAATAGAGCTAATGCAAAATGTCTTTTTGTTCTTCCTTCAACTGTTTTGACTTGTCCAAAAAGAAAGAGAAAAAATGAGTGATGAGGTCTGACTACGTAACAATGATTTTACTGTTGTGATTTTTTAAAGTATGAAAATAATCCAGTTACATTCTTTAGCTCGATTACTTACAAATAACTTATCTGTAAAATCAAGTAAATCTGTCGGTTGTGCAAGTTTATTTTTCCATGTGCTATCTAGAGATAAGCAGGCCTGTAATATTAGATTTCCACTGACATAATTGTGCATGAATTCTGATCTGATGTGGTATTACATGGTGCAAAAGGTGACACGTTTTCTCTAATACAGCCCATTAGAAAGGCAAAGAAATTGCCAAAGTATGAAATCTGAGGACCCTGATTCAAGAAGTGAGGGACTCGGAGGTCAGCTGAATGGAAAAGTAACTTGTTCAACTACCCCAGGCACTAAACGCTGTGACAAGCAAACCTAATATCCACTGTAGTGACTCAGTTAGACAATCAATAAAAACATTACATTATCAGACAGCTACAGCTGTATGTTAGTTTATCATATTGCCTTTTCTGTCCCCCAAATGTTCAAGCTTGCATTTAGTAGTGATCACAGAAATGATAAAGATACCATCTCTATTCTCCAAATACAGCCAATTAAAATACATTGCTTATATACAATTACCAAGAAACTGTGTTTTTCTGTATAACACTGCCAGTTGCAATTTCAAAGTCTAAAGTCCAATAAAATGCTGCTTCTCTGCAGTAAAGCAGGAGTGAATGAAAGGAAATCTAGAAAGGACCCCTTTTCCAGGCCACAGTTCCTAAACTGTTATTTTTTAGAAATGTTAATGGTCTTCTGAATTTCAATTTGTCAGCCTGAACACTAGGAAAAAGCAGAACTGAACTGTTTGCCATTTCAAGTTTACTTTTTTAAAGTGATAAAAATATGATTTAAGCTAGGGCCTTTAATGCTATAGAACAATAAATACAAATGCAACCAAAACAGAAATGTTCTAAAAGCTTTTGCATTCTGCTTACCCGAGGGTTCCAATCACACCGTTTGGCCTTTCTTTGCTGACAGCCAGCAAAAGAAGGCTTCTATTTAAGGTGCAGGTGACCTTAAGAGGCACAATATAGACATCTTTATTTGATTAACATATATGTGAACCAGGGGTGCAACATGTTAATTGAAAGTCCAGGATTTGGAAGTGGAAGGCAATTGCCAAAGGTTGCTGAAATTCTAAGGGGGTTTTCTCCAAAAGAGGGTTCAGCTGAAGACAAGAAATGGAACTACTTCAACTCCACAATTTAAGCTTGGGAAGGATGCTGTTGGGAAGCTCTCGTTGATTGGCCAGTGATAGGTCCCAGTCCAAGCCTCACTTAGTCATTGTTTGGGCTCTGAGGGCTCAGAGTGAGTGTAAATAGCAATATTTCTGGTTTGGCCAGAAACCCTGAGAGTCTTCCCCTACCAGATTAATTTTGTTTTTTAACTAGATAAAAGAGGCCATTCTTTGCCTCATTTCTTATCTAGCCTTAATCACTGAATGGGCTATGTCTCAGTCAAAGCGAGACCTGGGAAAGACCTTAACATAAAAAGGCTGAGGTCCCCCACTGCATTTGGGGCCATCTCCAGTCATCCTGATCTATATCTTGCCACTGGATTGAGATGGCTCTGGAGGAGAAAGTGAGGCTGGTGACTTTGCACAGCCCTGCCTCACAAATCCAATTCACTTTCAAGTCATGGCATCACCTCCCTGACGTCTTAGTCCTCGGACAAACAAGGAATGAACAAATGAGAAAATATGAGTCAGCTCCTTGGAGCTGTCTTCCTCCTACAAGATGTCCTTCTCTGCCTGATAATTACTTTCCTTTCCTCTGTTTCTTAGGAGAAAGGAAAGAAGGAAGGAAGGAAGGGAGGGAGGGAGGAACAGAGGGACAGAGGGAAGGAAAGAGGAGTTGAAGATGGTAAGGAAGAAGGCAAAGAAGGTGGGGAGGAGTGGAGGAAGGAGGGAAGGAAGGAAGAAAGAAGAGAAGGAAGGAAAGAAGAAAGAAGAGAAGGAAGAAAGGAAAGAAGGAAGAGGAGAAGAAAGAAAAAGGAGGGAGGGTGCAAAGGGAGGAAAAAAATGAAGGGGGGAAGAAAAGAGGGAATGAGGGAAGGAGGAAAGGAAGAAAGGGAAGAAGGAAGGAGAGAGAGAAGGAAGGGAAGAGAGAAGGAGGGAAGGAAGGAGGAAAGGAAGGAAGGAAAGAAAGAAGGAAGTAGACAGGGAGGAAAGAATGTAAGAAAGGAAGGAGAGAAGAAAAGAAGGATGAGGCTGGGAAGGGAGGAAAGAGGGAGGGAAAGAAAGAGGAAAGTAAGGAAGAAAGAAGAGAAGGAAGGAGGGAAGAAAGGAATAGAGGATGGAGGGAGGGAAGAAAGGAAAGGAAGGAGGGAAGGAAAGAAGGAAGAGAGGAAAGGATGGAAGAAAGAAGGGAAGGAGGGAGGGAACTAAGGAAGGAAATAAGCATTTATAAACACCTACTATGTGCCAGGCATTGTGCTAAGCACTTAACAATGAATATATCATTTGATCCTTACAACAACACTGGGAGGTAGGTGCTGTTATTATCCCTACTTTATAGCTGAGGAATCTGAGGCAGACAGGTTAAATGACTTGCCCAGGGTCACATAGCTAGGAAGTGTCTAAGGCCAGATCTGAAGTAAAGTCTTCCTGACTCCAATCCACTGCATTACTGATTTGCTCCTAGTTTCTTTATCTTCTTTCATTATCTGTCTTAGGTACCACATCCTAACTGAAGTCTTTCCCTCTCCTCCTAGAGTTGTTAGTCCTCAAATCCTCCTCAAATTCCCTTGTTTAGCTACCTATGTGTTGTTTTCTCAAACTCCTCTCTCACCCTCTACCCCCATAATACAAGTCAGCTCTTTGAGAATAAGGATTATTTATCTTTTTTTCTTTCTATTCCCAATGCTTTGCATAGGAGCCTGGCACATACAAGGTATTTAAAAATGTTTGCTGAGTTGAATTAAATACATATTCTCTTATGAAGCCCCCTTTGAAATTTTTAAAAAATGTAATTTGTCTCAGAATTCATTTTACAGTCATTGTAGGAGTGCATTATGGTGGAGCAACGGATAGAGTGCTGGAACTGGAGTAAGGAAGACCTGAATTCAAATCCAACTTCAGATACGTACTAGCTGTATGACCCTGGGTAAGTCATTTAACTTCTGCTTGCCTCAGTTTCCTCATCTGTAAAATAGGGATAATAACAGCACCTACCTCTCAAAGTCATTGTGAAGGTCAAATGGTAAATTGCTTTCCAAACCTTAAAGCACTACATACATGCTAGCTACCACCATCATCATCATCATCATCATCATCCTTGTTAATGTTAAAGAAATTCAGGACCATAGAAAGATAGATCCTTACCACCCTAATGCTTTCAATGACTGTGTGATCTTGGGTCAGCAACTTCATTTTTCTGGATCTCATTTTACACAGGATTTCTCATGCTTAAAGGGAGAGCATCTGACTTAAGATTATCTCTAAGGTTGGTTTTTTAACAAATATCTCTGATTCCTTTTTCATCTCCTCAATTATCTTCACATCCCTTTACTTCTTTAAGGACATGCATCCTCAGCCTGCTTCTTCTATTCTAGTCTCAGCTCCATGTTACCGAGCACTGTGCCTTCTCATCCTCATATACTGAAGACTTGTGCTCTCAAATTCAAGGCCCTGCTTTCATCCACCCCAAAGTGTGTCACTCTATTTAGCAGAAGAAAAGGATATACTGCCCCTAGAGATTTTCAGGAGAAAACTAATGCCAGCTTCCTTAGCGGCTCAAATTATTACAGTGTCCCTATTGTAGGGGCTAATCAATCTTAGATAATGGGAACCTGTTATGACCCAGGATAGTACTGAATATCAAGACATGTATTTTTCCCTTTCTAGAGAGAAATCCGGAGGCATTAAAAGGTAGGGACAAAAAAATCCCTTTTTAATATCAAGACTCATATTTCACATTAAATAACAAAGATGGGTCTATGTAAATCATATTATGACACTTTTTAAGAGGCCAAAACATTATTCTCCTCATGACCCCCAATATTGTTTATAGAGAGCTAAGGCAGAATGGAACCAATTCCATGCAAGTCAACCAAGAAACTTAAATTTGTAAATTGAAAGACCTCCCTAATATGAGGTGTTCCAGATTTAATTAAATAATAGCAATTTGGAAAAATATTTTACCACATAAACTTAGCAGAGCAGTTAACATGTAAATACGCTCCCAAAGTAAAAAAAAAAATTAAAGGTACTTCATGTTGCCCAAGTGTGAAGGAGAAATTACTGGTAAAATATGAAGCAGAATATTAGTTCACTAGTTCAAGCAACAGCAATACTTGCAGATACAATATCTTAGATTATACACATTTGACTTACATATATTTCAAGATTTCCCAATTACTTTAGAAAGCATGTCAAATTTTTTGTAGCTATTTACACAATTTGGAGCTTGACTAATCTGGTTAATTTATATAGATTTAGAAGACCTATGAAATACTTTCAAGAGGCAAAAAGGTACAAATGAGAACATTGACTATTATACTGCTTTGCTGAAATGCTGCTATATATGCCAGTAATATTAGCAGTTTGCTCCTAATTTAATTTTTAAAAAAATCGGATTGTGGTTAAACCAATGTGTCAATGTATTCTTAACCAATTTTGATTAAAGAATTTTGTCAATATGAGAAACAAACAAAAAAAAAGACCTCCCTTCAGCAAAGAGTTAAGGTTAAGTCAGTTTAGGGAGATTGTATTGTTAATGTAACTTCTGTTTATATTTTCTCTGAAGTTCAGGGTGCTGACTTTTCCCCTGAACTAAGTGAATAATAGATATGTTTAATTAAAGTAAGATTGTTGACCCCTTTAAAGTTACTTTCCTTTAGAAAAGCAGATCAAAGAATTTGTGCTAGCAGCCCTCCTGTGTGCTGGTGTTATTGGTCTTACACACAGCAGATGCAAGTAACACTGTTGTTACAGAGGCCCAATCTAGCATTCTGGTAACTTTGGAAGGTACAATGTTCTGCTAGCATGGTAGCAAAAGGTGGAGTCATCAGTGAAAAATAAAGGTAATTGGGACCTTTAAAAATACTCCTCCCTACTATCAAATGCCAGAGGATTGAGTGGGTACTGTTGCTGGATCCCTCATTTGCTTAGATTATGCTTATGATTTCTTTTTCTTGTGGATTTTGAATTTGAATTTTGAAATTCAATTCTTACTCCTTGATGTCTTGACCTGTATATGAATTGGATTTAAGTGAGGCAGATCACACAAAACTGTCAACCTCACTCTCTCTTCCAGAGTCACCAAAGTCCAGTGGCAAGACAAAAGTCAAGATGACTGAAAATGACCAGGGATGCAGTGGATGACCTTGGAACTTTTGATGTCTGACCAAGCTCTAAGTGCTCCACAATGCCTGTTTCAGCCACCTTCATGGCCAGCAGAATAAGTTGTTCTCATCTGCCTTTCTTTGAAGGAGAAGAGGGAGGAGTCTTAATGCTGCTGGTAGAAATACATGGACAACCATAGTCACCTAATTTTTTTTTTCCATAACGGATCACAGTATCATGGACTTAGAGGCAGAAGGATCCTTAGGGATAATAGTGCTATAGTTCCTGGATTCAAGTTCCAACAAATATACCACCTTCTACAGGAAGCCTTCCTCAACCCCTCTAGTACCTTCCCTCTGTGAATTCTTATTTATCCTGCATATAGTGTTGTTTACACGTGATCTCCCCCATTAGACTGTAAGCTCCTTGAGGGAAGAGATCATTTTTTGCTTCTTTTTTGCATCCCCAATGCTGAGCACAGTGCCTGGCACATGGTAAGCAATTGATAAATGCTTACTGAATGATTGATTTACAGATCTCAACAGAGCACATTTATGCTGTTCCATCTTGGATGGAACTAGCCTGAGATCCAAATCCTTTTAGATATAGCTTAGGTTTTTTTAAATTTTATTTTAAAGAATTTCCTTTCTTTATCCTTTCCATACCTTCTCTCCTCTAATCCTTCATCTCTTTTACTCCAGTGAGACTGTTTTATTTAACATAACTGGAAAATGCTACTTTGTCAGATTAAAATCTTTCCTATCACATATTTTAATTATCTCTTTCCATGCACTCATGGTCTACTTGAGATGCACAGACGTATGCATCTAGGGCATGTTAGATACACCATTATGAACATGTTTGGGGATTGAGAATTTAATCAGTGAACACAGACTTCAAGAATTAAAGCATAAGAAAGACCTGTATATATTTACTATGTATACACACACAGGTTTTTTTAGGCAACTCAGATACATTCCATGACAATATCTACTTATCTTGAAGCATAGCAACCTTGACATAGTGGCCAAAGAAACAGTAGAGGCACCATGAACATAAAAACCAGAGCACTTTAATATCATTTCTCAACAAACATGGTTAAAATACCATGTCTTTGAATGGATGCTTTTTTTCCTAAGGAGAGCCTGCATTCTATCTTTGGTTTCCTGAAATCACAGCTGGATCTTATTACAGGCCAAGTAAGAAGCTCCATGGAAAGCATGCCTAAACCTTTAAAGCTACAAAAAGAAAATTGATCTTCATTAATTAGATGTATAGATTATATAGATTGACCACTGTGTTATTATATAACACTGTGAAAAATGCCATTTTATGGTTTGTTGCTAGCTTTGCTCTAGGTAATTTAGCTAAGCCTTATTTGCTAACATATTTCACTAACCACAGAGGCAAGGTTAGGAGCCAGGTCAAAAATCACATCAAACTGTGAATCTGTGATTGGTGGAGGACACTGTACATTCAGAGGATGGTCTAGAACATGCAGCATTGAGAACACAGCCGTTATCTCTTTGTAACATTTAATACACAACAAATGTCATCTACGACAGAGCTTAATAGAGTAGTACTGCATAACACTGATAAGTGAAAATATTAACAACTGCATGGTTCATTATTGAATAATCAATCCTAATGGCTTAATAACAGTAAACCCGAGACCTGTCATTTTAAGCCCTGACTTTTGCCTTTATGGAGACCTCAGAGCTAGATCCACCGAGAAGAGACTCCATGTCAGGTTTGAGTAAATACAAAAAAAAGCAACAAAAGATGCACGTCATGATGAGCCTGAGGATGTAGATCCTCACCTGAATAGCGATCAGCGGCTTTAATGAAAAGCAGGTTTAAAGAGAAATGTTAAAATAAGGCAATCTAGGAGAAGATCTGAGGGTGTAGGCTAACACCAGAGAAGGCTAAGCTTCACCAATCTTGACCAAAGCCTTCTGAGGTACCAAAGTCAGTGTTGATTGCAAGGATGTGACAATGTTATTATTTTAGCTAATTAAAGTCTTTAATCTGCTTGACTCCCTTATAGACTTAACTGCGTGGTTTGTAGAGGGACAGTGAGGAAAAGCGCTCCAAGTCTTTTTCCAAAGAAACTACTTCAACTTATGACCATGGCGACCTTGTCAAGTAGCCAGTGACTTGCACTTTCATTGTGAGTAAGTGACTAATATCTATGCTGCTTCTAAAGAAAGACACTTTTCATAATCGCCCAACAATCTGCTAAGTAAAAACATATGGATGGGCTTAGGCAAAGCCTGCCAGGGGTCTTTGCTGAATGGAAAACAGGTGCTCTAGTTTCGTGCCATGTAATACCCCATTTACCCCCAAGTCCAAAGGTTACAGGACTAATAGCTGCCTTGTGGTAATCAAGGAAAGCTAAGACACTAGCCATGGTGAAACATCTGGGACATATTTTACATACTTGCAACATATGCTTCAGGTTCAATTAAAGTGAGGCTTTGGCACATTTATTAATCTTTTTTACTTTTATCCTATAAGAGAACCCACTGACCTGACCTTCCTATTATACCATATGAGAAAACAGGAATAATGAGAACTGGAGGTCAGTACCTGCTGGTATGGCAAAGACACATTTGTTTTCACACACACACACACACACACACACACAAAATTCCATTACGCCTGGCTTCACACTCAAACTTTAGACTGAAGAACCAATCAATGTTTTAAAGTAGGAAATTGCCCTGCCACCACTGGAACACACTAACATCTAAACTGTGCAGCGTTTAGTGGTGCATAATCTGGCCAAGAGACGGAAGCTGGTAAATGGGAACTTGAAGGATCCTTTCCATATTTCCATTTTTTAAATAATAAAAACCCCCATAGTTTAAAAAGTCCATGCAAAAGATTTTATCTCCTATTATTCAAGCACTTATAAATCTATTGTAAATGATCAGCTTTGCCATTTTCCTTTTGTGCAGGATATGATTTTTATGCCACAAATTGCATTATAAGAGCTTAAAAAAAACCTTTCATATTACTGAAAAAAGGGCTGGGATTTATGAAAATCAAATGGCATTCATTTCATATGGAAAATACACTCTTCTTCCGCCCCCTATAAAAATATAGTTGAATTTACACAGTAATTTAAGCAGTCCTTTTCAAACAACTTTAGTAAGTAGATCAGAAAGTGTATCAGAATCAAGGGTCTGACTTTGAGGCTAGATTAGGATGAGGATGAACACTAGATTAGGATGGACACAGCTCCAGGGATTTGCTGTGTTTTTCCTAACCTGGTAGGTTTTTGCTTTAGAACTACATTTCGGTGAGCTGGTTCAAAAGAAACTCCTTGGCTCTCCGCTCTCTCTTCCTGTCTCTTTCCCTTTTTCTCTCCCTCTCCCTGTATGCCCCCTTTCTCTTATTCTCCCATTCCCTAATCTGCCTCTTCTATCTCTAACCCTTTATTCTATACTCCCCCCACCCCTGCTGCATTCCCCCGCCCCCCAAAAAAGGAAGGGAGATTTTTAGGAGCCTGGGAATCAAGGAGGTGCCAAGGAAATAGAATGATTTCAAGCAGAAGCATTAAAGCAGCAAACGACACTATGGGCCCACAGTTATTAAAATTTCTGGGAATACACATGCTGCTTGGATGGATCCCTTACAGTAGCTTTAATAATAAAGCTGCTACAAGCAAGGGAAAATGGCCATAAATGGATGGCAGCTTAGTGTTTATCAGAAGAGAAATGATGATTCAGAGCTAGCATGTTGAGTTAAAATACAAGCTCTCTACAGCTACACGGCTGACCTTCGCAATAAATCATATCTTTTATTGCCAGAAGTGTATGCTCACATTATTTAACATTAAAAACTAGCACATATGTGTTTTTGCAGAAGGAGGTTTTGTTAGTTCAGTGTTTGATGATACTAAAATGATGTAGCTAATGACTAAATAATGTACAGAAGGATTTCACAGAACAGCTCTCTCAATTTTAAAATGTTTGAACCAGCAAAAGAAAGAACCACTGTTGGAATGCGTGTGTGTGTGTGTGTGTGTGTGTGTGTGTGTGTGTGTGTGTGTGTGTGTTCCATATTCTTTAAAACATTGGATGTTAGCTAGCTGGGAAAAAAAATCATTCAGGGGATTAGCTAATCACTGAGAATTTTTTTGACATTTCTAATGCTTGCTGCCAGCACACAAATTCTTACACTGGTATATAACTGTACATCTCTACTAGAAACAAAGGTCAAAGGCATAAATTAAGATATACTGTTTTTCTCCTCTCTTCAAAAAATTTCATTGCTTTACTACAACAGAAGTCAGACGAATACTGGTGAAGGTCAAAATTTGGTTTTCTATGCAGAGCAATTTATTTTTTTTTAAATCAGTCATTTTCTCTCTTTCTTGTTTTCTACTTTTTTTTGGTCTGGAAATACCCTGAGGCAAGCCAAAGGTTGATCCACAGCCCTTTTCTCTATAGCAGAACCATCCCATCAACACCAGCCATGGAAGCAGCAGTACAAGGTCATTGTAATTTCCTGCCCCACCCCGGTTTTTCCTTCTCCCAGGGGGAACGACCAATCCAAACTGTCCCATCACTTGGTTCAATGAGATGTAGAAACTAGCTGTTATTTACTGTGGCCAAAATCCTATATGGGGACCAGCCACCCAGGAAAAGAAATATATAGAGGTAAGGAAGAGCAGGCGTTGGGGCCTACGGGGCCACAGTACCTATTCCAAAGCAAGTGGACACCGGCAAGAGTTGTGATTATTTAAATGCCTTACAGAGTGCCACTCATATATGGGCCATTCTTTTAACCAAGCAATTCATTGAAAATTACAGATGACAGGATCCCATCTTCAACTGATGTTTGGCTGCTATTTCTATTTCTTTTTTTTCTCCCTAAAGTATAGTCCTATTTGTAATACTCAAGACAGGACAAATTTTTGTCCTTCAAAAACAGTTGTCACTGCTGTTATCTTCAGAAGAGCTATCAAGTTCCAGACAAGCTGAATTATTTTTGTTCCTGGCAGAAAAATATTTGACCCAGCTCTGGACAAAAAAGAAGAGGATTTATAGTCCTCTATCCTTCCGGCAACATCCAGTGGCATTGTTAGGATGATAAACAGCACTGTCCAATTTTCTGGACTAAAACACTTCAACTCCTTTTTTAACTGTCTGTAAAAACAGTGTCATGTCTAAATTCTCCCATCCCCAGGTACCTGAGCGCTGGGGAAGATAATTACCTTGTCATCTTTGTCATCCTCTTCTTCCTCGTCCTCTAGCATGTCCTCCACTACCTGCAGACAGAAACAGACGTCGTTGTCATGATTTTCAAGAAGAGAATTTTGTTCTGTCAATTGGGAGCTTTTTAGGGATGAAAACTTTATTAACGTTTGAAACATGCTGAGAAATAAAATATTCGATCTAGAGATTGAAATTTGGATGAGGCTCTGTCTTTAATTGATCCACACCATCTAAAAGTACTAGAAAAACGATTAAATACACACACACACGCTTGTTTGTTTGTGTGTGTGTGTGTGTGTGTGTGTGTGTGTGTGTGTGTGTGTGTATTGACATGAAGCAGCCTATGACAAGGCTGATATACAGGGTGTCCCGAAAGTTGTAATGCAGATTATTTACATATACATACACACTATATATACACAAATATACAAATGTATGATGTGTATATACGTATATATATATACATACACACCCACATGTAAACTTTTGGGACAATGTACATACATATATACGTTTATATACCTATAAACATATGTATATGTATGTATATAATCTACATCTATACCACCTATGTTTATATTCTGTTTGGGTAAATGTTAGACTCAGAATCTTTTTTTCCAGCTCTATTGTTAATTATATTGTTCAAGCTCTTTAGATTCAGGGCAAACTTACTAAACATTCGAATGACTATGCTAGGCCTACATTTCTTATTCATCAAAAATGTTGGTTTAAGGGAAAGAGTATTGGGCCAGGAGATAGGAAACCTGGCCACTGATGCTGTTCTTTGCAGGGTGTATGACTTGCCATGTCTCTTTAATTCTATGAGACTAAGACTCCTCATCTGTAAAATGATGCTGGGTCAGATAATCTCCTGGTTCCAAAATCAGGTGGCAATAGGAAGACCTGGGCTCAAATTCAGCTTCAGACACTTATTAACTGTATGATCCTGAGCAAGTCACTTAACCTCTCTCTGCCTAAATTTCCTCACCAATGGGGCCAACAGTACTTACCTCTCAGGGTTGTTGTGAGAATCAAATGAGATAATAATTGTAAAGCACTTAGCACCTGGCACAGAGTAGGCATTATATGAATGTTGGCTATCATTACTGTCACTGTAATCTCCTATGCCACGATCCCCTGCACTAGGAGAAAAATTAAGCTAGTCTCCTTCGGGGCATTGTTTGAAAACATCAAACTCATACAGGTTGTTGTCTGGAGTCCACATTCAGCCTACAACAGTTGATTCTTGATTGTCTATGCACGTGGATCATGGATCATGCACTTTGTGGTTATCTGAGACAAGTTTTTAACTCCAGGCTGGTTTCTTCTTGCCACTTAGCACATTTGGAGACTTCTTTCTCTTGTCGATTGGTGAGTGGTATGAGGATATAAATTAATTTAAAAAGTTATGAAGGCAAATTTTCTGAATAAAGATAATTTGATTTATTTTGAAATCAACTTTAATGATTTTTTGAAGATTTTCTCTTTGGGAATTAGTCATATCATCCCCCCCCCTTACACATTGCTGCCCATTATCAAGAGTTGACAATACTTCATTCAGGTACTAGGTGATGCAGTGGATAGACTGAGGGGTCTGGAGTCAGGAAGGCCTGAGTTCAAATCTTGCCTCAGAGAATTACTAGTCGTGGGACTCTGAGCAAGTCACTTAACTCTGTCTGCCTCAGTTTCTTAATTTGTAAAATAAGATGAATAGTATCATCTGTCTCCTAGATTTATTGTGAGGATTAAGTGAGATATTTATAACGTGTTTTGTAAATCTTAATTTTGTAAATCTTTGTAAATCTTAAGATGCTACATAAATACCAGCTATTATTATTATTAATTATTATCATCACCTCATGGTTCTGTTCATATACCCATACACATGCTTACATAGACTGACGACCTCGGAAGTACGTGGATCAAAAAGAAATGGCTCCTTACATATACAATCCAACCACTTAATACACAATCCTTAATTTTGTGAGTATATATCTATCTTTTTATTTGTGATTTCATCTATGTAGGTGAGGAAAATCTCTCTACCAGTGCAATGAGTTGCCTAGATCCCTGAGAGATTAAATCATTTGTCCAGATCATGCAGCCAGCGTGTCAGAGGTACAACCTGAACCCCGGGTTGTCCTGACTTGGAGATCAGCTTTATATCCACTAAGAACACTGCTTCTTCTTCTGTGACAAATTATTAAACAGGATGTGGTTACGGAGTATCTTTACATCTTCCTCCAAAAGATTCCTGCCACCTTTAAAACATATAAGTACACTTGACATTGTTTGCTTCATATGAGCATGGTTGCCATGGAGATATGCAATTTCTAGTAATGGTCAAGAGAGCAAGATAGCAAACTTAATAGTTGTTAGTACAGTTATTTGAATTAGGAGTTGCATAAAATGCTAGATAATGCATTTTTATAACATACACAAATCCCATACACTAAAAGCAGTGAGCTTTTGACTCTCCTATAAATATAACAATGCATAAAGATATTTTAAAATATACTTCAATGCCTTGGAATGTATTGTAGGGAACATATGAGCTTCAAAATTGCTTCTAAAACAAATCCATTAAAATATATTTTTTAAAAAGGTGGGTGTGTCTTAGATCATCTTTAAAGTCTCTTCCAACTCTAAGGTTCCATTGTTATAGGTTACAGGTTCTAGGCTTGAACTTCAACTGACCTACATACAATATGACTAACTATTTTGAGGCATAGTTGTACTACCAGACTTTGTTCTTGACCAGAGATGTGCTGAAGTTAGCTCTGGTTGGTTCACAAGAGCGAGTGAGCACTTATACATTGGAAATTGGATATTACAAATCAGGGCTTGATTTATCCTTTTGTTGAGTGTTTAGACTTTAAAAAATGATGGAGAAAATATTATTAGTGCAGATTAAACTTAAAAGTATGTCATGCATATAAAAATGTTCAATATTTACCAGCACACTGCTATAATCTTAGTGAGTTTGCAGTATTATTAGTGGCTCCTAGACTCCCTAACACTTAGCTATCCCATAAAAACAACTAAGGCAGATCTAGTCCAAACACTCATACAGAGATAAAGCTTATAATGCTTCTCAAATTTTTCTTTCCTAAAAGGAAGGGAGGTATCATCTCCTCCCAGCTCCTTCAGATCTTCCTTTTTACCATTTCTAAATCATTCCTGGATCTCTCCCAGTCTATCTATGCTCCAGGCTCAGTTCCACCTGAGACTTGGGAGTAAGGACAACTTGAGTTTAAATCTTCTTACTGGCCATGACTGGGCAAGACAATGTAGTTAACTTGTCTGAGCCTCAATTTCATCATCTGTATAAAAAGTACTAATAACATCTATTTCACAGAGTTACTGTGAGAATCAAATGAGAGAATATATGTAAAACTCTCTGAATAGCCAGGCAGTGCAGTGGATAGAGCGCAGGGTCTGGAGTCAGGAAGACTCATCTTCCTGGGTTCAAATCTGGCCTCTGACATGTACTAGCTATATGACCCTGGGCAAGTCACTTAACCCAATTTCCTCATCTGTAAGATGAGTTGGAGGAGGAAATGACAAACCATTCCAGTATCTTTGCCAAGAAAACCCCAAGTGGGGTCATGAAGAGTTGGACAGGACTGATACAAATGAACAACAAAAAGGTAAAACTCTTTACAAACTTTAAAGCACAGTATCAATGTGAGCTATTAAATTGCAATGATATCACACAAATCCTCGGTCAGATGTTTTACACAAAGATTTAAACCATTTTTTGCAAGACATATTTCCAAGCTACACAAACATAGACCACACTTGCATCATTCATGAGATCTAAGAGCTAGAGGGGACAAGGAGCAGAGAGTTCATCTAGCCCAGCCCTCTTAGTTTTATAGATAAGGAAGCTCAAGCTTCTGTTAGGGGATAGAGATTTACAGGAAAGAAATACTAGTATTCTAGAGTCATTACAGATATACCAAAAGCTATATCCAATGCCTACTGGGAAAGAGGAATGTTCCCTGGAATGTTAGGGAAGGGAGTGTTGCTTTACGAGCAACCCCCGTGTTCAGTTTTCTTTTGCAGATAGTATAAATCACAAGGTGGTACTATGAGTTTGGAGGAAATTGATCCAGTTAGAAAATTCTACCATTCAGAGAGTGAGGAGAACTGCATTGATCGTTTGTAGTCCATTTATATGTTTTCTGGATTTGCTTATGGTCTCTTGACATTTCTTTGTGTTTTTTGCCTTTTCCATATAGTGAAATGAAGGCTGTCCTATACCTGATACCATTGTTACCTTCAGTTCTTAGATAGGAGCTGTGAAAACTTACCCAGGAAATACATTGAAAGATTTCCTCAAATAAATTCAGTGTGGAGGTATTGATATTTTAGATAAATCCTCTATATAAGTGTAGTCCAGATAAGCCCAGAGATGAGTGACTCTGAGTCACAGGTTATAAAGAAGGAGGCACCTTTCAACACTCCCTCTAACTACATTATCTATGATTCCGTCTCTTCATTCAATAGGCATCTGTGGGTCACCTACTCTGTGAAAGGTGATACGCTAGGTGCTGAGATATAACCTGGAGTTGCTAACCCATACACATGGCTCCCTGTGGACTGCGTATTGACTTAGTTTTAAAATGCAATATTATCTATGCTTTTTAGTATTTTTATTTCCTTTGTTAAATATTTCCCAATTACATTTTAATTTGGTTCAAGCCCACTAGGGAGGGGTGTGGGCCACATGCTGCCCGGAGGCCACATGTTTGATAACTTTGCTGTGAGATACACACACACACAAGCACACGCACACGTGCAGCTTCTTCTAGTAGAAATTTAATAAGAAAGCAACATGTCAAAGCCAAGATAACCTTTCACAGTAGCTTTTGATCTTCTGGAATTTGCAAATAGATATAAACATATATGTGAAAAATAATACTAACCATTTGTAATGGGTGGGTACACTAGATGCCTCCCAAACCAGGCTAGACTAAGGGTAAAAAAGTCTGAAAAAGTCTGAAAAGAAAGTACAGTGCTCCATGCCAAGATCAGCAGCATATATGAATTAAACTCTTATGATTCTCCAAGGTGTAGTTCCTTCTCTTCCACCACTCCCTTGGAAAATAAAATACACTGTGCAGACCTTGGCATATATAATACCTTCATTTCCCCTTAAAACCAGTAAATATCTCATCTAAAACACTGACTGTGAGAAAAATCAAAACAAAAGATCAGATACACCAAGCAGGGCAAAATGGACACTATACCATTTACTAATGTGATAAACGAAGGGGCCATATTAATAAACTATTAATAAAAGTATAACATTAAATGAATGTACATCCACTTATTTAGCCTGTCGTTAAAAAAAAACCCATTGGTAAAGTTCATATCAATCACCTAACAGGACCAAAATGACTCAACCAGGGAGATCTAAACCTATTACAAAGTAGAGATAAAGTAAGGCAAATCTTCAAGAGGCTTTCAAATGTTTGTCGGGAAATCTAAAACACAATCACTGAACCACTATCTTAAGAGTTTGTCATCTCTGCTTGTGCCAATTTAATTTTCAAAATGCCAAAACATTATTAGTCCGTAAAAGCAACAAGCAGCCTACCTCACACTTTCTGCAAACCAGCTGTGAGCCTGATGTGCAAGAATTGCACAAAGAAAGCCTAGAGAATGGGCCTCTTCATTTGCAAAACTCAAACTGTTCCCACACTGCACAAACGTGTAATTGGATACGCACAATTGCTCCACAAATGGGCAGCCAGAACCACCCAACACAACAATTTATTTTTAAATTTGGCAGAAAAGTGTTGTCTCAGGGAGACTGGCTTTGTGTAGAGTTTCAGCTCTCCAAAGAGTTTTTAATGCCAAGTTATAAGCCCCTAAAAATAGGGATTTTTAATGCAGATGACACCCTGCTGATACTTTTACAATAGCCTCACAATGGATATTACCATCCCATTTGATCTGTATGCCCAAGGGGCACAAAGGTGCTTTACAAATCCCAAATGGAGGTATAAATATTCTCCCGGGGAGTCACTCTAGCACAGGTAAAGTTTGGAGTGCCTCGAAAAGAAGACTCAGTTTGAGTTTTATAATTAACCACAATCTTAATATCCACCCCACCCCTTTCTGAGCAAAGCATTCAGATTTCTAAAAGGCACAAGGGCTGTTGGCCCAAAATTCAGTAATCTAGAGACTTAAGGATGGAAACATGGTTATTAGGGCTGAATCTCTAGGCTTCTCTGGTATCCTGAAACAAGTGACTCAGAGGCTAAGAGTTTTCCTTTACTTCCTTTGTACTCCAAAACCTGAGCTAAGCCAAAAACTAGGTGACTATAGAATTGACAAGCTGAGCTCTTCCAAACAGACCACAGAATAACCACCACATTTAATGATTGTATAAAACTGTGACCTTGTCCTGAGAATTCAAATAGCATATGCCGTTTACAAGTAGAGAACTTGAATTAAATAGTTTTCTAAGAAAAACAAGGATTGTCATTCTCAGATTCCAGGCTTTACCTCTTTAAACAACCCTGAAGTAATTACTACATACCTAGTTTGGTTTTTAGGAATAGATAAAAAACTGACCAAACCTTTGCCAGCAACGATACTACAAAAATGTGGCATTTCTTTGAAGGAGGAATGCTATTTCCCAATAACAATGGAATGAAAAAAGGAATGATACAGTGTGTTAAATAAGGTGGTGTGTGTGTGCGTGCATACACACACACACACACACACACACACACAAGTTTTCAGGGGGAAAAAAATCTTAGAACCTCTTTCGAATTTTCTCTCCAAATTATGCTTCCCGAAACCTTGCTTGAAATCAAGTAGCATTAATCAAACAAAGGAAGGGCACCAGGGAAATCAGAAAGATCTAATGCAAGCAGTTAAAAGTGACATGACCTTCTGTAATGTCACTTGTCACAGACTTATATGCCACACAGTGGAAGAAGGTCTTGAAAGAAACTGATTCTTGGTACTATTCCTTGAATGTAATACTAATACAGATGACATTTTAAAAAACACACGTAGAAGTCCTCAACTGTGGTATGGCAGCTATATTATGGCCAAATGGTAGACAGAGAACATTTAAAATTAAAGCAAAATATTTCTTCTTTTGTTCTCAACATCTGTACAAAAATAGTTTCTTGTCAAGAAAATGTGCATAGCAGAACTTCTGACAACAGATGAAAAGGTTCCTTAAAATTAAATCAGTTTGCATCCAGAAATATAGTCTGTGACCTGTACTGGAGCATCCCTTGTTAGCAGTCATTTTCATGGTATGCCAGGTTAGCCAATGCCTCCTATTTTTCAAAGGAATAAAACTTAATTTTAATGGAAAGCCTGAGAAATGAAGTTGACAACTCAAATAAAAAATTTGACAATTTCTTCAGTAGCGCTCCATGAGAAAAAAAAAGATATTTGTGAAGGGGAAAGCTGTGAGAGGATGAGATTGAGGAAAAAGCTGAAGGAGGTGGATAAAAGTAACCCCCACGACCAATGCAAGAGACTCCAATACCAGCTCCTTAAGATCACTTTAGAAGTGTATTTAAAATTTATTTTTTAAATCTAAGAGACAAAATGGAGTCATAAGATCAATGAATAATCTTTAAAACTCCTTCTGTTATGACTTTCCTTAGGGAGAAAGTCCTCTTCTGCATTTGCATTGTTTAAGTGAAAAGTGTCAAAGGGAATTGCTTCTTAAGATCCTTCCATTTGGGATGTCTTAGGAAAAGAGGTATTCTAGTTCAACTACAACATTACAAACATGAAATGTGTAGGGCTGGAGTGGGGCCGGTAGGAGTGGAAACTATGAGTTTCTGTCTGTCTGTCTGTCTGTCTGTTTCTCTCTCTCTCTCTCTCACATCTGTCTTGCTGTCTGTCCGTTGGTCTCATTTTTTTCCAGCAGAAATAATCTGTGTATTAAATGGGTATTCTGCTGTGTTCTTAGTGAATACGTACATAATTCAAATTGTTTTACTCTAGGTGAGAATGTAAAGAAACAACATCTAAAGGAAAGAAGAAACCACTTTTTCCAGATGTGTTTAACTGATGTTCTTTTTTTTTAAATCAAAGAAAAATTTTCTCACAGAAAAGAGATTTTATATGTGGTGAATATAGACCATCAAATGTACATAGATGTAAAAATTGGAAATGTGATAAATTAAACGAATATGCCCACTGTTCAGATATGAAGGAATTTTGTGAGAGTGGTATTCTTCAGCATAGCCTGGAGTTCATTTAGTTCACTCTGTCTGCTCATAGCTTAACCACAACATGCATTTGTGTGTATCAATGGATTTACTATACTTTTGTGTAAATGTAATATAAAATTATTGAATGTGTATGGATTGAGAGGATGCATTAAACCACTCAGACTATTTCAGGTCACTTGAAAGTACCTGGGGTCAAGCCGAAGACTTTCCTAGTCAATAAACCTGTTATAACTGTGTTTATTTGGTCATTTCCCCATCAAGACACCTGCTTCTTGCCAGACTTTTGAGGAGGAACTCTGATGAAATGAATAGTTCAATTAAACTGTGCACGAAATTCATACCGCATTTACAATAAAAATCAGAATCATAAACAGGTCTGCAATGTAAGTTCTCATCTGGTATCTCTCAAAAACAACTGCATGGATGATGGCTGCTTAGTTTGATTCACACTATTAAGGATTTGACCTTGGAGCATTTCAGCTACAGTAGTCATCAAGATAACTGAACCACTAGATGTAATAATAATTAGTGTGATAGGCTTGCCAGTAAGACGGAATATATTGCAGTACAAAAGAAGGCAGATGAAAAAAAAAAAGAAAAGCATTAGTACTTTACTGCTAAAAGACTTCCTGATTTTTACACAGACACTCAAATACAATTATTCCTCCTTGCAGAATGCATTTCCTTGGCTCATTCTGGGAAGAGCTCATGTTGTAATTTAGTCTGATTCTTAATAGGAAATGTGGCTTTAATGTGGCTATCAGATGCCTTTTGATGCATGCCACTGATTACATGCAGCCCTGTACTCTGAATCATCAACAACAGAATTCTTATATGCAGAATAATATGCTTTGCTGAAAGGTGCCAGGACAGTAAATTTACTTTATCGGCCAACAGCACAGAACCTTTTTTCTTTAAGTGTCAGCTTAATACAGAAAAACCAAACACCTCAGCAGTTAAAGATAGGCTAAATAATAACTAATAAAAATTATATAAGTATAAGCATCTTAAGTGTATTTCTTTTCATATTCCATCGTCATTGCTCCTAAATAATCTTCCTTATATTTACACAAAGCTCTGTGAACAGGATACTTGCGTTTATTTGAACTATGTCTCCATCTAAAGGCATGATACTGTATTGGTTTTTTTTTTTTTTGCTTCCAGGCAAAATTCTGATGTTGCCTGTAAGATACTGTATTTTTTACTTAGTTTAGTAGAAAAAAAGCAAGAAAAATTATACTCAAGCCCCACCTACAACAAGCTTTTATAATAGCAATGTTTTTCTACGTTACTTTGTCAACCAGAAAAGTTAAAACTTAGGGTTTTCTAATAGAATTTTAAAAATGATTATATCGATCACTGACCTCTTTTATTCAACCAAGTTTAACAATTTTGGCTGACAAAATATTTTTACTAAATTAATAGCATTTTTCATTTAAATAAAATTGAAAACAACTACCTCAAGGCAAGATATTTTAAGCAAGCATGAGAATTTCATTTGCTAATTGTAACTTTATGGCAGAAAGGGTACCATTTTATATGGCTTAAAACTAACATTCTTAAGACTACTTAATTTCTAAATTATGCCAGTGACTGCATTATTTGTATTAAAATCCTTTCAGACAGGCATGATAAACACTTGGAGATAAGCCTTCTCTAAAATATTGTGTCTATCTTCTGATGTATATGTATTTCTTTATATATTTTGTTATGGTCAAATTAGAAATATTTCTAACTATTGGCAACTTTGTAAGGAAGAAGTTCTTTTTAGGAAAAAATGTGTCAATTTGCTCACCTGTTAGATGGAAAGTATTTTTGAAATGACCGTACTCTTTTTTTGTATAGTTTGATTTGAAAATAAGACTATTTATCTTTGTTGAGAAATTAATGTTGTACTTATAGGACCACACCAATTTGTTGGGCTGCATTAAGGACTATAAAAGTTCTTTTTAAAAAAGCCCAATCTTTAAGAGATTTGTGAAAGGAAAAAAAAATTGCAGTGAGAAAATTTTCTGACAATGATTTTTTTCTTTTGCCTAGAATATTTTGAGGCATCATGAGAACATTTTGTAAAAATTTTAACTTTAAAAATGGAGTATGTTTTGAATGTCAAAAAATTATGCAACCAGAAGACTTCTGTTCTTCCCTTAAGCCCTTATTCCTAGGAATAATAAATGAAAAAGATCATGATTTTCTTTGTAAAAAATTGCCTAATCCTCAAAGGAGATACTACTGGGTTCAGACCCACAATGTCCCATCGTGACTAGAGTGAATTTCTGTGTTGGATACCAGTATAAAAGCTAGAATGTAAACGATTATAATGAACTTCAGGCAAAACCTGCTTAACAGTTGTCATGAGTTTCCCCCTAACAGAAAGCAGCCCTCTCCAGTCTAGGAAAAGACCAGCTAGCCAACTTCCCATTACTTCTTTATGTAGTATACTGTGCTAAATTAGAGTATAATACATTTATAATATTTATAGTGCCAACATTTAGTTAAATAACCTTTATGTAAGATTTATGTTGATATTTTTTATTTCTCATTTAATGGCAAATTATGAAGAACATGTTTCATAAAGATAATTCTCCATTTAAATTCATCAGCCCATTAAATATTAAAATTATGTTTCTGATGCAATCTAGAACAAATTTGTCCAGCTTCAGTGATTATTTGCACTCATAAAAATTAGGCTTGATTAATAAAATTTAAATGCTTGATTAAGTTGACATTTTCATGTTTCATCCTGATTTATTAAAATTAGTCCCTCTCTCCTGGTCTGGCACAGTGATGGGAGTTTACCTTTCCATTTCTCATATGCCAGATCTTGAATAAAGTGGGGTAAGAATAAGCTCATAGGTTCTGGAAAATGGTGGTTTTCAGTAGAATATTTTATCCATAAGTTCTTGTTGCATCTGTTTTTCGTGTTCTCACAAAGCCCAAAATGAAGGTTTGATTATAACATGTCTAGAAAGGTTTCCCTTTCCAGTCACTTATGGCTGTGAGCATGAGCTGCAAGACAGAATGTATTTATCATATTTCTGCAAAACTCAAAAGCCAAGAAGCTTTAAACTGTGGAAGAAGACTACTTTTTGCAAGAGAATCTTTATATACTTTACTGACTGAATCTATCTCTTCCCGATCATTTCCATTGCAACCATTTTACTTCAAGCTCTCAGCTCTTTTCCCTTACACCATGCAAAAACCAACTAAGTAGTATGGTAACTTCCATTGCATCTCTACTCCAATATATCCCTTTTACTACTGCCAGGTCTTTTCCCAGAGTACCGTTCTCATCATGTAAATCTATAAAAGTGAAAATAAAAAAAAACTTCAGTGACTTCCTATTGCCTACTGAATAAAATATAAACTCTCGATATTGGCATTTGATGCACTCTGAGATCTGGCTCCGGATAACTTTTCCAACACCATCTCAAGCTGTATTTTATGTCATCTACATTCCAGCCATAGTAGACATTCTCTTTCCTCTTTTCTCTTCTTGCCTTTTCTCATCTCCATCCATTCGTTGATGCCCTCCTCCAAGCTTTGGAAGGAATTTCCATCTGCGTCTACTGAGGTATCTCTTTTTTTCTTTAAGGTTCAGCTAAGAGGTCACCTCCTCTAGGACGAAGTCCCTAATGTCTCTTCCAGGTAAAAGAATTGATCTTTCCTCCCTCAGCTATCTTGAAGCTCTTCTCTAGGACTTTTTCTTTGAATTTCCACCATTTCCCCTCTTATGACCATCATGCCTCTGACTCCTGACTCCCCTATGTTAAGGTCCTTGACCCTAGATCTTTGTTATTTCTTTGGCGGGGAAGGGGAAATTATCTTCGAAGCTCAGCACTGTGCCTTGAACATAATACACACTTAATGCTTTCTGAACTGACTTAAAAAACAAGCAAACCTATTTTTTTAGGTCTAGGCCCCCACGGGATTCAGAGAGAGACTTATGGTCACATATAAACCTATGAAAACATTATTCACCTTTATCTTCTTTTGAAATGTCTTATTAATGGTATTTTCTTTTTTTTTTTACATTATTATCATGCCCTAATGACTTCTCTCTTCCCCCACCATAGACAAGTCAAATCAACAAGCATTTACTAAGTAATCACTATATGTGCCAGGCACTGTGGTAAGCACAGGGCATACAAAGAAAAGCAAAAAAGTACTCCTTGCCGATAGGGAGCTCAGAGTCTAATGGACTCTCCCTTAAAAGATATAAAATAAGCAAAATGAAGGTGATGTCTGAAGGAGCAAGCCTCAACCAGGACACTAGGGCCAATCTACTATGGGCATCTTGCCAACTGCTCTAACAATTTGTGTGCACCACTCTAACTTTCATCCCTTTCTCTGGAGTAAAATCCAATCAACATTACCATTACTACTGGGAGGAATGTGACAATCTACTGCCCTGCTCAGAATCCCTAGGATTCCTACATTTCCTTAAACCAAAGCTCTCTTACTTGGTCATTACTCCCCACTCTCATGTACTCATTCATATCAATCCTATTTACCAATCTGCAGTCCATATTCACCTCTTCTGTGCCCATCTTTCATGCCCACCTAGTTTGTCTAGGCTGATTACATGTTACTCTTCATTCACTTGCTCTTCCAGCCTAAATGGTCTACTTGCATTCCCCATATAAGACAGAACATATATCCATACACTTTTCCCCATACCTGCAATTTCTCCCTCTTTACCTCCATCTCTTATAATCTCTAGGGAAGGTTCAATTCAAGTGCTGCCTCCTTTTCAAAAGACCCAATTATTAGTGTCTTTCTCATCACTGTATTTTTGGGAGGCATATGGCCTATGTTTACTTACATAATCTCTAGCATTTGTAGACGACTTTGAAGTTTGCAAAGTACTCTGCAAATAGTGTCTCATTTTATCCTCAGAACTGCCCGGTGAGGTAGGTGCTATTTTTAATCCCATTTTGCAAATGAGGAAACTGAAGCAGTGGAAAAGTTAAATGACTTGCCCAAGGTCATAGTGTTATCTACGAACATGTGTCTCTCTAGTAGAGTGACAGGGACTATGTCTCTTTTCTATTTATATCCCAAGAACCTAGCACTGTGCTTGGTAAATAAATAAATGCTCAGTAAATCCTTGTTGATTGAATGACTGGTCATTTCACTGATCAGAGTTCTAAAGTTTTTCCACTGTTGTTTTTCTTCACATTATTATTTAAACTTTGTTTTCAAACACATTGACAATGATGGTCTTCTTAGGCATGATAAATAAACCTTTGTAACTTTACCAAGTAAACTTACATGCCTATCTCTATCTAGTAGAGGTTTCTCTGTTCAATTGTAAACTCCTTGAGGGCAGGGACTGCCTTTCTTTTTCTTATTTGCATACCCAGTGTTTAGTACAGTGATGGGCACATAGTAGGTATTTAATAAATGTTTGTTGAATTGAAATAAAACTGTCCAGTCAATCAGTCAACAAGCATTTATTTATCTACTATGTGCTAGGTACTGTGCTAAACCTTGGGGTACAAAGAAAGGCAAAAACAGGCCTTAATCTCAAGGAGCTCAGGATTTAATATATATGTATATACAAGGTATCTACAATGTAAATGGGAGGTAATTTTCCATTTTCAGTGAGGGTTGGGAGTGGAAGAAGCCTGGGAAAAACCTCTTTAAGAAGGCAAGATTGACTATAGTATAGGTTCATGACCCTTTATCCTGCAAAGGAACATAACTGGTTGGGAATGGAAAAAAAATTATCAAAGAGCATGTGATGGTGGCAAGACTATTTTTGAAGACTTTATCGAGTATATGACAGTATTACTTATAAATTCCCTACCACTAATGGCTTGACTAATGAAGAGATGGTAGAGGGCTGCACAGGGAAACTTGGCTTCATTTATGATAGCAGTTCTCAAACTTTTTGGTCTCAGGACCTCTTTTACATCTTTAAAAATCATTAAGGACTCAAATAACTTTTTGTTTAGTTGGGTGAATTAGCAAGGCAATAAATATAACATAGATGATAATTGTCAAAATGCCTATGTGGTTCCATATCACAAAATATAAAAGACTCTCCATATAGACGATAGAAGTAAAATATTTATTCAGACACCAGGGGACCAAATCCCATAACCAATAAGCCCAATCCATCACAGCAGCTAAGAACTCAATACACAATATCATAGCAGAGACCCACTCCACCCCACAACCTTCAGCCCCCGTATTAGAGCCTTGATGCAACAATCACACTCACAGCACAAGCCATCACATCTGCTCTTTCTCTCAGCTCTAACTGCTCTCTCTGAGCATTTCCTGTGACACATTTTCCTTTTCCTCTCAGCAAGCTCCTCCCACCACATGTGACTTAGGCTTCCTGGGACATAAGCAGGTCATATGGCCTTTTAATGGGTGGGGAAGATCTTCAAATCTAAATTGTCATTACATTGGGTTAAATCTATCAATATTTACTGTATTAGAAACTAAAATGGATAGTTTTAGAATATTTATGAATTGATTTAAAATAACAATAACTAATTACATATTAACATAAATAATATATTCTTTCTGAAAAATAACTACTTTTTAAAAAATTAATGAGAAGAATGTCATTCTTTTACATATTTTTGAAAATCTCTTTAATGTCTGGCTTAATAGAAGACACCTGGATTCTCATATCTATGTCTGGGTTCAATCTATTGTGATATGTTGTTTTAGCTGAAGTATATGAAGAATGCCCAGCCTCACAGAGATAAGTAGTTGGAAAAGGGGGGAATATTGCAATAGGCTGGTAACATCTTCATGTTAATATGAAAATAGTTTTGACCCCACAGACCCTCTGAAAGTGTGGTCCCCCAGAGGGCAATGGATTATACTTTGAGAATGGCTGACAATGTTACAAGGGAAAATGCCTAATAGAGGGTAGCAGTGATCCCTACCTCTTTATTTTGGGATGAATACAGAAACAATTAATAGACTGGATAGTTACAGATGTGACTTAGTTTGCTAAGTGACAAATAAATGCCATGTATGTGTAGGGGGTTTAGAAAGTTTTAAATTGGGAAATAGTTATTTCCTATGAAAAAAACACACCTCATGCATTCTGATTATAAAACTCTTAAAGTTATTAGATTCCTAATAATAGTCCTCATTTAGGGACACTTTCCTAGGCTGACAAAGTCCTATCATTTGGTTTCTACTTCTGTTCTTTTAATTGAGGCTTTCCAATTTCTTGTCACCTTTCCAAAGCTGGGACAATAAGTTTCCACATAGATCTTATGAAAACCTTTGCCATTACCACCCACTACACAAAGCTCTGTGCCCACATTGGTAATGTGGACTAGTCATGGGGCCATGACTCAGCTAGAAGTAGCATTTGTAACTGTGCCTTGTAGTACAAAATCTCTCTTTTGAGTGATCACCTGGCTAAAGCAAATTGTCTCTTTCAGAGAATTAATATATGAGTATTTAAAAGTACCTTTACTCCTTATGCTTTTTTTCTGTTAAAAAATGACACCAATCATGTACAGTTATCCTTTCCACATTGTTGTGGTTAGAGGCACCATCGCTTCGATCTGGAAAATTTGTGTAAAAGTTTTTGACCCTCCCTTTGTACCAGAGAAAAAGTCTGATTTTTTTCCTTTTCTTTTATGGGGTGTTTATAGTATGTTATTGTAAAATTTGGCTTAAGTATTTTTTTGTGTCATCTGCAGCTTCTGCAAAGCTCCCCCCAAAAAATCCCATTTAATTTCTTATACCAAGCTGCGATATACTGAAACCAGGATAGGGAAAGTTACAATGTGGAAGGGATAACTGTATAACATTTTTCTTCTATTATGCTAAACCTTATTTTTAAAAATTACTAGCACAGACTTGGCTCTTCTTAGCAATCCAAGGTTCTAAGACAACTCCAAAAGGCTCATGATGGAAAATGCTGTCCATATCCAGAGAAAGAATTATGGAGCCTGAATGCAGATCAAAGCATACTATTTGCTCTCTCTTTTTTGTTTTCTTTTGTTTCTTCTTTCTCGTGGTTTATTCCATTGGTTATAATTCTTCTTTGCAACATGACTAATGTGAAATTATGTTTAATGTGAATGTATATGTAGAGCCTATATCAGATTGAATGCTTTCTTGGGGAGGTGGGAAGGGAGGGAGGAGGAGAAAATTTGGAACTCAAAAACTTGTGGAACTGAATGTTATAAACTAAAACCAAACAAATTAACTTTAAAAAATAAAAGGAATGTTAGAAATAAAATAACTACTAGCATAGATTCTGTTGAAGATTAGGATAAAGAGGGGGTTCATTAGACTTTTGAATGTTAAAGGCTAACTTAGGGATAGGGACTGTATTTGTTACTTCATGGGTATAACAAACCTCAGGTGAAGAAACTCTACCTACTAACACAGGCTGGTGTCTTCTCTACAACTTCCAGTCTTAGAGAAATGGGTAAGTTGCTTAGGGTCACATGGCCAGGGTGTGTCAGGGGCAGCACTTGAAGAGTTGTGAATAGATTTCAGGTGGTCCATAAACTTGGATGGGGAAAAAATTTGCAACTTTACTTCAGTGTAAGTGGTTTCCTTGGTAGTCCTATGTATTTAAAAGCATCATTCTGTGGAGTCCATAGTCTTCATCAGATTGCCAAAGAGATCCATGACCCTAAATGGTTAGGAACCCATGCCCTACAATCATGCTGACTCTCAAAGACCTATGTGCACTATCAGATTCCAGGTGCAAACTGAAGTATGTACAAACTTCACTGAAACATGTGGAAATACATTAATGGTCAGCTCTTTTTTCTTTCCCTACACATGTGTGCTCATGCATACACACATACCTGCTTTTCAAAACAAATATGGTTAAGAAAGGAAGACTGGATTGAATGGGTGAAATTTTATACATATGCGTATGTATATATATACACGTATATATCCAATATATTAGTAATAAAAAAGTAAAGAAAACATGGTAAAAATCATTCATAGGAAGGAAGGACTGTCCCCAGGGAAGGAACATGCAGGATGAATCCTTGATTAGGAGATAAGGAAGGAGAAAATATATCTAAGTGACAGCATAAATGTCTACTTGAATCTTTACTTCCCTCATTAAAAATGTTTGTTTTCAGATAACAAATGATTCAATATTACCCAGGATCTAAAGTTAGAATGGGCCTTGGAGGTCATTTATTCCCCCAAACTCTTATTTTACATGTGGAGAAATTGAGGTCCAGATAAATTAAGTGACTGGTCTGAGGACCCACAGATTCTCTGTGTTCCAAATCTCAAACTCTTTCCACTATGTTATATTGCCTCATTTTTTTGATAATTGGGCTGAATGTCCAGGTCCATACCATCCCTATGAATAAGAATTACATAAAAAGCTTTTTAGAGAGAAACAGATGAAATTCAATGTAACTGCTCTCTTGCGTCTGCTGGTGATGAGTATTGGTTTCTTGTGGCTAGGTTAATGATCATGCTGGAAACCCCCAAATCTGGCTTTTTTTTGGAAAGGAGTGGGGCTTCTTGCTTAAATTGTATTGTAAAAGTAAAGAAGATTGCTTGTGAACCAGACTTGAAGAAGGAAATAATAGTAACTGGCAAACATATGATATTTTACAGTTTATAAGGGCAGCTAGGTGGGGCAGTAGATACACTGCTGGGCTTGGATTCAGGAAGATTCCTCTTCTGGAGTTCAAATTCAGCCTCAGACACATACTAGCTGTATGACCCTGGGCAAATCACTTGACCCTGTTTGCCTCAGTTTCCTCATCTGTAAAATGAGCTGGAGAAGGACATGGCAAACCATTCCAGTATCTTTGCCAAGAAAACCCCAAATGGGGTCATGATGAATCAGAACAACACTACAGTTCACAAGATTTATAACATCCCACAACCTTGTGATATAAATGGCACAAGTACCATTGTCTATATTTTACTTGCCCCTGGGCTCTGATGACAACTCCAAGGAACTCTGCCTCATTTAAATCCAATTGATTTGAGTGTCAATTGTCATTTTGGTCCCCTTGGAGCACAAAGGACAAACAACAACAAATGAGAAAACTGAACCCTAAAGAAGTGAAGGGGCTTCCTCAAGATCGCCAAATGAGTAAAAGTAGGACCTAAACCCAGACTTTTTGCCTCAGTTCCACTAATCATTTCATTATACTACATCATTTCTCTGAGAGGAAAGAGGGAATATTCATTTTTAGATACATTTGCAGAGTTCAGTGTTTCTTTCTGGAATTTTCTGACCTTGAACCACGTACACAGGAGGTTTACAATCCTTGATTTTTCCAAGTACTGAGAATTTCTGATTGATTTCAGCAGGGACTCATGGCATTTATTTTTCCCCTTTTTCTTGTGCATTTGACAATCATCAACAAGCACAAAACAAAGAGTTAATGGATCAGAAATGCAGGATTTTATATACATCCTCTGGCATGACCAAGATGGAGATTTGTTTTGCTTGGACTATACATACTTGTTATAACATAAGGCTTCTCCTTAGGGATGGAGTGTGGGATGTGGCTGGCTAGTGGGTAATGATAGATACATACAAAAAAAGAACATCAGCTAGCAGCATTTTCCCAAGTGCTTTGCAAGTGGAGGCCACTGCTACACAAGAGACGTGTGACAGCAAAGCTTTGAAAAGCTCATCAGGACTTGAGAGACACATTTGTTACCAAAAAGATTCAAAGTTGGAGATCCTCAAAACTGATATTGTCCAACGTAGCGCACTTAGTGGTCAAACCAGTCATGTGTATAGTTATGGGAGCATGGTCAATGACTCAGATTGTCAGTCCAAATTACTGCTAATCAACCAAGTTTATGATGACAAGATTCTTCATTTACCAATGCTCGGGGGCACTGTCAGTCTAGAGATGAGCACTGGACTTGGGGCGAATGGATTTACTGATAAGAAAGGAACAACTTTTAGCACTGTTCCATGAGAGTAGTGAAGAGCTCCAACGTCCTTGAGTACCAGGCAAATATTTATTTTCTAAGGTATTTTAACAAGGGTGGATGTAGCTTGATTCATCATCTGTCATAGTAAGATGGTGAGTCAGTGAATGATTTCATTGATCCATGCTAGAGTTCAGTCTTTTACGTCTCAATTGATTGGGCAATTAGGATTGTTACGTAGCCAGAATAGCATAATAGCAAAGAAAGATGAGGAGCAAACTTTTCAAGGAGTGGGTGTGGGAGGTGGGCATGTATATGTATGTGTTTGCCAACGAATCTGAACAGTTTTCACATGTCAGAGAAATCTGAAAAATTTTTTCTTCACTAATGTGGCTTTTATATGTAGCTGTGCTCTGCCTAGCTAGAGCAGGGATTCTGAGTTCTTCCAACTTCCTTACCCTTGTTGACTTAGATGAATTGCAGGTAGCTCTCTGGGACATGCATTCAGTGCTACCTTTGACCACAGCTTCACTTACATTTGGGAAATGGTGACCTGTACTTGTCAATGACAGCACTAGGAGTGTTAATAGTTGCTACCCAGTGCATCATGAGGGTAAATCAAGGGACAGCTCGGGTTGTCTTATTAGCCTTAATAACCTTTGGACAAATTGGAATTACTATGTTGAGGATTTAAATTTTTTTTTAATCTAGATAACTGATTTAATTTTTTTTTTTGGAGAGAGGAGGGCCAGGCAATTGGGGTTAAGTGACTTGTCCAAGGTCACACAGCTGGTACATGTCAAATGTCTGAGGCCGCATTTGAACTCAGGTCCTTCTGACTCCAGGGTCGGTGCTCTATTCACTGTACCACCTAGCTGTCCAGTGATGGAACTCCCTTCACCAGCGTAGATGAGTAAACTGCTCTGCATTTTAGTCTTAGAGAATTGCCTAGGGCATTGAGAATTTAAGTTACTTGCCCAGTCACTAGTTACAAATAGCCAGTATGTCTTAGAGATGGTACTTAGAGCCCTAGTATTCTTGACTAAGAGGCTGGCCCTCCAGCCACTGAGCCAGGCTACCTCTCATATTGAAGATACCACTCTCTAACATCTACGGGGGACAATTTTTTTTTCTCCGGGGGAAAAAGCATTGGATTAGGGGTCAGAACACTTGGCATCTAGAGTCTCTTTTCTGTCACTGTCTTTCTGTATGACTATGACCCTTGTCTCAGGGTCTCAGTTTCTTTATCTGTAAAAGGTGGGAGTTGAATTGGATAATCTTTAAAGGCAATTTCCATAAGTCTATTATGAGTACATAAGGTAGGCTGAACACCAGGGTGGGGAGTTATTATTCAGTAATTTTGTCTTTTAATAGAGGCAGTGTTGCTTGCTCTTCTGTAGACCAGGATGCAAGCTTCACTTCAAAGGGGAGAATGAGGTGTTCCATCCTGAAAGGAGATAGAGTGACCCCAATACCTGGGTGAATCTTTATGTATGCAGAGACAGGAGAGCTATAAAACAAGGAGACAAGTCTGAAGAGGAGGAATTCCTGATTTGGTACATTATTGCTGGAAGAGCTATAGCTATCATACAGATCATTCCTTGGCTCCCTGGAAATTTGTTGACTCGTTATCTAGAGGGCTCAGAACAAACTCTATGTGCTGACAATGCTACACCTAGAAGAAGCCCATTGAGCAGAGGACAGGATAGACAAGGAAGATCTCATCAATGAGAGGACCAGGGAACTTTAACAAAAAAGCAGCGAGTGATGATATGCATGCCATCCTAAAGGAACTTCAAATTATTAGAAAGAAGTATAGTTGACTTATTGAGAATAGATCATGCTCGATAGAGACCCAGCTATAGTACTTGTGATTTAGCTGCTACTGAATTGGTGACTTTTCTTTTTTTTAATAATAAAACTCTTCTGATACATTGTGGCCAATCTTCATGAATGACAGGGAGCAAATACAAAATACTGGACTAGCTGGTGAAAAGATTTCCCCGTTGTTTCGGTGAGAACTCTTGCCTACAGAAATATGACACCTCTATGCAGTAAACCACATCCTTTACTCCAAAAGCATTTCTTGACTCAAGAGTTATCTATGTAATATTGACTAAAACAAAAGACCATCTAATGTCACTCTGGACAAGTCAAGGAGTAACTGCCATTCACCAAGTGTGGATTCTGGTATGGGAGTACCCAAAAATAAAAACAAACTTCAAACTGGAAAAAGAAAGTTGTTAGGACTCAATCTTGAACATGTATTTGTCTTGCCTACTGCCAGTGCCCTGTTTGTGTCTTTAGGAATGAATGTTTCTCTTATATTGTCCCCAGTGAGTTCAGGTAGGCACAGAGAGATAAGATGCATTCAGTAACCATCATAAGACATTTCTCTAATTAGGTTGCTGCTGAAAGTAACGATGATGGAAAAGTAGTACATTTTTTAATCTGCCTTCATTTGAAAGATCTCCCAGAAAGGAGATTCTATAGCCTCATCTTGTAAATGATCATAATGCTAAATGACTCATTCTATTGGATATCATAATCTAACAACTAATGTGGTAACAGCAGAACATTTATCCATCTATATATTTCTCATCTCTTAAAGAAATTTTTTCCTCCTACTTCTTTCCTTTTTGTATTATGTCTCTCACAGATATGAAGTTAAAGGGCATTTGGATTTGTTCCTCTCCCACCTCCTCTCAACAATCTTATATTATTCATCTAACCACCTCAGTATCCTAAGAATCATATTTTTAGTCACTGCTAAAGAAGACTTTATTTTTCATGAAAAACAAAAATAGATGTTAATTTCTCTAGTAGAAATTTCTCTAATGGATGTCTCTAGATTAAGACCCCTGGCTTTAGATCAAATAACTGCTTTCTGTATCTCAAATTTTATCTCCCACATGTGTGGCGACTGACAAGGCTTGACAGTGTTTTGGGGGACACTGTTCAGGATCTGCAGGTCAAACATAAGCTTGTGATTTGCTATGCAGGCATATCTCTTCTCCATTGTATGGCTGCCTACATCCACAGTATGCCTACTGGGTAACATGGCAGATAAGTGTTGAATGAGAAATGGAAATCAACACCATGGAGCAGAACAAAGAATCTGGTTTCTAGATTTTGTGTATTTTGAGGGATATCTGCAATTAGTGTGGGACAGCCTTTTTTGTGAGCAACAAGTTCAAATGCACAATTGGGTTTGCCAGAAAACATATAATTAGATAAATAGGATTTAAGAGTTACGTAAGGTCTCAGCTGTGCCAGTGTCTGAGAAGCTGAATGAAACTTTGTGACCGCAGCGCTGAGTGTCTGGAAAGCAGAGAAATGGATATGTGTGTTTTGGGCAAGTAAGAGGCAATTACTAGGAGTTATGGAGTGTAGTTGGCATTCCATGAGAGTTAGGCTGCAGAGTCCTACCCAGAGGGCTGTGCAGTGGAATAAAATAATGTCCATGGCACTTTGGAAAAGAGGGAGCCTGTCAGAACAAATGTGTTAGTAGGAAAAGATTTAGGAAATCCTACTTTGTTGCTATATTTTACACAAAACAATGTGGCAGTCTCATAATTCATATTAATTTGAACCTTTCAATAGGCTTAGGAGGAAGCCTTAGGATTTTATGGGACTGTATGGAGGATATACAATGAATTACTCTAGAAGGGAAGCCAAGGCTGAGTGCCTTTTGGAAGAGATGGCTAGCTAGAAAAGCCTGTACTGCCAGTGTTTCTCATCTGAAGCACTTAAAACAATTGCTCATTTCTGTAGGGAAGACCTCTCCTGGGATAAAAAAGCTCAAACTAAATAATAAAAATTATGTTTTCTTATTTGTAAATGACTCCAATCTTGTAGTTACCAAGAAAATGTGCTGGTTTGGGAATCCAAAAATTTGGGTTGTCCTGGTTCTGATGACGTTAAGTAAATGGCTTGACTTTGGGTAAATCACTTCATCTTTCTGGGCCCATGTTTTCACACCTTTAAAATGAGGGGATTTGGACTGGATGACTGCTAAGGACATCGAAGCTCTACCATTTTGATTCTGTAAGTCTACATGGAGTTTCCTCTTTCTTTTCCACAAAATGAAATCTAACTAAGTAATTAGGGAAGTATTGAAAACAGCTCCTATTTCCTTCAAGAAATTTTCTGAGTTATATAACCATTTACTGACTTCTGCAATCCCAACATTCACCTAAGAAGCATCACAGTGTATTGGAAAGAGCCCAGGGACCTGAATGTTAGAAGACTTGAAGGGGTCCTTGCTTTGCCACTTATTAAGGTCAGTGACTTTGGGCATTTAACCTAAGTTTTCAGAGAGTCTTGGTTTTCTCATCTATAAAGAGAGAATGAGAATACTTGTACTATTTACCTCATAGGGTTGTTGTAAGGGAAAAACTTTAGCAATGATACTTTCATGTAACTGTTGTTCTCCAGGGTTTCTTAACTGCTAAATTAATTTGCTTTTTCTTGACCTCTGCAGCTTTTGCTACTCTTTTTGGAAATTCTTTCTCCTGCTCCTAAGTTTTTGTGACACGCACCCTCTCAGTTTCTTTTACTGGACCCTCATCCTCTTCTCATTAAGTATAAGTATCACCCAAGGTTAGTTGCTCAAAGTCTAGAGAAATCTCATTTAATTTTCCCACCTCTAACACTTAATTTGTGTTTAATTAGGAACAGTCACTTAAACTCTCTATCTCTTTTGGGACTCAGCAGAACAAGTCTGCCTTCTGTGCCGGGGTCTCTGCTCTTCTTTCTCCAAACACTTTCTCTTGATGACCTCATCAATTCTCAAGGGTTAACTTATCATCTGTATGCAGGAGACCCCCAAATTTATATAGCCAGTCCTAATCTCTCTCAAGCACCATTCACACATGACCAACTACATTTTGGATATCCCACCTGTATGTACCATTGGCACCTCAAACTCATCATTCTGAAACAGAACTCATTATGTTTCCTTCTAAACTCATCTCTCAAAACTTCTCCATTTCTGTTGATGGTCCCAATATTCTTTCGATCAACAAGTTTGTAACATTGGAGACATCCTTATACCACTTACTTCTTTCTTGGGGCAATTGGGTGGCACACTGGATAGAATTCTTGGCCTGGAGTCAGGAAGACTCCTCTTCCTGAGTTCAAATCCAGACTCAGACACTTACTAGCTATGTGACCCTGGGCAAGTCACTTAACTCTACTTGCCTCAGTTTTCTCATCTGTAAAATAAGCTGGAGAAGGAAATGGCAAACTACTCTAGTATCTTTCTTTGCCAGGAAAAGCCCAAAAGGAGACATGAAGAGTCAGACATGATTGAAAAATGACTGAACAACAACAAAAGAGATATTGAAGATGAGACAAAGAGAAAGAGTGATTAAGGTGAGAGAAGGCCTCCTAACTCATTGGAGACCAGAACAAATGAGGAGAGAACAGGGATAAAGAGGAGTTTTGAGGTGTGTAGGTGGGGAGAAAATGGATCTCATACCTATTTTCTTAGTAAAGTAAGAGGCAATGTCTTTAGCTGAGAGGGAGGAGAGAGGAAACATATAAGAAGTCTGAAGAGAGAGGAGAGGATTTAAACTAACTTATGTGGAAAATAGGACAGTCAATCAGAAGATAAATAATAAAAAGATTACTGGGTAGCAGTGAGGGCCCAGTTGAAATTAGATAATACAAATTTGTATTGAACTAATGGTTGGAACATTGTATAGTATTCAACAGTCAATGACTAGCAAGAGAGAAGGCAGACTTGTTCTGCTGAGTCCCAAAAGAGATAGTGAGTTTAAGTTACTGTTCCTAATTAAACACAAATTAAGTGTTAGAGGTGGGAAAATTAAATGAGATTTCTCTAGACTTTGAGCAACTAACCTTATATTCCTGTAAAAATACAGGGTTTATACTAGATAATAAAAAATAACCAAGTACAAATAAGCTTTAGGGCTCTTCCCATCATACCACAGAGTGTCTTCAGACTAACATAATCTTTGTTTGTCCATTTTGTCTCGCCATTAAGGGGCTTGAGGCCAGATTTAGTCATAATGAGTTTTTTTTCTTTCTTCCTTATATTGAGATGAAATCTACCTGCTAGTAATTTCCACCCACCAGTCCTAGCTACCTTCTCTGGGACTAAGTAGACAGAAGAAGTCTAATACCTCTTCCGCACAAAGATCTCCATAAATCCCTCCTTCATCCTCATCGCCCTCCTCAACTTGTCGATGTCCTTTCTAAAACATGGAATACAGAACTGACCACAATGTTTCATGTCATTTGAGTTACCATGGAGTAGACCGGAACAGAATACAGCAAATCTCTCCTATCTTTCATCTTTTATGCTATATTTCTATTCTTGCAGGCTAAGAAAAATTAAACTTTTTTTAGCTACTTGAACTATTGCCTCGTGCAATTTATTAAATCTCCTAACTCCATTTCATGTTGTTGCTGTTGTTTTTGTTAAACTGTTTCAGTCATGTCTGATGCTTCATGACCCCATTTGGGGTTTTCTTGGCAAAGATGCCGAAGCGGATTGCCATTTCCTTCACCAGGTCATTTTACAGATGAGGAAACTGAGGCAAACAGGGTTAAGTGACTTGTCTAGGGTCATACAACCAGTAAGTGTCTGAGGCCAGATCTGACTTAATGAGGATGAGTTTTCCTGACTCCAGGTCCAGAATTCTATCCACTGCACCACCTAGCTGCTCATACTCTGTTTCATATGAACTACTTTATGGTCATGTCTTACCAGTCTACATAGGCCTGTGCATTTATACAACTAAGATTTAGCTTGCTGACTTCACTACACAATTCCATTATGTCAAGTCGATTTGAGGCTCTTAATTCTAGCATATTAACTACCCTTCCTTGTTCTGTGTCATCCACAAATTTGATAAACATGTTATCTGTGTCACTGACAAAAAATGTTGAAGAGCATAGGACCAAGGACAGAGCAGAAGAGCCCTGCATTAGAGACCTAACCTTTATCCTGAAACTGATTCATTTATGCGACAAACTTTAGGTCTAGCCAGTTTCTTTTATCACACACTTTGTGAATATTCACTTTTGGTCTATGTTCATTTTAAAGTGAGTTCCCTTTTGCTCCAAGTGAAAGTGGCTTTAGAAAAAAAAAGTTGACATGAATCTAAACAAGATTGTGAGCTCCTCAAGGGCATAGACTTTTGCTTCTGTATCCCCAGAGTTCAGCACAGTGTTTGACATGTAGTGGGTGCTTCATAAATGCTTTCTGACTTGACTTGAAGATCTTATTAGTTGATCATATTATCATATTGCATTTGTGGGCCTAGGAAGTTTATAAAAATATTAACTTTAAATCAGATGGTGACCCTTGATGGGAAAGGCATCTTTCCAGAGTTTGATGAGCTCCAAAATGGATTCTTTTGTTTCAGAGATGCTTAGATTCCTCAGAACAGCACTATTCTACCTGCCTAGTTAATAAATTAACATATTTTCTCTTTAGAAGAGGTCCCCATCTATGTTGAAGTTTTGGGGAATATTTTATTTTCTGAGGAAAGAGATTTGTGGAGTAAGGTACCAGCCAAACCAAGAATAGGCTAATGTCTGCAGAAAGAACACTGTATAAGATTTACAGAGTAAGAGGTCATTTCCTTTTGCTTTTTTGACTAAAATCTCCTTAATAGTAAGTTCAAGTAAATGAGCATTTATCGAGTGCCTACTATGTGCCAGGCACTAGGGACACAAAAACAAAACTGTAAAATTACCTGACTTCAAGGAGCTTACCTTTTGTGCACATATAAGTAAATACAAAATATGTACACAATATATGCAAAATAATCTTGGAGAGGGAATGGGTAACAACTGGAAGAATCAGGAAAGGCTTCTTGATGGAGCTGATGCTTGAGCCTTGAGACCATGCCAGGCTTAGGGAATGTTCTGTAGAAAGGTATCGAGATGGGAAAGGCAAGTGCAGTTTTTGAAAAGACAAGTGGAGAGGAGGAGATCTGAGGTTTGGTTCAGCTTTCCCTGGGGTCAAATTATTTTTAAACCATTAGTATAACTAGTTTTTAATCTACTGAGAACTTGGGAGAGCATAATGTACCTTCCAAGGTGCTTTGTGGAACTTCCTAAGCCGATATCAATGATTCATTTTCACTAGGACAGAATCAAAAAGAACTGTGGTGAGAAAAATGTACCTAGTTTATATTTCCATGAATCATTTGGGAGAAATTAAATATTCTCCCTGCTATCCCTTCAGCTCCTAGAATTATATGCACTTTTGTGTTAGCATTCAGTAAGACATAGGAAATATCAAGAGGGGAAGAGAAATATTCCTTTTCCTGTGTTCATTTAAAATGAAAACCAGCTCCTTATAAATAAAAACCAGGATCAAATGCATTCTCCAGTTATGTGTTTTTCATTTTAGTTCCAACAAACAGAGAAAGTAATAGAACACATGCAAAGTTTTCATTGTGCATAGAAGGAAGAACTGATGAAATTTTTGCCCTGACTTGGGTCTTAACAGACAGGAATTCTGTTTTAAAAAAACCAAATTCATCACTGGTCTCATCACAGTGAAGAACGAGAACACAAGAAGGAGAAGAAGAACACAACTGAAAACATACCGTGTCGCGTTGCCGATTATCTTTCCCTGATTTTATCAAGAAGTAGTTCCACGTCAGTAGCAACAACAAAACCAGGGGTATCATGTAGAGCTCAAAGTTCCAAACCACAAAGAGGAAAAGCTAGAGGAGACAGGAGGGAGAAAAAGAGATAAGTCAATTCTGAATGTCATTAAATGGATTCTCTTATTCACGCTCCACTTCAAAAACACAAACTAGAATGTTTTAGAATGGGAGGATTTATCTTGAAAACAAAGTCCTGGGGACTCCTTAAGCATTTTCTGAAAGCAGAGCAGAACCCCGGAAAGCCATTGTTAGGAGACTGCATTGGTTTTTACTTGGTTTAATTTCTCTAAAGGAAGAAAAAAAGGGATATCATTACCTTGTCAAAAAGGTGATTTTAATTTGTCTTCTCTAATGAAGGTATCATTAAGTTGGACAAAATAAGGTTAAAAAATGAAAAAAAAAGTATCAAAATGAGTTTTGCTACATGGTCAAAAATAGCTCTATTTTCTTTAATGATAAAGAATGAATCATCATTTATTATTAGGGACTTTTATCTTACTCAGGTAACATAATGTAACAAGCATAAGATGTGGATGGAATTATGAAGCCTACACAAGAATATTGAAAAGATTTCACCTCTCAGAACATAAGAAATGCTATAAATGCTTCACGAAAGTAGAGTAAGATCTTCATTAACAAATCACTGGTATAAAACAGTCAGCCATAAATCAAAATAAAAGTAATTGGATCATAAGAAGTGAGAAAAGTTCTATTAGAATATTTTTAAATAATTCTTTTAAAAAATAATCACACATATTTCTGGACTTTGTGTATCCCTGGAAGGCAATTATTGGAATTGTTAGTATATAAATTGACTTGATATTATATCATTTGGAGGGTGACCAGGATTCTAAACTGATTATCAGTTAGTTAAATGAGACAAATGGGGTAAAATGTTAGATCACTGAATTTCAAGTCAGGAAGAACTCAGTTTGAATCCTGTTTCAGACATTTACTAGAACTTAACCTCTGTCGGCCTTAGCTTCTTTATCTCTAATAAGGATAAAGATAACACTTAACTCACAGGGTTATTGTGAGGATCAAATTAGATGATATAAGAAAAAACACTTTGGAAACCATTAATGTGCTATGTAAATGCTAGCTATTACTATTTTTCATTATTATATTGGGTACAAAATTCTACATCTTTCTCACACTCAGAAGGTAACCCAACATATATCTCAGTTGTATCCTTGAATAAAGATGGTTTTAGATGACTGATTTTCCAACATTACCTTAAGGATTGACTGATTTTTAATTAACTAATTTTACATAGGATTAACTAATTATTTAGTTGCTTACACGTTTTTCCTCAGATTCTCACACTTACACATTACCTGTATTTGAACCTCTAACGTTTCACAGTTTATTGTTCAAAGGGATTAGCAATAGTGAGTATTTGCCTCTTAAATTCCATAGGAACCATATTGCCTAATCTAAAGGAAGATGAAAACACAAACATTTATGTGAATCCTCTGTCTTTTAAAATAAAATGTTTGAACTGAATCTTCTATTCACTACAGATATCACTGAATAATTTGAAGTCTTTCACAAAGAAGGAAATGGGTCAACATAAGCTCATTCAAGGAGATAAATTCAAACAATACTACAATGTACTAAGTAACGACATTTAAGTATTTTAACATAATAAATACCACTATCGCTCTCTCTAGGGTAGATGAAGAATTTAGTTAACTGATTAGTTAAATGTGTCCTACTTTCACTGAGAAGAAAGAAAAAAAAACTTGAGAAAGTAGCAAAAAGTTTCTCTTTGGGCTTTGAAGAATTTGAAGAGTTAAAACCATATTAATTATATCTGATAGTTCCTTATTCCCTGTTAGGATGACAATGCTAATGAAATATTTGTGTTGTAGGGAAAATTCAAAATGTATAGGTCATGTGAAACAAAAAAATATGTTTATAGTCAGCATTAACTCCTTCTTAACTGGATTATTTATTTGTAACCTTGGTTGGTTGGTTATTGTCCTTGGTTCTTGAAGAGGACCAAAATGACATCACTATGCTAGAGTCAAGTTTCAATGTGTCCAACTGTGACTGACCAGACCAATATGAGCTCAGAATGCTCTACCACAGGTCAGGCACAAATAGTCCATGTGAACAGTTGGGGGTGGATATTCTAAATTTGCGCATCCTGTGTTTCCTTTGAGCTGTTTCAATTCTGCTTTGCTCATAGAACACAGCACCTTCTCTGATGTGGGAATGCCATGCTGAGTGGTCCTATGCCAATGTCTCCCATGTCACACAATCAATTCCAAAATTCTTAAGAGAGACCTTGAGAGTGTCCTTGTGTCACTTCTTCTAACCCCCACGTGAACACTTGCCCTGTGTGAGTTCTCCATAAAATAGTCTTTTTGGCAAGTGTATGTTTTGCATTTGAACAACATGGTCAGCCCATCGGAATTGTGCTCTCTGAAGCAGAGTTTGAATGCTTGGCAGTTTAGTTCAAGTAAGGACCTCAGTGTCTGGTACCTTTTCCTGCCAGGAGATCTTCAGAATCTTCCTAAGACAATTCAAAGAATTTGGTTTCCTGGCATGGCGCTGGCAGACTGTCCAAGTTTCACAGACGTACAACAATGAGGTCAGCACCTCAGCTCTGTAGATCTTTAGTCTGGTAATCAGTCTAATACCTCTTCTCTCCTATACTTTCCTTCGGAGCCTCCCAAACACTGAGCTAGCTCTGGCAATGGGTGCATCAACCTCATTATCAATGTGTACATCCCTGGATAGTACACTACCGAGGTAAGTGAACTTATTCACAGCATTCAGAACTTCTCCATTTGCTGTAACTGATGGTTCCATGGATGGATGGTATGGTGATGGCTGATGGAGCACCTGTGTTTTCTTGGTGTTGATTATTAGGCCACAATTAGCACAAGCAGCAGAGAAGTGATCCATACTTTATTGCATCTCAGCTTCAGAGGCTTCATTTAGTACACAATCATCCTCAAACAGACAAGTTGAAGAGCTTATATCAGTATGGTAGCTGACCTTGATGTCATGTTCATCCTCATTGAAAGCCTTTGACAGCATGGCTGAAAACAGCATGCTAAAAACATGGGAGCAAGCACACAGCCTTGTTTCACTCCATAGGTAACTGGGAAGGCACGAGAGCATTGTCCATTATCTAGAACCCGGGCAAGCAGGCTGTCATGGAATTGAAAAACAATGCTGATGAACTTCTCCAGGCAACCAAATTTTGACATAATTTTCCATATGCCCTCATGACTAATAGGATCAAAGACCTTGGTCAGATCTACAAATGTTGTATGAAGACCACTGTTCTGCTCCTGGCATTTTTCCTTGAGTTGTTGGGCAGCAAACACCATATCGATTGTTCCTTGGCTCTTTCTGAAGCCACACTGGCTCTCAGGTAGATGACTATCTTCTAGGTGAAGGATCAGCCTATTAAGGAGGACTCTGGCAAGACTCTTGTAACCTTATATAATCAGCAAATAGTGCTATCTGGCACGGTTTGAAGGTCTGGGTAGGGAAACAGGCCATCTTTTTTCCTTTCACTGATCTCAAAGGAATAGCTACTGAAGCTGAGGTAGAAGTACCCACATTTTGGTCTCTTTGAGTCATTCAAGCAATAAATATTTATTAAGCACCTACTTTGTGCCAGGCTCTGTGCTAAGAGCTGGAGATACAAAACAAGGCAAAAGACAGTCCCTGCTCTCGAGGAGCTCATAGTTTAATGGGGGAGACAACATGTAAACAACTATGAACAAACAGTATATACGCAGGATAAATTGTAGATAATCAACAGAAGGAAGGCATTAGAATTGAGGATAGGCAAAAGCTTCCTGTAGATGTTGAGATTTTTAGCTAGGATTTGAAGGAAGCCAGGGAAGCCAGGAGACAGAGATAAGACAAGAGAACATTTCAGGCACAGGAGCCAGCCAGTGAAAGTTCCCAAGTTGGGAGATGAGATGGAATTTCTTGTGTTGTTGTTTGTCCTTCATTCTCTAAGAGGACCATGATTTCAGGAAGGTGATGCCAGGACTTGCAAGTGAATTGGAGGGAGGGTTATGCAAAGTCACCAGCCTCACTTTCTCCTTTGTAGTCATCTGGGTCCAATGGCAAGATATAGATCAGGATAACTGGAGATGGCCCCTGGGATTTCTTGTACAAGAAACAATAAAGAGGCCTACATCAATTCATCGCAGAAGATATGATGGGGTGTAACATATGAGAAGACTGGAAAGATGGGCAGTGGGGAGAGGGAGACAGCCTGTGAAAGGCTTTGAGTATTTTAATAACAAAGGGTTTTAGATCAGTTCCTGGAGGTGATAGGGAACTGCTGGATTTTATTGAGGATGGGGTGACATGATCAGACCTGTGCTTTAAGATTACTTTGAGATGGACTCTAGTGGGAAAGGACTTGTGGCAAAGGGATTAATCAGTAGGGTATTGGAATAATGTAGGCTTAAGATGATGGGGGTCTACACTAGTGTCTTCACTAAGGTTCATCAGATCTCTTTCTAGAGGTAGTTAGAATTTTTTCATCACAGGTCCTTTAAAGGAATTTGATTGTCTCAGATCATTGTCTTGATCAGTGTATCTAAGTCTTTCACAGTGGTCATCCTTATAATATTGCTGTTACTGTATACAACGTTCTCCTGGTTTTGCTCACTTCACTTTGCATGAGTTATATGTCTTCCCAGGGTTTTCTGGAACCATCCTGCCCATTATTTCTTATAGCACAATAGCATTCCATCACAATCATATACAAAACTTGTTCCGCCATTATCCAACTGAAGGGCATTCCTCAATTCCGATTCCTTGCCACCACAAAAAGAGATGCTATGTTTTTTAACAAATAAGTCCTTTCCCATTTTATTTAATCTCTTTTGGATACAGACCTAGTAGTGGTATTACTAGATCAAAGCGTGTGTACAATTTTGTAGCCTTTGGGCATAGTTTCAAATTATTCTTCAGAATGGATAGACTAGTTCACAACTCCACCAATAGTACATTAATGTTCCAGTTTTTCCACATCCCTTCTAGCATTTGTCATTTTCCTTTTCCATCATGTTAGCCTATCTAATAGTTGAGAGGTGGTACCTCAGATTTATTTTAATTTACATTAATAAAATAAATCAATAGTGATTTAGAGCATTTAAAAAATGTAACTATTGATAGTTTTGGTTTCTTCTTTGGAAAACTGTTTGTTCATATCCTTTGACCATTTATCAGCAGGTGATGGTTAATATACGTTACAAATTTGACTCAATTCCCTATGGATTTGAGAAATGTGGTCTTTATCAGAGAAACTTGCTATAAATTCCCCCCTCCCAGTTCCCTGTTTTCCTTCTAATTTTGGTCATATTAGTTTTGTTTGTGCAAAAGCCTTTTAATGTCACATAATCAAAATTATCTATTTTATTTTCCATAATCCCCTCTACCTCTTATTTGATCATAAACTCTTCTCTTATCCACAGATCAGACAGGTACAATTTTACATGCTTCCCTAATTACATCATCCTTTATGTCTAAATGATTTATCTATTTATCTATTTTAACCTTATTTGGGTATATGGTGTGAGATGTTGACCTATGCCTAGTTTCTGCCAAACTTTTCTAGTTTTCCCAGCAATTTTTGTCAGGTGTTAAATTATTACCCCCAAAGCTTGGATTTTTGGATTTATCGAATACTAGCTTAGTATAATCATTTTTGTTGTTGTTGTTTGCTTGTTTTTTCAGTCATGTCTGATTTGTCATGATTCCTTTTGGAGTTTTCTTGGCAAAAGATACTAGAATGGTTTGCCATTTCCTTTTCCAGCTCATTTTCACAGATGAGGTATTCAGGCAAACAGGTTTAAGTGACTTGCCCAGGATCACCCAGCTATTAAGCGTCTGAGGCTGGATTTGAACTCAGGAACATGAGTCTTCTTGATTCCAGGCCTGGCACTCTATACACTGAACCACCTAGCTGTCCATATACTACTGTGTACTCTATACTTAATCTATTTCATGGATCCACCACTCTATTTTTTAATCTGTACCAGATTGTTTTGATGATTACCACTTTGTAATATAGTTTGAAATCTGTAACTGGTAGGCTGCCTTCCTTAGCAATTTTTCATTCTCTTGACATTCTTGATCATTTATTCTTCCAGATAAATTTTATTATTTTTATAGCTCTATAAAATAACTTTTGGAAGTTTGATTGGCACAGCACTGAATAAGTAAACTAACTTACGTAAAATTTTCATTTTTATTATTTTGGCTCAGCCTACCCATGAACAATTAATATTTGTCCAATTGTTTAGTCTTTATTTGTGTGAAAAGTGTTTTGTAATTGTGTTTATATAGTCTCTGTATTTGTCTTGGCAGGTAGACTCCCAAGTATTTTATGTTGTCTGCAGTTATTTTAAATGAAATTTCTTTTTCTATCTCTTGCCATTGGGTTTTGTCAGTAGTCTATAGAAGTGCTGATGATTTGTGTGTATGTTTATTTTATATCCTGTAACTTTGGTGATGTTGTTAATTGTTTCAATAAGTTTTTTAGTTCATTTGCTAGGGTTCTTTAAGCATACTATCATATTATCTGCAAAGAGTGATAGCTTTATGTCTTTATTTCCTATTTTTTCTTTCAATTTCTTTTTCTTATGCTATTGCTAGCATTTCTGGTAATCCCAGTTCTTTTGCCTTCCAGAATATCATCTTCCAAGTTCTCTGCTTCTCTAATGTGTTAGGTGCTGAATCTTTTGTGATCCTGACTGTGGCTCCACAGTATTTGAATAATTTCTTTTTTGATGCTTGAAGTATTTTTTCTTTGACTTGAGAACTCTGGGATTTGGCTATAATATTCCTGGGAGTTTTCATTTTGGAATCTCTTTCAGGTGGTGATAGGTGGATTCTTTTAGTTTCTATTTTATCCTCTGGTTGGAGGATGTCAGAGCAGTTTTCCTTGACAATTTCTTGAAAAATGATGACTCGGCTCTTTCTTTGATCATGATTTTCAGGTAATCCAACAATTCTTAAATTATCTCTCCTGGATCTATTTTCCAGGTCAGCTGTTTTTCCAATGAGATATTTCACATTTTCTTCCATTTTTGTATTCTTTTGACTTTATTTATTCTTTCTTGTTGTCTCATGGAATCATTAGCTTCCACTTGCCAAACTCTAATTTTTAAGTAATCATTGTCTTCGGTGAGCTCTTGTAACTCTTTTTTCCATTTTGCCAATTCTGCTTTTTACGAAATTATTTTCATCAGTGAATTTTTGTACCTATTTTTCCATTTGGTTAATTCTGTTTTTTAAGGTGTTATATTTTTCAGTACTTTTTTGTGCCTCTTTTACCTAGCTCTCAATAGTTTTTTCATAATTTTCTTCCTTTGCTTTCATTTCTTTACCTCATTTTTCCTCTACCCCCTCTTATTTGATTTTGAAAATAATTTTTTACACTATTGCATGTAATGGGGTAAGGGCACTGTCCCAAGCTTTAGGGTTTTTTCCACTGCTGTTTTCTGGGAGGTTAGAATTTTTTGGTCCTTCCCATGAGGGTTTTAGGTACAACCAATAATAACCTACGCAGCAAAACTGAGTATAACTCTTCAAGGGAAAAAGTGGATATTTAATGAAATAGAGGAATTTCAAACATCCCTGATGAAAAGACCAGAGCTGAGTAGAAAATTTGACTTTCAAATACAAGACTGAAGAGAAACGTAAAAAGGTAAACACTAAGAATGCTTTGGTCCTTGCCCGGGAAGGGCCCCTGATCCCTTGAGACTGACCTCATGAGATACTTGCATTAATAGTATTAATCAAAGACCTCTTCTGTTTTTTAGCCTTGTTCTTACCTGAATCTAGTCAAGTCCTGAGCAAATAGGGCATTGCTATAAAGTGGATTAATCAAGGGTTTCCTTGTCCTTGTTGGTACACTTCCCTGTCTTCTGGAAGAGATGAGTTCCTCCCTGAATGTTGATTTGATTTTAAGGATGGGTTAGGCTTTGGAAAGGATGTAAAAAAAGATTTCAGACTAGGACCTTGATTAAATATTGCTAAGGTTTTCTATTTAGGTGGGACCAAGGACTCTAGCCCAAAGTACTGGCTTAACATTATTTTGTAATATATAGGTTAAAGTGAGAGAGCAATGAAAGAAGTGTTTATTGAGTGCCTAATATGTGCTGGGAACTCTCCTAAGGATTTTACAAACATTATCTTATTTGATTCTCACAACAACTCAGCCTCATTTTATAGTTGAATAAACTGAGGCAAACTGCTCAGGGTCACACAGCTAATAAGTACCTGAGGCTGGAATTAAACTCAGGTCTTCTTGACACTAGGTGTAGCTCTCTATCTACTGTGCCATCTAGCTGGAGAACAAGGGAGGATAAGGGTATTCCAGCATCCTCCCATAGTAATACACTTCTTTATTTCTTGATTTGGAACTTTATGTTAATATTGAGCTCTGTTCATGATGGGCAGAGAAGGGGAGTTGTCTCAAGGTTTAGGCTTTTTTGCACTGCTGTTTTCAGAACTAGTTCTGGGGAGGTTGGAGGTTTTTGGTGTTTTCAAAATGGTGTGATCGGAGAAGAGGTGTGGTCACTCCACCCTGGTCCTTACCCACTAAGGTCCCCTAATATCTTGGGATGACAATTGATTCTGCTCCTTATGACCCCTCTTCCTTTGGGGCTGGAAACAATTCTATTCTACCAGGTCCCTGATCCCTTGGGACCAGAAGTGAGACTGCCCCTCAGTGCCTCTACTCTCTTTCGACCAAAAGTGCTTCTCTCTGTCCTTGAACTCTGACTCAGAAGTGGATATAGCCAAACAGTCATTCTTCAGGGATCCCACTTCCTTTTGACCAAAAGTGCACCTCTCCACTCTGGAACTATAACCTAGAAGTAGGTACAGGCAATGACATTGCATTGTCAAAAAGCATCTGGTCCTGTGTCCAGTGCTAGTTCAAGTGTCCCCTGTAATCTTTTTTCTGATCATTTTCCAGATCCCTTTACCATTTCTGTCTTCAGAATTCCCAAAGCTGCTGCAGGGTTCTGTCACCACCACCATTGCTGTTTCATCCACATAGATTCCAGGTCAGCCTCCTGCACCATATGACAGATCTCTCTTTCCAACCTCCTAAGTTGTTTTGGGCTGGAAGAATCTATCACTCTGACCTTTTGTTGGCTCTGCTATTCCAGAATTCAATTTGAGCAGTTATTTTAAAGTTGTTTGGACAGAAATGTTGGGAGAGCTCAGCTGAGTGCCTTCTATACTCCATTATCCTGGCTCCACCCCTGGAAGTCTTAGCACATTTACAATTTTTATAAATTTACCACTTGATGCTGAAGAAGAATGCTACCTAAGATTCACATTCAATGATGAACAAAGTTCTATCATATCAATTTCCTCCCCCCCCCAAATCTGTTTAGATCCTTAATTTATTTTGTATGCATTTTTTTTTTCTTTTAGGTTAGTTTGAATCTGAAAAATGTTCATTGAAATCCTCAACAGCTATCTTTCTAACATGGTCTTCCTGTAATTGAATTGGTTTTTCCTTTAACATTATGCCAATATGATGCCAATTGATGCAAACAAATTCATTATTGACATTGGTTTATTATCTATGTTGCCTTTAAGTATACTATTGTTTCCCTGCTTTTCTCTTTTAACAATATCTATTTTTATCGTTGCCTTTTGTGAGATCATGATTATTACTCTGGCTTTTTCAGCTAAGGTACAATAAATTCTACTTCACCCTCTCAATTCCAAGGGAATCTAAATTTTAAGTGTTTCTTTTATACAGTAAATGTTGGGTTTTACCTTCTAATTTGTTCTGCTACTCTGCTCCATTTTATGGGAGAATTCATCTCATTCACATTCATGGTTCTGAGTGTTAAGTTTGTTTTATCCTCCATCAAATGCTGTCATATATCACTTTTCTTCATTAAGAAGAAAAAAAGAAAGGATAAAATCCCCCAGAAATCAACATTAGGTACTTGCAGTTTATATTGCTTGAACAGTCTGCTTACCATCCCCTTCCTTATTACACCTTCTCTCCCAGACTAGATCTAAAACTCAAGATCTTACAATTTTTGTTTGTCTTTTATGATAATCTCCTACAGATAAATCTAGGGGTTAAATCTACTCTGGGCTTTCTTTTGGTCAAAACATTTTCTTTTCTGAGGTCCCATTTTAGTTATTATAAAATTATTTTCTTCTGATGTTTTATCCTGGAAGTCTCACATTCTATGGCATTTCTTAAGTGTTTCATTTATTTTCCAATAATTTAATTGTCTCCTATTTAATTGTCTCCCCCCTTTGGGGAACTCAACTCTTGAACTTTCACTTCTGAAGTGCAGAGATATCCAATTGGTAAAGTGTGGTTGCTTAAGGACCTTGAAAGTGGGCCTAGCGGGGAGGCCCAGAGTTAGGGTGAGAAGCAGACATGAAGAAGGCTCTGGGAATCAATGATATGATCCCCTGTAGGCATTCCTTCCTCTTCATTATGTAGCAAGAATTTCTTTTCTTTCTCTTCTTTTTTCCCTTCAGGACCACAAGTAATACTTGCCCAAAGACTGGTCCAGACAATAAAATTGAGAATCTAACTTACTCACCCAGCATTCAGTCTGAATCTTTGGCCTCAGGAGAGAGCCTGAATCTGGCTCTCTCACTTTTCAGTGTCAAGATTCTCATCAAGGTCTGGCAAACTGCCAGCTGTCATCCTTGAACAACCTGGCCTGAGTAGAGGGAAAGGTAGCTCCATGCTAACCAAAATCTAGGGAAATCTTAGGTACCCCTGTCCCAATTTTGGTAAGAATGGCAAGTACTTTCACTTCTTGGCACCTCCCTCCTTTTAGCTGAGGCTAAAAATTATGAAGACTTACCCCCTGAACTGCTAAGTTCCATGCCCCCTCAACCAAAGGCAGAAAATGGAATTTTCCTATAGTACAGTTCTGCCCCAAACTAGATAATGCGGACATCTAAGTCTGAAGACTAGACCGCAGCCCAACCCTGTACTCCAGAAAGCTGAAATAGGGCTAAGATACCTTTGCTGCGTGCCTAGTCCAGCCTTTCTCTTTCCACCCTCTGGAAAATGTCCTTGCTCTTCTCTTCTCCCCCCAATGTTAAGAGACTTTTCAACTTCCTCCACTAAGCTGATCAGCTGATCACTAGGAAGAATGTGTACTTTCTTCCCCACTCCTGATGCCAGTCTAAAGCTTCACTGGAACAGCAATTACAGATTATATCAATAGCAGAAAAATGCATATTACATTTATAAAACAGAAACCCTATGACTAAGTAACTTACACAACATAAAATGCTACAGATATAAAATTCTCCCAGAAATCCAAATGGAAAAATGAAATTGATGAATAAGTATAGTAAAGGAATTAAAGCAGGATTTAAAAGCAGCTAAAAAACACAATAAGGGATGAAGAGACAACTAAGGAAATTGCAAATTTATATCCAAGATCTAAAAACAGCATCAATGAATTTAAGAAGGATCAATATAAAATAAGAAAATATAAGAACAAACCATGGAAGCACAATGAGGGATGAAGAAACAACCAGGGAAGAAGTAAAATTATATCAAAGGTCTAAAAACATCTATGGAAGTAGAATATAGTAGAATTAATGAAACTTCTAAAGATCAATATAGAAATAATAATAATACTTAAGAAAAAACCAAGGAAGATCATTTAAAAGCAACTAAGGGACAGAGCACAACACAACATATTTGGAAGATGAAGCAAAAAGTTCAAAGATTAGATTAATTCTGAGCCCAGAAAAATATTTTTAAAAAGAAAAAGAAGATAGGCCAAATATTGGAAGACCTAAGGAGGAAAAAAATTTTCATAATGACCTAGATCAAATGAAACTACAAATTGAGAGAATACATAGGACACCAAAAATACAGTTCCTTTGACTCACTAAGAAATGAGTAAAAACTAGCAAAAATTCTCTAAATATGAAGAAAGAAAAAAAATTCACATTTCAGGAAATGCCAATTAGAATTGAGATAAAAAGCAGGAAGGAGAAATATCAAAGTAGGACAAAAATCTATAAAAATCTTAGAAAAATAGGATTAGACACCAGAAATACATATCCTACAAACATAGCCATATTGTTTGAAAAGATCAGTTCACTTTAAAGATAAATAAAACTTGAAATAATGTATCAACAAATATCTGCAACTATAGAGATCCTTAAAAGCAAAGGAAAGCTTAGCTAGGTGGCACAGTGGATAAAGTATTGAGCCTAAAGCCAGGAAGACTTATCTTTCTGAGTTCAAATCTGTCCTCAGACACTTATTAGATGTGTGATCTTGGGAAAGTCACTTAACTCTGTTTGTCTCAGTTTCCTCATCTGTAAAATGATCTGGAAAGGGAAATGGCAAACCACTCTAGTATCTTCGCCAAGAAAACCCCAACGGGGTCATGAAGAGTTATGCATGACTGAAATGAGCAAACAAATAAAAAAGCAAAATGAAAAGGAAATCCAAACTGACTAAACTACAAGCGAATAACAAAAGTCATAATATACTCTACTCTTAATATTATAATTAGTTAAGATTATTACACCTAGTTAAGATTTAATATGACTATGGATATAAAAATGAGTTATTTAATCTTTTCTAACTGTAATAGATAGAGCAAGACTGGGGTAAAATATATGTTATAATGATTAGCACAAAAGAATACTAAAAATCCATATCATATCCATGTGATATCATTTTTACCAAACATTAAACATCCATCTAGAATACTAGAAATCATCCTACCATTAAAAAGACACTTGACATGGATAAGAACATAGGTAACAGTAACAAAAAAACCAATTAAAAGAAAGGAGTTGATACTTCCTAAGGTAAAGTCCTTTCTCTATACTAAAAAGAACTAGTATAATAACTAACAGTTTAAAAATAGAAACGCAATCTGTTTATTTACTAGTTACTAGTTGAAATATTAGTTTAAATTTAAGACAGACTCTACCCTCTTGATATCACCAAGAACAGTAAGAATACAACAGAAAAAGAAACCTAATTTATTACTTATAGCAATAGATTAATTCTTCTAACCAAAGACAAAGAGTTCAGAATGGATCCAAGAACAAAACCTATTCATGTGTTGCTTACTGGAAAAAAATCTAACACAAAATTATATAGCTAGATTAAAACAATGGGTTGAGTTTAAAGAGCTCATGAAATTACAAGTAAAAAAAAACAAAACTTGGAGTTGGTATTAATGATATATGAAAAAATGGAACATGAGTTTGGGAAAAAAATGGAAAGATACAAACATGGGAATTGCATAATGATAGAAATATATCACAAATTTGTAACAAAACTCAAACTAATTCAATAGTTAACTTTATAAAAGAAGGATTATTAGTGACAAGAGAAGAAATAAACAAAAAGCCAATATCAGTAGGGGACCTTGACTCTCCATTAGAAAAATGTTAGAAATCAAATAAAAGGGATAGCAATAAAAAGTCACAGATTTGAACTACTGCTCGGTAAATTGAAAATATAGAAGTAAATGGCAGGAATAAGGAAAATACATTCCTCATACATATGAAACTCACAAAAAATAGTTCACATGCTGGGTCACAAAGAACCCCTATGTAAATCCAAAGAGCTTTTTATTTTCTTATCTCTGCCCTGTAAGATATAAGTATTGTTATCCCCATTTAACAAATAAGGAAACTGAGGCCAGGTGACTTGCTCCAAAGCCACAGGACTAGTGTTACCACTGGGATTTGAACCTTACACCAAGTCCATCATGCTTTCTACTACCAAAGTATGAGAGGGAATATACATTCATTTGTCCAAACAAACTCACACATTCTTGATGCCAGGCCTGGCACTCCATTCACTGCACCATCTAGCTGCCCCTTAAATATACAACAAATACAGTGACATTTTATATTTTAAAACTTTCTATTCAGTAGTACTACTGTAAAGATGTCCTACCAGACACGAATCTTCAAGTTTTATGGGTAAGTTAGTCATCCTCTCCGGGCCTCCATTTCCTCATCTATAGAATAAGAAATTTGGACTAAATGGCTTTTGAGGTCCCTCCCATATACAAATCTCTGATTAGAATAAGCTGATATTGAGCTATTAATGACTATTCTTTGGGTCCACTCATCCAACTAATTCCAAATTAGGTGCCTATTCTACATCTTTTGATCTTGCCCACAAGACTTTCTCAAATGCATTTTTCTGTCCTTTCTACAGTTGTTTCTGTTGTGGCATCTTAAACAACTTATGATGTGCATGTAAGATATATATGTAAGCTATATGTGCATGTAAGATATACTATGTAAGCTATATAAGGCATATAGTTTAACCTTCTTTGATAATAAATAATAAACAATAATAATAAATAAAAATAATAAATTAAAAATCTTCTTTAATAATAATAATAACTAGCATTTATATAGTGCTTACTATGTGCCAGGCACTGTGCTATTTGATCCTCACAATAACCCTGGGAGGCAGGGGCTATTATTTATCATCCCCATTTTACAGATGAGGAAACTGCGGCAAACAATAGGTAAGTCAATTGTTCAGGGTTACACAGCCAGATTTGAACTCACATATTCTTGATGCCAGGCCTGGCACTCCATTCACTGCACCATCTAGCTGCCCCTTAAATATACAACAAATACAGTGACATTTTATTTTTTAAAATTTTCTATTCAGTAGTACTACTGTAAAGATGTGTTCAGTTCAGTCATTTTTTAGTTGTGTCTGACTCTTTGCGATCCCATTTGGATTCTTTTTTTTTTGTAAAGAAAATGGGGTGGTTTGCCATTTCCTTTTCTAACTCATTTTCCAGATAAGGAAACTGAGACAAATAGGGTTAAGTGACTTGCCCAAGGTCACACAGCTAGTAAGTTTCAGAGCTTCTTTCTAGCTAAAAATCTATGATTCTGATTTTTTCCCACTCTTTTAGAATCTCTTTTTTATATCTTTAGAAAGGATTTATGCATGCCTTTAAAATTATGTCATCTCCCATGCTATTTTTTTCCTTTGCTTGGTCACATTCATTAGCTTTTTCTAGCTTCATCTTTTCATCTTTACATGTCTTCTGTGGAACACTGAAGAAAGATGTGGTAGAACCTGATCATCGCACTTCTACCATTACTGCTGAAGCGACTAGATCACTATAAAATTCCTGGTAGACCTGTTCATTTTCTATCTATTTGTTTTCCTTGTTCCAATTAGATCTATATATTTTTTCAGGATAATATTGATGGAATCCTAATAAAGCTGCCCCCAGCCCCAATATTCTAACTTCCTTATAGGCCCCACTGAACAGCAGGCCCCCTCCCCCTACCTAGCCACACCCCGCCCCCAACACATGCTCAATATCTTCATATATGGCTCACTGCTCACTAGAACAGGTGTGTCCATGAACTCATATTTCTCACAGAATAGCAGATGTGTCCATGTGATGGGATCCCTGCCACTGCTTCTAAGCTAATCACTGCCCCTAGCTAGCCACTGCCCCCAGACCCATTCCTCACATCTCCCACAGAAATAGCAGATATGTGTCCATGCACTGAACCACAACCACATCCATCTAGCCTCAGAGAGGACCACAATAGTCAGCCAATCAGAAAGTGGTGCCACCAGAATGCCCAAGTAGGATGTGGACCCCAAAACAATAGAACGGACTTTCCCTACGTAGGCGCCCGCACAGTAATAGTAAAGAACTGACCTAAAGTGAACTTATGATGTAGAGATATCATTATCATACATACTTACCGCCCCCCTCCAAGGGTTTTTCTGTTTGCATTGTGGGTAATTACAGGCGCAGATCCACTGTGGCTGGGACCCTTCCCCTGTTACCTAATCCCTTAACAAACTCCTCCTGCCTTTTTAATGTTCATAATTTCTATTATGTAATTGCATCTTTAACCTATAAAAATCCGTCTTGCTTTCTCTGAAGTTGCTGGTTCCTCTTGGAACTTAGCCCACTTCCTGAGAGGTGTCAATCTCAATAAATGCCTATACTTGGATTAGAGGCGGTCTGACTGAATTTTTTGAGACGGTTCCACCACAACACATCATGAAACCACAACAGTTTTTGGCATCCCTGGGTGAGCAGAGACTAAACCCCAACAATATGATGGCAAACTACTGTAGTATCTTTGCCAAGGAAACCCCAAATGGGGTCACAGAGAGTTGGACGTGACCAAACAACAACTAGATGTCTCATAGGCATCTCAAACTCAACATGTCAAAGTCAGAGAACTTAATAATATTAATAATAATAGCTAGAATTTATATAGCACCTACTATATGCCAAGTACTGTGCTAAGCACTTTACAAATATTAGTTTACTTGGCTTTCACAACAGCTCTGTGACCTAGGTGCTACTATTTCCTCCATGTTACGGTTGAGGAAGGTGAGACAGAGATAAAATGACTTGCCCAGGGTCACATAGCTAATAAGTGTTGGAAGCCAGCACTGAACTCCACTCCTCCTGAGTGCTCACTGTTATTGGAAGCCTTTCCTCATTGCTTCAGCTGCTAAGGCTCTCCTCATCTAAAAAAAAAAGATTTTGTATTGAAATTGTCTCTAACCCCTCATAGAAAGGAAGTTATGTGACAGTAGGTTTTGCTTCCTTTTTTCTCACTAAACCACAATTGCATTCATGATGAAAGATGCTACCCACTTTCTGATGGAAAGGGGATGGACTCTGAGTACACATTGAGGAATGTTTTTTTTTTCTTTGTCATTGCCAATGTGAAGATTTGTTTTGCTTGATACATGTTTGTGACAGGTTTTGTTTTCTTACTTTTTTGATGGGAAGGAGAGGCACGGGGAGGGACATGATTTAGACATGAAAATTAAATATATTTTAATTAAAATAAATTTTATCAAAAATCTTCATCAATCAAAACAAACCAAAACAAAAAAACAAACAAACAAGAACACAAAGACCGAGGTCTACCTCCTTCAGGACTAGGGCTTTAAAGTCAAATTATATTTGAATAGGGAGTTTTCTGAATGACTCTTTTAAAAAAAATTGAAAATAACAATTGATTGAAATGAATAAATAATGATTACCTCCTGCCCCTTGCAGGGCAGTATTTTCCCTTGAATTTATCATCTTATTTTAGCAAGATATACTTTTGCTATTGATATTGGCCTACATAAAAAAAAAATTAAGGGTTTCCATTCAAAAGAGATTTGATTTTTTAAAAAGAAATTGTATCAATTCCAGGCAAGTCAAAAAAAGAGAATTGTGTTACTCTCTGGAGCCATAAATGAGGTCTATTGAATTTCAGTAATAATTGGCTTCAAAAATTGAAAATGTGAGACGACAGTATACCATTTTTCTCTTTGCTGTATTTTGCCAAAGGTAAAATGAGAACCAGTACTGAAAAAGTTTCTTTCTCCACCCACTTCCCACCTAAGAAAAGAACAGATTTATGAATATAATGGTAGACTAGCCAATGAAGGGCTAGTATTTGAAGCTAGCATAAATATTCCCTACCTGATTTTAGTCCTTAGAGCAGGTACAGATATTTTCTTTCTGCTTCTAATACAATAACATCTGGAGGAGACCTGGTGAATGAATTTCCTTTTGACCATGAGTGATGGAGGGGCAAGTGTTCTGTGTTGAGTAAGAATTTTCTGGTTGGCTGAGGAGTCTGAAGGCAATGACCCATAAGTGACTAAGTGGGATAATGACTATTAATGATAAAAAGAAGTTGCCAGCTATAGATTCTAAAAGGCACTGATCTTCAGAGCCCAGGGAAATTTTATGAGGATTTCACAAAGACAGAAAGGACTACCAGGGCCTACCAGAAGGCCCTCCTTGGCCACAGGCATTGTCTACATGTGTGCATCCCTATATCTGTACTTTCAGTCTGAGCCCACTCTCCCAAAGAACTTTATCCATGCAGCAGGGAAGTGGTACCCCTGTGACTGGGGGATGTTTTAAAACTCTTTTAACTTTCACTTCCCAGTGAATCCCCCTTTTCTAAATGTTAATTGATTCCTATTATTTGTTATTCAGTCATTTCAGTTGTGTTCAACTCTTTGTGACCCAGTTATGGGTTTTCTTGGCAAAGATACTGGTTTGCCATTTCCTTTTCCAGCTCATTTTCTATAGATGAGGAAATTGAGGCAGTCAAGGTTAAGTGACTTGCCCAGGATCACACAGCTGGTAACTATCACAGACCAGATTTGATCTCAGGAAGATGAGTCTTCCTGACTTCAGACCCAGCACTCTACACCTTGCATCACTTAAGTGCCTTAATTGATTCCTACTGGTTGATTTAGCAGTACGGGGAATAGTGTCATCTGTACTCTAGGAACTGGCCTGTGAGGCCCCGGAAGGGGGCTACTTTATTTACTAATAGTCAATAAAAGCTTGGCAACATCAGTGCACCTCTCTGAAAGGCAGAGCTAACAGTCAGGTAAAGAGTCTCATCATTAGTTATAGGGAAAATGTGAACAAGATGGATGGTTTATTTGTCAAAAAACCTATAGAAGGTTGACGAAGGAGTATGCAGGTGTAGATACTGCATTTCTGACCCTTGATCATTTCAGAACTGATTATCCAGTTTGTGGATTATCTATGCATATTCCTCACTGGTGTTTCCATCAGTGGAAAAGAAATGAAAAGAGAAAAGTCAAATTGAAAATTGTCAAGTGATGCTAGTGCAGAGTCCAGATAAAAGTTTGGTGTGACACAGGGGTTGAAAACAGTGGTTAAAACAAGGTATAGGGACCATCTGTCAATTTCACTTATCCATTCTGTCCCTGTTTCTGTGGCTTCATTTAATAAGAAATGAGCAGATCTCATGATCGAGGGTTTTCTTCTATGCAAAATATTTGGAAACAGCGAAGGCTAGAGAGGTGGCTCTAAGGATAAAGTTGAGGAAATAAATGAGCCAATTACATCTTTTTAAAAAGACACTTTTCTCTTCATTTATATAAATGAAAATGAAACAAAAATCTGTTCTGCTCTGAATTTAAGCGGATAAGATCTCCACTGATATTTAAACAAGGCAAATTATTTCAAGAAGAGTGAGTGTTTCAAAATATTAAGATTTCATATCATCACCATATCTTATGAGGTGTAATACATGCAAGATTTTTATTCTTTGAGCCTTGGGTTTTAAGACTCACAGGCACGACTGGGCCATTTACATCATCCCATCAATTGATACTCTCATTGAAGTGCAGTGAAAGATGCCTGCATTAAATGATCATTCAGTGAGACACATGACAGTATCCCTCGTGTAGCACACTTCAAAAAAAAATCATTTAAGTTGGAATATTGAATATCCTATTCTTTTGCAAACTACAGTATATTTTAAAAAGAAATCTCATCCAGAATGATTAACACTTCCTACTGTTCAGGAAAAAAGCCTGCCCTTTCAGACTAGCAGCTGTGGATCATTAGCTCTCCAGTGATGAGATGTGTTTGATGAGTATTTTTCTTTCTAATTAAGAGATGAGATTCTGTATTTGACTGTCTCTTCAGAAAGAAGTAAAGAAAAAAAAATTCTGCCCATACAGAAAGGCCATCTCCTACAGAACAATTAATTATTTCATGGACCTTTTTATCTTTTTTTGCCTCTCTAATTTCAATTCATTTTTAACTTAACACACATTTGCACCCAGGCCTTCACAGCATTAACCCATTTTTCACCTAACCTTTCCCTCCTGATGTTTCCCTGTTTTACCCATGATTAAATGAATTTCAGCTACTTCACCACCAGGAAATGAATTTGAAACAAAAACGAATGTACCCTCATCAAAATCAACCCAGAAGAATCTTATCTTGTTCTAAGGAAGACAGCATTGGGGATCTGTTTCAAAAATGCTCCCTTTTGTCAGTGAAAGGGTCCAAATAAGGGGGCTAAAAGAGGGGAGAGAGAGGTCAAATGCTTTAAGAACAAGGACCATGAGGCACCTAGGTGGGGCAGCGAGTAGAGCACTGGCCCTGGAGTCAGGAGGATTGAAGTTCAAAACCGGCCTCAGACACTTGACACACTTACTAGCTGTGTGACCTTGGGCAAGTCGCTTAACCCCAATTGCCCTGCCTTCCCCCCCAACAAGGACCACATATCTGTTATGATGACTACTATTCAGCACACTGGCGAGTCAGCAAATGTTAACTGGTACTGGTGAGCAGTCTCCAAATGAAATGGTATCTTCTTCATCACGAAGGCCAAGACTTATTTAAAGGCAGGCTACTTGGAAATGGATAGTTTGAGTTACAAAGTACATGAACTTCCTGCCTGGAAAAGGACGTGTTATTGTGGTCAATGGCATGGCACTAGAACTCTTCAGCTGAAAATGTGATTGTAAGTATGATGAGAAGCGATGCTTTTGCTGTTGGCCCACTCAATGATGACATCACTCACACAACAGCAAATAAAGAATAAAGTACACACAGATCGGGACAATGCATATTTCTCTGACTAGGGAATGATTGAACAATGTACTTATTTAGAGAGAGCCAAAAAAAAACCACACACATAAATCTCATCTGCCGATTGTTAATATTTCTCCAATGAATACTTGAAGGAGATATAGGATGTTAGAGCTGGAGACATCACAAAATTTACAACTCAAAAAGACCTTAAAAAGAATTTCATCTAGTGTCTTCATTTTACAGATGAGGAAACGGGGACACAGAGAGGTGATGTGATATTCTTGAGGTCAGCCCACTATATCCCCTGGTTCCTTCTGAATTTTTTGGTTTCGCGCTGCATAGTTGGATTTTTTAGAACCCGGTGTTCTGGGCTGGTTGTTTTGTCTGGATTTGAAAGGCCAGATGGCACAACCACCTGTTATAAGTTTCATAAGTTCTGGTTGGTCCCACTGAGGCTTCCTGCACTGCACAATTTTCATTCCACAGAGGAAAAGGAGACCATGCAAAGTGACCCTGAATGATGCACAATGATATCCAACAGAACGAGTAACCTTTACAAGTTGGCCTTGGGAACTGAGATAATGTTCTTTTTCAAAGACATTTTTCTTTGTTCAAAGAGTTTCTTAAAATATACAGAGCTAGGGAACAACCAGTGAGATCCTTAGCATAGTTATGTCTCTCACACTATGTTGCTTATTGTTACCTAAGCCATAAAGTGATATAGAGAATGAATCAGGTCCTATAGATACAAACATAGGATAGAATGACTTCTCCACTTTCTGAGTGATCATTGAGCTCTAAGCTAGAAACGATTCCTTCTGTTGCTTTCTTTTTGACTAGTTTCAACCAAACACCAAAATGACAGGCATGTGTGTGTACATGTCTGTGTATTTGGATTATTTTTTTCCCTCTAAACAATCTACCAAATGTTCCATGATTCTAGCTGGGTCAAAAATGCCAAGAGAATAATTTATTCCAATGTTGGCCCTATGTCCTAGTGCGAAAGAGACGGGGTACATGGCAGTGAAGAAAAAAAGAAAAATTGGTTTGCATTCTGAACAAAGGTTTGAATTGCTTTTATGTTCTGTGACTTGGCTCACCTATCTACTTGAAGGTGTTAACACTTTAAAACGTGATTGATTCAAGTTTACTTAGGAAAAAAAGTCATCAAAAAGTTCCTGTTCTTGATTTCTGTGGAAGAATTCTGCACTGGTTTTTGCATGTTGATATCTGATATTGAAAGTCCACAATTTTAGTATATCTGAGCTCTTCCATCAAAGCATAGTTTGACTTCAGCTATTAAGAAAGCAAATACGACAATTAGATATGACTCAACTGATGTATTACAACCCACCCAAACTTCTTTTGAAGCATCTTCACAGCAAAATGGACATCTCACCAGAACAACCTCAAAGACGATGCTATCACCCTGTCATAGCGGAATGCAAGCTACCTGTGTCTTGATGGGTTTGTCAGTACCAATAAAACCTGCCAGCCACAAGGCTTGGGAAGGGGTTTTTATTTATATATTTTTTTTCTTTTTTGCTTACAACTTGTACTGACATTTCACATCATTTTATAGAAGTCAGAGATGAAAGTACTCTGGCTTCGCTTTGAGAACACTGACAACTCCAAAAGTGAAGCCCAGAGTCTGTTCAACTTGAGCATCACATTAACAGCACATGAATAACTGATGTGAAATTTCTGCCATGGTGTGACTTTTATATTAGTAAAAGTTTGGGGAATGAAAATGGCAAATTCATAAAGATGCCTGAAAGTGTTTGCAAAACTGTTGATTCTCTGTGGTTATTTTCTTTATTACTTAGCAACTATTCCTTTGCTCAGGAGTTTATAATGCCCAGCATAGTGCAATGCACAGATGGGGGCTCACTGCATTTTAATGTGGTTAAGATTAAGAAACTCTTTATCTATCAACTGATGTCTATCTGGCTCATTTAAAATCTGACCATATACAAAGACAACCACTTTTCTGGGTGGCAGCGCAGCACGTTTGCTATTTTATGTTATGAAACACAGACAATTAAGATGAATCGCTATTATTTTGCCAATGAGAAATTCACTGGGGTCAAGTAATGACCATTCTAAAAATACTTTAATGATTAGTTCAAAGAAATGTTTTAGAATGAGTAAAGGCTATGAGATTCAATGAAGCTTTGCCCTTTTTTAGTACTTCATTTTCCTCAATAGAGGAACAAATTATTTCTAGAATCATCTATGATTTATCTCAGTATCATTCCTAGCAGGTGAAAAAATTATTTTCTGAGTAGAAGGAGGAAGGCAGTGGTGGTTTAATGCCTGTTCTCGTTTTGTTTCAGTTTTTGTTTTGTCTCTATTTTAATTTTATTTTTATTTACCTTCTCATCCGGTTGAACTGGAGCCAGCTCAAACTGGCTTATGAAAACCAATTGTTAAATTTACAGTGTAAGCATTTTTATCGTGGAAATGGTAAATGCTATGCGTGATTTAATGTTTTGTTGATTATCTAAACTTATGGAAATGATGGAGAAAATATTAATAATGCAGATTAAATTTAAAGTGTGTCATGTATGTACCCTTCCCCCAAAAGCCAGTAGTTGAACATTTACCAGCACACCCCTGCCTCTGGTCATTAAGTACTATTTCACAGTGTAGGACAGCATTTTTTAAAAAGCTTACTCAGATGGCTCTATTCCTTGCAGATTTCAGATACCCCAATTCTTCCTGTTTCTGGAACTTTCTTAATTAAAAAAAATCTATTTCAAAATTACATGTAAAAGACTATTTTTTTTAACAATTTATTGAGTTTCAAATTCTTTCTTCTCTCTTCTCTCTCCTCTCTTCTCTGCCCGCTCTCCAAGACAGTAAGCAATTTTTTATAGGCTATACATGTGCATCATGTAAAACATATTTCCACAACTTTCTTAATTTTTAACAGAACTATATGTACCATTTTATATACGATATCAATACAAAAATCATTTTCTATACAGTAAATTTTCTAGGGCTCTGGACACATTGACAAATCTTTGTAAAAAAGTCCATTTTATGCTTATCATCAATTTTTTTTCAAGAGAGGAATATACCACCATGACTATTTCAAGAATATATTCCTGAACAGTTTGTGTATATGTGTGTGTGTGTGTGTAACTGCTGTACTTATATACACACAAATAGGATACCAGAGTTCAGTGATATACAAAACATATATTTTCCTATGCTTGAAATCTGGCTTCAATCCTGTTAGCATCATGAATAGTTACAACATTTAGGGCCCTGGATTTCCTCATGGGGGAAATTCCCTCTGTTGTGTATGTTGTGCCAGCAAATATGATCCCTGCCAATCTAACAAGCTATAAAACTAGATACTTTAAACATAAATCTTAGGGTCTTCTTCCCTCTCCTCAATTCAGGCCACCATATGAGAAGGTCTTTTAAAAGAGAATACTCTTCTAAATCAAACAGTGATTTGCTTTTGTTACTCAGTAGCTCATGTTGGCTGCAGGCATTGTGCCCTGTTTTAGAACATTTGGTACCATGCTTGCTTATTTTCATCCTCCAAGTATTTCACTCGGATTTATCAAATCCGTCATGAAGATCTTCACCGGCTTTCTCATTCCTGCCTTTGTCTTTTTTAGTTCTCTAGGACAGTGCTTCTCAAACTGTTGGGTCTCAAGATCTTTTTATTACTCTTAAAAGTTATCAAAGACCACCCCCACCCCCTTTTCCCAAGAGCTTTAGCTTATGCGGTTATCTATTGATGTTTACCATATTGGAAACAAAAACGTCCTGGGTATCATTATGAAAGTAGTTCTGACCACATGGATGCCATGAAAGGGTCTCAGGGGCTCCCAGGGGCCCCCAGTCTACACTTTGAGAACCGCTGCTGTGGGTGTTTCTTCATCCTGACCTATTATCTTTTCTTCAATCTTAAAACCATTCGGGCAGCGTCAGGCAGCATAGTTTTAATGTTCTCTCTTGTAAATACATTTAAAGAATAATAATATAATATTCAGCTATCTTAACAGTTTCTGTAACTTCATCTCCCTTTCTGTCTTGTAATTTTCTAATTTTCTCCTTCACTGGTCTCAAGTCATTCCCCCCCAACCCCCCCTTCAATTCTGGAAAAACTTCAAAGTTATGTTTAGCAACTCTAGCTATGTCTGAAAGTTTCTCTTTGCAATTCAAATGTTCATCTTAGGCTGATTTTAACAGCCTCCTTTAGTTGGTTCCATGTTTTACACTTGCTGTATGAGGTTTACTGAAGAAAGTGTTTCTTCTATCTCTTGACTGATCTACATGACCTAGCTGCTATATGGAGTCCTGTGTGTATATATACGGGGTCTGTATTTCTCTTGGCTATTTACCACGGCTCTAAACACCATCTTCACTGAATAGGGCTGGAGACTCACCAATAACAGGAGTCATCAGAGAATTCTAGTTTAGACAGAAGAAAGTCAAGCTCCAACTGTTCAAACAGCCTGAATGCTATAGTAAAATGAACGGCCTTGGGCCAAGACCGCTGAGACAAGCAGGTATTTTTAGTTTCCTTGTAGGCCAGCTCTAATATAATTCTGAAATGTTTTCTCCATACTAAATCTCTCTAGCTGCAGTCCAAATCAGGTAATTTAAAAAAAAAAAAAAGCTTTGTTTTGTTTTAATTAAGGACAAGCCTTGGGGGTGGGGGTAGGGGTGGGGCGGTGAGCAAAGCCTAGGTCTAACTTGAAGCACTGTATCCTGTCTACAGATAAAGGGAATCGAAGGTCAAAAACTGGCACTAAAACAGATATGTGCATTTTCTTTGGCTCTCGTCAGAGAGTCAGAAACAAAGAAACCATTTTCCCATGTTGAAAAGTAGGTGTTTTTTTCATTTCCACTTGAGCCAACATTGTAAACATGCTATGGGAATATGAGTTATTGCTATTAATTTTAGAGCAACAATTCTCAAATCACCCAAAAGATTTCAGACCTAAGGATTGTCTGGACAGAGAAGTATTAAAAACAACTACCATTAAGAAGTTTTAGTCATTGCTGCTTAGAAAAGCAAAGACAAGAGGAAGACAGACACTCAAATGACACTGAGACATCTAATCTGAAAACATCATATAGGATCACAGGATCACAGACTTAGACCTGAAAAAAATCTTGGAGCCCATCTAATCCAACTTCCACATGGTATAGTTGAGGAAATTTAAGCCCTCAAGGTAGAAATAATTTTACCAAGGTTATACAAGTGGTAAGAGGCAGGATTAGAACCCAGGTCCTATGTCCTATGAAGTTTGGCTTTCAAGCCCCATACAGTAAAGTTGAGTAGGAAAGAACAGAAAAGAAAATGTTGTTAAGGAGAACTGTGAGGTGAGACTGTTATGAAGAAACAAACCTGGTGAAATGGGGCTCAGGCAGCCTCAGAGCAGCAGCAGCATAATGCTAAGGCACAAAGTAGTCACTAGGCTAGCAAAAAACCAACATGGCACTGGAGAATTGAAATAGGGTGGAAAGGGCACCCTCCCTGCATAGATGAAAGCGTCATTTGATAAATACAACACTGTTTTCCCATTGCAACCATGCCGGGCAACTCTCTTAATTTGGGCATAGAATCTTCTGTTTTCATTTGAATTCCTCAGGGTTCCCTACTGCCGGCTTTTCTCTAGTACCACCTACTAGGAAATAAAAGTCCTCACCCTTTAACCTGCAAAGACAGCAGGAAAACACTTGAGGATTTGTGATATTTTTTTTTGCTGGAAAATGCTGGTCAGTAAGTCTGTGACTCCCTTTGGTTGGTTGGGTTTGTTTTTCTCAGTGTATTACATCAAGGAAATAGAGGTACAAACTGCTGAACACAGCAGGAAGGGTGAAAGAAATCTGAAAACTACTTCCCACTGTTATTGTTCGAGCGCTTCTAAGGTACTGCAGGGTAATCTTATCTCTCCCTATAACTACAAAGCGGTCTTGCCCTTTCGGATTTTTTTTTCTCTTTCTTCCATATTAAAGCTTATTAAATGTGTTTGTAAGTGAACTAAATTATATCAAGCATGGAAAAGACAGGTGTGCCCTGGCAGATTTCCCATTGTTTTCTACAACCATTTTCTCCATCTATCAATTCCTGCAATCTAAGCTGGCTGCGTTTTTTTGCAGCCTGAGTTCACTAGGCAAGTTCTAGCTTACAGGGAGACAGGTGTGGCTTTGTCCTCCCAGTGCATGGCACTCAGTAGGATGGGGCTCACCTTTCAGGAGTTCACTGTTCGAGCAACACTGCCCTCCATTCAGTCTAGCCTTTGCCATTCAGGCATGTTTAACCACACACACTTCAGCACAGAAACGTTCATGGTATTTCTTGCTCTAAAAAAGACATCTGCTTAAGTGCCAACCCCAACTTTGGTGTATGTTCCTGCCATGGAAAGGTGGCACTGCCTCTGAGAACTGCTCCTTTGAGTGGTTTTGGGAAGCCCAGAACTAGGTGTGCTTTTGAGATTTCTTTGCAAAAGAAAACTTAATATTTGTCATTCAATGAAGAGGTAACACTGCTTTTGAGAACTGCTGGTGTTAGCTTAATCTGGGAAATACAGGAATAGATAGGTATTGTGGAATTTTCTTCTTCTATGCAGGCTATATAGCCCATGAAAGGCAAAATGAATAATGAATGGAAAAAAGTGAGCTTGAAGCATCAGTAACTAGGTAATTTGTCTAAATTCTCTACTTCCATTGTTCAAGAGTATTAATTGATATTTATATAGCACTTTCAAATCTACATGTTTTACATTCATTATCTGATTACAGCCTTGCAACAACCCTGTGAGGTAGGCAGTATAAGTACTGTCACTCTCATTTGACAACTGAGGAAACTGAGTCTCTAAGAGGTTATGTGACTTGTCTAGGGTCACACCACTAGTAGGTGTCATAAGTGGGATCTGAACATAGGTTTCCCCAATTCCAAGTCCAGTACTTTATCTACGATGAAAAATCATCCTTCACTGCAAAAGAAAATTTCAGTAAAAAGTAAAAAAGTATTTATCTATCTAGAACTAAATTACTTATGGAAGACAATTAAGTTTCTCTGCCTAGACTACTATTCCTGCCCAAGCTATCTGCCCCTGACCAACCTCAGACCAGGAAAGTTCACCTACAAAAACACTGCAAACCAACCTAAATAACCTAGTTTCTTATATAAAGACAAAACAGCTCCTATCTAGTCACATATCAGGTGTATATATGAACTCATTTGATAAGAAGTTTACATGAAAAGGGTTGCAATTAAAACATAGCATTTTCTACAATGGTAATTACTACACATACTAAATATATCTATAACATTTGGCAACCACTTTGCTATTTTTTTCATAAAGCTTCTAATTATTTTTCCTTCTATGTTTCAGACTGGGAAATGGAGTATGTGAAAAGCTCAAGGATACTGTATTATTGACCAGAAGGGCTCATGGTGGGTTTTCTTCGTAGTCCTCTTTTGGCAGTTTTGGCCTTTCCAGACTTGAACCCAGAGCCTTAGCAGCAATCTGACCCCAGAACTCCACCAGCAACTAGGACCTCCTTACCCTATTATCTATCCACACTTGCCACCTGTCAAGTGGAACCTGCCTCCATGTCAAGGCCAACTTCCCTCACTGGTGAATTCTCCAGAAATTCCATTTTGGGGACAGGCCTAGGCCAGGCAACCTTTCCTCGCCTACTGGCTGTGCTTCTGACTTTCCAGAGTTTAACACCATTATCCACTCCTCCTGCCCTCTGTGGGTACAATTCTCCCATCTCTCCTCCTGCCTCCACCTTTTCAGCAGTCCTTCATTCTCTGGATAACATCACCATGTTCTTTGTGGGTACCTCCTTCCCCAACCATTATGGTTCTCTTTTGTGAATTATCTTCCCCCTTTAGAATGTAAGCACCTAGATCAAATTTCTATGAAAAGAATTTGGCAACCAAAATATGCATACATATATATATATAAATGTATAAATTATAATCTGTATGTAATATATTTATACATAATAGGTATTTTTATATATAATCTATTGGTGGAATGACTTTTAGTTATATAGACATACATATGTATATATAAACACACACACATATATATATATACATGTACTTGCATAGATCATGACTGTATACATACATATGTATATACACAGATATGTATCCATATATCCACACATATACATAGATATATGCATGTATCTATGTATAAATGACCTCAAGACAACAGAACATACATGTAGACATTGAAGCTCCCTTAGTTGAAGCTAAGGGGGCAGGGTGAAGCAACTTATTAAAGATAAAGTAACCACTAAATGCGAGAACTGAGATCTGAACCCAGGCCTTTCTTACCTAAAGCTTACTTCTCAATCTCTCTCTCTCTCTCTCCTTTTGGTCATGTATAGATACATGTACACATACAAACACAATACACACATGCATGCACACATACATACACACACACATACATACATACAACCAAGAGTAATTTTCTTTCCTGACTCTCCGAGCTTTCACTGGCTATCCCTCATGAATGGAATTATCTCCTTCCTCATTACTACCTCCTGGATTCCCTGGAGTCTTTCAAGTCTCAGCTAAATCCCTACTTCCTAGAGGAAGCCTGGCCTAATCCCTCTTTTCTAGGGCCTTCCCTCAGATTATTATTTCTGATTTTTCCTTTACATAGTTTGTACGTAGCTATTTGCATGTTGCCTCCCCCAGTAGATCATGAGCTCCTCATGGGCAGGCATGGACTTGCCTTTCTTTGTATCCTTAGCACTTAACACAATATCTGGTATATAATTTGTGCTTAATACCTTTTGACTCACTCAATTATGTTGATTTTTTTTCTCTTCTTCTTTCTTTTGCTCTTTAAATCATTACTTGTTTTATGGGATAATTCTCTGAGAGAAAACTATGGTGAAACTATAATGATATTAAAAAACAAAATACACCCAAAAAACTTTCTTTTTAAAAAAAATTATTGAAAGAAAGAGGAGAAGGAGAAGAATGTAAACCCATCAATGGCAGAGATTGGCTTTCTTTTTTCTCATACTGCATTTATATCCCTAGTGCTTAGCATAGTTCCTGGCACATAATAATTGCTTAATAAATACTCATTGCCTTATCCTGTCCCAGCTCTATTACTCATGCCATCTTGTCTACTGGACAAAATGGTTGCCAGCTGTCAGTCTCTCTCACAGAAAAGTAACTGGGAGAAGCAGCCCAGGAAAGTAAGATGGCAGCCAACTTTAAATTATAGAATCATAGTGTTTTAAGAGGGGAAAGGGACTATGGAAATCATCTAGCCTGTCTCCCTTGTTCTATAAATAAGGAAGTTGTAGCGAAAGGAGGTAAAGCAACTTATTAAAGATCAAATAGCCCATAAATGTGAGAGGTGGGTTCTGAGCTCAGGTTTTCTAACTTAAAGCTTACTTGCTCTTTCCACCAAATCTGGTTGCCTTTCCTCTGAAGAGGCATCTAAGAGATATATTTCTGGCAAAGGACCTGGTAGCAGCAGGAGAAACCAGGGCGAATGAAATTTGGAACTAGAGCAAGAGTGACTCTTGGGCTGCACAATATGGATTGCAGAACCAGGAGATCTAATCACTGTGATGGGGGAGGAGAACAGAAGGGGCACAGAGAATTGGATTGGTGACTGGTACTAGGGAGAGTCACTCATTAGGGGTTGGAGAAACAGGATAGGCAGATCACAGACAATCAGAGTTAAGCAGTCCAGATGAAAACAGAATGCCAGTGTGTCTGAAATGAATGAAGTGCTCATTTTACTTTCCATGAGATCTGGATTTTATGGGTCAGTTGGCTCTGCCCTTTTTGTTGGTTAAACAGTATTCTAGCATCATCTTTGTCTATAGAGGACTACATATTATTAATCTCTTCCACCCATCCTCTTCTCTCTGGAACCATTTTTGTAGACAATGCTGGGGATCAGAGAGGTTAAAGATAAAGACCTAGAGAAATCCTGTAACAGGAAAAACTATACCCTATTGAAAAGCTCTTATCCTCTCATACCCGAAAGCCTCACCTGGTGTCCTGGCACTGACCAAACGTGCCTGACCTTCTTTGAGGAAGTAGTCAAAAACTTTCAGTGCCAACAGCACCAGGTCTTTTAGCAATGACCAAGGCCTCAGACATGTGATGTTTTAGTTACCTAAAAAAATGGTCTTCCATTTCAACTTTTAGATTAATTACTTAATTTCCAAGTTCCAAACTCATAAAGTTGTGCTAATCTATGACATACACAATCTATGGATTCCATTCATCACGGACAAGTAAATTGTTATAGGCATGTCTGTTTTCAACCTAATAATTTCTTTAAATAATTGATTATCATGTTTATTATGGATTAGCACAGCTAAACAGTGTCTATTGAGTCTGGCAAAGTGATAAATTAAGCCTGTATTTATCTATCTCCAGGAGCAGGTATTGGAATTTTTTATATACTTCTGACTACAGAGATTTTAATGAAGATAGTTAAATAAATTTATTTCTATATTAGGTTGATTAGACAAACATCAACAAAGGTATAAGCTTTTAGTTGTCTTACCAATGACAGATGTTAGATGAAAATACATATACTCTAAAATGTTAAACAGAGCATGTTAGACACCTCAATGTCAATTTCCTATGGAAAAATCTATTTGAAAGGCTATTGACAAAATCACAAAAAGAGAACCAGGAAGAGGGCTCTATCACCAAACAAGAGGTCTGTTTCCCCATGAGCTGTTATCTTTAAGGTGATGCTGAGAACTTTGTAAACTTTCACTATAATAGCAGACTGTTTAAAACTATTTGGGAGCTAAGATTCGGAATAGATGCTTACTAGTTATTGGGTGAATGTGAGGCATATTGTGATTCATATGAAAGAAAATGGAATATACACAAAAATCTGGAACTATGTATACAAGGAAAGATACAGGTACAATTAGTAGCAGAACAGAAAGACCAAATAACACCAATCCAGTTCAGTTCAATATGGATTTATGAACCACTTGCCATATGCAAGACATTCTAGAGTCAATGACAAAAAATGGCAGTCCCTATCCTCAAGAATCTTACTATTAACATTAATTGTAACTGATAATATACTTCTTCAAAGTTTGCGAGATTCACTTGAGTACTACCCCAACCCTCAATTCGCTCTGCCCTCTGAAATACCTATGCTACTGTTAACAAACTTATTTTAAACAAATTTCTTCTCCTACTCCTTCTATCTTCTTCCAAACATGGAAATCTCACTCCCAAGAGAAGACATTGTATCTCTGACACCCTCTCCAGGACTCGATGTACATTCTTTCATGCTTTGGCATACACTGGCCTGGCAGGGGATCAGTTGTCCTCCTTGCTTCCCACTGTCACATCCAGATCAATTAAACCTCACTGTCATACCCCACTTCCATCATCAAGCAAAACTGTTGTGTTCCTAGTAGTATTTACCAGTTCCCTGGTCATTCTTTTTCCTTCTTCAAAGATTTCAGTACTTGGCTCACAGTTTTGTTTTCTAATAAGTAATAATAATATTTTGTTGTTGTTCAGTCATTTTCAGTCATGCCTGACTCTTTGTGATCTCATGTGGGGTTTTCTTGGCAAAAACACTGGAGTGGTTTGCCATTTCCTTCTCCAACTCACTTCATAGATAAGGATATGGAGGCAAACAGGGTAAAGTGACTTGCCCAGGGTCACACAGCTACTAAGTATTTGAGACTGGATTTGAATTCATGAGGAGTCTTTCTGACTCCAGCGCCTATACTCTAATATCCATTGCATCACCTAGATGCCCTTTATATCCCATTACATTAGTGTAACGAATTTTATTTAACCATTACCTAAACACTGAGCATTTAGTTTGTTTCCATTTTTTTGTAGTTACATTTGATGCTGTGATGAAAATCTTAGACTAGGTATCTCTCTTTTTTATTGGTTTAAAAAGATATCTTTAGGATATATTTCAAATATGAAATTATTGAATCAAAAGCTATAATTATTCTTTTTACTTTACTGTTCGCAGTTCCACCACAAATGTATGAGTGAATGAATGTTCCCATTTCTCCACAAACTCAAAAACACTGAGTTTTAATTATTTTTACAATTATGGTGGGTATGAGGTAACATCTTGAACTTGTTTTAATTCAAAACTCTTTAATTATTTAGCAGTTAACATTTTTCAGTTATTTTAATGATCTATATTTCTTTTTTTAGAAATTATCTGTTCATATTCTTTGATCATTAATCCAATGTGGACTGGAAGTTAACACTGTGACTTTTAAACAGTTCCTTATATATTTTAGATGTCAAGTTTTTATCTGTCACATATGCCTGATCTTTTATCTTCTGAAGTGACTGTTGAAAAATATAATCAAAAGTATAAACTGAGATTTGTTGGAATATCTTCAGAAACAAACTATAAGATTGCCACCATTGTTTTCCATAGCCATTAAAGACCATAATCAAGTCTACAGGAAAGCATTGGAGAAACACACTCTGCATCACTATGAGATTAGGAAGGGGGCCTGCTAGACAAAATGTGCCATCCATAAGATTCTTCTCCCTCCTCCCTCCCTGAACCTCTTTGGAGGACTAAATTTCTTACTCAATTCAACAAAAAATATATGAAGCACCTGCAAAGGACCATGATAGGTTTAAGGAGGTGGATGGGGTGAGGGAGTACTGTCCTCTAGAAGAAGTCTGCATTCTATTGAGTGCATATAATGTGTATAAACATCTTTATAAGTAAATAATATAAAGTCATTTCAAGAGCGAAAAAGTGCTAATAACTAGAGAATTAAAGGGGATCAGGACAGGTAACATGTGGTAATATGCAAGGAACAGTCTCTAATTAGAATGAAGTACAAAGGAGAAAACTATAATAACTTCGTATATTATTTTTGCTTTATTTCTACTCAATCTTTTCATTGTTCTTTGAGGAAATTGAAGGTTAACATACTACTTTTTCAAAGCCACAGATGTGGGTCATGGAATATTATATATGCAAGGAACAGTCGCTAATTAGAATGGAGTACAAAGGCGAAAAATATAACTTCGTATATTATTTTTGCTTTATTTCTACTCAATCTTTTCATTGTTCTTTGAGGAAATTGAAGGTTAACATACTTTGCCACCAGAAAAAAAATAAAGATTGCCACTAAGTTAAGAATGGCTACCTCAGCCAGATTCAATCAATCTCTTTTTAAAGGTTGTAGAATTTTCTGGGTCTTAGAATGGAAGAACTTAGAATAAAAATTCTAAAATTTAGGGTTTTCATAAAATCCTTGTGTACTTTTGACGTTTAGTAACTTAGTTTATAGGAATGAACTATGAAACATTCAGAAAGTAGTATTTAGAAAGAGTTCATTAAAGTTCAGGAAAATCTATTTAGAAAGGTATATGAAGTTATTCAGCTGTTGATATAATGGAAATAGTACTTTGTTTCAAATCATTTCATATCTTTTAGATTGTAAGCTCTTTGAGGGCAAGAACTGTCTTTTGCCCCTTTGTATCCCCAGGGCTTAGCACAATGCCTGGTACACAGAGGCACTTAATAAATGTTTACTGATTGATTAATTGAAATCAGAGGACCTAGGCTGACTTTCTACTCTGCTGCTTACTATATCTGTGACCTCAATTCACTTAAATTCTCTGTGACTCCATTTCTTGATATATGAAATCAGGGACATTGGAAAAAAAGATCCCTCCCTGCTCTAAATCTATGATCTGATGATGCTGTGACAAATGAATGATGGCTACTTGAGATGCTGTGCTATGAAGCAGAATAAGCTCTGGATAGAGAATGGGGAGACCTAGTTCTTGTCCCAGCTCTTGACATCTACTGTCTGTGTGACCTTGGGAAAACCTGTCAACCTCTCTGAACCTGAATTTTCTATTCCAAAAAATAAGGATAATAAAAACAAAATAGGGCTACAGCATGGCATTGAGGAGAGAGGCCAACATCACAAGACAAATGGGTTCAAGTTCCTCTTCTGACACATATTGGCTACGTGACTAGAAGGGACAAGTCTGCTGACCTTTCAGTGCAGCACACAACTCTGCAGGTCTTCCTGCCACAAATCTCTCCCCACTCCAGTGTATCCTCCACTCTGCTATCAGAGTCAGATATCTTTTTCAAGGTTGGGTCTAACCACACTATCCACCCACCTGCCAGACACTCTAGTAATTCCAAAGCATCTGCAGGATTAAATGCTAAATAACCTTTGAAACAGTGTCCCCCCCCATCTTCTTCTTCCAGTCTTCTTATAGTTTTCATCCCTATTACATACTCTGGAATCCAATGATACTGGCCTCCTTGCAAAAGCATGAGACACTCCATCTCCCAATTGCTGGTCTTTGCACTGACTGTCCCCTATGCCTAGAATACCATCCTCACAGCCACCTCCTGGCACCCCTGGCTTCCTTCAAGAGTCAGTTAAAATCTCACTTTCTGTAGGAAGCCTTTCTTAATTCTCTTAATTCTATTGCCTTCCCTCTGTGATTATCTTCAATTCATTCTGTATATGGCTCTTTTGGACTTAATTGTTTTCATGTTGTCCCTCCACCCCCACTCCCTCATTAGACTGTGATCTCCTTGAGAGTAGGAACTTTCTCTTCCCCCCCCCCCCCGCCCCCGTATCCCCAGTGCTTAGCACAGTGCTCTGGCACATAGTAGGTGCTTAATTGTTCACTGCCTGACTGACTGAGATGTAGGGGAATTTCCTCACTTCTGGGATTTCTGGGATGAAATAAAAGGTCTGGACCAAAACAAAAACAAGAATAACAATAAATTTATACCCCTCAGGGTTGTTAGGAAAATCAAGAAAATAAAGCAATATTTAAACATAAAGCATCATTATGGTTATTATTGAAGACAAAATAATTTGTGCCCTATGGCTAACAGAATTAAAGTACATATCAACCTTGAGGAGAAAACAAATCAATTTGCCTTTCAGTGCCATTTACAATAATATTTCTATCATGCCTACAGACTTTTAAAGTGGAAAAGTTAAGTTTCACATTGTTGGCAAGCATGTTTTTATTTGCACAGTTATAGGTATTTCATAAAATCTAAGTATTCGATAGCCAGAAGTACCTCAGAAATCATTTGATCTAAGGATCCTCATTTGACAGGTGGGGTAAGTTTTCATGGGGAAGTAATTTAAACACAGAAGTAGAAGACACCTAATGAGAACCCAAGTTTCCTTAGTCCAGATCTGGTGATCTATCGACCACACCACACTGCCTTTCTGGTATTAATAAGCATATCATTCCTGAATACATAAAGGCCTATGATTTTGTCAGTGTGAGGAATTAACTCTATTGAGGCAGATCACAGGCAGTCTATGTCTTAGCTAAATCCTGTGGAATTGCTTGAGGCATGGGCAAGTTAAATGACTTGCCAGCATTACAGTTTACAAAGGGCTTTCCTTGTACCTACCATCCGAGGTAAATAGTGCAAACGTTATTAACCTCATTTTGCAAATATGGAAACTGAAGTTCCATTAAGTGATTTACATTCAATTAATATTCATTATCACTGATATCTTGAAAGCTTTGGCTTAATGCTTCAGGAGAAAACGCAGATTGTGGTATATGGTTGTGATGGAATACTTCTATGCTCTAAGAAATGATGAGCTTGATGATTTTAGGAAAAAACATGGATGTACCTGCACAAAAAAATGAAGAGTGAAATGAGCAGAACCAAGAGAACACTGTATACAGTTAACAGCAATATTGTTTTAAGAATAGCTGTGAGAAACTGTCATTTTGGCTATTATAAATACCCAAATCAACTACAAAGGACATAGGAAAAGATGCCATCTGCATCCAGAGAAAGAACTGATCATAGAAGCATGTATAGAATGGTTTTACATATGTATATATATTATATATGTACGTATGTGTGTATACATACACACATTTGTGTCTAATGATAGATATCTCTAGGATGGGAGGAAAGAAAAAAAGTACATGATAAATTTTTTATATATTTAAAAAGGAATAGCAAGTTGTACATAATAGATTTGCAGTTTCATGTACAGTGATCTTTTTATTCTATTCTACTGTGTTATGGAAATGCTTATTTTATTTCTGAAGTTCAGAATAAAATAAGTAAAAATTTTTTAAAAGAGAGGGCATAATTGATGGTAGAGTCAGCCCCAGAGACAGGAAACTCTGAGTTTAAGTTGCTGCTCTGATACGTTCTGACGGTGTGATCCTAGGCAAGTCACTTAACTTCTCAATGACTCCAGGCAACTCTAAGATTTTAAGTTGCAGAGTAGGTATGAACTTACATTGGTAGGAGTTCCTTCACTAGAAGTTCTCTACACTAATGAAAGCATAGATCCAAATCTCCAGAATTAGGTGCTACGACTGAAACTCGGATCCAGGTCTTCAGACTCCAAGTACAGTGTTCTTGCCCCTACACACGTAATACACCTCCAACGATAGCCAGCCATCCAAGGTGTCACTTCTCCCACAAAGACCCAACTAAACCAAAAACCTGTATTCCATTGTGGGGAAGAGTTGGGAGAGAAGGGGTCTCAGAACAATGAAATGCTCATTTCAAATGTAACCATTAGGCACTGTATAATGAGACAGCTCCAATGCCTCAAAAAAGATGTGAAGCTGACAGGTTTTGAATGTCAAAGGAATTTTCAGATGTTATCTCATAAATTTGTCGACACCTATAAAGTTCCAACATGAATTTGATTAAAGTTCATCTTTTTTATCTATCTTCAGCTCCTTTCCATCTGCCTACAAACATGCCAAAGTCTTCTCAACCCTTCATCTGACCCTTCCATCCCCTCATGCTATTGTCCTATATCTCTCATCTATTTCACAGCCAAACTCCTAGATAAACTTGTCTTTATTTCACTTCATCACCTCCTACTCACTTCTCAGCCCCTTACAATCTGGCTTTCAACCCCACCATTTGTCTGAAACTATTCTCTCCAAGGTTACCAACAATTTCTTAATTGCTAAAGTTGACAGCCTTTTCACATTTCTCATTCCACTTGGCCTCTGTGTAGCTTTTGATGCTGTCAACCACCCCCTCCTCCTAGGTACTCAATCTCTGCTTGCCTTTTCTAGTATTGCTCTTCTCTGGTTTTCCTTTTTCCTTCCTGGCCATTCATTTTCAGTCTTCTTTCATGACTCATGAACAATCTATTCCTGCCAACCTAAGCATAGGTATCTCTATTCTGAGTACTTTCTCCCCTCTGTCTATACTCCCTGTCTTGACGATCTCATCAGCTCCCATGTGTTCACTTACTGTCTTTGCTGGACACAATAATCTCTAAAGTTATCAATGATCTCTTAATAATCATTTCTAATGAACCTCTTCTTAATCATCACCTTTTTGAACTTTGCTTTGACAATTTTTTAAAATTATGCTTTCTTCCTAGATATTCTCCTCTTTAGGTTTTACTGACAGTGCTCTCTCCCATTTCTCCTCCTGTCTACCTAACTGCTCCTTCTCAGTCTCCTTTGCTGGGTTCTTCATCCATGCTGGATAGAGGAATTTTAGATTTCTAGATAAAGAAGACACAACAATTATGGGTGAAGATGAACTCAAAGGTATAACCACCCCCACATGTGTTTGTAGTGAAATGAACACAAAAGACATGGGAAATAAGAAAGTTGATGAACTGAGGAGCCAGGCTGTTTAGGGGACATCAGCATACACACACACATATGTATGTATATGTACATACACACACACACACACACACACACACACACACACTGAAGCTCCCAAGTAAAAGGGCAAGGTTACTAGGTGGCACAGTGGTCCTAGAATTAGGAAGACTTGATTTCAAATCCAGCCTGATTTCTTCACTAGTTGTGTGATGCTCAGCAAGTCACTTAATCTCTGTTTGCCTTAGTTTCCTCAACTTTAAAATAGAGATAATAAGAATACCTACTTCCCAAGGTTGTTGTAAGGATTAAATGAGCTAATAATTGTAAAGCACTTAGCACAGTGCTTGGCGCATAGTAAGTACTATATAAATGCTAGCTAATGTTATTATGGGCATCTAGGTGCCTGGAGTCAGGAAGTCTCCTCTTCCTGAGTTCTAATCCAGTCTCAGACAGTTACTAGCTGTGTGACCTTGGCCAAGTCACTTATCTCTGCCAAGAAAGCCCCAAATAGGATCACAGAGAGTCAGATATAACAGAAACAACTGAACAAAAACAACAATGGCAGATAATAATACAATTAAAGCTGACAGGTATGAGGAATATGAAAAAATCTATGAAGACGTTTATGAAATAGTGCAAAGCAAAAAAGTAGAATTCGAAGAATGGAGTATACAATGAGTAGGAAAAATGAGAATGGACAAAGAATACTCATGAGAACCTTAGAGAGATTAACTCAAATATTATTATGACACTTTGTGTTGAGATTAATTTAAATGGAAGTAGTTACTAAGTAACACAGTATAGTGGAAAGAGCCGTGGTTCAAGAGCAGAGGACCTGAATTCTAATTCTGATAATAATACTTCCTATTTATATAAACTTCTGTAAGACACCTAACCTACTCAGCCTTAGTTCATTGTTTTTGTTCAGTTATTTCAGTCGTGTTCTACTTTTTGTGACCTCACTTGGGGCTTTCTTGGCAAAGATACTGGAGTGGTTTACCATTTCCTTCTCCAGCTCATTTTACAGATGAAGAAACAGAGGCAAACAGGATTAAGTGACTTGCCCAGCTAGTAACTGTCTGAGGCCAGATTTGAACTCAGGAAGAGGAGTCTACCTAATTTCAGGCCCAGTGTTCTATGCGCCATGGTACTACCTCATCTGCAAAATGAGAGGAGACTGAACTAGATTTCATAGTGGTGTCAAACTCAAATAGAAATGGATACCTACAGGTTACTTAATGATTTAGAAAACCACAGATTAACCTTATCTGTGATATATTTTTATTTTTGTTAACCATTTCCAAATTACATTATAATTTGGCTCAGGCTATACTTGGGTGGTTTTCTTTTTGCATTTTGTTTTTTTACACTTGCAGGCTGCAGGTGGAGTTCCTGACACCTCTGGACTAGAAAAGCTTTATGTTCTCCTCCCATCTAGATCTATGAATCTATGATAAAATTTAGTAGTTTCCATTTATGTTAAGTTTCTAATAAAACATTTGTGCATTCTCTCTCTCTCTCTCTCTCTCTCTCTCTTTCCCCCCTCCCCCTCTCTGTAAAATGTGGAAGAATATTAAAATCTCCTTTTTGGTAAAACTGAAAACATTAAGAAATATTATTTCTCTGTTTTAAAATAAAACAAAAATCTTTTCAGACTTCCCTATTTAAAGGTGGATTAGGGCAGAGATGTCAAGCACAAGGCCCCATGAAGCCTCAACAGTCTCCAGTGAGGTTTAAACCAGATTAAAAGGTAATTGGGAAATATTTAACAAAATAAATAAAAATAAAACAGATAATATCAAAATCTAACACTAAGTCAATATGTGACCCCAGGGATCCTTGTGTATGGCCTCATTTCTTTTTGAATTTGACAACCACTGGGTTACAGAATAGAAGGCTTTTTTCTTTAATGAAATAGCTTAAGGAAAGTAACCAAACTTGGAACAAAAAGAACCTCTCCTTTTCTTAAGGAATCTTCTCTACCCCTGAAGTAATGGAGCTCTTGACTCATCTAAGGGAAGTCTCCACTTGGTCCAACACCAGAAGAGACCAGGGCTATGAGGCCACCTTTCTCCACGGAGAAATGATTTTCCATATTGATGGCTGGGAAGAGGTCTCTTTGTTTATCTACTCTAGTTGCACACTAGAAGGGAATGGTCAGCTACGGAATTAAGAAGAGACAATTGTTTTGGAATTTAACGTCAAACTGTATTTTAAGATATTTAGAATATTTTTCTTGTTCAGAAGTCCTGTAAATATTACTTCAAATTGTTTTGTGGTAGAGACATGTCAGAGGACATGGGGGAACTATGCTAATTTGGATATCTCATTCTAGGTCAGAAACTGTTTGCATACTAGATTAATGTTAAATTAAATAAAATTGTTTCGGGCAGATTTGCGCCTAAAACCCAGAGCACACTGGGTGAATACAAGTGTCTCTCTGTGTATGTGTGTGTGTACCTCTGTGTGTGTGTGTGTGTGTGTGTGTAAATAGGGATTGTGTGTGTGTTTGTTCTTTGTTCTTCATCAGGGAAATGATGACATGACTTGCAGATGATTTTGATTTGAGTGAGGGAGGCCTATGTAAGCTTACCAGCCTCACTTTCTTCTCCAGAGCCATCTGGGTCCAGTGGCCTGATATTCATCAGAATGACTGGAGATGGCCCAGGATGCAATGGGAGACCCTGGCCCTTTTAGGCTAAGGCCTTTACGTGTGCTCACTTAGAGTGAGGTAACAGGCATTCGGTGAATAGGTTTCTTTAAGAAGTGAGTCAAAGGATGGCCCCTTTAATTAGAAAAAAAATCAAACTGGGAGGGGAAGACCCTCAGGGTTGTTAGTCAAAAGAGAAACAGTTACCAGGAACATTAACTCTGAGCTGGGCCCAAAATACAGTCGTTAAGTGGAGCTAGGGTAGGGATCTCTAGTGGTCCAATCTATAAACTTCAGAGTGAAATGGGTGGAAAGAAGGAGAGAGAGAGAGAGAGAGAGAGAGAGAGAGAGAGAGAGAGAGAGAGAGAGAGAGAGAGAGAGAGAAGGAGAAGGAGGAGGAGAAGAAGAAGAAGAAGAAGCAGCAGCAGCAGCAGCAGCGAGGGAGGGAGGAAGGAAAAGGAAAGAAAAGAAAAAAGGAAAAAAAAGATTAGTGAAGAATCCTGGATTCTCTAAACCCCTCTGTGTCTCTGATTCCAAAAATAATGGCTATAGATAGACATAGATCTCTCTCTCTCTCTCTCTCTCTCTTTCATATACAGAAAAGAAGATAAACCATTTGTCCTTTCTGAGAAATATTTGGAAGGCATTGTTTAAGAGCAGAAACCCTCCCTGCCTGAAACATTTGCTTTTGGACAAATCAAGAAAAACTACTATGGGAAATTGTTTTCTATGCAGGTATTCCCTCCCTAGTACTTCCGGGTGACAAAAAATAAAAGTTTATAAACTTTCCAAAATGACTCCAAGATGCCCATTGGAGTCTCCATCTCATATCTATTTTGAAGGGGAAAAACTCTCAAAACTTCATCTCTGTGAAGATCCTTTTCACAAAAGGAAATAATTCAGATTTCAATAGGATCATCGAGCTAAAGCTGGAAGGGACCTCAAAGGCTGTCTAGTCCAACCCATCTCATTTTTGAGGAGAGAACAGTGAGGCCCTGGTAAAGATGTTGTGAACTGTTATCGCATCATGCCTTTATCATTAAAGTTGAATTTTTTGAGAATACACATGCATCTCTCTCCGTCTCTCCCTCTCTCTCTCATCATCTATCTATCATCTTTCTAAACACAATATATGCATATAAAAATGCTATTTTGATTCTCGGTCCATGGGCTGCCCTTCTGATTCTCCCTTCAATTCCTCTGACACTGTCTCTTTTCAGTAGCCCTGGGCTTACTTTAGACACACACACACACACACACACACACACACACACACACACACACTACCCCCACAAGAAAAATCACCTTCAGAATGACTTCCTGACAAGTGGTCTTGTTCTGAGCACTACCTTATATTTCAGCTGCCCTGTTGGCTCCTGTACTTACAAAGTCTGAATTTATTGTGGGCCCTTGTAGTGCAATTTTTGACACATCATTAAGCTCCCTCTTCATTGGGAGCCTAAGGGCATATTCAGGCTCACAGCGAAGAGCAAGCCTAAATAATGGTTAAAACACGTGTCACAAGCCACGAGGAGCTTGTTTGCCAGCAGGGCAAACAGTTCACTGCAGCTCAAGCAATACCCTACAACGGGGTGTGTAGAGATAATGAGATAACCACACACCTCAAGTGAGTTGTTCGTCTCTGTCTTCAACCATCCAAGACACACAGTTATCTCAGTAGGATGGTGCACCCTGGAGTGTTATAAATATCTTTCAGAAGGTGAAAAAAAACCATCAAAGAAAACACACCCGAAAAACAAAAAGGAAAGAAGAGTTATGAACAAATAGAAAAGAGGCGAACCTCGAGGTGAATAGCAGAATGAATCAGACAAATAAGTGCTGGATGTTTTTTGGTAATATATTTGATCGTAATTGTATGGAGATTTATTCCAATGTTATGATGGAATCAACCTAAAATCAGGGTGGTGTCAAAACCTCATCAACTAATCACACTTTTTCTTTCATCCTCCATAGCTCATCTTCATTGTTCCCCACTAACCTACCATAGAAATTAGTTAGACAAATAAACTATCGCATAAGGACGGACTACGTTGGTATACTGAATTATGCCTAATATGCCCCAATTATGGGGCAATTTCTTTGTTTTAATTATTTGCACAATTTTAATGAAGGGGTTTCTGGAAGGTGGAGCCATTTTGATATTTAATGGAAAAAACAGATTTGTTTTTGAGAATGGAAACAAAGATAATAAGCTCTTAAATTAGCTAAATAATAATAAATTCATATTCTTAAATTATCATCATTTTCCTCATTATTATTGTTATGTGTTAGCCATCAAAACTTTATCCCTGGAGCACTGATACTTGCTGCATAGTTGTTTTTTTCTCTCACTCTATAATACGTTGCTAATAACCCACTGTCTATTAAGATCCTCAAGCAAAGATGGAAAAATTCCTTAGATTAGGAAAAATCATTGTTGGTGATGGCAAGGATGCTTTTTCAAGAGGCAACTCACAAATGCATAATAACTTAGAAAAGCAAGGGGGGAAATGATTTATTGGGGGGAAAGAAAAAGAACGATCCTAAATCCAACCCAGCAAATAACCATCTCCAACAAATTTCTTCAGGGAAAGGCTTCAAATTTGAAAGGCATCAATCCTTTTCTGCTGTCATCCAACTGTTCTGTATGCCCGTGTGCCAGCTGGATCTGTACATGTGCCCGCATAATCCTTTTCTCACCACTGATGTCATCATTAAAGCTGTGCAGAAATGCTGATTTCTGCTTTGCACACTCATTAGCATAGTATCGGACATTATGGTGCAAGTTGGGGTCAAGTTTGCAAGAGTGAGAATAGCAGGTAAGTGAAATTTCACCACTTCAAAAAGAAAAAGGAAAGTATATTTTCATAGCTGGGATATTATTACACCTGGCCAGCCACCACAGAGGAAACTTGAGAAAAATACAAACTGAATCATTTTCTGTGGTAACAAAGACATTAAATGTTTTATCCTCCTGCTGAAAACTCTTCCGTCCTACTTGAATTTTCAAACACGAACTGTGCAACTGTTTCCTCCTGGTTGCTGGTCTATTTGTAACAAAGGCGCAGCATGTCGGTGGCTGTTGGCTATGTCTCCCCCTCACTGTACTAAACTAGGAAGAAACCAGTCCCACCTACCATCCCTGACAATCTTATTTATAATACCCCTTGCAACTCCCTCAGCCTGCTGGGAAAATTTTAAACTTTTATTTATGAATTCTGAAAACTGTGATGAATTAATTTACAAAACAGGAATTGGTAAGCAACAACAGTGAGAAGTGTTAGATGTCTGGGAGAGGGGAGAGTAGCGCTGCATACATTGAAGGCTGCTTATCTATTCTAGAGCTTGTGACCCTCTGCACTTAGATGGGACAGGTGGTGAGGCGAGAATGTGGGGAGAGGGAAGAAGCATTTTGAAAGGGGTTTCCCCCCTCCCCCACAATATGAAACCTGGGTTTGTTCAGTGGGTCAGCTGATATTGCAGTCCCTAAAGTTGCAAAAGGTGCTTTACTGATCAAGCCCTCCAGTTCTTTCCCTGTTCTTCAAGCAACAGTCTAACCCAGACTGATGTTACATAATTTCATCGGCAGATATGGTAAGCAGGGTAGGAAATGGCGAACAACTTCTGCTCCCAATAACAAACGAGTCGCAATTCCCTACAAGTAGACCTCTGGGGGGAGGAGGGGAGACTTAAAAGAGAAGTAAGGGAGGGAAATGAATGAATGAATAAATAAAAAATGGAATTTTGAGTCCCATGGTAATGGAAATGAACTAAAAATATGGTGTCATCTAAGTCCATGGAAGAGGGGATCTGTTTGGAAAACTGCCCTAGGTGTCCTGTGCTTGCTGAGTGTGAGGAACTATAAAGAATGCTGCTGAGCCCATGAGGAAATAACACTCTCTTTAAGGACATACAGCATACAGATATGAAAGATGTACATATAGCAGTAGAACGAGATACAATTATATGCCAAGATGAATGGCAGAGGCAAAATGTACTATGGGGTCATTTATCAATATTCTTCAGGGTGTAAGGGACCCATTTTTTGGTTACCATGTTGGCTGAAATCAACTGAGATTCTCTTTATAAAAAGACTAGGAGTTGAAATTTCACGTTGAAAGGTTACAAACTTAATTTTCTCCAGTGATTTCAAGATTTCACAGGCTGAATCTTCTGTCTTTTGAATATAATTTTATATACCCACCCAACAGCTCAGAGGTTTCCTAAGCAATAATCATATTAGAAGTTTTTTTTTAATATACATGGTATCAGAATAACTGAAAGCAATCTAGGGTAGTAGATAAAGAACTGACCTCTAAGTCAGGAAGACTTGGGTTCTAATCGTGCCTCTGACACATACTAACAATGTAACCCTGCGCAAATCAGTTAGGTGCTCAAGGCCCCTGGAGCCACTCTAACACTACACATTAATCTCAAACATGCCTTGACAGAGGGAGCTTTCTATACTAGTGATATCAGAGGTCAACCATTATGTTTCTTCACATCCCTATAATTTGACATTTGCTGCTTAGGTGAACTTTGAATTTCTTGAACAAGGACAAAAATGAGATAAGCAAAGAAATTATTGCAGTCTGTACCCAAGGGGCAAAAAGGGTTTGATTAGGATTCCTCCTTTGGTGAAGGATAACAGATCTTTAGTTGGAAGGGACCTTATGAGCCGTCTTGCTCATTCCTCTCATTCACAGACGAGGAAACTGATGTCAGGAGGGCTTTAGGTCCACTGTAGCAGGATAAATACACATGGACTCATGAGACGCCCTTAAAGGAAAGAAATGGAATCTTGTTACTTAGCCAGAAAAGCAAAAACTTATTGATACATGTTTGACTTTTAAATATGTAATCTCAGTTTTGCCTTGTTTTCACAATAGTAAAAATGAATAAATCTTGAGAATTGAACTTATTTCCACATTGCTGAAATCAGACTTACTTCCCTGGTAGGAGGTATCAATCTTGCTTTCTTTTTTAAGAGTGTGGAGATTTGGTGGTTGATCAACACCTCAGGGTTCCATGATTTTGTGGGTGTAGGAATACCACTACGGCAGATTTCAAGTCCTTTGTAATTGAGCAGGCAGAGTTAGAGAGTTATTGGAGGTTCCTATAGTTTAAATACTTTCCTGGTGGGAGGTGAAGAATAGTAAAAAAATAGGAAATTCTTGAGCTGAATTCATTCAACTGCAGTCATTTTACCCAGGATGGCCTAATGCTACCTCCCTTCAATCAGATTACTATTCATAGCAATCATAGATGATTGCTAGAAGTAATCTCTGTACTATTTTATTGAATGATAAAGACGGGAGATAAAAGATAATCTTTTTGACCAGGTCTTAGGAAATTTGGCAGAGAAATAAAAAAGGAAAATGCTTCACTAATTGATATTTTCTCATAAGTCAAAACTTCCTTTCATTTACTTTGGCTAATTAATGCTATCATATACAGGATACCACTCTTCCCATTTTGAAAATATTCCTGTGTCTTGGATTTGGTTTCAGCCTTTAGGTCCAAACAGACCTTCAAATGTTCTGAAACAAAATCCAATTTGAAGCTGATGTAAATTTCATGCGATACTTGGGCTGTTAGGTGTATGTCATACAAATATCTCAGAAGCAACTGCAGCAGCTGTCATGGCATTTTATCTTTATGCAGCACCTTTCATGGCAAAGTTCAATGACAGATAGCAATCTTTGTCTGACACAGGAATGTTAAAGTGCATTTCAAATGGTCATTGGCTTGGCTACAGTGTGCTTCATTTTTTTTTTCTCTCCGTGCCACGGAGAATTAGAGAAGAGGATCTCAAAAGTCCTGGATCTCAGTCTGTTATTTCAGTTACCAGAGATACCTGTGAGATGCTGATGAGCAAGAGTAAGCTGTTTTGATTCTGAGACCATGGATGGTCAAACGGATACTTGGGCAAATGTAGCTGGCTCAATTCTCTATAGCCGTATTGCAGTAGATCCTGCCTTCTTATAGGCAAGTAATGAAGGAAGGCTTAGATTTGAAAGAGCTGGAAGGGCCACTAAAAATGATATAGTCCAACTGTTTCATTTTATAGATGAGGAAACTAGGGCTCCAAACAGTCAGGTGACTCGTCATAGTTAAGTCAGTCAGTTGAGCAAGCAGTTATTAAGTGATACAAGGACACTCTCAAGGTCTCTCTGAAGAACTTTGGAATCAATTGTGAGACATGAGAGATGCTGGGAAAGGAGCACCAAGCATGGTGGGCCCACATCAAAGAAGGCCCTGTGCTCTATGAGAGAAGCAGAATTACAGGAGCTCAAAAAAGATTGTGAGATGTGCAAATTTAGAGACGTCACCACTCCAAATGCTCACATGGACTGTTTGTGCCTGACCTTTGCTGGGACATTCCCAGCTCATATTGGTCTGATGAGCAATAGTCAGACACACTGCACCTTGACTCCAAGTAGTGGTGTAATTTTGGTTCTCTTTGAGATTAAAGGACAACAACCAACCAACCAACTAATGTGCCAGGTATTGTGTGAATTGCTGGTTTTACAAGGAAAAGTAAAAATGATTCTCCAAGGACTTTACATTCTAATAGGAAAAACAATGTGTAAATAACCAGGAATAGACAAGATATATATAGAATACAGGCAAAATACTCTCAGAGGAGAAGGTACTAGCATTTGGGGGAAGACTAGGAAAAGTATCCTGAGGAAGGTTTTATTTGAACTGAGACTTGAATGAAGCCAGGGAAACTGTGTTTGTGAGTGTGAGTGTGTGTGTGTGTGTGTGTGTGTGTGTGTGTGTGTGTGTGTTTAGGTCAAGAAGGAGAGTATTTAAGGAATGGGGACAGTCAATGCAAAGGTATGGAGATAGGAGATTATGTGTCTCATGCAAGGAACAGTAAAAAGTGTGTAGAGGGGAACAAAATGTAAGATTACTGGAAACAGGAAGGTCAAAGGTCAAAGAAGTCAAAGGTCAAACATATGAGGGTCTTAAAAGGAGGATTTCAAAAATTTGATCCTGGAGGTAATAGAGAACCACTGGAGTTTAAGGAATAGAGGATGATGTGGTTAGATCTGAGCTTTAAGAAATCACTTTGGCAGCTGAGTGGAGAATGGATTGGAGTCAGTTACAGAGGTAATCAGTAGTATAGCTGGACTAGAACTCAGTCCTCTAAAAGGTAGAATTAAAGATGGTTAGCACTAGACTCAGTTAATTATGCATCTGAGAGCATGATGCATAGGAGTAGTCTAGTGGAAAAGGCACTAAAAGAATCCAAAGGACTAGATCTGAGGCCTGACTTGGATAATTATCATTTGTATGACTTTGCAGAATTCGTGTAACTTCTGAGAGCCTTAACCTTGATATTTATAAAATGGGTTTGGGTTGTTATATTGCTGGATACTCCATAGGCTTGATGATAAAAGTATCATATCAGGGCTCTACTTGGCCCGCTAGCCTGTCACATCACCACTGTCTACTTTCATTTGGCCTGAAAGCTCCATCATTAGAATAAGTTCCTACTCTGAGCAAGAAAACAAAGTCCTTGTTAAAATGCCCTTATAAAAATTTAGTAGAATAGGATTCAGGGATGGGGAACCTGTGACCTCGAGGCCACATGTGGCCCTCTAGGTCCTTAAGTGTGGCCCTTTGACTGAATCCCCCCCCAAATGGGGATTTGTTCTGTGAAGTTTGAATTCAGTCCACTTGAGGACCTAGAGGGCCACATGCGGCTTCGAGGCCACAGGTTCCTCACCCCTGGATAGAGGTTGCCCAAAGGCAACCAGAATGGTGAACAGCCTCATATTACTGACATAAAGATCATCTAAAGGAATTGGGGATGCTTATCCTGGAGAAGAAAAGATGCAGGAGAGATAGTAGGGCTATCCTCAAAAATATAAAGGTCTGTTATGTAGAAATGAGACTAGATTTGTTCTGTTTGACACCTGAGGGTGGAAATAGAACCAATGGATGAAAACTGCAGAGAAACAGTTGCAGGCTTGCTGTTAGGGGGAAAAATACAACTTCTTTGCTTTTAGAGGTGTCCACATAATAGAGGGGCCTTCCTTAAGAGGTAGCAGGGTCTGCCTCCTTGGACATCAGCAGAGGCTGAATGACCACTTGTCAGGTATGTTATGAAGATTTCTTTCCTGTATGGATTAGATAAGATGACCTCTCAGATCCCTCCAGTGGCTCAAATTTTGTGATTCCATGAATCAATCAACAAGCATTTATTAGGAACTTACTGTGTTAGGCCCTAGGGAGTCATAGAAAAAATGCAAAACAGCCTATGTCTTTAAGAAGCTTATTTTCTATTTGGGGAAGCAACATGGACACACATAATTAAATACAAAATAGACCCAAAGCAAACACAAATTTTGGGTCAAGGTGGTAGCAGTTGAAAGGATCTCATAGAGAAGGTAGCACCTATGCTATGCTTTGAAGGAAGTGATGGTGTTCCAAGATGTGGAGGAGAGAGCGCATTCCAGGCATAGGAGACAGGCCCAGGCAAAGGCCCAGAGATGGAAGGTAGAATATCATGTGTAATGAACAGTGCGAAGGCCCATTTTGTTTGGAACACTGAGATCATGAAGGAGAGGTGTGTGTGTGTGTGTGTGTGTGTGTGTGTGTGTGTGTGTGTGTGTGTGCGCGCGCGCGCGCGCGCGTGCACGTGCACATACACACACATATGTTTATACACACACACACCTAGAAAGGAAGGCATCATCCTACTTGTCCAGTCTTATCCTTCAGTATTCTCCTGTATGACCCCTCCATTACAGCTAAACTGGATTACTTTCTTTCCCCTACTCTCCTCTTTCCATCTCCTACCTATGTACCTCTACCCGAGGCTGGAATGGACTTCATTCCATTTTACTCCCTCTATGAATCTACCTCTGACCCACATTCTTTCCTTTTTCTTCCCTTCTCCCTAAGTAATCACTCATTAAATTTCCACTGGACTTTGCCAAAGCCACTCCCTTGCATCTATTCATTCTCCCTGGTATCCTGGTTTATATATGTCCTCCTCCATGTCAAATTGTAAATTCCTTTAAAGCAGGGTGTATGATGGGCTTCTTTCAATTCCCTGAACTCAAACATGCTCGTAGAAGATGCTTAGTAATGTCTGTTGAATTGAATGGTAGGTATGAGGGTCCATGGTAGCAAAAAAGACTTGGGTGACTTTGACAGTTAGGAAAGAAATTGTTAAGTACAAAGGCAACCAGGATGGTGAAAGGCCTTGAGTCACTGACATGATGATCATCTGAAGGAACAGTAGGACACAAACAGTATGTCCTAAATGATAAGTCCATTTTACTGGAAGGAAGATGGGAGGGGTACAGAAACGTGGTGGTGGAGGTGGTCAGAAGGGGAACAGGGCACATAATCGGGATGGTGAAGTGTTGAAGATCATGTTTACCTATTATATACATCACTTCCCAGATCTAGTGTTAGATATTAATCTTGACTTTCTCTTGGAGTGGTGCCATGTGGGGATTGGCCCTATCTTCTCTATAATTCAATATGGTGGTATCTTCTGCTTAGTACTGTTATATGGGGGACATAACTTCATATCACTCCCTCTTTTAAATTCTTCTTTGTACATTGATTGACAATCTACCAAAGAGTCTTGAAAAGAAGAAATGATTTCACAAGCTGTATGCCTTAACTTACCCCTCTGTAATTGACCTCTGCTCTCTAATTACCTTCTGGTAAGGTCAAGAGGACCCTTGACTATGAAGACTCCACCCAAGGCCAAAACTGTACCTGAACCTCACCACATAAAGGAAGAGAGTGGAGACTCAACTCTTGGATTTAATCTTAGAGTCAGAGATGGATCATCTAAGTGGTCACTGGTTGGGACCCAAAGCACTGTGAAGATCTCTACTTGGTCCTTGCCTTCTTTTGCCATAGTATTATTCTCACTGAATGCTACTGTAATAGAAATGTGTGGCATAGCCTGCCTGTACAGAAAGCTGCAACTTAAAATAAAATATCTGTTTTGTGAGGCAATTACTTAAATTTTGCCTACCGATAACAGTGGCAAAATTTAAATGGAATAATAAGACACAAATCTGAGGTCAATTATGAGAACTGACGCTGAGCCAAACAGAAGAATTCTTTTAGAGAATACAAGAATATATTCCCCCTCCCCACTGTTATCTGTTTTGAATATCAGAAAACCAAAGCTAATTTACTATGCTGTTCTTACTCACCATTTTATGAAGGCAAAATTCCCACCCCAAATGTTGTAGAATTTTATTCAGGGTAGATTTGTTTATTATTTCTTCTACCCTATCTGTTTTTTAGTAACTGATTAGTCTCCTTGGGATCTGGACTCATCCCTGATAAAGAGCTACTCAACTTTTTTTTTTTTCCTTCACACATGCATTTTAACATATACTTCACTGATAATGTGTTTGTATATACATGTATATAAAACATATTTGTATGCATATATGTTTCCAATATTATATTCAAACATACATACAAAACAAATGTACATATGCACTCATATACATATAGCAATCCAACTGGATTCCCAGAGGGGAATGTGGAACACATTGTTAAAATGTCTGTCATCCATGTAAGAGAAACCGAAATGAGCTGGGCATTAAATTTGCATACAGCCCCAAGCACAGAGGTTCCTGTATGTGCCGTGTTCTACTGTTCTTGATGATGGGCATATCTGACAGAAAGATTCTGTCAGGATTAGCTCAGGAAAAACACCCCCAAGGAGATAATTTGAAGACATACTGAGAATTTGCCTCAATACATGAAAATAAACAAGAAGTCCTCAGCACTCTCTGCACACTAAAAGTTACCACCAACACTATGCCACACACCAGGGGATAATCTATTTCAGCTAATTAACACACAGCCATACACAACATTGTTAGAAGTGGTTGCCACTTAGGATTGATTTAGTTGTTGCATTGCTTAAAAGAGACTTGGAGAGGGAAGGCGCCGCAAAAATGTGGGAGGAAAGAGGAGATATAACAAAGGGCACTGTAAAAACAAAATTCAAAAGATGGGAAGGGTTTAAAAAAATTCTGAAGGCAGTAACCATCAATGAAACTATTAGTCTTTTAGAAGGGACATTTCTTAGTCAATTTAATTAACTTTCTTCAACATCAAAGATAATGTGCAGATGCATATATGTGTATATTTGCATATCTACATGCACATAAATCCTGGTGGATCCATGCACATATACTCTGGGCCAAAAGAATTCAACTAAATTTAAAGTGGTATGTTGTTACTTCATGAGAAAACAAGATCTTTGCAAAATGTTAACATCTGGAATAAACAGATGAACTATTTCAGCCACATCATTTAAAATTCTGGAAAAAACCCTTTCTTCCCATGTTTCAGTCGTTTTTCTCCTTTTGCTTTTCTTTAGATTTTTAACGTTAACTCAGTATTGCACGTAACCAGTAGTACACAAAAAACTTTGTGACCCTGAGAGAGGTCATTTAACTCTCTCCTCCCCCCTCTATTCTTCTCCCCTATAGAAAGAGGGTGTTGTACCAAGGTCCCTTGGAACTCTTAGTCTATGAACCTATGTAATAAGTTCTCATTTAAGCCCTCTTTGCAATGTAAAAATGAATGCAAAGAAGCCACCTGCTTCAAAATATCATTCTTTAAAATGAATCTTAGAGGGTTTCTGAACCTGCAACATCTACAATAATACAATTTAGCTATTACCACAGACAATAGAAAAAAAAGTATAGATGGATATTGAGACATTTCATAAGCCCTTACAATGCAACTTTTTAAAAAAAAAGTATCATCCATCAATTTGGAATTTGAGATAATTCTGATTGTGGATAGGGCTGAGATTTCCCTTTGCAAAAGAAAGGGTTGTCTAAGCAAATTAATAATGCAAATAAGATTGCTCTGCATATAACTATATTTAAGCGCACTGAAGCAGCCATTTGCTTGTAAAAATAATTTGCTAGTTAGAAATTAAAACCTTTACTACACAACACTTTGATAGTCATTTAAAACGTATTTAAAGGTATAAAAATTTGCATTAAAAAAGGTTATTTTAGGACTGAATCTGTACCTACACTCCTTGAGAGCAGAGACTTTTTGTGGGTTTTGCCTTGCTCTGTATCTTCAGGGTTGGGCAAGGTGCCTGGCTAAGGGTTTACTAAATGCTTGTGGATTGGGAAATTGACTAAAAGGAAATGTCAATTTGCAACTGCTCTGCAATTTCTAGTCTGAGAGACATTCCTGGGGTACTAAGAGGTTAAGTGACTTACCCTAGGTCACACAATCAGACTGTGGCACAACTTCAGACTCATACTCAGTTTTTCCTGACCCAGAGGCAAAGTCACTATCCATTATACCAGGGTGTTTTTCATTTTAAAATGTTTTCAAATTAATATTCTTTAATTCAGCCTTAGCACCAATTCAGTCTGACCTTCCCCATGATGAATTGGGATTACGATATTTGCAAAACTCTTGTGACATAGGGGACCAACTGGGTTTTATTTATATGCCCTCTACAGGGCACCTAGGTGGCACAGTGGCTAGAGTGCTGGGCCTGGAGTCAGGAGGATCTGAGTTCAAATATGACCTCAGACACTTACTAGGTGTATAACCCTAGGCAAGTCTCTCAACACCGTTTGCTTCAGGTTCCTCATCTGTAAAATGACCTGGAGAAGGAAATGGAAATACATTCTAGTATCTTTGCCAAAAAAACCCCAAATAGGGTCACAAAGAGTTGGATGCAAGGAAATGACTGAACAGCAAAAAATACGTCCTTTACACCGGCTTTGTAGAAATTAGAGTTACAAAAAGAAGAAGAGACTAAACACCAAATAGAATACAAACTCTCCAAGTAAAGCTGGAAAGACTACAAGTACTTTACAAACTCTGGGAAAGGCCATTTTATATTTAGGTGAATGATAAATAAGAGATATTACACTATTGTTGCATTAGGAATGACCATCAGGTTTCCTCAAAATCTAACTGGGGACCATGAGCCAAATGAAAAGGTTAGGGCTTTTCAGTATCACAGGAAGGCCTGGACTATTTACCACCTCAACAAACATTTGCCAAATGTGATTAGTAGAAACAAGTACCTATTCCTATCTGAAAAGAAGAGGCTACACATATCAAAGAATGTTTTTTGGCCAACCAAATAACTCCTTCTGTATTTTAACTATGTTCTACTTTTTGGTCTTTTCTTTGCATTAAAATTCCCATCTGCCACAGATAAAATAAGAAAATTGGGAACTGACATGACTTTATTCTCCTCATTTTTTTTCTGAGGGAGGTACTTCTTTTAAATAGGGAAAATACTTGTTCCATACCCTACGTGCAGCTCAACAGATGTGAACAAGCTTCAATCTTATTCAGTCAACGAGTTGACCTTCACCATTGCACTCATTAACACTCAAAGTAATTGAATTACTGTGTGTGTCACTTTAAGACTGTATTTTCACTTTTGTGCCTAAGGTGACAGAGATGTACAAGCAGGTATACTCAGGGAGGAAGATGGATTGAGGGGGAGGCTAGAGTGTCAGGATGTCAGGCTAGAAATGTCATTCTCAACAACCCCCGACTGCCAGATTGAGAAACACATCTAAACCTTTCTCATTCAAAAATCTTACTTTATATTGATCAAAAGAACAGTGGTTTATCCCTCTCCTCCCTTCCTCCCTCTGTCCCAGCTATTTTCCCCTCTGCTTCTGCTTTTTACCCATCGATGAAGTCACTTTCTCTCCCTACTACCCGCATCTGATCTTTCCCCTTCTCTGATATATTTTCCCTTTGAAATGTTAGAACCCAGGATTCCAACACATGGCCCTCTGACCAATGAATCAGGAGAGTAGCCCACCTGAGATTTTTAACTCCATTTAAAAAATCTAATTAAGTCACATACATGAACAAGGAGGTCATTAAGACCTGAGCACCCGCTCATTGAGCAAGTGACAATAGATAGGCTTGAATCAATGAATAAATGTAATTGAATCTGAAGACAATTGAATATATACAAAAATTATGTGACCCACACAATATGGATTTCTACTGAAAGATGTGGGCAGGTCTGTGACATCGTTCTGCACGGACAGACAGACTACTGATCAGCTACCAAACAAAGTAGGGTATCTCTTCTCACAAACGAGGGGCACCTTTCAGCCACTCCTTATCCAGTAAACTTAAAAAAAAACAGATCCTTGTTAGACTATTGTTTTAAGCCACAAGACCTCTGAAACACAGTAAGAAGAGGACTGTAATTCCTAATCTCCATTTTAGTTCTTAGCTGTATGATGGTGAGAAGCAGTGTGTGTCATGGTATATAAAGAGTTGACCCCAGAGTCAGGAAGATCTGGGTTCAAGTCTCACCTCTGACACATACAGCTTGAGTGACCCTAGGTAAGTGACTCAACCTTGCAGTGTTCCAGGCAATTCTCTTAGTTACCATATAGATGCTGATCTCCATTAATAGTGGGAGTTTTCTCATGCAGAGTTCCTTAGAGCAGAGGAATATAAGTACCACCCAAAAAAAGCATGCCTTTGAATCACTGGCTCTTTGCTTTGAGAGTCCCTCCTATTTATTTCTCTTTTAACCAAGACAACAGACCATATCTCTACATAAGGAAGATTGTTAGATAGATAAAAAATATTTATTGATTACAGCTTATGTTTTTAAAAATACATCACAGGCATGAAATAGAAAGAGACAGATGAGACAGAGAGAGATGGAGCTACACAGAGAGATAGACAGAGACAGAGAAAGAAAAATTTGGGAAACAGATGAGCAAGGTGAAGAGAAACAGATAATGAAAAGAAAAAAAAAAAGAAAAAAAAGAAGAAAAAAAGCCCCTTCACTTTTCCTCTCATTATCCCATAGGCAAAGCTGATCATTGCAACTCTGGGGTATGATTGTGCCTTGGGGTTCTTTGTAATAGAGTTCTGTTGCCTCTCGATGATCATTTTAAAAATGTGAGAGCTGGTGTGATTGCAAAATATCACACAAAATACCTGTTTCCCCCATTCGTCTATTTATCCTCTAGTCGCCTTCAACCCAAACAGCCAACTTCTTTAGAATCCAGGAGATCTATCTCCTTAGACAAAGGTCTAAAGCTTTTTTTTTTAATGGTTTGAGAAGGGTAGAGAAGGAAGGAGAATTGAGAAGAGATGTGAAGGTTACAGATTAGAAGCGGCAAAGATATTTTCAAAGGCAAAAAGTTAATATAAAAAATGAGTCCCAATTATATTGTTTATGGATAAAGGGAGAATCGAGAGCTACTTATAAAACTAAAACTTAAAGCAAACACACAGAATAAAGCAATAGATCATCTTAATTGAAAGAATCAAAGGTGGGAAGAAAAAAAAACCTCAAATATACAATATTAAGAAAAGACAATGTCCCTGTCTATATCAAAAAGTACTGTCATCACAGTTCATGTGCCTTTTCATAACTCTCCAATCATTCACAGTACTTGTATTTGGGTTTCTTTCTACCCTGGGCATCTAGGTAGCACAGTAGATAGAGCCCTGGGCCTGGAATCTTCCTGAGTTCACATCTGGCCCCAGACACTTAGCAGCTGTGTGACCCTGGGCAAGTCATGGAACTCTGTTTGCCTCAGTTTCCTAATCTGTAAAATGAGCTGGAGAAGGAAACAGCAAACCATTCCAGTATTTCTGCCAAGAAAATGAGGTCATAAAGAGTGACCAAAATGACTCAATAGTAACAACTACCCTGGGAGCTCACTTAGGAGGCAATGACTTTCTTATCTAACTAGTAGATCTAACTAGTAGTAGTAAAAGAAGAAGTAATGATAGCTAGCATTAATGTTTTAAGGTTTGCAAAGGGTTTCACCATTACACTATTCTATTATTATAAGAACCCTATGAGGTAGGTGGCTTTTATTTTACCCATTTTACTGATGGGGAAGTTGAGGCAGAGATTAAGTGACTTGCCTAGGGTCACACAGCCAGCATGTGTCTGAGGTTGAATTTGAATTCACATCCACCTGATTTGGCACTCTATCCACTCTGCCACATAACTGCCTAAAAATATGTTTCTGTTTACTATTATTATTTTTTTTTACAATAGTGTTTTCATTGATATTGGGAGCTCTTGGGCAGGAACTCCTACTGATGCAGATTGGTACCTATTCTTCAGTTTATAGTCTGAATGAGTTGCTTGGGGTGCCAAAAGGTTATGACCTTCCCAGAGTCATTCTGTTATTATGTGCCCAAGGCTGAGCTTGGAGTCAGGGCCTCTTGATTGTGAGGCCAGTTCTCTATTCACTACACCATAGTGTAAGATCAAAATTGGATTCTTTTCCAATGCTTTCCTCTTCTGTGTGGGTTAATTTCCAACTCTGTAAAGTGGTGCCGATATCTTACTCAAAATGAATCAGCGCTATGAAATGTAGAGGAGATGAGGATATTTCTGTAACTTTCTCATGAATGGAACACACTGGAATCTAATTAGATTTTTTTTAAACTGAAAATTGGAATACTGACAAGGTAAAAGATTTGGTATTTGGTGAAGAGAATAATAGGTGAGTTCTCTCCCACATAAAACTAACTTCATACCTTAAGAAGCATACTGTACTAGTAAAATGAATAGGAAGGAATTCATCTACAGGTTCAGTGAAATGTGGAAAATTCTTGGCTAAGAAATTCCACGGCATAGCTTGGTGACAGAGGAATAAAATGCACATCAATAGAAGCTTTAAAAAGTTTTTGAACTCTATTTTTCAACTCAACAAGATTTTCAAAGAAATACATTAATCCCCAAACTGAGAACCATTGATGAGACTGTAATATAAACCTAAAAAGCCATTTTCCCCTACTGGCAAGATATGACTACAATAAAACTTTAAGAGAGTTTTTTCACAAGTACTTTATTAATTAGTATTTTACTAGTAATAATAAAATAGAATAAAACTCCAAATGTTTTACTCTGGAAGCCAGGATTATCATTTTCAATGACAGTCAAATGTTTTTTAGGAGTACACATTAATCAGTACCAAAATGGGACCAATATCTTCATGATGTTAAAGGACAGGAATTATATTTCTGAAAGGATTAGGAATATATGATCCTAATAGCAATATGTGCCACTTCCATAGTCTGTGAAATGGAAGCTTGGTATTCACTAAAGGGGCATTGTGGCACGGTATTCATGCATGCTAGACAAAAGCGATCCACTTTTGGGACAAAGCTACAGGATAGAAAAATGATGAGAATGCTTTGATTGCTGAAAAATACCAAGACAAAGATGGCCCCACTGAGCTGCCAATTCTAACTAACCACAATATTAACAGTGCTGAACGAGGTGAGGCAAAGCAGGTTAAGATTGAGCAACAAATAGCAGATGACAAAATATCGTTGGAATTGTATACTTGGCTACACAAGAAAGTCAGATTTATTTTATCTGAAGGGCAAGCAAGTAAAACAAATAATGCTTTTCAGACGAGGGGCTTGACCATTTTCAGGATTTCAAGTGATCAGCCCAGCTGCTCTGTGATGCCCAGCCTACATCAGGTCGCTCAGGAAAGGGCATTCTTCTGTGAGGGAAACAGTGAACCACAAGGCCAAACATCTAAATACATAATGTTTAGGCCACTGTTTTAAGAACACAGATCATCATCAAAGTCTGGAAATTATGCAAATAACATTGCTTACATTTAACAGGTCTGTCCTGGTAAAGACTTTCCGACCTAAATAAATAATTGAGTCTCTGGGTAAATGAAGAGATTTTTGTGGTGCAAGGTTGCTACCTACAGGCCAAGTTGTGGAACGACATTTACGATTAGAAAATGAGACAAACACTTTTGTATTAAGAATGTGTAGCCTGCTTAAAGGTAAGGTAAGTGGCAGAGCAAAGAGTGAAAGATTTTTTAAAACTCTGTGTTAAGCACCATGTACTTTTAGGGATATGCGTTATGCCTAAATTTGGAGCTTTTCGATCATTTTATCCTTTTCCCTTTTAGGGGCAGCTTTTCTTTACCTTCTGAAAAATGCAATCTTTTTTTTTTTTTAAAGGGAAATAAAGTTCTCTCTCAGAAAGCATCCTTGAAATAGATACCTCTGACTATTGCTGAGTAAGTTTAATGATTTTCTTTAAGGTTGAGATTTGGATTGGAAGAATCACAAAAATTGGACTTATTTTGCAAGATCTTAACATATTTACTAAAAATGATTTTGCCTGAAACTAAGCTTTGTTCTTGCCTGCTTCTCCTATTTTTCTTTATCCTTCTAGAGAAACATGTTTAGTAAAATTTATACTCCCTATAAAGTCCAGTAAAATGTGTGCTTCAAAACATATTTGGTTTTAGAATGTCAATTTCTTTGGTTATGAAAATAAAGATAGAAATCTTTTGTTTATCTTTCAATAACTAGGCACTCCTTGCTTTTAAACAAAATTTATGATATATTAATTAACTTTGGGAAAGTGTATCATTTTGCTTAATTATATAGTAATAATGAGTAATATTTATCTTCCTTTTTGTTTTAAATTGATTTTTATTGATGTCTTTTGTTTTTAGATTGCCTAAATTTCCCTCTGTAGCCTTCTCCTTTCCAAGAAAGTCATCCCTTATGACATTTTTTCAGAGAAAATAGAAAAAAAGAAAAAAATCAGCAAAACCAATCGAAACACTTAAAACAGTTATTATTTGAAAAATTCCGTACTCATGGACCTCCCTCTCCCATTTTTGCAAAGGAATGAGTAGGAGATAATGTATTGTGTTAAAATTTATTTTTCATTGCAATTGTGGTTTTTGGGAAATTCTCCTGCGTTACTGTTACAAAAAACAAAGCAAACACATAAGCCGATAATACTGAAAAGATTGTAATAGGCATCCAAGAAAATGAGATATCAGCAATGGCATTTATATTTCACTTTCTAGCCACTGATATTATTCATATTTCCCCCCAAATAAAGTATTACTGTACAAGTAACTTGTATAAAATTAGTTTGCAAAGTAGCTTTATTCAATTTTGCAAAATTAAAAGGTTAAGAACAATCTGTTTAGTAGCCATAACACAAATATTTTTAACAGAATATTTTAAAAATCTGTCAAGAACAATTGTTTTATGATGAAACATCTAGATGTATTAGATACCCATCATTGTATATGATATATTAATGAATGGAGTTAAATTATTCTTAATTAAATTTGGCCAATCTTTCATTCAGAACTTATCTTATTCTAATATTTATTACTGTTATTGTTACTAAATCATTTTTATCTTTTTCAATGGGCTTCAAATAGAAACAATCCTGGAACAAATCTTGCTGTTAATCTTTTACATTTAATATTCTCTGGACTCTTACAGTGGTGACTAAAGTCACAGCTGTTTGTAGTTGAACCAAAGTATTAGGATATAAACTCATCTTCCGCAAGCTCATTAAAGCATTTTCAGTCCAGGTCTAGTAACAAGAGGGGATACTAAGTAGCACCTTTGTTCTGTACCCACATGATTCTCATCTAATATTATTATTGTCCTTGTCAACTTTTCAGGAGATATTTTAAAAATGAATGTTGAAGCAAGAACCACATGATCTTCTCAAAGCATATTTATGGTGAATTTTTCTCTGATATTAATAATTTATTGCTCTAAAAAATACTTTGCTCTCTATGTAGTTCTTGGCAAAATATGCTATTACTTTTTCTTGTGATTGACATGATCCATATTTTTTTCTACTCAGCACAACTCTTAAATGTGACTAGAATTAGTGAAAGTGTTCATAGTGTGTAAGAGAAACATTAATTAAGAGAAAAAAAAAGTTCTTATTAGCTGCCTGATTAGGCAAACTAGATTTTAAATCACCCGCCTAAGCCTTGTTATTAATTACTTGCCTGGGGGTGAATTAACTTATTTGTGGTGCTCTAGTAAAGACCCTAACATAATTGCAAACTATATTAAGGGACCAAGATTTTTCTTATCAGATTTTTGGGCTAAGTTTTCTGGAGTGAAATAGAAAAATGATTAAACAAAAATAATGTTACGGGTACAAATACACCTTGGGTGTAGCCATCAACTTGAAATCCATTTATTCCGAAGAAATTTTGTCTTTTCTTTGTATAGATCACTACAAAATGCATCCCAAGTTAACTAACTGGTTTTTAAGTGTGAGCAACCTTTGAATACGTGAAGAAATTGATCAGTCTAAGCTGTAAAGTATATTTTTCTTTGACTTAGTGTGCTACATACTTACATTTGGATGCTATTTCTGTATTACCACTATTCTGTTACTAAATGTGCACTCGATCTGAAAATCTAACTTCCCTTTCATATGGCGATAAATCTTATGCCCATACTTTTTTTTTTATCTGACTAAGGGATGTACTATATTCTCTTATCTTTGCTACATTTTCAGGAAAACTTATTGTTAACCTACTTTCACAAAATGCCAGCCAAAAACCAAAAATCAAATCACATCATTTTCTTTATGATAGCTCTGTGATCTTTGGCATCATCCACTATTTTCAAAACCATAACAGAATAGATAACAAATATATGACTCACAAATTATCAATTATGAAAAATAATCTGGTTCAGAAAGCTGCTTTAATGTAAAAAGATGGATTACCTGTCAGAAACCAATAATGCTGTTGTTTGTGAATCCAATCTTTGATTTGGTCATTCATGTTAGGAAACAAAAATGATTTTTAAACCACATTACTTAAAAAACACAACCTAATTGTCATAAAGGTGAACATTCAGGGGGAAAAGCCAGATATAATCTGTCATTCTTGAAACAATTTATATTTTTATATTCAACCTAACCTATAAGTCAAGGATACACAGCATGAGCAGGGAGCATCTCAAGGAAGACACTATTAGGAAAGAATGGTGTAAAAGTGTTAATTCTATTGTGGCCCCATGGCACCTTGACATGTAAAATTTAGATAGATCACAATTTGAAGCCACGATTCCTAATTATATAAGGAAGATTAATCCTATATTTTAAAGTAAAATTTGATTCATTCTATTTTGAGATGAGGGTCTTCCTTTTTGTTTCCTATATTTTATACTCACAGGAGCACAGTGAGGCAAATGAGCATGGAAAAATCTCACTGTTATTGCATGTTTTATATTTAGGACATGTGACAGAGGATGTGGTGCAATATATACTGAGAGACTGGGTCAATGAGTCATTCAGCTGCTCATGAGGCATCATTTGAGGGACTCTTCAATATTGTATTCTGCCTGCCCCCAAACAGTCTACTGTCTCCAACACCTGGGCTAAAAATCCAGCCATTAGAGTCTTTTGTCTCTAGAAACCAACGCCATAACTGAGATGGAGCAGTCTGGGCTTTGTCTCTGGGCCCAGAAATTTAGAGGGTTCTCAGAACTTTGCTAACTTAGCAGTTAGAAAAAAAAAGTAAGCTTAGCCCCTAATTAGCAAGGATAATTATCCTTAACTAATTAGTTAAAAATAGGAAGCCGGCAGGTGGCACGTTTCCTCTCTCTGTGACCACACCCCAAGCAACCCTCTGCCAGGCAATTCCTATCTTCTCTCCTTCCCCTGAGCGGTAGTCTCTCAGCAATGGGTACATTTCATTCTAGGGTCTCAGGTCAAGGGATGCTGGTGTTCCCTCTATCTCTCTTTTATGATAGTGCCCCTCTCCTTCAAATCTCCCACACTATAATTTGTCTTAGAAAGTTGATCTAAGGGCATATTCTTGTATTGTGTATGCTCCTAGGGGTCACGTTTTGTGTGTGTGGCAAATATATATATGTATATATATATATATATATATATATATATATATATATATATATATATATATGTATGTATATGTATATATATATATATATATATGTGTATATATATACATATATATCCGTATACACATATGTGTATATATACACACACATTATATACACACATATATGTGTATATGTATTTATATGTGTGTGTGTGTATATATATGTATATATATATATGAAATCCTCATGTCCCTGTTATTATCTCCTATTAACTAGGCTATCTAGTCGGTCCTTTGTCATGCATAGAATAAGGTAAAAGCTAGAAAAATTTCAGGGAAATAGAGCATGGCAAGCATAAGAAGGAGGTGACAGGGGATAAAGGACCTACTTGATGGTAAACCGAAGATAGCGAGCTGCCCAAGCTGGGTGTCTGGGAGATGATAGAAGAGTTTGAAAGGGAAAATGGCTCTAAGGATGAAGGGGGAGGAGAATGTCTTGAAGACAAACTCTACCTATTGCACAAATCTGCCCGTTTCCTCTGCTCCTTGCATCCGTGTGACCTTGGGCAAATGACTTCATCTCTTTGGGCCTGCTTCCTTATCTGTAAAATGAGGGGGTGGACTAGATGATCTCTAAGGTCCCTTCCAGCTCTAAATCCTATGATCCTATGAGTTTCTCTCCCTCCCTACTCCATAGCTCAACGGATTAAGCGCCTCATAGAAGAAACACTGGGAATTTTGAAATAAACAGGAAAAGGGCCTGCACAATGCCTAGTGATGTATATTTCAAAAGAAAAAAAGATTCTGTACTAAACCTTAGGGTCAGCTTCCGACAGCTTGCCCATGGTGTGGGCCGTGAGAGTTCTTGGATGTATTCCTGCTTGGCTCTGAAATGTGAAAATGAGGTTGGGGGATGGGTAGGACTAACTATATATTCCTCAATTATGTCAACTGCTAGCTGATGAAGACCTGTTATAACTAAGTTTTTTTTTAATAGAAAATGTGCTAATTGACTAGGTTGGAGCTCAGAGAGAGCATATGGTTAGGATTTTTGATTACCTAGAGTAGATCCCCAGCACCAATCAGCTACATGATTGTGAAATAGTGTTTTGCTTTAGTAAATACTGTGCTGACTGAGGGGTGACCAACTTGCATGATGACTTTCATTTGTATTATTTGGACATCCATTAGTCCCAAGAAATGTAATTGTGTGAGGAGGCAGTCTATCAGTTTAAGCATCATATCACTTGGCTATCCACCCAAACCTCCATCCCACACTCAAAATGTTGCAAAACATGAGTCAGATCCATAAGGGAATGCTTCATTAGATGTCCTCCCCCAACCCCCATATGTGGAAAAGATAGATGAAGAAAACCCCTGGATCTCATTTCCTTCTATAATGAAAGAAACAAATAAAATACGGTAGCCAGGCACAAGTCTCATGAGGGAAGATCCCAATAAAGTTTCACTTCTGAAGTTTCTGGTTGGCCAGGCGCTAAGTCAAAGTCAAACCTAAATACCAGCTTTGTGGGTATGTGTGATTCCATTATCTGCAGTATTAAACAAAAACCTTCTTTCCTAATGCCACTTTAAGCTAAAATTCAAAACAGGTGTTTGATGCTAAGGCTGTAACCCAAATATTTCCCCTTATAACCTGCAACTCCGATAAGACCTCTCTCGGAAATATAATGATTACACATCCCTCATATGGGTTTAACAAACCCCTTATTTTCTCCTTTCCCTTCCATACAATGTGGAGCCTATTTGTACCCATTCAGGGCTAAATTACAGATAAAGTTACAGCAAATTTGTTTTCTCAAAAAGGCAGTCAGGCCTAATATCCCTGGAGTAATAAAAGCCTTGTCTTTCATTCAGAACTAGAACTGGCATAATTTTCTCCAAGAAACAAACTCTACTTCCTGTGACAATGAGCCTGTTCTTAAAATTCTGAATGGGCTACAGCTCAATTTGCAGGTGTTCAGGTAGAAAGGCAAGAGGGCATTTGACCCCCCAACGGGCAATTGTTGCTGTGGTAGGTAACTTCAGTCTGCTAGTTATATCATTCTATTAGATAAGCTGCCAGAGTTTTCAGCTCTGAATTACTGAAGGAGGCTCAAGTGAATCAATAATTTATACAGATATATCTCATTCATTCTGATGGTATAAAGATACATACTAACAGCCTGCTGCAGCTACAGAACAAAGCCAGAGACGTTATTTTTTTTAAAAAGAGAAAGAAAGAAAAAGAAACCCTTTTTCTAAGTGAACAAAGCAATTACGTAATAATGATCTAATGGCTTATTAATTTTATTTTCCAACCGCTCTGACAAATACATTATGATGATATAAATAAGCTCTTTATGAGTCTCAATGAAGTTGCTTTGGTGAATATTAATAATCACCCTTTACAAATACATTCAGATTGATTTGAAAATAGAATAGTTTTTCACAGTAACATAATACTCAAAAAAACCTAACAAAGTTGCATTAATTAACTTTTTAAGCTAAGTCCTTTAAATATTCTACCACCTTAGATTTCTGATACAAAGTTACTTTCTAAAAGATGAAAATCAAAGGCATTTAGGGATTGAGTACTAAGAGTGTTGTTAATATAGCCTTATGCTGTTAATCATTATCTGGGGAAAATTATATCGTGTTTCATACACTACTACTATGACATTTTTATTAACTCATAATCCCTGTGCTAACAGTGGTGCATTAAGCAAGTAATAATTAAGGGGGCAGCAAATATTAAAAATGCCTTTCTTTAAATTCTTCAATCACATTAAAGGGAAATCTTTTAGCACAACAGTTTCTTTAAGGGGAGAGTGTGTATATATGTATGTTGTTTAGCATTAGTGCATTTTACTACGTATGTATGCATACATATGTATATTTGTGATGGCCAAAATATAAATTAATAATTAATAGTTCTAAGGCTGTTTAAATAACACTACCATAATTTTTTGTTTCACTGTCCACAATAGCTGTTAAGGGAATTAGTTTATTTTAAAACATGATAAAAATATCTCTCCTAGCAACTTAATTAGAAATGATGTCTGTTACTTGACAGATCTGAATAGGGGGCTTGACGTCTGTGGATAAGATGTATCAGGAGTTGGTCCCTTGCCCACCCCACCTCTGTTCAAGGCCCTGTCTATGGCTGGCTGGGAGACATGCATTGATTGGCATTCAGTTCCCTCTGACTGGGCTTAGTCAGACTGAGTGCTGAAATAATTAGGAAATGGACCCAGTGGGAAGAAAGATAGTAGTTACAGGTAACCACCTCTCTCATATGGAGAAGATATCTATACTCCCTTCTCCGAGGAAACTCCTTCCATAATATCACAGAGGTTAAGTCATAAAGGAGGGAGGAGGGAGGGGAGAGAAGGGAGAAGAGGGAGATGAGGAAAAAAGGAAAAATAGTACTGCCTCTAATTCAAAGACCCCAAACTTTTCTAAGCTACACTCTGGGATTATTCACCATAACCAGTTAAAGTTTCTGAGAATGAGACTAATTCAGTACTACTACTACTAATATTTTCTTAAAAAGAGTAGAAGGAAAAATGGTAGAGTACCTCTTTCCCATGAGCCAAGAGGGAGAGAAATGTTCCCATACCGATCTCATTAAGATGATGAAAATAATGAGTGTGAATCTCCTAGTAGAAGAGGGCATAAATGTATCCCATATTCACCCTTTTATTGTGCCTGATAATACTGCATTTATGCTCAGCTGTGTCTGATACTATGGTGGGGTTTTTTGTTACAGTATTACAGTTTTAACTTAAAGTTTTACCTCTGGAGTCATCATAGTCAGTCAGTCGATGTAGGTTTATTGAGTGTGGATGATGACAGGGGAGGAAGATCTGTTAATGGCAACTGAAATACATTTCAATCAAGATAGCCTGAATTTACTCTCTGTCGTTCGTTCTAATCATAGATTCAAATGCAGACAAATAGAGATAGCTATTTTATTCAGTTTATAATTTATTTCCTAGAGTTCTTTAAAAGGGAGTCAAACATTCTAGTCAATTAGAAATGGAATCTAGGCATTATAAAAATCACATTTCCTAGATTATTATGGAGAATAACCATAAACCAACACGAACTGATTAAAAGTAGGTTTGTGGCTTCTTCTATGTCATCATATCCATTACAAAAACTGCCAAACAATTATATTAATTTTATAGAGATTCTGCAATATTGACTGAATTTTGAAATAGTGCCTAGCAGTAAGAAAGATATAACTGTTTCTTCATTATTGCCTCTTTGCTTATTCATTGCTAATAAAAGCTTAAACTATTTACATATCTATCCATCTACTTAAGAATTTCAAAGCATTTTATAGAGATGATTTTGTAAAGACCAATCTATTTAGTAGATTGCACTATTATTCTATAACATTTTCACATTCCAATGGTAACTCGATTCATTATCAAATTCTTTGCTAATTTGCAAAAGGGTACAATAATTTTATTGTGGCATTCTTCAAATTCATACAATAACTACCTTTATCTATATGATTTTAATGTAAAAATGAGTAGTAATAAATAGTGAAGCCCTGTTACCTAGTTTCTCTAAACACTGGGCCTTATACGCACTTTGGAGATTTGGGGGGTATATAGGTTTGCTACAGTTGTCATTAAATCAATATGGATCAACACAGCTGATTCACACTATTTCATAAGCTCAGTGAAAATATGCTTTTGAAATCAGGCACACAGGAAACCTAGATGTATTCTTAAAGACTCTTCATTTTTGTGTCTGTGTAAAAACCAAAAGTGTTACTCTGAGGTCAAAAGGACTTTTTTTTTGCTCTTTTCTTAAAGATACTTTAATGTGAGATAGTCCACACTCTTTTATTATTTGTTAAAACAAATGACTTATTTTTGCACCTTGTATCTTAAGAAAAGCAGTGTGTCTCCCTCCCAACTATCAAAAAAGGTGATAAAAAACAAGTACATAGCTGCTGCTTAAATTCCTGGTACCAAAATGAACATGAATTTATTATGTCTAGTAAGCAATTTCAGCCCTCCCACTGTAACCCTTTATTATAGGTACTCTGGTCAACAAATATTGGGAAAGGACTTATTTAAGATGCCTATAAGACATTATCAAACCACTGATTTGACTCTTAACATAATAGGATTGGAGTACAGGTAGTCTGGACTTGTGAATAATCCAATTACACAGATATTGACAACCATCTCCTCTGCTGCTATACCGCTCACTGCTTTTATGCAAGTCCTCATCCTTCCCCACTCCTGGAGTCTCTTTGCCCCTAACTATGCACTAGTGACCCTAGCTACAGAAGCTTCTCTGCTAGAACATTGTCTTCATCTTTCCCCCATTCCACAAATTCCCCTTCCTGTAAACCATGGGGTTTTGTAGGCCAGGACAACACAACATGGCAAAAAGCATTCTGAGTTCCAAGAAAATTTTGGAAGACAACCTGTTTCTAAGCTGGGGTTTGTTTCTTAGACATTTCATTTTAACTACGCACTTTAAAAAAGTTTTGTCACTTAGCACTGTGGCTAAACTCTCAGGCTTAGACCTCTAAGATCCACAGGAACTGAAAATGAAGGAAAGAGAAAAGTTTGAGCCAAGGTTCTCAGGAACACAAGTGAAGATGTGAAGTTCTACTTTCCTGGATGAGAGTAATGCAGAATACAGTACTTTTGTAATCAAAGAGCCTTCATTTATATTATAAGGATAGGGAAAAATATAAGTCTCACGTTGATTTTACCACGCTTTGGCTTTTCTTTCAACCTGATCAAAAATGAACTCAGAAACCAGAGCTTGTGCAGTAATGAATTAAATGATGAGGACCTCCTTAAACATTTGAAGTAACTTTACTATTTACTGTCTAACACCACAGACCAATTAGAATATGTTCTCAATGGAGTCATTTATGCATTACTAAGGGGCTATTTACCAAAGTGATCTATCATCTTTAATTAAAATCAAAATAATTTCTCTAAATAGCTGTGGGTATCACTGATTTCTGATATTATTTAGTGTCCACACTTACTAGCAGAAAATAGATGAAAAGATATTTGCTATCAGTTATACCAATCATTACCTTACTTAGACCAGAAGACAATAAAATTGTAAATAAGGACCTAGGAGGGAAACAGGCTATGGTCAGATGCAAGGCAGCTACCTGTGTATCACTGGCCAGCCAATGACACAGAGTAAGTTTAGAAGCTCAGAAATGCATAAAATATATGTATAGTATTGTATAATACAAACATATTTTATCTTATAATGCCATAATAATTCATAATAATTCTTCTCTGCTACAAAAGGAGAGGCAAAAAATTTACATGGATTTTCCAGATACGGGGGCACCGTGCCTCTAATTCCCAAAATGTGGAAGGGATAACTGTCATGTAATATGCTATGTTTTTATGTATCTGGTATACTATGGGTAAATTATAATGGTGATGGTCACGAGGGTCATGAATATCTTCTTTCATAGTCTTGAAGTTGAACTGGAAGGGAGCAGAACAGGCTTCTGGTATTTCAGTAACTATCTATGAAATTGTTTTCATCCTTTGAAATGGATTCTACTTCTTCCTCTACTGACCTCGAAACACCTCAAGATCCTTTTATCTCTGTTCTTCCAACTAAGACTGAAAGGTTAGCAAAGCTTAATGAAGTATGTGTGTGCATTTCTGACATGAAAGCATTCACTTAACGAATGTAAACATTATCTATTTTCAAGTGCATCACTTTATAAGGAGAAATTCTATTAGACCCTTGATGGTGATGGTTTTATGAAAGAGGCAAGGAATAACATCTAGCCCAATTCTTTCACTTCATTAGGGCACAACAACACACACTTGGAACACACCCATAGGGGAGAAAGCATTCCTTGTTCACTCCCACTCCCTTTAAAATCCTCAGAGGCCTTTTTTTCCTGTTGAAGAACTGAGCTCAATATGTACTTGATTATTTTGGATAAGGCAATATTAGATCATTATTCAGCATGATTACTTATGGCTTTAATTTGCATTGTATGCAAAGTATAGAAAAATAAAACCAGACTTCATTATTAAGAACATGTGCAACAACATGGAAGCATATGTAGGCAACTTAAAATTAAAGCACACCAAGGGTCAAACCAAAAACTCAATTAAAGAATGAAATCTTTAAGAAAGCCATCCTTCTTTTCTTAATATGCACTAAATGCACTGGACCAGGGAATCCATTGGTATGAGGTATACCCAGAGAGGAAACTCCCCCTGCCAATGTAGACCAGTAACAGCTTTTCAACTCGTAGTCATAGGGAGTTGCTTGGGACACTGAGAGGTTAAGCCACCATCCTACACACACACATTTTGTGTATATGTCTATATATGTGTATATATGGATATACATATATACACGCATACATACCCATGTATACACATATACATACATTTTATTAAGTACACACATATATACATTTCATTATGTATAATGTTTATATGTGTATGTATGTGTGTGTGTATATATGCATATATATGTATATGTATGTATATATATACATATACACATATATATGTGTATATATATATGTATACATATATACACACACATACACGCACATATATTGCCAATAGAAGGGCCACCCAGAGGTGGGTCCTAAACCTAGGTCTTTCTGACTCAGAAGCCTAGTTTCTGTCTATTATGCCAGGATGCCTTTGAAGCTCTGCCATACTTCATTTGGGTCCAAGTTTCTATTTACATCCTGGTATACTTTCTGCCTTCCCGCGCTTCTTTTTAAATTCTCTAACCTTCTCTTTCCCCTTTCAGTCTGTCCTTGCTTGGCTTAACTGTGAAAGGCGGCCACTCTTCAAGCTTTCCAAATTTACTTTTGCTACTGACTTATAGATACTTCATTTTCTGAGTGTTAGTATTCTGCTATCAGAGGAAAGATATATATGTGACATGTAGTCAGTGTTTATACATTTACCTTAGGGGAAGACTAACAGTCTGCGTACCCAATTCTTGATCTAACTTCAATATCTGGTGCTCTCATCTTCTATAACAAATGTCCTGATTAGCTTTCCACATAGAACCACAATTGATAACTTCCATGCATCATTTCCTGTATCTGTGATTCGAGATCATTATTTACTGTGAATTAACTAAAATTCTCTCATTCTCTTTTTACTTTTGCTTTTGAGAAGATAAAAAGCCTTTTGGAAGTTGACTTATCACATGAAGTACAATCACAGCTACTTTATCTTTAAAATTAACAATTAAAAGATTAATTAAATTAAAGATTTAAAAACAATTTATCTTTAAAATTAACAATCATAACAGCAACAATATGATGATGATGATGACGATGACGACGACAATGATGATGATGATGATGATGACGGCTAGCATTTATATAGTGCCTATTATGTGCCAGGCACTGTGCTAAGCACTTTACAAATATTACCTTATTTGATCCTCACAACAACCCTGGGAGGTAGGTGCTATTATTATCCCCATTTTGCAGTTGAGGAAACTGAGACAAACAGAGGCTAAGTGGCTTGCCCAAGGTCACACAGTTAGTAAGTGTCTAAGATTTGAATTGGATTTGAACTCTTGTCTTCCTGACTTCTGTCCCAGTGCTCTATCTACTGCGCCACCTTGCTGTGTGATACCATAAGTAGTATACGTATATAAGAAGAACTTTTTTTATGAGAAGTTCTACCACCAAAGTCTGGGATTGTTCTGTGAATTTCTGTTTCTCCTCTGGCTAAGAAACTCAGGCACTGGCATAAGGGAATGTGACCTGTCCTCGTATTGGCCAGAAAGCCAAGATTTTGAGGGAAAGGAACAGCTGATCTTTATCTATTATCTCTTAGCTTGAAGACTTGACAGATTATGAGGCTTCAGCCCTGACTGTACTGCCAAGGGAGAACACATGGGGAAGAGAACGTGACCTGTTCATAGACGATCTTTGCATAGCTGAGCTTTTGAGATCATTTTACCAACCTTCTCCCTCCCCCCACCCATGCCAGGGACCTGACGGTCCTTTACAGATTTATTTCAAACGCGTGCGTGCTACGGAAAATGCTGTTATTTATAATTTAAAAACAATTAAAGCCTGAGTTCAAAACTTGGTAAATTATATACAAGTCACCTATCGAGGAGACTCAGCCCAGTGTACTGAATGGATGACCCTAGAGTCAGAAGATACACTATGTGACCATGAACAGAAAATTTTCTAAGTCTTAAAGTGGCAGATGAGTTGCTAACATGCCTCATTGGGGAAACAGAAATCTTTTAAATGTCAAACAGTTAACACATCTTAACTAAATCTTGTGTTAAAGCCACAAAACCCTATTTAAAACCTGCCTAACTAACTACTCATTCACAATATTTATAACTTGTTTTTATGGAACTAACTTCCCTTCGTAATGTTGTTTTCCCTTGCATTATTTTTTACTTGAACCAATTAGACACTTAAGTTTTCTACTTCAATGCCTCATCATGACATAGAGATGACCCTGAGTTCTTGGAAGGCTATAAAAGCAAACTGCAAATATGCGCAGGTCCCATCAAGCTGAAAAGTCTTCACTATCTCAGTGATGTACGGTGTCTGTCACCCAAAGTTTAGCCTAAATACATATAAAAAGGCTCATCAACAGAAGACTGGCCACCAGCTGATTAATTTTTTAGTTATGGTTACTCATGAGTCATTTTTTTACCATCAGCATTAGACATCATGGGTCTTTCAAAATATGAATTAATGATATTAAAGGAGAGTGGAACGATGGGAAGCATATTAGGGCTGAAGTCAGAAGCCTTAGGTTCAAATCTCACCTCAGTCACTTACTACCTTGTGTGACATTGGGTAAGTCATTTAACCTCTCTTGGTCTGTTTACTCATTTTTAAAATGAAGGAATTGTATTAGATCATGTCAAAGAGATCCCTGCCATATCTAGATATATATGATCTAACGCTGTTAGGTGGGATGTGCCTTCTTAACCAAACACTACGGCACAACACATAGAATACATGGCTCGGAGTCAGGAAGGTCTGAGTTCAAAACCAGCATCAGATACTTACTAGCTACGTGATGCTAGTCAAGTCACCTAACCACTCTCAGCCTCAGTTCCCTAAAGTATAAAAAAGACATAGTAATAGTACCACCAGCAACCTTCTTAGGGTTGTTGTGAGGTTCAAATGAGATAATATATAACAAAATACTTTGCAAACTTTATCCTCATTATCATCACCACCACCACCATCGTCATCCTAACACATTTGTAAATAATGAATTCCATGTATATTGGCAACTTGGCAGTTGAATCGAAATGGTATTTCTTTTAAGAAAATAATGGTTGGTTTTGTTTTTAAGTAAACTAAAAATTTATTCCAGAGAAGAATATGAACTGGTAGAAAAGAAAGTATTATAGTGGAAATTAATAAGTTTTTTTTTCTTTTAGGGAGGGGAGTGATGACAGGGAAAAGGCCCAAAGCATAAAGAGAGGAAAATTCAACGCAGCTCGGCTTTAGCATTGGTTGGGCATATGGTTCTTGGTGTCCTTCTTTATCAGCATTTGTATAAAAAAGTGAGAAAATATAATTTTGAACATTTTCACCTTTTCTGCCAGAACCATAAAATAAAAATAATAACTAAAATAACACTTTTTATAAAAACCAGAAAGCTGCTTACAAGCTGCCACAAGTGTGAACTATATTTTTTTGCTGGTGTGATTTAAAGCTATTGATAGGTCCCTTAATGTAAAAAATAGAAATTTACAATGAAAACTCAAACTGACCTTCAATTTCTTCAGACCATCCCCACATCTTACTCATTCTTACTCAATAAGAAAGCCAAGGGATAAAGACATGTTACAGACATGCACGTGTTTTCTACATTTATATTCCTTCTAAAGTTACACTCCCCAAATCAGACCTTGAACATAAATGTTATTCAAAAATCTTAAAATCCTGCAGTGATGCCTATAGAATGACACCTAAGGCTTCTCCTAATTCCTGGTTATTAATTTATTTATTCAGAAATCACTATTTGCCTACTGTGTGCAGAACACTATGTGAATAGCTATCCATCACTAAAGCTTCACATCATCTTTTGCCTTCCATTCTCTCCAATAACTGCTATTTCCCATATTAAACCATATCATGTCATCTGCACACCTCATTTTCCATCTTCCTCTTGTTGGCTAATGGAATTCTTCTGTGAGTAGCCATTCCCTCACAGGATCCGTTGTGTTAGTATGCATTTGCTTTCTTGAAAACATGGAATGAATGAAAGTGGCATGAAACCGAAGGCAAGATGGACCATTAATACAACCTGGAGGGAAGAGGTTGATGAAACGCAGTGGTCTAACTCTTTTAATCATAGCAGAGGGAAAAAACAAGTCTGTCTTTCTACACAAAAGAAGCATGTGGACAGCAGGAAAAGAATAGGGAAAGGGAGACATGTTGGCTCACAAAACCTGTCTTTGATGCTCTCTGGGAAAAGAAGGTTGATAGCAACTGTCCTCCAAATGAGAAAGAAAACAAATTTATTTTATGAGTAACAGTTAAATACCCATCAGGCAATTAGAGTGCTTTATAAAGGCAGTTTTGGAACACAAGATACTTGAAGATTAGGCATTCCTTCATAATTCAAGTTCATTGTTCCTCTAAGTAAAATATGTGTCTCCATGTAGTTATTCTCTCACGAATTATACTTTAAAGGCAAAAGGACATTTTTGATAATGCACAGCTTAAACTTTTCATTAAACTACCAAATTTAAATTCTACCTTTTTGTGCACTCTGACATTTTTGTCTGGCATTTTCATTAATTTTGCGACATACATAAATGTAGCTGAAATGTTAACTGATCAATACTTTGTCTCTCTCGTGTAGCACTAGAGCTCTGTTCCCCAAGGACCACACAGCAGAACAGAAATTAAATGTGTAAAATATCAAATGTTAATGTTAAACACAGCGGCACTTACTGTATAACGACGGAAAAGGCTAAAACAATTCCAAATGGACAGATGGTACCACAAATTATCTACAATCACATTTAAAGATTAAAGTTTGTCCTGTAAAATAATTCTTTGACGCACACTGAAGTGTGTCCTTTTACTGATAGCTCAGTTGTCCAATTATATTTCTGTGCTCATTACAGTGAGAGATGACAGTCCTGGAAAGAGAGAGACTATGTATTTTTTTTCCATGTTGCACCCACTGACATCCACAAGAACACAAATGTCTGGTCAAGAGCCTGATGAAAATTAGGCCCAATTTAGGAGATATTTCAACAGCTACGATAGGCTAGTCCAAAAGAAGAGCGCACGCTCTCTCTCTCTCCTGCACTGTATTACTTTGGTGGTATGATTTTTGATGATTAAGAACAATATTAACACGTTTTTTAAAAAAATCTCAAAATGGTACAAAAACCTGATCCACAGCCTGCAAAAAACAAGGAAATCCATGGCAAAGGGCTATGCTGTATTTTACTCATTGCATCCCACCCTGCCTAACCTGTAACACAGAGACTATTAGTTCACATTGATTATCCTCTACAGTACAGGTAGTGCCAAAGAAGCTGCAGTTTTCCTAATCTTACATTTCTTCATATTTTCACTTAATCCAATTGGGGCACATGACAGCATTTTTCCATTTTGTTTTCATTTGGAAAGGGAAAATTAAAAGTATATGGAAGTTGGATACATTTCTAAGGGAAACTCATTGATCTTTGGGCCCCAGACCAGTGACTATAATAGTATAAATGTGTTCTGAGAGGCAACAGCAATACTTTTGGAAAAGTGGCCCAAATGGAATCAGCACTATTATAATAGACTTACAATGCAACTAAAGGAAAAGATGGGAACAATGTGTCCTTTTAAAAATGGTATACTACTCATCGACTTCTTCTAATGGAAAGCAGCTTCTGTTCAGGGTCAAATACCTTTTTGCTTTTTTTTTAAGGCCCTGGTTACAAAGGTTTAAAAATTTTCATTTTTACTTATTCACATTACTTACTAATAACAAGATTATTTTTTAAATGACCTGGAAGGGCTAGTTTCTTTTGCTGAATCGTTACAGAATTTATAACATAAAACAATTCTTTTAAGAAGGAAAAAAAACCCGATTCCTGAGTCCAACAACAGCTTGTGTTGTCAGATTTCAACCTGATGGTCTTAAAAATATCTGATTGACAGGCCATTGAAAACATCTTTTTGAATGGAAACACCAAGTTATAAGTTATGATGTATTAATTGTTTGATAATAAACTGTAGGCTTATCATCAAACAATATCTCTAGATGGACATCAATATCTATTTTTGTGGAAATCTTTTCTTTCTAAAATGTAAGATACATTCTGCCACCTTCTAAAAACAGATGATATTGAACATAATTTAATCTTTCTTAATTACTCAAAATCATCATTGTGATCAGTCTGTTTTTTATTTTTGTTTTTTTTCTGTTCCCTGCCTCACTGCCAGCTTTCAATTTTCCCATTGTCATCATGATGACCTCACTCGATCTTCCTCTTATTCGTTGCCTTGGAATCTGCTCTTCTCTGGGAAGCCAGATGACCAAATAAATGTCTTAAGAGCTCATGATAAATAAGATTCAATAAATTACTGGATGAATAAGGGTCTAAATTCTTGACTTTAGAGGAGGGTCTTTGTGATAGTTATTTGGGCATTAAGATACAAATTTTCATAAGATCCTAGATTTTGATTTGGAAGGGGCCTCAGTGATAATCTAGTCCCACCCTCTCTCATTTCATAGAAGAGGAACTGAGGATTTGAAAATGTAAGTGACTTGCCCAAGGCCACAAAAGCAGTAAGTAGTACAGGCAAGATTTGAATCCAAATATTTTGATCCCAAATTCAGCAACCTTTCCACCATACCCTGGTAATTTTATTTTCCCCTTCTTCAGGATATGGGGCTACATTCTAAAGTTTGGGCTTGCATGGAAAAGACTCAGAAATGGGTTCTTGTTATGCTTATTAAAAAAAGTGAGATCTGATTATCTTCCAATGAGATCAGTTAAGAAACAACACCTTAAGGGTGTCTTCACAGTCTCCTGGGAGTCCCTTACATGGTTCTGCATTCAGGGTCTTAATGAGAATTTAGAAATCTGGCTGCTATTTTGAACTCACATTATCTGAGAGAACTCTGGGAGCCAGTTGCATAGCTTATGTATGAAGCAATATAATGCTCACTTGAGAAATCAGAGTATTCAGAATTACCTAATTTATTGCTAAACAAATGGCTTAGTCGTAGTTGTTTATGTTTTCCTAGTTCATAAGCAGTCTGTGGTTCTCTCTCCCAAGGAGTGAATCAAAGATGGAAGTCATAATTTTGTAGCCTGATTTTTGCTCATGTGTTACAGGTCTCCAGGAGAACCATGGGTGATGATGGCAAGTAATAAACAAAAAGAAGCTCATTCTCCATTTCTCAAATTACCACCCACCCCACCTAGCAAAGAGGCAAACCAGCTAGGATTTCATCTCCTCCAACTCTCACCAACTTGGCTAGTGCAATGCTACTATGGAAAAGCCTCTGCAGAAAGTAACAACACCATGCTTGTTTGTTAGATTAAACTATTTTAGCTCCCACAGAATCTGCTATGTTAAAACTTCATGGTGACAGCAGTAGCTTTCCTTATGGCGGCAGAAATATGTCAATGGGAAACAGGCAAACTCACTTTCTGGTAACTTGCAACACAAAGAGAGATACCCTTTGTTCCAAGGGCATAGACATTAATGAAAGTTCTATTCAAAGACTGGGGAACAGATTACAAAGTACTAAAAAGATGTGCTCACGTTAATTTGAATGGCAATACTAAAATGTGCATTTGTTACTACAATTAGAGAAATTTTTGAAGACAACTCTAATCACACCATAGTCTACCAAATCAAGGACTCAAGAACATAGATGAACTTTCATTTATATCATCACCAACATGAAAATGTAATTTAGGGATTTTAAAAAGGAGCGATACATTTAAACTTCAAAATCTGCCTGGCTCACAAATCGTGAATAAACACAAAGAACATTCCTCCCAAGTCCCACTTGAGGCAGGGGGCAGGCATCCTGGATAAGGGATTCTCTGGCTCTCTGACAGTTTTCATCAGCTCTTTTTAAGTAATTGAAGTAAAAAACCGCTATAGGATGGACACTTTTAGGGGAGCCATTCTGATCTATTACATTCTCCCTTGCTGTTTTAAAAAAATAACAACCTGACACCTCAGAAATAATAACATTTCTCTTAAATAGGTCACATCAATTTCCCATTGATTCACATTTTTTCAAATCATAAAAATAGCATTCCCAGTGGTATTATACTCTTTTTAAAAGGCAAATAATAGAAAGAAATAAAATCAAAGCATAGATTGTCAGGTTTATTAAAAATCTTAGTACCAAGGGCTTCTCTTAGCTATGCTATAGCAAACTGGAACTAGGCAATATGGATAGTTTATCTTTCTTTTTTTTTACTTTGTCACCGAGATAATGAAAAGTTGCTAAGATGTCTTATTTCTGGATTTTTGAGTTGGGGGGCAGGAGGGATAAGCATTTTTGGGCTCAGATATTACACAATCCATCAGGTTCTGGCCCAGAGCAAATCTCCCAGCTAAGTCTTAGAGATAGGCATTTTAAAATGGCAACACTGACATGACTGTAAGTATGGTCACAGGACCATGTAGCTATTATAGCTGAATTCAGTGAATAACCACGGAAAGCAGTCCAGGGTGATCATACCACGAAAGCAGCGAGACTCCTTGGGGGTGAATCCCAATCGAAGCAACTGTTAATGTAGTAGGCAGCATTTACCAGCACCATGACACAGCGCTTCATCCGGATAAAGTTTCTGAGTAGCAGCTGTGAAGAAGATGGAAACAGTGTCAGAATTAACCAGGCTTCAACCTAATCTTGCAGCTCATTTTGCTTAAATATATGAATGGGATGAGTGAGTCAACTTACAAGGCCATGTCAAGTGGTATAGCTTACATGGCAAAAGAAAAGATGCAAAAAGCAAGTTTTTTTTGAAATTGTTACACAGAATTCTAACAATAATCAAATATTCTTAAAATTCTTATTTGAATGTTAGAAGATGAAAAGGGTCAAATCATCTTCCAGAAGTGAAATTCTCTACTAAAGTACTATTTGTTATAAAAAAGTAGAAACACATATTTAAAAATATGAAATAAGTTCTAAGATTTCTATGTAATCATTAAGAGATTGCACAGTGAAATGTACTTTTTTGAGGTTTCTCTTTGAGGACCTAATGCAATAATTTGCAGATTATAACTCCAACATACCTACCTACCATTTTGCACCTCTAGATTTGAATGGTTTTTTCTCTTTATTTCTCCATATATCCTCTGATTTACCATTCTGGTCATTACAAACCTAACCAGTATAAATTATAAGGTGATTTTCTCAGTATGAGTTGAAAAATTAGGGTAAGAGATATTCTTGTCTAAAGGAACATCTTCTCCCCCAAACCATTACGTAGGGAAGTGAATCATCTTCTTTCAGTTTGATTTTAATACTGTCATAAAATACAATCGTGAGAAGTACGGCTTGCTGAATCATTGGCAATATTTATAATGACAGAGCCACATCAATCATTCAGTTTAGCTCTGCAGGTTAATTATTTAAGTGCCTTTTTTGCTAAATTAAAGTATATTCTAATGTCAATCTGATAGGTTAAGACTAGAAGTAGCTAGGTAAAATTTACTGTGATCAACCTTTACAAACAGATCCGTGTGTGTGTGTGTGTGTGTGTGTGTGTGTGTGTGTGTGTGTGTGTGTGTGTGTGTGTGTTTATTTCAGTTTGTGAATTAACAGGTTTTAAGAAGGGGCTCATTTTCTAGATTAAATAGAACATTTAGGGCTATTTTTTTTTGCCTGTCCCTACTGATAGACCCTCTAAGAACTGGTTTTGCTATAACTGTGGAGAAATGCAGCATGTAAGTTCTAAAATGAAATGACACTGCATTTATAATTAATCCATTATTTTTAAGCTTCAAATCCTATCAGAGTATGGGAGTTTATTATCACTCAAACTGACTGGATTCCTGGCACCCAAAAGGTTTGAAAATGTTGAAAAGCATAGAAACATTTTTTTTAAATTATCATTATAACAAAACAAAAAAATAGACCTAGCAAAATTTTACAGCAAACTAAAAAGAATTCATTTGGAAGCAAACATTTTTCAAATGGGATGTAATTGCACTTTTTTCTTCATCTTAATTTAGTAAAATAAGTAATTTAAAATGACAAGCATTTTCTTCATCTGATGAAAAATCATATTTATTGTAGTTAGTGGCCTTAGCTGAAGATTCTAATGCATTTGCTTTTAAAGTGACATCACAGTTAAAACCTGATTAACCGGAAGATGACAACCTTCTTGCTCATTAAAAGATGGAGTCGTCACTCATCAGGTTTAAAAAGAAAAAAACTTTTACTAGGTGCAATTTACATACACCTGCATTGCACCTGTGGATGGATTGTACATACATATGAACTCAATATGGGATATGTTCATTTACATATTTCATGGAAACCAAAAAATGCGTTTTATGTGAAAATAATCGTTTTCCCCCCTACAACATCTGAACACATATCAGGATCTATATTACCTCTCCCCCATTTCCACCTCCCACTGGTTTTCCCTTGGATTTTTCTAAAGGACCATCAACATTTTCATATAAGTAGATGATCTAAATATATTTTTCCCCAATTCCAAAGTTTATTTGAAATAGTTATGTAAAGGTTTTTCTGATTAGATCAGGTTTCCCCAGAGGGTTTAATCTTTTTATTTGTTTATCTATTTGTTTTGTTTTTTACCTGTTTAGAGAGTCTGTTTTCCTCTTCAATGTACTTCTGCTCTTTGGGAATTAATGTTCGGATGCTGGCTTTCACCTATATATCAAAATATGTGTCTATGTTATGGATTTCTCTGTTACTAATGTTTACTTGTTACACATAGTTCCATTTGCCATAATTCCCCAAATTCCAAAGTCCTGGCTGCCATGCTCATAAAATATAAATGTCTAAAAGTTCCCCATGCATGAGCTTCAATCTCTTACATAAGCAGCATCAGGGGCTGTTGCTGCTGTAGCAGCAAAGGCAGCAGCAGCAGCAGCAGCAGCAGCAGCAGCGGCGGCGGCGGTGGCAGCAGCAGCACCCAGAGCGGCTGCATAGTAATAGTGGGTGTGCCATGCAGAGGCAGAGAAGTATTCTCCAGTATACATCAAGGTTTAGAGAAAATGAAGAATGACAGAAATTCTCTACAAATCAGGAACAAAAGCTTTCATGAAACTGAACTCTTTAGCAGTACAAAAAAGCCAAAGTTAAGACTTACAGCATTAAAAATCACATCTATTTCAAGATAGATGACCCCCTTTGTTGGCCCTGTCAGCTGCTTGTTTTTCAAGACGTAGGCTTTCTGTTCACCATTTTGAATCTGCGGGAAAAGGACATGACAGCCGTCTGTCTCGAGGTCTCCACTGAATACACTCCCTCGGTGACCTTTGACCCCCAGCTGCTGAAACTGACAGAGAACCCAAAACAACTGTGGCAATTCTGACAAGTACCTGTTCATTACCAGGATCAAGTCTGTCAGGAAAAATTAACTATCATGGGATTCAACATGGCCGTGAACTGAGTATGTTAAAATTTTTAGTGTTCTTATTACAGACCTTGGTTGAGAAATGACAGACACAGGGCTGAGGTTTTTTTTTTTTTTCCTTGAGCAAAAGCAATCACAGAGCAGGGTGTCAGGTAGATGAGACTTACAGTCAGCAACGGTATTGCAACTTTGCCCAGGAAGTCAGCACTTCGGTCTCGGTCTTCATCGTAAACCGTCACTTCAAGGACTGAGTGGATATCTTTAATATTGCTATATTGAAAATAAACATATGCAGGAAAAAATGCCTTCGTTAGTGGTTAACAAGGACAAAAAGGGGTTCTGAAAAGTCAGCTGTCCCCCACTGGTTTTATATGTCTCTGTGTATACAGAGGAAGAGGGAGAGGAGACACAGTGTAAATCAGAATCTCCCATAATGCATCTGAATAGACTGCAATTTGTGAGTCTCTTTCGCCATCTTTAAGAATCCAACACAGAAATATTTTCTCAAGTTATCAACCTGATCTATGATCAGAGTAAGTTATTTTTTAAAAAATCATCATTAAATGACACAGATACACAGGAAAGATCAATTCTCTCCACTGCTTCCTCTATGTCCTATTTCTTCCTCTGCCTGTATTCCTCCTTCCTACACTCAACTTTTGGGGCACAAACTCCACTAAGTTTGCTAGCTTCTAAAATGAATTTGCTTGTAAAACAAATATAATGCCTGTAAATTTTACAGTATACTTAAATGACAAAATGATTGCTCTTAATACTAGAGATTCCTTTGCGGCTAAACATCTTTTTCAAACTGGAAACTTAAATTCAATATAAAACAGGAAACGCTTCCTGCAAAAGCAGGAAGCAAAAAAATAGAGTCTGTACAGCTATGATACTGTCCTGGGATTTAGAAACTAAGTACTGTTCCATTATGCTCTGCAGATGACATATGTTGTAAGAGACTGTGTGAGCTCCTCATATTTTTGTTTTTGGAAAAATAAAACCAAATTGTTGACAGCACTTATTCTTTGATCAAACTGCTTACCAAGAAAACATGAATTAAGGGAAAACAAAAATGAATATATTCATTAGAGAAAAATCACAACCACATGCGAGAAGAGGCTTTATCAGGGCACAATCAATTAATGGATCTGATAATAATCAAACCAATTCATACAATTATGCATGCCAGAGACAAACGCTCTCCACAACCATCTTAAAAGTGCTGTTTTCCAGGCTAGCCTTTGGTCTCATAAAAATGTGGAATTCCTTAAAGACAATCATTCAGCTAGCTGAAGCTTTAGTTATGAGTTCTGAGGAGATACAAGAAAACGGATTAATGAAGAATTTGGCATGTTTCTTCATCGACACAGACTGAAACCATGACAAAAACCTCATGAACAGGACAACTGTTGAGGGAGTTTTCTTTTGTTTAAGACTTCATTAGTCAGGCCCCAATAAGAAAAGAGTAGAGCTGTAAGATGCTACAGAATATCCAAAGTATTCTGGGTTTGATTCTAAAAATTTTAAAGCTCTAAAACAATAGGGAAATTAACTTAAAGGATATTTGGGGACCAAGGACTTAATATACCAAGAATACTTAATATTCTTATTATGCTAAGAAGAAACACGCTAAAAACAGAGCTGGACTCTGGGTTGGGTTGTTTGCTGATTAGAACAAATAGAGCTTTGTTTGCCTTGGTGTCAACGCAACTGGAGGGAATTTCAATAGCAGGGATAAAAGAAAGTAGCAATTCGTTTAAGGGGTGGGAATCACTCAGTTGATTTTTATTTTAAAAAATCTTCTGCTAACACCAACATGCGGTGAAAACCTCTGTCCTATTTCCATATGAGGAAGGAACAGACTTCATACTGGTTATTGTCTTTGGAAGTTGAGTTAGCAAAACGGAAGACCCAATGAAAAAAGACTTTTAGGGAAAATGCCACTTTTTAAACCATATTTCCCCAAATATTCTCAATTATTTAAAAGAGTAGGAAAACTTACAACGTAAAGACTTTGTTCCATTCAGGATTGAGATTTTTGTAGACTGTGTGGGTCAGTAATCTATCATTGTTCAGTTCTACCACGCAAAACGGGTCACTTTTACCTGCAAGGAGAGATTGGGATTTCAGATGAAAAGCATTAGTGTAAGACTGACCTCAGTTGACATAATGAAGATCTATAGTTACTGCTTCTCTCCCATGAAAAGAGTTTTTAAGGAACAAAAAGTCAACGCTACTTTTATTTTGTTGTTCAGATATCACTGGATGACCAGAACAATCATTCTGATTTCTTGGAAATTTAGAAACTGAGCAGTAATGGAGAACAAATTAGCCTTTTAATTTAGATTTTTTTTTACAAAATAATAACACATATACCAATATAGAGGGAAAAGGAGATTCTTTGTCCACTGCTAAATCTCTATTTATTATTTCTATCATGACCATTTGAAAAGTATTTTACTCTCATGTATAAAGTTTTAAATTCGTTTGATCAATTAGTAATGAAGTGGGAATTCCTAAACAAATTTATTAGGAGAAAACTGCAGTGCTACATGCTGATTTTATATATATATATATATATATATATATATATATATATACACACACATGTGTATATATGTGTGTATATATATGTATGTACACACACATATGTATATATAGGGAGGAAGGGAGAGAGGGAGGGAGGAAGGAGGGAGGGAAGTAGGGAGGGAGCTAAGGAGAGAGACAGAGAGAGAGAGAGAGAGACAGAGAGAGAGAGAGAGAGAGAGAGAGAGAGAGAGAGAGACTTGTCTAAGGATTGTTTTAACTCTGTTCTCTTATTGTACTAGTTATGCTACAGGATAGTAAACCAGGCCCTGCAAAGGAGAGAAATCCTCCCACATGAACTGAAGCATGGACAGACAACTCATCTGCATGTTAAAGAGCAACAAATTTGTCTGTCTACCCAGGTCAAAGGGTTTGAAAGTTCTGGCCTGCCTATAGTGACTCTGCCAGACTGGAATCTAGCTCACTCAGCAATTCTGTTCCATGATGTCTTCAATATTTTTGTAATGTAATGTCATGTATTGTAAGAACCCACAAATTCAAAGACTCCATGGGGCAGCATTAATGATATTAGTACGGCATGTAATTTGTTTGATACCTTATACAAATGACAATGAAATCAATATTTAGACAAAGCTGTGCAGAGGTCATATCTTCTAAACTACAATATTGATTTAGACTACATAAGAGGTTAATGTGCATATTATTAACTTTAATGATAAAGAATAATTGTTTTAAATGCATTGTGAATTGCAGTCACAGTAGTTTACATTTCTGTGAAAGCTTAAATATCATCAAAGCTTTTCAATTAAATTTTAATAGGAATGAATTCATTATTACTGAAGGAAAAGCAATGCATGACAGTGCAAAGCTATATTTACCTTCCATGGGACAATTCTTCAAAGAAGCTGTATAAACTTATACCCCACTTTCATTTATTTTCTCATTTTGATATATAGAAAGGATGTTTGCTAATTCAGTGGTCTCCATATACTCTAAGAAAAGTGATTTATTAAGGATTATGCTTTGTGTCTTTAAGGCCTACTTTCCCATTTCTGCAATCTTTTATGAGAATAATTTACACGTGCATACCAAGGGCATCTTTGATGAAGAAATGAGAAGGGAATAAGTAGGATTTTGCAAATGATATTCTACAGCAAATAAAATCTTTACAGTTGCACAATTGACTGAAAAGTATATACAATAAAAAAGTCCCGCTGTGTTTATTGTTTATTGACTATAAGAAAACATTTGGTTTGGCAAAACAAAACACATTTTAAAAGCTTGTTCTACTAACAAGGTATCTCTAGTGTGTATATCAAAATCATACAAGTTTTTCTGAAAGAGGTAACTACAGAAATATATGTGTTAATAACAAGGGAGGCACAAAACAGCAGCAGTGGAAAGAATGCTTGTTGGTCTGAAGTCAGAAGATTTGGGTTCAAATCATAGCTTTGCCACTCAGAAGTTAAAGACCTGACTAGGGTCACCTAGATCACCATAAGGGACCCTAGGCAGGTCATTAATTTCTCTGAGTCTCAGTTTCCTCATCTATAAAATGAGGAAGTTGAACTGAGTGACCTTGAAGACTTGTTCTTGGGTTAAGTTGACTTAGCCCTTTAATATTAGACCCCTCCCCACTCCCAACCTTCTCCGTGAAACAAAGGCCCATGTTTTTGTTTTTGCTCTTTCAAAAAAAATCATTTTCCTTCTAGTAAGGGCAAATGTCTCCAAACACTGCAAGTAGTAGGCACTATGGCAAAGGACAATGAAGAGAGACACGTGATGGGCACGAGTAGATTGCAGCATATCACCAGAGAAAATTTGCTCTGGAGAAGTAGCATAAAGGATGTCATCAGAGAAACTAGAAATTGAGGTGGGCCTGTTGTGCCTCCGTGTAGTATAATATATGTGTTATACAATGGGAGATGATGTTAAAAAAAAGGTAATGCTGCACTCATCAAATAAAGATTAACCTGGTAATGGCTCATGCTACCTATTTAAATTATTTCCCATGAAATTCAGGTGCCCAGATTGTGAAAACAAAGCCTGAAGCTCAAAGCTTAGATATTTAACTCCAACCTCCTTTCCAGCTTAACTGTGCAGTATTCTCCCTCATGTGTCCTATATTCCAAGAACGCTGGACAATGTACTTAGGACTCCCAAAACCTGTCTCCAGTTGGCCCGTTTTCTTGCCTTTGCTCACACCAGTCTTTATTCCTGGAATGCAGCCACCCCCTCCCATATCTGGAATTGAAAGCCCATCCATCCTTCAAGGTCTAGCTCCCATGCCATGTATTCCATGAAGCTTTTCTTGATTTCTACCTCATTTGTTTAGCAGGAAATGATCTCTTTCCTACTATGAACCCATGTAAACCCTATTCACCCATCTGTGAATGCATTTACCACATTCTGTTAGCTTTCCTCCCAAACAGTAAACTCCTTGAAGGTGGAGATCATCTTATCTATCTTTTTAGCTCTTCCAAGTCTTAGCAGAGTGTTTCTCTATTATACGATAGACATTTAAACTTTTGTTGAATGGGTGAATGCGTTTCTCAGGCCAGTTCCATTTCCCAAAGACTGAACATTCAGCAAATACTTAGGGAACATCTTCCCTGTGTTAAATGCAGAAGAAGAAATGCTGTTTAAAGGCAGTATTGTTTTTTCTCTTTCCTCCTTCCCTCTCTCCCTTCCTTCCTCCTTCCTTCCCTCCCTCCCTCCCTTCCTTCTTCCTTTCCTTCCATCCGTCCTTCTTTCCTTCACATGTCCAAGCTTCACATATCATAGGAACTTAGGAAACAATCGTTGAATTGGATATCTAAAGCCCTTCATTATCTAGCCCTCTTTTATCTTTTTAACTTCTCAACTTGTATTCTTTGATCCAGTGACACTGGCCTCCTGGCCATTTCGTGAACTAACACTTTTATCTCTAGGCTCTGGGAAGAACTACTCTACTCTCCCTTCTCTGCTCTATTCCTGACCTTGTCAGCTTCCTTTAAATCCCAACTGTAATACCATCTTTTACTGGAAGCCTTCCTCAAGTCATATTAATTCTAGTGCCTTCCCTCCCTTAATTATTTCCTTTTAATCCCGTATATTAGGCCAGTGAGGTGATACAGTAGACAGAGTACCAAGTCTGGGGTCAGGAAGACTCATATCCCTGAGTTCAAATCTGGCCTCAGACACTTACTTGCTGTGTGACCCTGGGCAAGTAAGTCACTTAAACCTCGTTTGCCTCAGTTTCCTTATCTGGAGCTGGAGAAGGAAATGGCGAACCATTCCAGTGTCTTTGCCAAGAAAACCCCAAATGGAGTCACAAAGAGTTAGACACTACTGAAAATGACTGAACAGCAACAACATCCTGTATATAGCTTACTTTGTACATATTTTTTGCATGTTCTCTCCTCCATTAGATTCAAACTCCTTGAAGGCAAGGACTGTCTTTTGCCTCTTTTTGTATCCCTAGAGCTTAGCACAGTGCCTCGCTCATAGTAGGTACTTAATAAATGTTCACTGATTGACTGATACATAGAGCCCTTTGGAATACACAAAAGAAGTGAAAAACCTAGGTCTTGCTCTCCAGTAATTTATCATCTACCTGTAGGGATTGAAATATGTACTTGACCTAGAACAACTGCTAACAACAGCATAAGAGACAAACTTCAAAGGCAAAGCTATTGTAGTGTCCCCACAGAGCTTTAAGTTTAAATGTCAAGTGTGGATCTATTTAGGAGAAAGGTATAACATGATCTTTGCCACTGACTTTCCTCTCTTCTGTATTTATTTACACTCAGAATAAGGACTTATCCCAATTACCAACTAATTCCTGAAGCTCGAGAACAAAATAATAAAGAGTGATGTATGCAGAAATAAAATCTACATGAGATCCTAAATGCAAAAGATTAATACTTTGTGTTGTGTTTTTTCAGTGCAAAGAATATTGGACTTGGCAGTTGAGGACATGGGTTCAAATCTCAGTTTTGCTACTTACTTCCTATATGACCTTAAGGAAGTCACTCCTCTGGGCCTCAGTTTGCTCATGTAGAAAATGAGGGAGTTGAACTAGATGGATGGCCTCTAAAATCATTTCTAGCACCAAATCTATGATTCTATGAATCTAGTTTTATTCGCAAGAATAGTATTTATTTCCTTAAATTGAGCTCTCCACTGCTCAATGGAACTTCCCAAAATTTACTGGTTTCATTAGTTACTCTGATTAGCTCACAGCACAAGAGCTAGGTTCTTTGTATTTTACTGTTGGGAAAAATATTTTTATATACCAAAGCTTTTCCATTTGTTGATGCTTTGCATGACAATAAAGTCATCCTACCCCACATAGATCAGGGAGAAGATAGATTGCACTTTTGTTCTGATGGAGGGGGGGGCAGTTTAGTTAATAACGCCTCAGCAATAGTCGTGGGACATTAATAAATCACTTAACAAATCACTCCTTCCAATAGTTATGAGAATATTAAACTGTTAAAAAACACACTCCCACGCAGCTGCTTAAGCACCATCTAGAACTACTGCCTATCCATTTTCCTTAGTCAATGACACAGGAATTCAACATTCCTGATGCATAAGAGGAATCCCAAAGAGAGTGCTTGTCATGTCATAAGCAGCCAATAGAAAACATTTTCCTTCCTACTAGTAAGCACCATCATTCTTGAAAGCTCAAAATGTGTTAGATATAGTAGGTAATAAAAAGAAGTTCCTTTTCCCGCCTAAGTGTTTACATTCAAAAGACAAAAGTAATAGGAAGAATACAAATCATTCTGAACCACCTTTCCACAGTGCTTCTTGATGCACGCTCATTTTTCCTAATCTAAAATCTCTAATTTTCCCTTGAATTAGTAATATGGAACAATAGAAAAAGCTTGAAAAACTTGAAATCAAAAGGCCTGCGTTTTAATCTTGGCTCCAATACTCTGATAGTTTTTTGAAAACCTCTCTGGGTCTCAGTTTCCTCATCTGTAAAATTGGGATAATAATGCTTGTACTACCTACTTCACAAGGTTCTTGCCAAGAAAGCATTTTATAAACTACAAAGCATTGTGAAATTAGGTTATTTTATTATTATTGTTTATAGCAGTAGTGTCAACTCAGATAGAAACTGGGGCTCATAAACAGTTACATAAAGATCCTTGTGAATTCCATATTGACTTAGAAAAGCATATATTGACATTATCTACTTTTTGTTGTGTTTCTATTTGTTTTGTTAAATATTTCCAAGTTACATTTTAATCTGGTTCGGTTGCACCCAGGAGTGCTGTGAACCACAACAAGCCACATGTCTGGCACCTCTTGTTTATAGCTTCCTTAATGACAGGCATTGTAGTATAGAGGATAGGACCTGAGTTCATGTCTCACCTCTGACAATATGGGCAGTATGACTTAGGGTAAATAATTTAACATCACAGTGCTCCAAGCAATTCAACAGTCAGTCAATAAACATTCACAAAACACCTGCAACACTGAGGCACTGTGCTAGATGCTAAGGATACAAAAAAGACAGACCCTCCCTTCAAGGAGCTCATAATCTAATGCAGGAAATCATACACAAACACAGATGCACAAACAATGCTACATACAGGATAAATAGAAAATAATTAAAATGAAATAAGAAAAATTTAAAGTCTTTAAGATGACAAATGGTGGGTAAGGTGTCACCCTGCATTTGCAGAGAGAATTTCCTTCTCCAGGAATGCCCTACCCTGATGAAATCCCAATCCCAATGCCTTTTCCTGAAGAACTCAATTCTGAACAGTGACATAAATCACTTAATCCTTAAACTTTAGACACTTATTATTCTTGTACAGTTACATTAATCCATAGCTTTAGGCAGTATTCTCACCAGTGTCTTTAGCTGTGACTGTGTAGGACCACTGAACCGAATACCTCACACGAAAGACTTTTGGTGAATGAATTTACATAACAGCAAAATGTTTTCATGTGCAAATGAATTTTTTTGAGGGGAGGTATACACATTCAATGAAAATGACCCTGGATTATATCGAAGTCTTGGGGATGGCCTGTGGTTCACTGGAATTTTGTACTCAGGAGAAGTATTTCATTTGTTTAGAAATACATTTTGTATGTATTGGCTTTCCTAGCATTTGCATTCTCACACTGTTCGGTCAGGTCAGCTCCAGCCACTAGCCAATCAGTTAGCAAGGTCAGGAGTCCAGATAAGAGTGAAAAAAAAGCAAAGGACAAGAAACAGGAAAATCCAAATTCCAACTGGATCAAAGCTAGTAGTGGCCTCCAAACTTCTTGAATTGTGCACCCCTATCAGTATAAACTTTTTGGGAACACACTCCTCCCCAAAATGTGTATTTTAAATAAATTATATAATTCACTACTGTACTAATCATTACATATACTATAAACCTTATAAAAATAGAAATTTTAAAAAGGGAAAAAATGAAATGATTCTTGCTCCTGGAGTCAATAGGGACCCACAGGAGTTTGTTGAGTAGGGAGTGACATGGTCTAACTTACACTTCTTGGGCAGCTGTTGGGAGAATGGGTTGGAGGCAGAAGAGAATTATAGGAAGACCAATTAGGAGGCTATTACAATAGTCCAAGAGAGAGATGATGAAGACCTGAACTAGAATGGTAGCCATGTCATAGAAACATATTGAAGAGCTGGAAATGACAACTTATCAGTAACATTGAACACAGAAGTGAAAGAAAGTGAAGAGTGGAATATGATACTGAGGTTACAAACATGGGCAACCAGAAGAATAGTGGTATTCTTGATAGTAATAGGACCATTTGGAAGAAAGCTGAGTTTTGGGGGAAAGGTCATATAGAGGGATGGAAGACACAGGCCACAACTCATCTGTGCTCATTTATCCTGTGCAACTCACTCTGGCCTACCCATAATGAAAAAGTATGCGTAGGAGTAGGGTGGTATCAAGGTTTTTACTCACCATCACAGCCCCAGCACACAAAGTCCACCCTGCAAGTGGTTCTTGCTACAGCCACAAGGTCATTTTGGGATGGGGATGAGGATCTTCCCATTGGTACCTACACAGATGTTGTTGTCTGTGTCTGGCTAAGAGGTTAGATTATAATTCTCGTTAGGGCCTGGCAAGGCTCAAGTTGGGGTGGGGTGGGGGAGAAGTAGGATCTTGCATAGCAGCAGGAGGGGCCAAGTCAAGGAAGTGTCAGGGGCCAGGAGAGAAAGGATAGGTGTGGTTAATGTTGTAGAAAAGCTCCAAGACTGACTATCATCAGAAGGATAAAGGTTGATCACATACCCCTGGGATCATGCCTTGCTTCCTCTTTGGAGACCCCTGAATTAGGGTCTTAGAGTTTTATTCAAAGTGTTTTTAAAAGGTTTCCAGGTTTGTATTATGTCAATCTCATATATTTGCTTAATAGAAAATGCGAGCCACTACTCCACAACGTAAGCTCAATTAGCTGGGGCACTTTCTTCTACAGTAACATTTATATATGGCTCTGATGGTTGTTATAACTGCAGCCTTTTTTAAATGTGATTTCCAGGAAAGTGCTTCATTCAAAGAGATATTTAGATATTTAAATACATGGCATTCAGTAAGCTAATTATCTATCTAGTATCCAGAGGAAACTCCCAGAATTCTTTAAAACTTTATTTATTCTTTTGGAAATGGGTTTTACTTTAGTACTATAAGCACCCATGATTTCCTCCATGTAGGTCAGGGTCCGTTGATGTCTTATTGAATTGTTGGAGTTGAAAAAAATTCCTCATTTCGTGGCCATTTCTCTGGCTTTTCCAAACTTATCTAGGCTGGTCCTTACATGACAAAAAATCAGCCTATAGTGAGGGGTAGCCTCTAAAAAGAAGACTTGTCATCTTGTAGGATTTGCTAGGGCCTGTATTCTTCTGGCAAAGTCTTTTGGACTCTAGGGTAGAGGTTTTGAAAAATTAAATGTCTTTGCAATAGGCATAGAGTTTGGACAGCAAGCTGTTAAGACCTAATCCTTCAAAGCTAACAGGAACATGTATCGTCATACTAAAGCTATCAATGGCGCATCTTGTTGTACTGTCTAGAAGTAGCATAGCATTGCCCTTTATAGAAAGAAAGTAACAAATACAGGAAAACCTTGCCTGATGTTATCCCAACAAACGTAATCTCACTAAGGCATTAGAGGCAGTGAGGTCGTGCGGTGGATAGAGTGCTGGGCATGGAGTCAGGAAGACCTGAGTTCAAATCTGAACTCAGACACTTAATAGCTGTGTGACCCTGGGCAAGTCACTTAACTTCTGTTTGCCTTAGTTTCCTCAACTGTAAAATGGGGATAACAGCATCTACCTCGAAGGATTGTTTATGAGGATCAATTAAACACGATAATATAAAATGCTTAGTGTGCACACACACATATCTATATACGTACATGTGCTTATTCCTTTTCCTTAATCCCCTCCCCCAATAAAATGTAACCAAAACCCAATACAATACTGTTCAGCCACTTACCCGATTATGAAATCAAATACTGTGTCATTGTTCCTATGGAACCAATACTAGCCCTACTTCCAAGATTATTTCCTTTAATATGTTTTCATGGAATGAATTAACTGTATTAGATTAGGTCCTTCAAATCACTTTAAATTCCAAACCTGTCTTTTTTGAAATCTATTTCATTATTTTAAAATTTTGTTTTAAAAAATATGTGCCATTTGAAATGTGGTTTAATAGACACTGAGCAATACTGAAGGCATACCCTGGTAGATCTTGGGTTATTAGTGTATTTCTGCTGCAGATATTAGTGTTGAAAGATTTAAATGTATCATGCCATTATTCCCTGGAAAGCAGAACCAATTCATAAAGATTAACCAAATCAGCCCTTTCTTTCCCCCCAAAGGTCACTAAGCATTTGGGAAGGTGTTCAGCCTGAAAAGGTCCTGCAGTCTGTCAAAGAGAGAAATAAAAGGTGGGTGGGTAGCCTTGGGGAGGAAATGAGGAAGAGTGTCCTCTTGCTTATCTATAATAATTCAATTTGAACATCTATCCTATATTCATCTCCTGCTTTCAAACTTCCTCTTCTGTTCACCGTGTTACTCTCCAATAATATTTAGAAAGTGTCCTGTTATACCACGCTGCACAGGCAATAAACGGGGAAATGCAATTGTAACAATAAAAAAATAGCAAATGCATGGTTTAAGCCCTCCCTTAACTCTGCCATGAAATAGCTTAACATCGTGGCCTTACTTTAAAGAGCCGCTTACCCACAATTAATGGACAGCATGCCTAGTTTGCTAAACGGTGCTTTAAAAGACTGGATTGTCAGTCCCTAAATTTCAGTTGGCTTGATTAGCTGCCATTTAAACAAACAAAAACAATTGCAGAGACACTAGAGATGGTCCTAACCATCAATTATCTCTTTAATTATTCCTTCTTTTATCCTTTTAATGCTCTAGTCACTTTGTGATATGCTACTCTGCCCATTTAAAATATCTGAGGAATTGTATTTGCTGCAGCAGTACTAGAAAGAAGGACATTTGTAACCTGGCCTTCCATGGACCAAAACTCCAGAGAGCTCTTGTGTTCAGCCTTTGGCTCTCTGTTCTTATTTGTAATGACTGTCCTACGCGACTGCTAGAAATGTGTATATGGCATGACGGGAGCATAGAGAAAGATAACAAGTTTATTACAGAACACATAAAGTGCCAAAATGAAGGAGAAAACTCAGACTCCCTAATCTTTTCATCAGTGAACTCATCTAAAGCCTTATTAGCATAGCAGCTGAGCTCAGTCTAACAGTCCCTTGGCCTCCAGCAAAACAGGCTCAGAAGAGAAAGGCATTGTGATGGGGTGGAAAGAACACAGGGCTGGGAGTCAGGAGGACCCAGGAACGAGGTCTGGCTCTGGCATTTAGTGGCTGTATGAATCTAGGTAGATCATGTAAACTCGCCGTCAATTAGCAAGCATTTATTAAGCACTTACAGTTAGTGTGTGCTAGGAGCTACCAATGCCAAGAAGAAGCAAGAGGAAAAGTCCCTTCCTTCAAGGATGGGATGACATGCTAATGGGGGAGGCTATAGATACACCCACATACATACATACACACATACATACTTACATATGCATGTGTATATACAAATATATTTTTATTTGTACATACATACATGTGTATGTGTGTATATATATATATATACATAATATAGATAGATAAAACAAAATGATAAATTAAGGTATTCCATCTATCACCAAAGATTACAAATGCACATCTAGAGATAAGCAAATTATAGATGTTTCTTTACAAATAAACTAAGCAGTTTATATCAATTAACTACCTAGTTAAGCATATATATATATACATATGTATACACACATATATGCATATCTAAGTATACACATGTATTAGAATGACATATATTAGCATGACACACACACATATATACGCATACACATATAATATAAATTAGAATAAGTAATGATGGTATTCCATCTACCACCCCAGACCAGGAATGAGCAAATCTAGGAATAAACAAGTTACAGATATTTCTCTACAAATAAACTAAGATATTTTAGATCAATTAACTACCTAGTTAGGCAGATATGTGTGTATATTAACCAATGTATATTAACCAACCACACATATCCAGTGTGTACATACACACACACACACACACACACACACACATATATATATATACATATATATATATATGTATATACACCACAGAATGATAAAGGATGGTATTCCATCTACTACCATGCACTAGGAATGAGCTTACAAATAAGTTACAGATGTTTCTTTTTAAATAAACTACTTAGTTAACTACTTACTTAGTTAAGTGTGTATGTATATACAAATATATTTACACACGCACACACACTATATAGTTAACGTATATAGTATACGTAGTAATAGTAAATATACCATATATATAGATATAGATATATATGTACTAAAAATCCACACTCTATACGGTCATCCACTATTTCTTGCATAGTCCTCTTCCCTGTTCTTAAGATGTCAGTGACTGATGAATTTATAATAAAAAAGAAAAAAAGGATTTATATTATCAGTTGGAGCTCATCTTGGCTCCCCACAGAATAAGGTACATGGCTTCATTTTCTGGATTAGGGATTCTTGAGCTAGAGTCCATGAACTTATTTATTTATTTTTAGTATTATGATAACTCTGTTTCAATATAATTGGTTTCCTTTGTAATATACTCTATTTTATTTTATACGTTTAAAAACCCTACTCCGAGAAGGGTTCTGTAGGCTGCCACAGCAGTCCACGATACATTCAAGGAAAGTTAAGCACCTCTGGTAGAGACTGACATAGGAACATAGGTTTAAAACATTCACTACTTTAAAATATAGTATTGTAGGATCATGGATTTAGAGCTCAAGGGTCCTTGGAGGCTTGTGTTGCTTGTGTGTTATCTCTCCTCTTAGATTGTAAGCTCCTTGAAAGCAGTGACTATCTTTCACCTCCTTTTGTAAATCCAGCAATTAGCAGAGTGCCTAGCACATAGTAAGTGCCTGATAAATGCTTGTTGACTGACGCTTGTGGAATTCACTACCTTGCCAGGTGGTCTGTTTAATTTTTGAACACCTAAGAGCTTGACTTCATCTTGAACCAAAATCTGGCTGGCTCTAATTTCTACCAACAGAACTTACATTTTCCTGCTGTGGTCAAGGGAAAAAAAAAGGTCAAACTTATCTTTCACAGGTAAGTGGTGTAGTGATAGTGTTGGCCTCAACACTCAAGTCAAGAAGACCTGAATTCAAATCCTACCTCAGATATTTACTAGCTGTGTGACCCTGGACAAATCACTTATTCTCTCCCAGTCTTAAGTTTCCTCATCTGTTAAATGAGGATAATTGAACCTACCTTCCAGGGTTGTGGTGAGGATGACATAACATATATAAAGTGCTTTATATACCTTAAAGTGCTTTGTCAGTGCTAGTTATTATTATTTCAGATGATGACTCTTAAAGTATTTGAAATCTGCAAACAAATCTGTCATCCTCCCATCCATTGTCTTCTCTTAATCAGGTTAACTTGCTCCAATTCCTTTAATTTATTGATTCTCATAGAAAATCAGTATGAACCCCAATCAGCATATTGATCATCATTTTTGGACAAACCATATTTTGTCAATATTCTTAAAATTCTTTAGAATTAGACCTGCTATTCCACACAATGTCTGGTCTGTCTGACCATATTAATGCAACCCAAGTCCTCTTGGTGTTGCATAAAACAGTTTATTTTTACTGACTGCGAAGTCTATTAACCATTCCCCTCCTCCAGGTCCTTTCGTCTTGAGAAAGCTGTTTTTTGTCCTATACTTGCACAGTTTATTTATCTGATCCATACATAGCCCTTTCTCTTTATCTCTATTACATGTAATATTACTAATTTCTGCCCATTTCCATGTTATCCTGGTGATAGATTAAGTTTGATACGTTTACTTATCCTCCAGTTAAAGATTTTTAAATCAATATTCTTTATAGATAATCTAAGGAGGTCATTGAAGATGGAAATCTGTATCAGACCAGAAGTCACCAGTTCCTATTAGCATGTGTTGTATTCATAAAAGATATTCCTTAATTCTTCTTTAGGGAGAAAATTTTACATACCACAAGATCCCTCCTTTCTGGTAGTTTTTGACAAGGCACTAAGGACTGAGTGCCATGACTGAATTATTCCATCTATAAAGGATGCTTTTTGAAGACAGGGTAGCTCCACATAGACTTGAAACTGTGGGAAACTTTGTACTGATGCTGCTTAGTCTGTACCTGTTTTGTGGGCAAGTAGATGACCCCAGTTTGTGCAAATCCTTGGCCTGGGCATTGAAATCACTGAAAGAAGCTGAGTGATATTTTTGCCTGCACGCTAGAAGAGTTAATCCTGACCCATTGGAGGTGGGCTTTGTCCAGGGTCATTCTAATGCTGACAAGTCACACAGTTTTCTACATGTGATATGCCATAAAAGGTGTGTGTGGGGGAGTAGTGACCACTCTTTTGTTGTCTCGTCTCTGAAAACAGAGGGGACATTCAATAGCATGGAAAGCAATTCAGGCCCGTGGGGGCCTTTTATTGGGCCTACCTTCCACAAAATTAAGCTCTTTGGTTTAATTTCCTCACTTGCCACAGTTTGAAATGACTATACTTTAATCTCTTTTCATTATAATCAAGGTTGCCATCTGTCCTTTCTCCTATCTGGAATTTCTAATCACAACATATAACAATGTTTTAGTTGAAAGAATTCCATTGGGTACATCAGAACAAAAAGCAACGTATGTCAGAGACATCTTCCAGCCAGTGTATTATCACTAGAGATTGAGATTTAACCTTTGTCCTATTCAGTGGCTGACCTAAACATATTTTAAACATCTGATTGGTAGAATTAAATTAACCAGCACTCTTCCCTAGCTTCCCACTAAATCTGATTCTAAGGCATAACAATAATAAGGCTTTTTTCAATGTTCACCACATGGTGCTTAAAGTGAAATCCCAGAGCAATATTTCCAAATTGTGTTCAATGAGGTATAAATTAGGGTTGCATAAGAAAGTTTTGATGATAAATTCCCTTGAAATATTCAATATGAAATTATCAATAATATTCTTTAGTAAGGAAAGCATCCTTTATAAAAACAGCCTTAAGTTGTTCACCATAAAACTTAATTTTTTTTCTACAAAAATTTTTCCCTTCATCTCTATGGTGCACAGGAAAGATCAGCAAATCTTTCAGAAGATCTGGATTCCATTTCAACCTCTACTACCTGTGTGACATTGGACAAATGCTTCTACTTCACTTCATTTCCCCATCTATAAGACGAGAGAGTTGTCCCAGATGACCACAAAGGCCTCTTCGAGTTCTAAACTATGATCGTTCATTTATTGCAGGTCTGTTCCATATCTTCAGACTTCATGGACCAGAATTTATGGATTCCATCAATAGATGATTGTAGACTCATTTTAAAAAATGAAATTACTTTGGGAGATCCTGCCCTGGAGAGACACAAAATTCCATCATGGAAATGTATGGAACTTTAGTATAAGGATCAGCTTGGCCTCTCACTTTAAAATGGGAGGAAGTTTCCGGAAGTAAGAAGGTGATGGAAATTTTCAGGTTTGTGTAGAATTGAATACTGTCATGAGTCGGTATTTTGGGATCAGAACTCTGAAGTTTATGGTCAAAGGAAAGAAAGATGTGGAAGGAAGAAAAAAACGGGCCAAGTAGGAAGAAGCATCAGCACTGAAAAAGAAACAAGTAGGGAAAAATGGAATGTTCTGACACCAGAGGAGATGAGGGAATTAGTTAGGGATATCTGCATTTAAAAGCTCAGATGAGGTAGAGAAACGCACATGCAGATTTCATTTTTAATGACTATTTAATAAAGTTTCCCAATGTGATATACTAATAGACTATCAGAATAGATTTGTAGCGCATATTAAAAGTGATAAATGATTTCATATATTCAATTTTTCTTTTGATATATTTTAACACTGTTGGATATAGCAGGATATAAGTTGAATGTTTGTTTGATTGGATAGTGGAGTGGAGCATGTGATTTCAAATAATATTATTTTGATAAGTTAATTAGTAATTTGTCCATCATGGAGTAAAAACTCTCCTAGTTCTTGTTCTTGAAATGGGCAATAACACTTTGTTAAGTATAATTTTTCAAGTATTTTTTCTTTAGGATATTTGCATTTGTACCTTTATTATTCTATTTCTAAGAAACATGTCTTTATTTATCAGATTCCAGTTTCACATCAATCAATCAACATTTATTAAGCACCTATTATGTGTCAGGCACTGGGATAAGTGCCAGACCATGTACATTTCAGTATTATTGCGAGTTATCCTAAATGTACAGCCAATTTAAGTAAATGTTAACATCAGAAGACAATGACCTAAGTCAAGTTACCATCCAGCTTCAAACTCTGCACTTCTATCATTTGAAAATGTTTTTTGAAGCATTTAGTAAAATCCTAGGTTTACCTTACTACGTTCCATAGATAAGAATTAATTACTTTATGTATAAGTTTCTTCTCTCTCATTTGCAATTGGAAATGCTTTTTGGTAGTTTCACCATCTCATATTGTGGATTTATGATAAGCATTTGAAAGACCATTATGAAAATAATTACACCCTATGAGCCAACACTTGTTGTAGAGGATTAGAATATAGAGAATTTCTGCAAATAAATCAGTAAGATCTTTCAAATTTTAAATCAACATAAGCTTTAATACTTAATGACTTTAATACAAAGATGAGTATAGGGAGGAATAGCCAAGAAGAATATATGGGGAAAACATGGTACAAGAGTAAGGAATGAGAGAGGTGAAAAGTCTATAGACCATACCAAAACCTCATACCTATATAACATGAATACTTTCTCCAAGAAGAAAGTTGGGATCCTTAGGACATGGCATTGACTAAATAACATCATATGAAAGAAGAATAAGAATAAGAAGAGGAAGAAGAAGAACAAAGAAAGAAGAAGAAGAACAAAGAAAGAAAGAAGAAGAAGAAGCTAATACCATTTTAACAGAAAAATTACTTGGCTTGGTGATTTGGGAGTCATTTCTGAAGCAGTTGTTTGTGTATAGTCAGATCACCAAATTCTTAGAGCAAAGATAAAAATTAACATCAAAGTAAAAGAAAGAGGGAACTTCCATCTGACCTATTTAAACAAATTGTTTGGTACCAAAAATAGGAATTGAATAAAAGAATAATTGTCCATATAGATTATTTCCATTTTCTAAGGAAGGCTGACCAGTGTAAATTAGTCACCAAAAAACCTAGACACCATGTCAGTCAGATATATTTGATTTACTTGCTGGGCAGAAGTACAGCAACTAAGGACACATCAGTTTAGAACATAAAATTGTAAAATCTTACAGAGGGGAATGGTGGAAGATTATAAGCAAAGAAGAGTGAAAACCAATGGAGGTTAAAACAAATTTCCAGGAAGCTTCATGAAAGAACTAAATAAAGTCATCTTGAGGGCACTTGAGCATAAAACTGAAAGAGAACATAGAAACCCAAATAGGAAAGATCATTTAAGACTTTTATAGGAAATTTATGCCATGGAGGTGAGTGGAGTCTCCACATTTGGACTATAGTGTTATCCCCAATGTGCTTCATAAGGAAGCAAAAATTACAATAAAGTAAACAAAGATGGAAAGAGCATTTGGATTAGATGATGGATTGCATAGAAGTCCATTCCGAGGATGTTGAGGGATAAGGTCCATGAAAGGGGGGAGGTTAATTTTGTTTGTTTAAAAAAAAACTCAGATGTTACCTAAAAAAAGGTGAGAGAAAGAAATATTAACAGCTCCTGAATGTCATGCCTACAATAGTCTCATAAAAATTTTTATATGCATACACATACAAAAATACAGAGTATCTTTGATGAAGATATGGGAAGAGAATAGGCAAGCCGTTGTACATGATATTGTATAGCATCTTTACAATCACTCAATTGGAGGAGAATAGATGATACACAATCCCAGTGTGCTTATGTCTAAACTATAAAAACGCAGTTGATTTGGTAAAAGAATCCTGCCTTAGATTCTTTACCGAAGTAGCTCCCAAGCACATGTCAAACTCAGAAGATTCTTTGAAAGATACAGCAACAAAAATAACTGTGTTGGACAATCCTTGAGTTATAATTTCAGGTGAGGCATAAAATAACAAGATCTGTTAACAAAAGTTCAAGAATATCATGGAAAGTGATCACGGTCCTTAAAGAAGGAGCGTTCCCTAGAGTTGATCAGGTTCTCAAGTGGCTGCTGTTTGCAGATGATTTGGTGTATAATGCATTGAGACCTAGAACATTACAGAGCTTTCTAAAGATCTATATTTATTCAAAAGAATTCAGCCTAACTATCCACACTGGAAAAACTAAGTGGATAAAGAATGCCTATGATACACAGTTGGATGACAACCCAAAGAGCTAGAATATTAGTACAAATATCTTGGAGAGACAAAACAAATGGAAAATAAGCTGGGCTCAAAATAGAACAGATGGAGGAGAATGGGATGATTTACTTTGGGGATTACTGTGTGATGTGTTTAATGATCCCAATTTTTTTTACAATATTTTTCCAGTGATGCTGTATGGTTACAAGTCGTGGCATACCACAGTCTCCAAAGTCTTAAAGTTGAGTGTTATCCAAATGGCAATGGAAAGGTACATGATGGGCATTGATAGACTGCAATATAATGACACCAATGAACTCTGTAAATGATGTCATCAGAGAGGACATCAGAGATACAGATTACAAGGAAAGAAGATAGACCGGTCATGTGTTGAAAGTTAGTGATAGCTATTGGACAGCCTCTGTGTTCCACTGGCATCCTTTCTCTACTAGAGAGAGACTCCAAGCACATAGGTTGACTCCCTATGAAGGATTTAGAGGGCTGCATGTACAAGAATCACATAGAATGAAAGGGCATGGATAGTTTGGAATCTATCACTGGAGCTACTAATCACAACCACATTAACAGTTTATAGTTCCACTGACGTATCAAAGAAGAAATGCTCTTTCTTCTCAAATAACTGTGCACATTAACATCATTTTACTCATTAGCAGATCAACCCAAATTACTACATTAACCTCTTTTGTTACTCTACCACAGTCTCTGACTTCCACCTCTATTTCCTAAGCAGTATCTTCTGACCATGTGATGCCATGTGAATCATATAAGACCTCAACAATTTCCTAGGAAGCACAAATCTAGACCCAAGCCTCTCTACCATTATTGCTAGGCTTTCCCTCTGTATTACATCAACTACTTAGTATCGTCTGTTTGGTTTAGGAATAATAGCTGCTTATATCAGTAACAAGAAGTGGTTTTAGCTTTTTTAGTTGTGGTAAGAGAAAGGAAAGAGAAAGAAGCATTTTTTTTTCTTTTCTAGTCCGTGGCTACCTGTTACCATGAGGAACAGAGGATTGACTTATTTCCTTTCCTTATGATGCTTTGAAAAATGCAGGTGTGAATTTCTCCAGGACCAGATTTAGGTAGTGTTATTCCACAAATCCAAATACTATTGTGATACCAAGTGAACAACAGATCTGATGGCCTACTATCAAAATGGAGTAAAATTTCAACTACTATGCCCAGTTATTAAAAGTAGTGAGGCAAGATTAAGCTATATAACAGTAACGCTGTATAAAACAAATAATAGGTTTCTTTTTTTTTTTAGAACAACACAAATGCACTCTGCTTATTGGAACTAGGAATATTGTTTAAGGTGTTATAATTTAAAGATGCTATTAACACAACAGCATTTCAAATGTGAAAAATATTGTGTTCAATACATTCCTTTTATTTTTTCCATGATTGCCTCCTTAGATAATCTAGAAACTTGTACCATTGAAGTTCTGCTACATTTGATATACTTTCTGTTCAGCTGCATAGTTAAAAGTAGGATTTATTTTTCTCATTGTTTTCTTCACATCAGTGAAATAAATGAAAACTACAAATCTATGACCATAGAGGATAGGACTATTTTTAGTAGATATTATCAATGAAACTGAATGTAGTTGCAATTTTGTGTCACACTCATTTAGATTTGAAATGGCTGCAATTATACACCAGGAGCAATCTCAAATCATTTTTTTTTCATCAAATGATGTGAACTGAACTTTGTAGGGCACTCTAAGAAACATTTACATATGCCAGACTTAGACTGGAGTAACTCACTGCACAGGACACAAAAGTTAATGGATTTTTTTTTAAGATTGTATCTTGTCTATGTGCAGTATATGTACTTGGTATTTCTCCAATCATATATAATACTCTCAAAGAGTAGCACTCGCCCTTTTCTCTCCAGCTGCATTCTCAATTCATTTTCTGAAGAATCCTGTGATGTACAGGATGAAGGTACCAAGAATAATAAATCCAAATTGTGTAAATCTCTATACAAAATATACCTTTATGACAATCTCAAGTTGGAAATCACAGAAAGCCAATAAAATGCAGACAGCCTACTGATAATGAGGTCAGAAATACAAATAAATTTACTTTTAATGAAGACCGGAGGCACAGTAATCAAAGTGTTAAAAATTCATTTCATGCATATCTCATTTGCTTCTTAGCTGATATTTATCACGTAATTCTGTGAGAAAGTAGAGGCCTAAGATGCTCCAGATAAATGGCTCAATTAATTGTACAGAGGTAGACCTCTTTGAGCTGAACCAGAGCTGTGAGCTCTTTATTAAAAGCACTATTCTGTAGCCCATAACCTTGTTCCTTGACTCCTCTCTAGTTTCCAATTTAAACAAGTCCCCATGCGGCCTGCTCTAAAGGGCTTTGTCTCCCTGTCATTGTTAAGAGAGCCGAGGCATCCTGGAAGTGTGAAATCAGACCTCATGAGCTGAACGGTTCCCCAGGGAACGCTGGACTGCGCAGAAGGTCAAAGTCATGGGCTGGACCATCTAAAAGTGTCTGATCGCCGGTCTGTGACACAGCAAGTGGGGGGGGGGGGAGGGAGGACAGAGGAGGACTGAAATTGAACACATCTTAATTAAAGCTCACAGACAGCAAAACAAAATGTTTTCTAGGCAGCCTGTCAAATGGAGCTTAAATTTAGCTCTGCTAATGAATCTGAGCTGCTAACTGTTATTTCTTAAGATAATAAGACTCACACAGAAGCTGATAAAAAACTGTAGCATGTCTTTTTTGGCTGTTTTGTTACTTAAATATTTTCCAACAATGAAGACAGTTTTCCTAAAGAAAAGCTTGGGAAAAATCTATGCTAATAAAGGGGTAGTAAACATCCCTCTTATTAACTAGTAGGTTTTCAGACTTTAAGGGCTGGGGGATTACTAGTCTTTATGCATGGTCTTGTTTTAGAAAAATGTGCTTTATTTAATAAGACCATTCCAATGACAGTATTCATTGTAAAAGGCTCTCTCTCTCTCTCTCTCTCTCTCGCTCTCACTCTCTCTCCCGTTTTGTGAAAGAAACAGTGCATTAGTTTGAGAGATCAATTCACCTTCAGAGAAGGAGTTTTATATTAGTATACCTTTTAGTCTTGTGGAAGATAGGCCATCATTTGAAAGGGTTTCAGTCTTTTCTCCCATATCTCAGTTTCTGAAATTGTGTGGCTGGCCTCCCTAGGGAAAAGATGACCTCTTCCATGGGAGGCTCAAACAAACCCAGGGGAAAATGATGGGGAGGAGTTGAAGAAAAGAATCCTTTCTCTTTCTTCACTTAGCTCTTGAAAGAATCAATAACCCAGGACTAAATGTTCTGCAAAGAAGGTTCATCTCAATACTGATGAGGATAAATCTGTCTGTTGAAAGATAATTTTCAACCCTCCCATAAAATAGGAATCATTAGAAGTTATGATGAAAAGTTCTAGGAATTATTTCTTGTCCACTCAAGAAATGCCCCCCCGCCCAGGCCCTTCACCTTTTTTGAACACAAGCCCTCATAACTGTTCCATGTTAAAGAGTATTTGACCTAAAGGTGTGGTGACCAGCTCCATGTAATTCCCAAGCTACACTGGGGTCATTTGGTCTAAAGGTTTTGGTTTGATGCACAGATAAAACATTAACCTTTTCACTGGTAAATGAGTTGTACTGAGCAGTATTTCTCAGTATCTCTGAAGTTTGCCTAAAGAAAAATTTCACAGCTCAACTTTAAAAACTGGAGTACCACTTTCTCAGGCTGCTCAACCATTTGATGGAAATTTCAATCCATTCTTGTGCCTTGTTCAATGCATGTGTATGTGTGGGAGTTGTAAATTGAGGCCTTAACCACCACAGTTAATCTCTCTCTCTCTTTTTTTTTCAAATCAGTATTAACCTTAATGATTTGAAGTGCACTGTCCAACACTGGGCTATTGAGACTGAAGAAAAAACTACCCTCAACTATCAACAGTTTATTAGGGGCTTAACTGAAGTGACCTACTGTAGTAGTATTCAGCTGAACAAGGCTATAGGCTTTTTTGTGCAAAGGGAAAGAATTGAGGGTTTCATTAAAAAGTAATTTGTGCTTTATACTCACTCATTCAAAGGGAGTCTCAATTGCTCTTTATTCACACAGAGTTAATACAGTATCACAATGTTTCTCAATGAATGTGTGGTAACAAAAGAAAAATTTTACATTTTGAAAAGGAAAAATTCTTTGTAACTACAGTGAGATTGATGGCTACTTAAAAGATTACGAAATCTTTTCCTCTTGTACTCATGCCTAATCATGTACTTTTTTCAAGTATTTGGTTTAAACTAAGGAATTCAACTTATAATTTTATATGGGCTATATATTTACATGACATGAACATATGAACATGAAGAAAGTGGAGCAAAGTTGGGTAAGCGTAGGTTTCATTAGTTAAAAATATCTGGATTTCTAGAGAACAATTACCTAATGCCAACCAAGAATATTATCCTGAAACAACAGTAACATTTGTAACCAATCAAATGCAGAAATATACTTCATGCAGGGAAAATATTGCTTCCATTAAGACATCCTACGCACTCACATACCCCACTGCAGGTACATTAATTTTTAGGATATAAAACATAAAAGTTTACTAAATACCTTCCTTTACTACTAAACCTCTAATCCCTGTTTCATACCACTTGTTTTTTTAAAATACATAATAAATATGGCATACTACTTTGAAAAAAATGATGAGTTGTAATATTTTGGTTTGATATGGATCTCATAATCCACTGTGACACATACAATTGTTTTAAAATCACTCTTTTGTACAGATCACAGATAAATCTTCAGAAAACTCATTTCTTTCCCAGCTAAAGCATTTAGGACCAAGAAGAGCAGGGGCATTTGAGAGGTTTGTAGTACACCTGGCCATCTCTGAGTTAAATGTATGTCCCCCAATTTTTGCAATCAGCACAAATGTCATGATGACCACAAAAGGTCCAGGAGTGAATAAGGTCAAAGACTAAATTACCCCTTTGCCCCTGGAAAGCTCAATCTTCTCTCTTTTTCAATTCAGACTACATTAGATTTTAAGGTCAAAACTGAGTGAGGAACCATCAGATTTATTTCTCCAAAAACATAAAAAAGGGGAGAAAAATCTGTGTAATAAAAATAAAATTGTGTCTAGTTGGATCTTGGGAAAGATTCTATTGTTATTCATGTTAATTTACATAGTACCATTAGGAAAGGAATATCTATATTCTTCCACCTGTGAAAGAACATGTTCCTTAACTTCCATAGTGGCACACAGGCCAACCAGGTTAACAGAGTTTGCATATTCATGAAGTTTTAACAGCCATGACAGCTTCTCTCTGAGAGAAGACAATCTCATGTTATTGTATTCAACCTCACTATGGGCAGGTATCTAAGCCTTCAAACACATGGTGCTAGTATTAATTTATCAAAATAACTGTGCAAAAAAATTGTCTTAAACTAAGCCAGAAAATAAAATTCCAGCAGAAGAGAAATGAATTATTCAGAAAATGGTCTTGAAAGGAATCATTTAATACAAGAATATAAATTGGCATATGTAATCATCATACTCATCACCATGATCATCATCATCTCTGACATTTATGTAGTGCCTACTATGTGCTGCGTACTATGCTAAAAGCTTTCTAATTATTATCTCATTTGCTCCTCACAATAACCCTGGAAGGTAGATGCTATTATTATCCCCATTTTACAGTTGAGGAAATTGAGGCAAAAAGAAATTAAGTGACTTGCCCATGGTCATGTAGTGTCTGAGGCCGTATGTGAATTCAAGTCATCCTGACTCCATGCCAGGAGACACATATCTGAACTTATGACATAGTTTCGGACAATGGCCAACAGCTGCTACTACTACTACGACTACTACTTTTTTTTACCACTACTTCTTTAAGATAAATTGCAAACTCCTAATTATTTTCATTTTATCCTTTCCTTTTATAACAGTAAATAGGCAATTGATAAGATGCAGAAGTAAATCTTGAGAATAGCATCTGACTAACACCTGGTATACTCTCACTTGTGAGATATTAACAAGTTGTTTTTAAATCAGTTTTGGTTTCTCAAGATCTATTTAACACTAGAGTAATGAATGGTATACTATTCATGAAATCTTTGTAGGCCCTCTAATGGTAGGAAAGGTGTAGTTCTTTTCAAAGTCATTCTTTTTAAGGATAGTTTTGCTTACATCTAAATGGCAGGCATATTTCCACAAATACCAAATGAGTATTTTCATTAGGCAATAACTTGAGATAGTCCTGTTTACCGAACATTCTGAGAGTGATTCTTTTAATTAATGGTGAAAACACCCCCAAATTCCCTGGAAAATGAAACAATAAATATTTTTAGGGATAAGCTACACAGTCATAAATCTAACTTTATAAATTTAAATTTTGGAAAATGCAGAAATAACAACCATCAGAACTGTTCTCACATATAGCAGCTAGGCACACATACAGAAAGAATGCTCTTAGCTTACAGTTCATGAAACCCCACTGATCCTTGGTGCGCCTAAGATCTTTGCCTTGGAGAATGGATTTATAACAATACCAGATGCCCAGTACAGGTCCACACAATTCCAAGGGAAAATCCCCAAAAAGTGGGATTCTCTTTTTGCATTGCCTAAGCTAAGGTGAACTCACTCATATCCCCCAAACTGGTCCACATAGTAAGGAGATGGGCCAAGGTGTTTGGAGTACCTTTCATGTACACACTGGAGTAACACTTACTATACTGTTAAGGAATCATGTGGGAGAAGAGGTGATCTGGGAAAACATTTCTACCACCCCACTTTCATCTTTTGTAGTGTTCTCCTAGCCATGTGTGCGTGGGGTATACAGGAAGAATATCCCATTTATTTCAAATATCCAGTGATGATATAAAGAGCTACGTGCCTGGTGTGTGTGTGTGTGTGTGTGTGTGTGTGTGTGAGCCCGCGCGCGTCTTTTTTTCCTTTGTGACTATTAAGACTTAATTCTAGTCTTTGTTTCTTTTAGACGTTTTATTTAGAAGCTATAGTCCAACATAATGCAAATTTTAAAGCTACTTAAAGGCAAGGACCTTTTATGTTGTTAAAGAAGTGACATAATTTCTTGCCTGTGACATCAGCTGCCATCAGCCCTTCTGCTCTGATGACTTTCACCTGGAGAAATCCTACATCTTTTACATTGTGAAACATCCTCATTGGACTCTGAAAGACAACAGCGTTGTTGTTATTATCTTTGTCATTATCATCATCACTATTGTTATTATCAGGTAAAAAGATCCACAAGGGGACTTTGCTGATAAGAGCTTTCAAACTTTAATGGACTCTGAAAATAATTGAAATGATTGGGCCTAAAAGGGTGGTGACATTTGTGTTATTTCAAAATATACCAATCTGCTACTGAAAGGGGGAAAATGTATGTAGGGAATATTTGTAAAATTAGAATAAAATTCTAAGAAATTACTTAAAATTAATATAATAAACAAACAGCTATGTAGAAAGCTAGAATAGTAATGCATTACCTAACTGGGCATTTTTTTTTCCGTCTCACCTACCAATAAAATCCCTGACAGCCTTTTTTTTTAAAAGGAGCTACAATTTTGAGGGAAATAATACTTGATATTGGGCTTTAGCTGATAATTCATATAGATCTTTAAGCTTTGTGGATTAAAGGAAAAATACCAATACCAAATTAGTGTATTTACTATTCTCTCTTTCGTTAAGTAATAAAAAATAGGACATGTTATACAACAATAAGTTTAGCTTCTTTTTCCCCATAAGAAATTAACTGGTAAAATGATCTTGTTAAAAATTAAAGATTAATTCCAGAGAAACCTGTAGGAATATTATGTAAAATATATCTTATCTAATTTATTAATATAACTTAAATTTCATTTGCATTCAAAACATCAATAGGAAACCTCTTATATCTATTTGCTTTTAAATACGTAATTCAAACAATGAAAAAGCAATAAATCCGCTCTCACAGAAAAGTTACTGATAAATTGTTCCAATCTATCATTTGTTACAAATAACAGAAAATAATTCTGAAGATTTAAAAAAAATTAATTGCTATCCTTGATTATAAGAAGAATACTCATACAAGGATTTAGGAATCTTACTGATGGGCATAAATGCTAAGGCAATAAATCCTTCAAATATGCATTTATTTACTTATTTGAATTACATGATAGCTTTCCTCTGAAAAACTTAGTGATTTCCACTCAACAAATCAAATATGCATCTTTATCAAATCTTCAAAATATTTTATGACCCAGGCAAGTAATATGTTTTTGCATGATAAAGTTATCTATTAAAATGTTACCAATGAAAAGAGCATCGCCATCTTTTTATTAATACTGTGAGAGCAGTGACAGACAAAGCACACTCTGATATTAACTTTATAAGTCCCATCTGACTAGTCATTGTTTACAGTGAAGCTATGACCTTGGTAGAGTGAGATGAGGAAATACAGTTACGTGTAATCTCATAACCTTACTTTAAAAAAAAAGTGTTTATCACAAGGATTAACTTTTAATCCCTTTTAAAAGCATTAGTTTATCATCAGAAATCTGTTTAATCTACACATGACAGAGCTCAATGATAATACATTTCACCCTCTGTTTACATGCAAGTCGAAAGTTGGGGGTGGCAATTACAGATACTGTACCTTACTGGTACATGGTGTTAAAAAACAAATCTTAAGTGGAGAGGCTAGAGGGGAGAATGGATTTACCAAAAGGTTATAGGAGCTATTTAAATGCAGTTTCACTGTAGCTAAAACAAATAGGCCTAGTCCTGAAGTCTTAGAATTATTTTCAGTGTGGGTAACTCATTCCACAGACAGATTGCATTCTGATGCTTCAGTCCTGATACGCTTCTTCCTGTATTGCCAGGGTAATTATTGTTTGAAGTTTTCATTTCCTCAAATCAGCTGATTTTGAGTAATTTATTGCAAATTCCGACAGCCTAGTCCGAGGACATATGATATTAGAGTAAGAGCTCTAAAGAGCAAATAACTTAAATATGTGAGCTTAAACATATAACTTTAAGTAATGATTTATCAGAAGATATTCCTGTCTTGTTATTTATGATTATTGTTGAAGGCCTCAAAACCTGGATGGCTTCTGAAGCCTGAAATTTCCATAGCAGAGGAATCTATGATTTGCTGTGAATCCTTTCAGCCCTCAATAGATGGGAAAAGATTGAAATGCTCTGGAGATGAGGCCTCTTTATTTTTTTAATGAAAGGCTGTATAATATATTTTCTGTATGGCTGCAGCAGCTGTCAGGAAGAGCATCTCAGTTCAGCTCTATTATGGGAGAAGCAATACCCCATCCTATGGCATCGAGATCCACTGAGGGGCCAGGACTGATTGACAGCTTGTCACCGTGACGTCTTATTCCATCTCTGTTATGGAGAAAATTAATGTCACACCACCCGCCTTATGACTCGCTGTCATCTTCGAACCGCTCACCTTTTATCAATGCTCTAAATAACATTTCAAGCCCATCGTCTCACGGTGGACAATCCGGTCAAGGGACATTAAATCGGATGACTGTGAAATGTCATAATAAAAATGGAATGCTAACAACTTCTTCTCTAAACTAGCTTCTCTGGTTTTTAAATGGTGACAAGGGGGAGCAAGGGTTCAGCACACCCGTTCTGAAAAGGTCATACAATCTCTCTTGGTCTGCTACCCAGTACTACTCTCCCCCTAACTGCTACCCACTAAAAAAAAAAAAGAAGAAGAAAAGAAAAAAAAAAGGAAAAAAATACTGGGGAAAAAGAATCAACGGTCATTTTTCAGGCTGGAGTGCTCAAATAATGTTTCGCACCATAATGTCTATTTAATTTGTGGGGTTTTGGATATTCAGCTACAAATGATTAAATGACTGTCCTGGACTCATTCTTCAGGACTGTTTGATGTGAGGGTGATGTCAGTTCATTTACTTTCCTGGGCACAACAGGTGAGAAAAAGTTAACCTAGAACCTTATTAGTATATGAAAAAATATTTAGCTAATTGGTTAAGCTTCCTAAGATAATCACCTCAATTATAAAAGCACATCCTAGCTCAGGGACAGCAGAGTTCTTCCAGTTCACAGTGACTACAGGTTTAGAAATAAAATTGCTTGTAGCCCCCTAACATACATAGAAGATTTGGATTCTGGGAACCAATGACTTACTACTCCTAGAAGGAACTTTCTCAAACAGCTCATCTTAAGTTTCTCAGAAAACATTCAACCTTGCAGTACAGTTATGAAAGCATACTATTAACATGGGTTAAAATGTATATTCTGAGTAACATTTATTCATCTTGTATTTTCACATAACATTTTGTATTTAATGTAAGAAGGAAAATATTTGATCATTTATATAGGACCAGACATTACGGAAACATTCACATTACGGAGGAAAGTGACCCATTTAATTAAAGCCTATCCAAGGGAAAAAACACAGCAATAATAACTGTATTTATGCCTAAATTTCTAAGCTAGCTCTGTGATTTAATGTAGAGGATATTACTGAAATACTAATTCATTAAGCATGGCTTATACTTAGTCAAAATTTTATACTGCTATTAAAAGATCCATTTGACTACTTATGAAGATCTTTCCACGGGAAGAGGAGAATTTGTCTTGGTAGTACCCAAATTTGAAATAATTCTCATAATTATAATCATGTTTTCAAAAGATGATATACACCATTTTAGCTCTGGGTTGGTTTTTAAAAATATGATGTTTTGCCTTGCTAAGTCACCTCTATTAAACTGTGTTTATGATAACACTATTGGTGTGTGAGTTGTACAAGCATTAACAGACAGCTGATTCAGTGGAGATATCCAGAATAAATTTGCTGAAGCGCACATCCTGCTAATCTGTTTGAAGAATATTGTAGAGCATTAGTACCAGCACTTCATGTTATCTGCACAGCCTGATAAGGTACATCTTTATTAAATTCAGTTATTGAAAGGATGTCAGTCAGCGAATAGGAATATTTTAAAATCTAAAAAAAATTAAGCAGTTCTTTGTTAGTCAGAGCTTGGTTTAATGGTTGAGTGTCTAGAGAAGCCTCCTAAACACCTGGCAGCATTGTACAATAAAAGCTTTGTAATTTTAAGTGGAAAAGCACCCCACTACCCCCATCCTTCAAGGGTAGTGAGACATTTACTTTTTAGTGCTTTCATTAACAATAAATGGTGGAGTAAGAGCTCCCCTCTCTGTTGCTTCAATAAAACTACATAATAGCTGCTCGACAGTGTGAGGATGCTGGGAAATAAAGCAATTTGGTTCAAAATATTTGGAACTGGGAAAATCCAATTCACATAACCATTTTGGGGATTTGCTCCACAAATTCATTCTTTTACAAGCAATGAAAATGTGAGAACTCTTCATTTTCAATGAACCATGCTTTACCACTGAGCAAAAGACAGGGGTTTTTCCAGCCAGGTGAAAATGAAATCTAATCCTGTGTATTAAGTTACCAAAACATACCAATGATCATATGTGGCATTAAGCTCCATTTCATTTGGGAAGAAAAAAAGTTATTTTCAACTATAAGGAGTAAATTAATTTTAAAACTAAAATTCATTCCTTCATTGTTAATGGGAATCTAGTAAAATCACAGAATAAAAACTGTAGGATTTGAGCTCCAAGAGGGGACCTGAGAGATGACCAGCAAATGATGGAACTGCTGATTCAGAAAGAATGAAGCCCTTGAATTCTTAGAGCTTTGTGTGTTTCCATATCCCTCAGACAGGATGTGTTCTCAGCAATGTTTCTGACACTAGAGGTAAATTATTTACATTTTCTTCTGGTCATGTATGAACCTTGAAGAATGAGTGTTATATACATGAGGTGGATACATACATATCTCTTTAATATCGCTTCTCGTTCCTTCTGGTCCTCCAAGGAGTTTACAGAGAGGTCAGATATACTGACAGTAGCGGAGGCTGTCAGGGTGACCAGCAACACCAGATGTCCTTCACCCTCTTCCAGCTGTAACTCCAGCTTGTGAGTCTGTTCTCTACTGAGGGCTGACAGGTCGATTTGGCACCTAGAAACAAACATTTTGAATCAGCAAGTGGCTTTCTTCCTGAGATCAAACGGCAGCAGTGTGCAGGCCAATATGCTCAGAGCTATGTGAAAAGAAATCAGCACAAATATTTTTTTCTGGCCATTGGAAGGATTTATCTTTCTACTAAGCAATATCTCTTTCTAGCACTCACTCATCATAATATGCTATTATCTTTGAGTTCTCCCTGAAAGAGAAAGGGTGAACTATATATTCTGGCTTAACTTCTTCCCAATTTTTAGGGTCCCCAGTCTCAAAGCTCACAATGACAGAAGGGAATCTTATGTTTGTGGGATCTGACCTAGAGAAAGTTTGTAGAATGGAAATTGCAGTAAGAAGCCTAGGGGAGCAAACCCACAGGCACAAAGTAGCAAAATACCACAGTTAGAAAATGCCCATCTCCCTACTTCTGTCCTTCCCCCAAAATTCATTGAGCGGTGGATTGGAATCTACATTATCATTGTGGAAAGTGCTTAAATTTTTAAAATGTCAATATATTCAAAGTAACCCATGTAAATCTAAATACAAATCAACTAAAACATATGCAAATGATAGGATGCGATTATGCATGACACTTGTTTCCCAGAAGCTACATCCCTCAACAGCACCCCCCCCCCCAGATGCCACTCTCACCTTGCAAACTCTTTTCATAAAAATGTCAATTGATTTTGAAGAGAAAGATAATGTGGTGACCGCAAGGCCAATAAAGCGAGAGGAAGGTGGCAGACATGAATAAATAGGCATTTAAAGACAGGAAATAGCCAATTACAAGAATAAACACGGTCCCATAAACTGAGTGTTAGGCTATCAGGAACAGATTAAATTCTTGCCTCCCCCCTTCATCCTCCCCATTCCATCCCTCCCTATTCTCTATTGTTTAGCTGTTAAAATTAAACTGCGAATGGGGCTACAATGTTCCCGATGGTTCTCAGGTATTTGCTTTAGCAATTTCACAGTCATCTAAGTTTGACACTTGACTTATATTCTGTATATTAAGTAACAAGTGGAGACAGAAGGGACTTGACAAGGATGGGAGTAGAAGAATAAAAGTGATGGTCGATGAGAGATGTCTGTATACACTGTAGTCTCATGGTTAAGATGACAAGAACCTAGAACTCTCTTTATATCAAGGAAAGATACACTGTACCTATAACTGAAATGTCATATCGAATTACTATCATTTCAAATAATAAGCACATATTCATATATTGTCTCTTTCTTAAATTCCATTCACAACTGCCTACTAGACATTGACAACGTCCTCAGTTTTGTTTTATTTGTTTTTGTCTCTGGGTTCTGCTAATACACTGAGTATTCTTGTCACAAACAGAGGTCACATGCATGTCAAAATATCAACAGGCCAAACCATACAGCAGGACCTCTATCTTCTTATTAAGTGGGACTCTTCTAATATGGATATCTCTCTGAAGAGTTTTAATTGCTTAAAACTCATTTCATGAATGTGAGAGAATGAGAGAGAACTGTCCAGGAGAGGGCTGTGACCAGATGATGTTATGCCAAGGCAGATTTCAGAGGCTCCTAGGTTTAATCAGAAAGCCTAGGTTTCAATCGTTTCTGTGATATTCACTGAAACACTCAAATGCATCAAAACTCTGGCCTCAGTTTCCTTCTCTGTGAAATGGGGGGTGGCAAAGCAAAACAAATCACCTCTGAGGTTTTGGAATTCTTCCTTCACCCTGAACATTCTATAAGTCATGGACAGCTCAGACCTTCTGGGATATCAGTGTCCTATTTATGATGTTCCCTGTATTCCAAATCAGGTACAATGAGTAATATGCATAAATGGGAACGTTCATTTAAAAAATATTTTATTTTTTACAATTAAATATAAAATGAATTTTATTAATCATTTTTTAAAACTGAGTTCCAAGTTTTCTTCCTCACTCACCTCTCCCCTCATTGAGAGGGTAAACAATTTGACATAGGTTATACACAAACTGTTACGAAATACATATTTCCATATTAGTCAAGTTGTGAAAGAAAATACAGACCCTCCCCCCCAAAAAACAAAAAGAAAGTTTTAAAAAAGTATGCTTTGATCTGCATTCAGTCTCCCCCAGTTCTTTTTCTGGAGGTGGATAGCATGTCTTAAATCATAAGTCCTTCAGCATTATCTTGGATCACTGTATTGCTGAGAATATCTAAGTCATTCACAGTTGCTCATCGTACAATATTGTACCTGTGTGCAATGTTTTTCTGGTTCTGCTTACTTCACTTTGCATCAGTTCATGTAAGTCTTTCCAGAAACATGCATTCTTAACACCTTTCCATCAATTGTATTCTAATTGCTTTGGAATATCACTTATAAAATCTTCCTGATCCCTTTTAATATCTTTTTCATCAAGGATCCCCTCAATATACATGTATATTAGCATCATAAAAATCACATAAAGATAAGAAATGACACATGGGTCAGTGGTTGCTGTTCATCAAGGATCCCCTCAATATGCATGTATATTAGCATTATAAAAATCACATAAAGATAAGAAATGACACATGGGTCAGTTGTTGCTGTTATTCTCCCAGTTGCCATAGAAAATGAGGTACCCTCAAAATTCCCCCCTCCCCCCCAAGTCTTTGGCATTTGCCTCTCCAGCAAAAACCTGTAGAATTGACTATCCCATGATCTCAAAATTGTGCCACCAGCAGCATGGACCTCCTTTGTGTATACTTGGTTATAGTGCAGGTCCTTCCACTTTTCTTCAATGCTATTTCCACTTCTTCATGTAGCAAATAGGGGGATTGCAATGTTAGAGTTCAGGTGTTGTGGCTATCCTTGATGGTGAAAAGAATCTGTTATGAAAACTTACACAGATCTTTTCTCTTTTTTGCTTCTTTGTTATACTTCTTCAGGTTTATCCTTAAATGTCCTTGGGGTAACTAGTTGCTTTCTCTTTGATCCACTTCACTTGAAGTCCAGTGATTGTGAGCATTGTCAGTTTTGATCAGTTCAAGTTACATGGTGAGCTCTGACTTCCCAAGCCAGAGAGGCAGCTCTTGAGAAAACTAAATTATTAGTATATTCATTACACATACCATATCAATTAATATAAAATCATAAATTCCTTTCTTATTCCCCCTTTTTAGCCGAAAGGGTCAGAACAACCCTTGAAGGCTGATGAGGAGCATTCATTTGAAAAATGATTTTGATTTTGACAAGTAGTGAAAGAAAAGAGGAGCCAGAAGTTCTTTTTCTTACTTTGCCAATGCAAAAAAACAAAAAAACAAACACAAACTCTGACTAAGACTGTTTGCAGACTACACCTCGTTTAAATGTTTTTCAATTTTTCTTTATTACTCAATACTGGTTTAAAAAATTGGCCAGGAATAGTGATTTTGCCTAAGCCTGTACATTCAGGCTTTGAGATTAAGAGAAGGGGAGAAAACTCATTCCATAGGTGAAGAGACTTCAGACTTCTCCAGGGTTACTTTGGCATGGATGCTGAGCCTACTAGAGAGAATTCTATAATTCTGATAATTAATGAGACCATCAAGCAGTGATATGATGTCAAACAATTTACATGATGAAGCTATAGCAAATGGAGGAGTGGAAACTATGTTTGTTTTTTGTCCTTGAGTGAACATGAGACACTCTCATCATAACCTAGCATTAAAACTCAAGGCCCATAAGGTATTTTTATATCTCTTAAAAGGAGATCTCTGGGCTAGATAATTTTAAGGCCTCCTTTATGCTCTAAAATTACTAGCCATTTAAAAACATATAAATCATTAATTCTTCAAAATCTACCATAGTTACATTCATAGCTACTAATATCACTTTTTTCTTTCTCTATTCCAATATCACTAGATTAAGATAATATGTATTTGAAAATAATGAAACCACTGAGCTCCCTAACATATATTAATTTCCAATTTACAAACTTTAGAAAGGCTTGAAGAGAAAGGATATCAAATTTAAATTTAGATTTCTCTCATTTCTTTTTGGTCTTGGCTAAATGGTCATATTCTTATAACTATGGCTCCTACACATAAAGTATCAGACCTCTTATTTTAACATAGTTCTAAAGAAAGACTACAGAATGATTTTTAGAAATTTTCTGGAGAATTTTGTTTCCCTGATACATGCTTGATTCTATCCTAAATTTAAAGAAATATTGCTTCTGGCTAATATCTTAGATGGAATTGGAGAATGCTGAGTAGGTATTTGGGTACTCTTAAGTGAAAGATATTTTATGACCCAAATTATTTCCAGGAAATGAATTTAATTTTATGCTTACTCCACATGTTCTAATGAAAGTAGTCAAAATCAGGAAAGTTCATTTCCTTTAAGTTCACAGAATTCCAAAATCTCAGGTCTGGAACAGATAATATAGTCCAACCCACACATGAACAATGACCCTCCCTACATCACACCCAAAATGTGGTTATCAGACATCTGCTTAGAGACCTTTAGGGAGCAGAAATCCAGTCAGTGATAAAAATGTTAAGAAGCATAGGACCAAGCACAGATATCTGGGGCACTCCATTAAAGAGTTTCTAGTTATTTGTATTCAGCCATTCATGCCCTCATCACCTCTTACCTGGATTATAGCTTTCTTTTTATTTGAATTAAAATTTCCCCCAATTATCAATTTATTCCACCAATTATCATTTTGTTTTTTCTCCCTCTTTCCTCCCACGCCCCCCCCACACTGAAAAAAAAAGAAGATATGCCAAACTCTTGTAACAAGTAAACAGTCAAGCAAAACAAATTCCCTTATTGGCCATTGTACTACAGCTTTCTAGCTGGTGTTTCACCTCAATTTTCTTCCAACTCCAATCCATTCTCCACTCAGCTGTCAAGGTGATTTTACTAAGGTCCTGGTCTGACCAGGTTTTCTCTCTAAACTCCAATGGCTCCCTATTATAACCAGGATAAAACAAAGTCCTTTGTTCTGCATTTAAAGATGTTCACAACCTACCCCCTTCCTACTCTTCCATTCTTCTTATACTTTATTCCAATTCATGCACACTACAATGGCATACTAGAGTTTTCATTACACAGGACCTCTACACCTTTGGGCTGGTTGTCTCTCATCCGTGTCATGCTCTTCTCCCTTCCCCTGCCTCTTAAGTTTCTCTGGCTTCCTTCAAGACAAAGCTCAAATTTTACCTTCTTCATGAAGCCTTTCTCCATCTCTCCCAGGTACTAGTGCCTTCCCCAGTCAGATTACCTTCCATTTATTCTGCATGTGTCTTCTATGTGCTTAGCTGTTTACAAGCTGCCTCCCTCATTGTTATCCGAGAACCTTGAGAGTCGCACCCATTTTTGCCTTTCTTTGTGCTCCTAGCACTTGGCAGAGGACGTGGAACATAGGAAGTACTAAATAAATGTTTGTTGACTACCTGACTGACTGACATGCCCACAAACAAAGCAAAGATAGTAAAAGTAGTCAGAGAAGACCAATTATACAGAAGGCATCTGCACTGGAAAGAACTAAATGTGAAGCACTGATTCTTAAAGTACCTAAGGACATACCTTTTTGCAAAAAAAAATCCCCAAATAGAAAAACAAATAAAAACAGCCATAGACCTAACTGTAATAAAAAAAAGTTGACTGAATGAACATTAACAATTTCCCATCAATCAAAAAGCATTTACCAAGTACCTACTATGTACCAGGTGCCGTGCTAGGTGCTGGGGACAGAAAGGCAAAACTCCATCCATAGCAGTTGCCTTACATAAATAAATATTTTCTAGGCTTTCATCTTTTAAAGGAAAAATCTTGCAGATTATGGGTAGAGTATTTCAGAAACACAATTATTGTGCACAGCAGGCTCTACTTTAAGACAAAAGAACATATTGATTTTTAAAATAAATAGCCACATTGACTTTTCTTAGAAATCAAAGAAGTTTATATTGATAGGAAAAATAAGAACAAGAAGTAAAGAACTAAAGAATTAATCCATTCAATTTACTGATGATTAAAACAACTTGCCTCTACTACCATCTTGATTTTGCTAAACTCAAAGAAAATATATAGATTTCTTCAATCATACTAAAAAAATCATCAATGTAAATCTAAGTAACAAATGTATGATATATTTTTATATGAAATATACATCAAAACTTTAGACTGACATTCCACTGGGTCACTGCAGTGATATAGAGTACAACCAAACTACACTTCTTAGATAAGATCCACAAAGATTCAAAAAAGGCTGAACTAAGTAAACAAGACAGGAGCACTGGATTGGGAGTAGAAGGACCTGTATTCAAACTCTAGTTCTGTCACTTATTACTTGTATGACTTTCAGTAACTCAAACAACTTCTCCAGCCAGGACTTGCCAGTAAAAGGAGCTTCCCTATTTGTAAAATAAAGTGGCTGGGCAGGATGACCTTCTAGGGATACAGAGTTGGACAGCATATTTATATAGTTTCTCTTTCCCTTCCCTCCTCTCTTTCCTCATATATGCATATATACATATTACATCTGTGTATATACACATCTGTGTATATACAAATATACACACACACACACACATAGAAAGAATATATACATTTGTGTATATATACCTATATACAGAGAGAGAGAGAGAGAGAGAGAGAGAAAGAGAGAGAGAGAGAGAGAGAGAGAGAGAGTTGGGCCAAGAATTAAGGGAGTGGGGGAGTGAGCTGGATTACCTTTGGGAAATTGTGAAAATTATTTATGACCTCAACATTCTTCTTGAAATCAAGGCCATGTGTTTTTAAAACAATAATATTTTCTTGGTATTATTATATGGTTATGAAAATTGGGACACTGTAGTTTCTGAAGGACTAAAAATGAATATCGCCCAGAAAGCAATGGAAAAGTTTATCATGGTTATGAGGTTACTATACATTATAAGGAGGGAATTACGAAGAAGAATAAAAGCATGTAACAAAGAGATGTATGAGAGAAAAAAGAAGCTGGATTAGTCATGGAGAGAATGAGAAATAAGCAATGGATAATCCACATGTTCCATTGGTATCTTTGCAATGTCAAAAGAGAGTGGGCAGGGCCGTTAGCATAGATCCTCTTTGGTGAATTTATTGGACAACACAGATAGTATTTAAGGATGGGCAGGGATGACTGGCTTACACTATGCATCACTGGAAAGAATATTCACATTGATAAAATTACATTTTAGCATATTTTTGCAGATTGTCAATTTCATTTAAATCTGCAATTTTCTAACATATTGTGCATAGTGGCTTCTGGTAATTCTTGATTTCTTATTTAGCCTTTGTGAATTAATTTGTTTTAGATTTTGCAACTTCATTTTCCTTTTCTTTTTTGATCAAGTGAGCAAATGCCTTATCAATTTTGTTATATTGTAACACCTGTGATTTAGTTAGTACGATGAGGAAGGCACATGAAGAAACTACCTCTACCAATGCAGACGGCCACTTGTTCTGCAAGTTAAAATCTTACAAAGTTGCCTGATGCACTGAGAGTGATTTGCCCATGATCACAGAGGCAGTACATGCCAGAGATGGTATCTGAACCGAGTTTTCCAGACTCCAAGGTCAGGTCTATTTTCATATTGCCATACCATTTACATTAGCTTTGGAAAAAAACAAACAAACAACAGCTCTCTGTTCTAGATAAATTACTTTAAATTTTAAAAAATTACATATTTCAGTCAATAGTCAAACATTTATTAAGCACCTACTACGTTCCAAGTACTCTGCTAAGCACTAGGGATACAAAAAGAGGCAAAACAGTTCCTGCCCTAAGGAGCTCACAACCTCATGGGGGAGGAATTTGTTGCTGTTCAGTTGTTTCAGTCATGTCTGAATTTTCATGACCCTGTTTGTGGTTTTCTTGGCAAAGATACTGGAGTGATTTGCCATTTCCTTCTCCATCTCTTTTTATAGATGAGGAAACTGAGGCAAACAAGATTAAGTGACTTACCCAAAGTCACACAGTAAGTATATGATTTGAATTCAGGTCTCCTAGCTGGAGGAAGTAATAAGCAAACAAAGATGTACATAGCAATGTATATAAAGGAAGAATAGGAAATAATTAACATAGGGAAGGCACTGGAATTAAGAGGGGTTGGGGAAGGCTTCCTGTAGAAGATAGGATTTTAGTTGGGACTTAAAAGAAGCCAGGGAAGCTAGTAGGCAGAGTTGAGGAAGGAAAACATTCCAGGTATTCCAGAGAGACAGCTAAAAAAACTGCCCAGAACTAAGAGATGAAGTATCTTATTCAATGAGCAGCAAGGAGTCCCGTGTCAGTGGATTGAAGAGTATGTGACAGGGAGCAAAATGTCAGAAGACCAGAAAGGTAGGAGGGGAATAAATTATGTAGGACTTTGAACACCAAGGAGGAGATTTTATATTTGATCCTGGAGGTGATAGTGAGCCAATAAGAACTTCTTGAATGGGGGAGGTGGTGGTGAAATGGTAGGACCCATACTTTAAGAAAATCACTTTAGTGGTTGAATGGAGAATGCTCTGGAGGGGGGAGGGACTTGAGGTGGGCAGACCCACTATAGCTATGGCCCAGGTGTGAGGTAATGACAGCCTGAACCAAGATGGTGGCAGTGTCAGGAGACAAAAGGGGTATATTTGAGAAATGTTCCGAAGGTGAAATCAACAGTCCTTGGCAGTAGATTAGACATGGTGTGTGTGTGTGTGTGTGTGTGTGTGTGTGTGTGTAAGAGTTAGTGTGTTAGTGTAGCATCCAGGATCTCTCCTAGGTTGTGAGCTTGAGAAGCGGGGAGGATGTATTGCTTTTGACAGTAACTAGGAACGTAGTAATGAAGAGGGTATAGGAGAAAAGATGATGAGTTCTGTTTTGGACATGCTGAATTTAAGATGTCTACTTAACATCCAATTCAAAATGTCTGAGAGACATTTGGAGATACGTGACTGGAGGTATGCACAGTGTTTAGGGCAAGATAGGTAGATTTGAGAATCACCAGCATAGAGATGGTAATTAGATCCATAGGAGCTGAAGAGATCCTGAGTACCCAGCAAAGAAGATTGAGAAGGAGTTGTCTAATAGGTAGGAGGAGAACCAGGAGAGAGCGGTATCCTGAAAACCTAAACAAAAGAAAGTATCATGGAGAAGAGAGAGTGATCAACAGTGCCAAAGGCTGCAGAGAGGTCAAGGAGAATAAGAATTAAGAAGAGGCCATTGGATTTGATAATTAAGAGATCATTGGTAACTAGAGATAACAGGTTTGGTGGAATAATGAAGTTGGAAGCCAGATTGGAAAAGAGAAGAATGAGAGGAAAGTGGAGACATTTACTGTAGATGGCCTTTTCAAGGAGTTTAACCACAAAGAGCAAAAGACAAATAGGATGATAGTGGGGATGAAAGGATCATGTGAAGGTTTTTTTCAGGATGGAAGAGAAAAGCATATTAGGAGACAGTAGGAAAAGAGCAGCTTACAGGGAGAAAATGAAGATAAATGACAGTGTGGGGAAAAGAGAGGAGTCGATCTGTTGGAGAAGTTGGGATGCAATGGGATTCTTTGTGCAGGTAGAGGGGTTAGCCTTCTAGGGTAAAGGAGGAGAGAGTGGCAGAAGGCATCTGAGGGATATAAAAAGAGGAAGATGGGAGAAAAGGGATCTCATGGCAAATGACCTCAATTTTTTCTTGCAAAGTATGAGACAAGTTTTTCATCTTAGAAGGTCAGGGGAGGGGAGCCATGGAAGATTTGAGGAGGGTTCAAAAAGTGTACAAAAGCTCCTGTGAAGATTAAGAGAGTGATCTCATTAAGGTGGCACAGTGGGAATGCCTAGCAACAGAGAGAGCCCAGTTGAGGTTGCATAACACAAATTTGTAGTGGATCTTGTCAGAATGATTGGTTGATTTTTCTTTACCTTTGTAAAGCAGCATATGTGTAGGAGGAAAGGCAGTAGATGGTGGGAGTAATCTAAGGTAGAGGGCACAACTGCAATATAATAATGGGGCTAGGGACACAAGAGAAGAAGACAGTGTAGCATTGGAGTGGTTCATTAAAGAGTTGAGATGGAGGGCAAAAGAATGGCAAAGTACAAGGGAGATGGCCTAGGAGAGAAAAGAGACGTTACAGTATTGGAGGTCACTGTGTGGATGAATATTAGGGTTAGGTAAGGGAAAGTATAGGATGAAGTAGAAAGCCCATAGATTATGGTCAGATAAAGAGGTCTTGGAATTCTTGAACATGGAGATGGTGCATTTTTTGATGGTGGCAAGATCAAAGGTATGACAATTTTTGCGTGTGACTGACATGGGGTAGAGGAATAAATCAGAGCAAGTGAGTAGATTGAAGAATTGAGTGGTTAGGGTGTTTGAGGAGTCAGAATGTATGTTGAAGTCTATAAGTATGAGGGCAGGAATTGAGAGGCAGAGTCAAGATGGTGGAGTACAAATAGAAATTTGCTTGAGCTTTCCCTAGTTGCCTTCAAAACAACTTTAAATCAAGCCTCAAAATGAATTCTGGAGTGATAGGACCCACAAAAAGATGGGGTGAAAGAATTTTTCTGGCCCAAGATAACTTAAAAGGACTGCAGGAAAAGTCTGTCTCATTTGGGTAAAAGGGGAGCACAACCCAGTGCAGGTGTTAGTCGAGCCAATGGACAGCCACTATCCCCAGCAGAGATCAGCAACCAAGGCCCTGTGGCCTTGGCTCAGCAGGCCAGCAGCACAACAGACCAGATATGAGGTCTCCAGCCCCAGCACAGTAGGCAAGCCACCAGCCGTGACGGCCCCAGTGCAACAAGCCAGTGACCAGGCCATTACCCATTGAGCAAAAAGGTTGGGACAGTGCTCCTTGTGCCCCAGGAGCAGAGCTCAACCTTAAAAGTCACAAAATAGGCTGGAAAATGAGCAAAATAAAAATCCCTGACCACATAAAACTACTATGGAAACCGGGAAGATCAAAATACAAACTCAGAAGACGACAACAATGTCAAAGTACCCACATGTGAAGCTTCAAAGAGAGATATAAATTTGTCTCAAGCCCGAAAATTCCTCCTGGGAAAGCTCAAATGAAAAAAGAGAGGCAGAAGAAAAATTGGAAAAAAAATTAGGGTTATGCAAGAGAATCATGAAAAAAGATCAACCGGCTTGGTAAAGGAAGCACAAAAATTCATTGAAGGAAACAACTCCTTAAAAAGTAGAATTGGCCAAATGGAAAGTGAGGCACAAAAGCTAACTGAAGAAAGTAACTCCTTAAAAACTAGAATTAAGCAAATGGAAGCTCATGACTCTATGAGACATCAAGAATCAATCAAACAAAATCAAAAGAATGAAAAAATAGAAGAAAATTGTAAAATACCTCATTGGAAAACTACTGACTTGGAAAATAAATCCAGGAGAGGTAACTTAAGAGTTACTGGACTATCTGAAATCCATAATAAAAAAAATGACCAGACAGCGTCTTTCAAGAAGTTATCAAGGAAAACTGCCCTGAGAGCCTAGAATCAGAAGGTAAAATAGTAATTAAAATAATCCATCCATCACCTCCTTAAAGAGATCCCAAAATGAAAACCCTCAGAAATACTATAGCCAAATTCCAGAACTCTCTGGTCAAGGAGAAAATACTGCAAGCAGCCAGATAAAAAGAATTCAAATGTCAAGAAGTCACAGTAAGGATTACACAGGATTTAGCAACTTCTACATTAAAGGATCAGAGGTCTTGGAATATGATATTCTGGAAGGCAAAGGAGTTTGGATTACAACCAAGAATCAACTACCTAGCAAAACTGAGCTTAAACTTTCAGGGTGAATAAAAATGGACATTCAGTGAAATAGGGGACTTTCAAGCATTTCTGATGAAAAGACCAGAGCTGAAGAGAAAATTCAATTTTCAAAGAGAAGACTCAAGAGAAGCATAAAAAGGTAAACAAGAAAGAAAAAAAATAAGTTATTCAATAATGTTAAACTGTTTACATCCCTACATGGGAAGATGATACTTGTAACTCTTAAGAGCTGTAACTCAATTAGGGCAGTTAGAAGGAGTATACATAGACAGAGGGTACAAGTATAAGCTGAACTTGATAGGATGATATAAAATTAAGGGGTGGAAAAAGAGGATTGCACTGGGAGAAGATGGAGGGGAGAGGCAGAATGGAGTAAATTATATCACATGAAGAGGCATGAAAGACCTATCACAGTAGAGGGAAAGAAGTAGGGGGGTGAGCATTGTATAAAGGCAGAAATTAGGAAGGAGAGAAAAAATGTAAGCCAAGTATCAAATTCATTAAGGAAGGAAGGAGGTATTGAATTCATTAAGGAAGGAAGGAGAGTGATGTGGAGGTCTTTAGACAAACAGCTTCTGGGATTTTGATTGGGTGGTAGATAGGAATTGCATGAACCTCAAAGAAGAAGAGGTTACTGAGTGATGGAAGTAAGGGGAGAACTTGGAAGTGCAATGGGGAGCAAGGAGTATTTCAACTCCCTTGCCTTGACCAGTGAGCCAGTACTGGAAAAGGTGACCAGGGAGACTGTCATCCAGGAGAAGCCAGGTTCCAGTGATAATCAGAAGCTGGAAGTGGTGGGAGGGGCAAAGATTTAGAATGGAGAGAAGTTTATTGCCCATGGAACAGCCATTCCAGAGAGCATAGTGGAAGAAGTATGTGATGTTTGGCTGGAACTTTAGTGGAAAGGTTGAGAGGGATGAAAATAAGGAATAAGGTGGTAAGGATAGGGAATGGGGTTTGGATGATGACCTACAGGGGTTTAGAGTCAGTGGGACATGTAAGGTATGACCAGGTGTAAGCGCTGGACCTGAAGTCAGAAAGAATCATCTTTCTGAGTTCAGATCCAGCCTCAAACACCTACCAGTTTTGTGACCCTGGGCAAGTCACTTAACCCTGCTTGCCTCAGTTTTCTCATCTGTATAATGAGCTGGAGAAGGATATGGCAAACCACTCCAGTATCTTTGCCAAGAAAATCCCAAATGGAGTCATGAAGAGTCAAACGGCTAAAATAACAACACCAATCCTCTCCCTAGAGGAGGCTTGAGATCAGGTTGGAGACAAGTACAGAATGAGATAGATGAAACATGGTCTGGTCAGAATAGAGATCCCATTTCACTATTTCTTTCTCCTCCAGAGAATGGAGATTAGGTAGGAAACAGCTTCTTTCTCTTCCAATTTCTCATGTCTCTTTTGCTTGTTTTATGGTTGTTCATTTGTTGATTTTCTAGTTTTTTCAACTGCATGCCTAGATAATTAATCCTTTCTTTTCCTATTCAGTTAATGTCTTTTCAGAGATAGAACTCTTCCTCTGAGTATTCCTTTATCTGCATTTCATAAATTTTGGTCCATTACACAGATGTTAAAGTTCTCTTTAAAAAAGAACTATTGTTTCTATGAAATGTTCTTTAATCTTTTCATAAATGTTGTGTTTTTGTCATTTTAAAGGCTTTCAAAGTGCTGAGTTTTAAGAAATAGTAGCCTTGACTAGCCCTAGACACATGACAGCATTGATTTAATTGCATAATCTTTTCTTGATCAATGTATTTATTAATTTTCCATGTTTCTCTATACAATATTTTCATACTAAGTCTCCTGTTACCCTCTGGCTTACTTTACAGAAATAAGTTAAATTCCTTTGTTTTTTTCAAAGTCAGTCTTTCATTGAATTTATATAAAAATTATGCAAGATATTACTTTGGGGCTGAAATGTATTTCTTTTGCTTTTTGGGATGTTCAAATTTATTTTAATTTGCCATAAACAATTAGCTTTGAATGATTATTATTGGTTTTTCTTGGCTCATTAAAGTGCCTGTAATACTTGTTGTTTACAATTGAGGTTCTGACACTTAGTTATGAGAATTCCTGATGAGTTAAATTTGAAGTTTCTCACTGCTGGTATTCTGCAGATTCTATTCAACTCTACTTCATTTTCTATTTCCAAAGCTTTTGAGTAGCTCCCTTGTATAGCTTCCTTTTATTTATTTTTTTAGAGGGGGGAAGGCAGAGAAATTGGTGTTAAGTGACTTGCCCAAGGTCGCACAGCTAGTGTCACATTTGAACTCAGGTCCTCCTGACTCATGGGCTGTGCCGCCTAGCTGCTCCCCACCACACTTCTTTTATTTATTTCCTTGTATGGCTTCCTGAAGCATGGAAAAAGACTTTTTATTTTTTTCTGGAACATCTGTAATATTTAAATTATCTCTTTATACCCCATTTTAACAATCAGTTTCCTTGCCTCGCAGATATCATTTTCCTCCAATCTTCTTGTCTTTTTTGTTTTTGTTAAATTTTTTTTCTAACTGAATTTTTGTGGTTTAAATTTGTAATTTAAAAAAGAAATAGAATATATTGTTTCAGAGAGATTCTTTGTCATGTGCTTTAAATTCTCTAATCTTTCTTGTCTTTTTACTTTTTGAGAGCCCCCATTTCTACTGATTTCCATTCTTATTCCTTTTAATCATTTCACTGTTCTTCTGGAATACTCTGGAGTTTTCTTTTTTGCCATTGAGCTATCATTTTAAGGTTCTCACTATATGGTACTTCCCTTTTCATCAAGTACTTCTGAGTCCATTTTTTACTCCATTTGTTGTATTGGAGCCGTTTTAAAAAATTGCTTATTTTTCTTTTCTCAGTCTGTCCACTAGTTTTTCTCCAAGTTTTTCTTGCAGCAAATTTTTTCCTATACCATCTTTGTTGTTTCTTGCTATTCTATTTTTCTCATCCCTTGCTATTTTAAAAATGATGAAGGAAGCTGAGTTTAACTGCAATCTTTTACTCAGTCTTCTTGTTGAAATTCTCCTTTTTTCTCTTTAGTTCTTTTTTTTGCTCCTTTTTTATTTGATATCTTTATAGCTGTTTTGTTTTGCTGAGATGGAGATAGGATTAAACCAATCTTCTCATTAGGACTTCAGGTTGCACTAAGCTTACAATGTCACAGGTACAGATAAGCCCCTCTGTTTACATTAGAAACCAATATTGCCATTGACTTCCATGTCTCATCACTTTGAAATAGGATCAAGGTTTTGCTAGTTGGGAAAGTTTTCAGGTTTCTTTGGCCTTCTCATTGTGGATATTGCTTATACCAGTTAAAGCTCTATGGAAAATGGTGACAATTTGTTTCAATGTCATTACCTTTTTGCCAATTTTCAATGCCAATATACCTTTTAAAAAAAAAAAATATATATATATATATATATATACATGTCAAGTTAGCTACTGTAATTTAATTATAATATAATTTATAATTTCACTTGTTATGATGTTAGTTGGTATACTCCATATCATGTGATGCTTAAGTCTTTAGATTAAGCAAATACTTGTTATTGTAAGTGTGATGTTTCTATAAAGTCTGTGAACCTTTGGACTGTTTTGTTTTTTTACACTCCCAACCATATTTCCGATGTTTTTTTTTTGCTGACCTTCTCAATGTTCAACAATATTTATACATATTTTTACTTAATGTGGAAGATCATATTAAGTTCTTTGTGAGAATTATATATTTAAATATATGGAATATAAATGGCAAGCTAAAATTATCAGTTAATATTCACCTTGCATTTATTTACATGCATCTCTTCCCCAAAGCGCTTTGGGCTTTCATATTTCTTTTCTCCTCCTTACTCTACTAATTCCAATTGATGTTTCTCTGGTAATATCATTTCTGTGATACAATGGAAGTATTTTTTTAATGTGTGTGTGATATATGACCCTTTGGGTTTTAAGAAATAAATAAGTACAATTTAGATTTCTTATTTCACAGATATAATATTCTTTTCCCTTTCAGGCTTCCAATTCTCAAGGTAACTCATGGCTAACAATCCAATGATTGAGCAGAATCATTTCCCCTTGTTCATGTATAGTTTTCACTATAGTTCTACTTGAATGAGTTATTATGATATGGAGACAATTCTGGCTCCTTGAAAGCTATTTGACAAAGCCCAAGCTCTGGCTGTTCCTATTAAGTTCAGAAAACTGAGTCTCTCTGACCCCATGAGAAGTGGCATGACTGTTACTTAGGATTAACCCAGCTAATTTTGTAAAAACTAAAGCACTGGAATCGCATAACCACATGTTAGAGTTCTAAGGGACCTCCAGAGCCATCCAATCCAACTTGTGCTGGAATAAGAATATTGGCTATGTAATACCTGAAGAGTGCTTATCTAGTCTTCTTCCCAAAACCTTCAGTAGGGGGAACTCATCATGTTCCAGGGCAGCTTATTCCATTTTTTGATAGTGCTAATTGCTAGGAAGTTGAGTTTAAATCTGCTTCTCTACAAATTTTCTGTAATCTCTGTTCCTTGGTCAGATCTCTGAGACTAGTCAGAACAAGTCCAATTCCTCTTCACATCATAGTCCCTCATTTATTCAAAGGTATCTATCACTACCCCCCCCCCCCCGCCAGCTCCCTTAACATCTTCATTTCTCCAGGGAAAATATCCTTAGTCACTTCAACTCATCTTTACAGGCATGAGCTTGAGGACCTGTATCCCCCTGGTTGCCCCTCTTTGGACAATATGAGCAACTAAGAGATCATTGGTAGGGAGGAGATATACAATAACTCATGAAAATTTTCTACTTTGGGGTGGAGGCATGCCCAGCCCAGCATTGGTGGATGTAGTACACACAACAGCAAAGACAACAGAAAAGAAACCTTGAATTACTGAAGTAAATCTATTTGCAAATAATGTATCACATTAATATCTTACCGTCTGAATCACATAAGTGGAGCAAGTATGTATGGTCGGCGGCTGCCCCCATCAACTTACTAGGCGATAAATTCAAAGAATACTGTAGGCTACTAACACAAAATTTGCTGAATTTCATGATCAGGCTTTCAAAACATCACAGGATGTAACAAAATGCTTAATGCTGCTCTTTCCCCAACTGTTGTCTGATGTTCTCATTGTTCATTTGACTCTGGGGAAATTCTTATATTTGACCATAATTCTGCAAAATTCCCATTAGATGACTATGAAGGTAAAATGCTACATTTGCCCAACTTGTTGCCAAAATATGTTCATGAAGGGAAGCTGGCCTATCCCATAAAAATATTGCTGCCAGCATAAACTTTTAGAAAACATCTCCTGAAGATACACGTAAAGTAAAACAAAAACTAACAAAAGGAAAAGAGGGATTGAAACCATTAATAGATGTGGTTTATGTTCAGCTCAACCTGAAGTATGGTAAGAAGAGTCAGTGGCAGGATTCCATTCTTCATTTAAATAAGATTCAGTTTCTTTTAATGAAATGTTTTATTTAACTCTTGCTTAGAAAAGAAATGGGGAAATATAAATATTTCATAATAAAAAAATCTCCCTCCAGTTTAAGATTCCCTGACTAGTATATGCCATTGTGCCTTTAGATGAATAATGCAGGGTTGTCTGGCTCATTCTACTCTTATTTATGTTGGGTGTAAAAAAAAATCTTTGTAGCGTTGGTGCAGCAAATAAAAAAATTGTCTACAATCAGGACTCAGCAGGTGTCAAACCCTTAAATTAATTTGGTCACTTCAAATATATTTACCTTTGGTTTTAAAATGTTAATGAAGTCAAACATACATGTTTTTAAGACCTTTGTTTGCCATTGTGCTCATATGTAGACATACATATGTTCAAATACATACTCATATAATTTAAAGACATTGTTCCTTACCCACAACTTGCCAATTTGGAGTACATTTTCCTTACGACTCTGATAAACTATATATCATTAATGAAAATATAGTGGAAAGGAAACTGTTCAGGTTTGTATTTACAATCCTTGATTATCATAGGCAGTGCCAACTCATGGTCACTGATAACAATGAGACAGATGGTGTTAAGGGTAATCCAGCAGCCTAAAAAATATGCTCCCAAATCAATGACATTTTAAAGATAAACAAGAATTTTTTACACTAATAAATAATGCTATAAATCTCACTATACTGGACTGCAAACAACTCGTGCTGAATAAAATCGCATGACATGGGATTTACTTATCCTGTATGTTCATAAAAACAACTTTTCTGTGACAGCCCTCATTCTTGGCAATTTACTGCAGCTGTCTGAAGCCAATTTGTTCACATTATGGCTATGCATAAAGGTGTAACAATCATGGGGATTTATTATCTGATTATCATAAAGGTGGCAGTCAGCCTCTCCTTCCAAAATTCGGGTGAAAAGAAAGTTAAATAATTATATGGGGATTAAAATCATATCACTCTCCCTTCGAGTTTGTAACTTAGTAATAGTTGTTGTTTAAGTTTACTAGGTGGTATACATCACTTGGGTCAATTTACAGGTAGCACAATGCTTACTGAATGCTTGTTGGGTACACAAAGTACTCCTTGTTGGATACCCTGAGGATTCACCCACATTGGCTTCTGTTATTTTTATCTTAAATAAACTCTAATCAGGGTGATATGCACTCAGGTATCTGGTGAGAGCAAACGACCCTTATTCAAAAGGTTCACAGGTACAGTTTCAGACAGGCAAGTAATTCAGAAATGCCATTTACCCATTTCTGGGAACCATTTTAAAATTCCTTCATATTTTTTCCACGCACTAAAAATACTTTCTTAATCCTTGCCAGGACCTAGAACCATTGTTGCTTGGCATGTGGTAGGGCTTGATTTCTGCCCGTGATGGGGTTTAATAAATGTTTGTATATTGTTTCACTGGTTACTCTAATCTGTGTCCAAATATTTTTTTTTGTTCCATGTAGCTGCAATTTTTGAAATACTTTTAGCAGAAGAAAGTCATATTCATTTGGACTGAGTCAAGTTCTAAGCTGTATAAACATACACAGAGTTAGTTTTTACTTCCAAGCTCTCACACAATTGCTGTCTTGCTTAGTTTTTCCACATACATGTGTGTTTTTATTCTTGGATTGTTCTATATGGTTTCCTACTTGGGTCACTCTTTTGTCCCCCCCAAACATTTATCTACTCTGTTAGTAGAATTAATAATTCCTATGCCCATTGAACAAAGTTGGAAATGTAGCAGGAGGAAAAATGCTACAAAGTCTTTTTCATTAGCTCAGGTGAGTTGGACAGGTATCTGGTTCCCTCACTTTGGGCAGATGTCTACATGGCTTATGGCATCCTCATTACATCATTATGGTTTGCAGCATATTAAATGCATTCCATTTTCTGTTGTTTGGCAAACATTAAAAAATTTCACACTGATATACTGGAGATTTCTAGATAGGGGCATAGATTTATAGATGGAATGAACATTAAGAGGTTTTCTAGTCAAAATCCTTCTCTATAGTATAGAGAATTGAGGCCCAGGGACTTGTCCAAAGTAGCATAGGAAGTAAATGGCAGAGTACATCCTATGTTCTTTCTGCTAGACCTCAGTGCTTTGCCCAAGGCTTTATCCCAAGTCATTGTAAGTTGTGAGAATGGAGCTCCTGTTGTATGTTTCCCATTCCAATCTCCTTGCCATTTATTCCTGCATTCATTCAAAAACATTTATTTTAGGTTTTCCACGTACAAGTCATATAGGTGATAATGATAAAGATGAGAAAAAAAATATTCCCTGACTTCAAGGAGTTTACAGTCTTCTGGGAAGATACGTGCCCACAGATAAGTAAATACAGGACATATGCATAATAAATACAAAGTGATTTCAAGGGCAAGTGGGGGAATTAGGAGAGGCTTCTAGAAGGAGGTGAGCACTTGAGTTTGACCTTGAAGTGAACTAGGGTTTCCAAAAGATAAAGATATGGGGAGAGAGGATTCAGGGCAACCTGTGGAAAGGGATGGATTTGGGTGGTAACTATACGGGGAACAATAAGTTGGTTAGTTTGGCTGGAACGCAGCATAGATGATGTGTAACCAGCCTGGAAAGATAGGTTGTAAACTCTTTGGGAAGGGCTTTAAATGCCAAACAGAGAAGTTTATACTTTATCCTAGAGGCAATGGGGAGCCAACGAAGCTTCTTGAACAGAGAAGTGGTACATGGTCAGATCTGTGTTTTAGGAACATTGACTTGATAATACAGTGGAGGATTGATTGGAGAGGCGAGACTCTGGGATGCAGGAAAACTACTGCAGTAGTTTATGTGAGGAGGCAATTAGTACCCCAAAGAGGGTGGTTGTTATATGAGGGGAGAGATGTTGAGGAGATAGAATGGATAACTTGGAAACTGACTGGATATGGGGGGGCAGGGCATGAGAATGAGGAGTTGATTTAATGTAAAATATACACTTAGGTTTAAAAAAATCATCATTAAAGTATGCAAACAGAGGTGAAGCTCCATAGCAGCTAGACTTAAAAAGAGCTTTCCACCAGCTGACTTGAGAGATTAACATTCGGGAAGAGACCCCCTGATTATCTCTCAGAGGCACAGCAGATTCTGAGGTTAGTTGAAACATTCTACCCAAGTGCTTAATGAAAACAAATTGAAGAAAGATCTGGTATTTTAGAATTAAAGGATCATGGAAATCTCAAAGTTGGAAGGAACCAACCTCAGATACCATTTAGCCTAATCCCTCCCTGAAGCATAAATCCCCTCTACAACATCTCCAGCAAGGGATTTATGCAGTCACTATTTAAAGACCTCCGATGTCAGGTCACTCACTTCTTCCCCAAAGGAGGTCCATTCTTTTTGTTTTTATTTTAACATTTAAAAAATCTTTTATTATTTTTTTTTAATTTTTACATTCCTTAATTTTTTTTTTGAGTTCTAAATTCTTTCCCTCTGTCAAGCTCTTCCTGAAGCCATTGAGAAGGCTAGCAATATATCAATTATACAGTGAGAGAATGCAAAACACACTTCCATATTAGCCATATTGCAAAAAAGCAAAGAAAATAAAGTGATGAAAATTATACTTCAGTTCACATTTGGAGTTCATCAGTTTTCTCTCTGTAGGGAGAGGACATTTTTCATCATGAGTCCTTCAACATTGTCTTAGAGCATTGTATTGATAAGAGTAACTAAGTCTTTCACAGTTAATAATCTTTACAATGTAGCTGCTGCTGCGTACAATGATCTCCTGGCTCTGCTTACTTCATTCGACATCAGTTCATACAGGTCTTCCCAGTTTTCATCAGCAATCGCCCCCCTTGTCATTTCTGATAGCACAACAGTATTCCATCACAATCATATATCACAACTTGTTCAGCCATTCCCCAGTTAATTGGCATCTCCTCAATTTCCAATTCTTTGCCACCACAGAAAGAGCTGCTATAAATATTTTTTGGTACCTATAGGTCCTTTCCAACTTCATTTCATCTCTTTAGGATATAGACTTAGTAATGGTATTGCTGGGTCAAGGGGTTTGCCCATTTGTATAGCCAACTGCACATAGTTCCAAATTGTTCTCCAGAATGATTGGACTAGTTCACAACTCCACCAGCAGTGAGTTAGTGTACCAGTTTTTTCCACATTCCCTAGAGCATTTGTCATTTACTTTTTCTGCCGTGTTAGTCAATCTGCTAAGTGAGAGGTAGTACCTCAGGGTTGTTTTAATTTGTATTTCTCTAATTACTAGTGATTCAAAAACATTTTTTTTTCATGTGGCTATTGGTAGCTTTGATTTCTCCTTCCGAAAACTGTCATTATCCTTTGACATTTATTGACTGGAGAGTGGCTCTTATTTTTTTTTTTTTTACAAATTTGGCTCAGTTTCATATATTTGAGAAATGACACCTTTATCAAAGAAACTTGCTATAACAAGTTTTGATGATCTATGGTAACTTTTAGCAAAATTTAGTTTCCCTGATTATCTCTTTGAATTAGGTTTGTTTTTGCTTTTGTTTTGTTTGAGATCATGATTGCCTTCCCTACCTATTTTACATCAGCTGAAGCATAAGAGATTCTATTCCAGCCCTTTATTTTATTTCTGTGTGTGTCGTTCTGATTCAAGTGTATCTCTTATAAACAATATATTGTTGGATTTTTGTTTCTAACCTATTTTGCTATATGTTACTGTTTTATGGGGATTCATGTGATTCACATTCACAGTTATGATTACTATATATTTCCTTCCATCTTATTTTCTTCTGTTTATTCTTCCCCCCTTTACTATGTCCCTCCTCAAAAGTCTTTTTTGCTTCTGACCACTGAGCATCCCTTGATCTCTCCCCCTTTTCATCATCACCTTCTTTCTTTTATCTCCTTCCCCTCCTACTTCCCTGTTGGGTAAGATAGATTTCTATACCCAATTGTGTGTTCAGTTACACATATATTCTTATATATGTGTGCATATGTGTATAGTGTATGTATGTATATATATATGTATATAGATATATATGTGTGGGTGTGTATATAGATATGTAATATATGTAAATTTCCTTCTCTCTTTGAACCAATTTTGACTAAAGTGAGATTCAAGCAATGCCCACCACCCCTGATATTCCCCTCCACTGTAAAAGCTCTTCCTTGTATGCCCTTTTTACATGAGATAATTTCCCTCAATCTTCCTCTACATTTCCTTTTCTCTCAGTTAATCCCTTGTTCTTGTCCCTTCATTTTTAAAAAAAAAACATCCTAATATAATTGGCTTACACCCATGCCTTCTATCTATGTAGACTCCTTCTAACTGTTAATGATAAAGGTTCTTAGGAGTTACGTGTATCATCTTTCCACATAGGATTGTAAACAGTTTAACACTGAGTCCCTCATAATGTCATGTTTATCTTTTTTATGCTTCTCTTGAGTCTTGTGTTTAAATGTCAAATTTTCTATTCAGTTTTGGTCTTTTCATCAGGAATTCTTTAAAGTCCTCTCTTCCATTAAATATCCACCCCCCCCCCCCAAGGACTAAACTCAGTTTTTCTGAGTAGGTTATTCTTGGTTGTGATCCTAGCTCCTTTGCCTTTCAGAATACCATATTCCAAGCCTTGTACTCCTTTTAGGTGGAAGCTGCAAAGTTTTGTGTCTATATTTGAAGGGTTTGTTTGTGGCTGTTTGCAATATTTTCTCCTTGACCTGAGAGTGCTGAAATTTGTCTATAATATTCCTGGGAGTTTTTTTTTTTGGGATCACTTTCAGGAAGTGATTGGTGGATTCTTTCCATTTCTATTTTACCCTCTGCATGTAAGCTATCAGACCAGTTTTCCTTAATAATTTCTCAAAATATGATGCCCAGGCTCTTCTTAAAAAATCATGGCTTTCTGTAGTCCAATAATTCATAAATTATCTCCTCCTTGATCTGTTTGCAGGTCAGTTGTTTTTCTGATGAGATATTTCACATTTTCTTCTATTTTTTCATTCTGTTGACTTTTATTGTTTCTTGATATCTCATGGAGTCATTAGCATTCACTTGCTGAATTCCAATTTTTTAGGTATAATTTTCTTCAGTGAACTTTTGTACCTCTTTTTCCATTTGGCCAATTTTGCTTTTCAAGGTGCTCTTTTCTTCAGGCCAATTCTGTTTTTCAACATGTTATTTTCTTCAATGTTTTTGTTCCTCTTTTACCAAGATGTTAATTCTCTTCATAATTGTCTTACATCACTCTCGTTTCTTTTCCCAAATTTTCTTCTACCACTTTTATCTCTTTCTTTAACTCTTACAGCAATTTACATTGGGCTTGTGTCCAGTTAGTTTTTTTTTTTCTTTGAGGCTTTATTTGTAACTGTTTTTCACACTATTATCTCCTTCTGCATTTATGTCTTGAGCTTCCCTGCCACTATCATAGAGTTTTATGTCCAGGTTCTTTTTATTTTTATTTATTGTTAATTTTTCTAGTCTATTTCTTGACTTTGAACTTTATGTTAACATTGGGCCCTGCTCAACTGGGGGCAAGAAGGCACTGTCCCAAGCTTCAGTCTTTTTTGTGCTGCTATTTCAGAGCTAATTCTGGGGATGAGAGCGGTCTTCAGGTTTTCAGTTTTTCCAAGGTGGTATGATCCAGGGAGAAGTGTGGTCACTGCCTTCTTGGTCTGTGCTCTGGTCTTTACCCAGGAAGGGCTCCTCCGCAGCACGCAATTGTGCTCCACTTGGCACTGGAACTATGACCCAGAACTGCAGATGGGCAATAGAATTTCCAAGCAGTACCCAGTCCTGTGTCTAGTATTAGCTCAGAGTCTCTTATAATTTCTTTTTGATCAGTTGTTTGAAACTCTTACTGTTTCTAGGCTGAGAGCTGCTGAAACTGCTGCTGCAACTGTCAAAGACACCACCTTTAAGCCCTGCACTCGTGCTGCCGCTGACTGTGCCCTGCCTGGACCCCATCATGGCGTCACAGACCTCTTCTGCCAACCTCTTAAGTTGACTTGGCTGGAAAAATGTCTCACTCTGACTTTTTGTTGGCTCTGCTACTTCAGAATTCAATTTAAGGTATTATTGTAAAGTGGTTTGGAGGGGACTGTTGAGAAAATTTGGCTGGGTTGTTGCCCCTAGTCTTCCATCTCGGCTCTGCCTCCAGGTTGTTCTTTTTTCAACTAGTTCTAGAACTGAACAGTTCTTGATATTGCACTGATATCTTTTCTCTGAAGCTTCTACTATGATCTTGTAAGCTAGTAGGCAGCTGATACCAGGGAGAAGGAAATCCAGGCTGGTGTTTTGCCTCTTAAACCCTACAACTTCCCCCTCCGCACCCCCAGCCCCATTTTTAATGATAGTAATGCTATAGGCATTCCTTATATCAGACAGTTGTGAGAAAAGTGCTTTGCAAACCCAAAATATTATATCAGCATGTTGTTTATTATTCTTATTCTTATTATCATCACCCGTAAGCCCAGGTTTCAGTTCACTGCTGCCCCCTTCAGGTTTCAAGGTGCTATTCGTGCTACTAGTTTTTTGAGGATTCTCTTACACCAGACCCACTACAAACAGTAGACCCTAGGGATATCTTTCCTCTAGTTATTCCTCTTTATTAAGAACATAACCAACTCTTAAGATATTTAAAAGGGAGTGTAATAGGAAGTGCAACAGCGAGGTGCTACAGTGAATAGAATGTTGCACTTGGACACAGGAAGACCTCTATTTGAATCCTGCCTCTGACACTTAATAGCTCTGTAAACATGAAAGTCACTTAACAATCTTCTCATCTGTAAAATGGTGACAACATATTATCTCCCAGGGTTGTCGTGTGGATCAAATAAGATAGTATAGGCGAAGGACTTTACAAACATTAAAGAGACATACAAATGCTAGCCATTATTATTTTACCCTAAGGGTAATACAATTGAGGGTAGGTAGAATAATTGATGGAAAGGATAACAACAGTTCTTAGCCTTATATAAAAGTCCTAGAACATTTGCTTGCTCTTCTTGTTTTCCTCTTGCCTTTCTTTTCCTCAGCTGGCTTCTTAACATTAACTTTATTCTAGTTCCAATTTTATGTTATTCATTCATAGTTCTCTGAATCTGCTTTTCCAGTTCTCAATATGGGACCTAGCCTGGGACTTTTCTCATATATATTCCAATACAGAGATGTGCTGGGGCCATTTTGAACTGGAGCCAATTGTTAAATTTTCAGTCTGAGTATTTACACTTTGGAAAGAGACAAATGCTATAAATCAGGGTATGATATTGTTGACTGTCTAGACTTAAGAAAGGTGGAAAAACTGTTAACAATGCAGATTAAACTTATAAGTGTGTTGCATATACATTCCTCCCCCTGGTCCCCTCAGCTGTTAAACATTTACCCGTATACCCCTTCTCCCATCAGAGAGGTTTCAGGAACCATTTCCTCCCTGGCCATGGTGGAAGAAAGCTTATTCTACACCCTCACCCTTCTCCAAGAGATCTGAATGCTCTGGCCCTATTAGAAGCTGCTCAATTTCTCATGGAAGCAGATTCAATGCTTCACGAAGTCACCTTCATGAAGACCACCGTCTTATGGTTTTGGCCTTTGTACTCATGCTTCTCATAGCTGGCTTCTCCAAGAATAACTTGTTCTTTAGATCTGAGGCTTGATCACTTGAGCTGTCCTTCAAAGGAACTTAAGGATGTTAGGAAGTAGTCATGAAAAAGACTGGGAGTAATTGGCAGGGAGTGGCCTGTGAGAAGCCACAGAAATGGCATGTGGATTGCTACGCTTGAGATGCAATAAAATAAGCAGGACGATTTGGCTGGTCTTTGGTGCAAGAATAGGCATAATAAGAAATATATCTGGAGAGCTAGGTTGGAATCAGATTGTGGAAGGTTTAAATTGTTGGGTGAAGAGCTTGTATTTTATCCTAAATGGAACTGGGAGTCATTGAAGATTCCTGAATGAGGGAGTAGCACAGTCCAACCCATATGTACCTTAGGAAAATTATTCTGACAGCTATGTGGAGGAAGAATTGAGAAAGGAGAAACTAGAAGCAGGTAGACTATTTAGGAGGCTAAAACAATAGAAGATAAAAGATAATAAAGGCCTTCAGGTGGTGGCACATTTCTTAATCTCTTTGGGTCTCAGTTTCCTTGTACAATTAGAGGGCTTGAACTAGATGCTCTCTAAGGTCCCTTTCAGCTTTATATTTCATGATCCTCTGCAACCAGCTATTCAATATAAATTAAGATTTACATGTTTACATCATATGGATCTCAGCCTTTAAGTTGCTCTACTCCATTATTAAATTAATACATATTAATATATAATACATATTAAATTAATACATATTTTCTTAATTACTGTTTTTCCTATACTGAAAACATGGTGACTTTACACAATTTCATGAATTTCTAAAGAGATTCTAAAGATTCCATCCTTTGTTGTACCTTACAAAAACAGCATTTTATGGTCATAACAAAATGTTTTATGAAAAGTTGCCATAGCAACTAACTAGAGACTAACAAGTTCATTTTTAAAAAAAGTGCAAAAGACTCCTTTATCCCTATTTCCAATGCTTCCAAACAAGAAGCTCTGCTATAGGAAAGAAACCACTTGCCTCTGGATCCTTTTTACACAGACTTTCCACTTAGGATAGTTTCTGTCCATCAACTGGTCAAAACTGCCACCTACTGGTCAATACTAAGATCTCCCTTTCAGTCCTCTGCAGTGTGAAATAAATACCAAAAGCTATGAGTCCTCTGGTAAAGTCCTACATTTCTTTCATAATGATAAGCGTTGGTTATGAGAATTAAATTTAAAACAAAGACCATTTTTGATAATCTACTCCCCTCCAGAGTGAAATAAAAAGACTGACTAGCACAAACCTGCCAATAAAATCATCCCTCTTCCCAGCATCTTTGTCCCATGCAGTGATATCAATAATTCCTCCTCGCTCTTCATAGAGATGAAAGTCAAACTGTTCCCTCCACTGAGGATTCAATGTTTTTGGCATAATCTAGAAAAAAGGAACAGGAAAGTAATTATTGCTTTATAATTGAAGCTCCTCTTGCCTGTGACACAAAATTAAATTTTAGGTACTACCAGGAAATCATAAGAACTTGTCAGAGGCTTTATTAAAAAAATCCCAGGAACCATGGATAATAGGGCACATTTACCATGCTTACTGTTCCCACCAAAAAGGAGACCCTAAATGATGGTTTGTCGTGAAAAATGAACAATACTTTTCTTGAGGAAGGAATCTCACCCTCAGCACTCCTGAGTGTTGGACAGGAGACAATGCTAGATAACAATTTGAGAATCAGACTGAAATATTCCTAACTTAGGAAGGGAAAGAGGCTGAAAACCTCAGTTAGACAATATGAGAGATTCTTTATAATACTAATCAATGGGAGGAGTTATCATGGCACAAAGAGGAAAACTAGAGTTTCGTGAAATTTTTTATTTCTGTTCCCTGGCTACCCACAGTTTGGAGAATTTGGCTGAACAATACAGAAACTAGACAGTTGCTATGATGACTTTATATTAAGTTATGGCAGAAGCATACAGGGCTACTAAGTTTCTTCTATTAGCAAAATGACCATTCTCTAAGTGTCTGTTAAAGTTACAAAGAAATAGTTTTCTGCTAATTTTTGAGGCTTATTGCAATTATAAAGCAACCCCATTCTAACACAGAGACAGCTAGGAGGTGCAGTGGATAAAATGCCATGCCCTGAGTTTGGTAGACTCATCTTCCTGAGTTAAAATATAGCCTCAGACACTTACTCGCTGTGTGACCCTGGGCAAGTCACTCAACCCTGTTTGTCTCAGTTTCCTTATCTGTAAAATGAGCTGGAAAAGGAAATGGCAAACCACTCCATTATCTCTGCCAAGAAAACCTCAAATGGAGTTATGAACATGACTAAAAATGACCACGAAAATTCTAACACAATTTAAATGAAACCAAATCAACAAATATTTATTGAATGTATTCAAGGCACTAGAGTTAATAGGTATTATAGGATACAGAGAGGAATTTAGTAGAAGAAACATGCATTCTGGAGACCATACAAGGAGGTTTATTTATTGAAGTATCAAAAGTACTTTATTCTAAGGTGGTCTCTCCACAGAAGTCTATATAAGAAAGCTCAAAAAAAGTATTAAAATCAGGCTATTGTGGAATGGTAGAACATTGTCAATTAAACCATCAAGTTAGTCAGTCAATGATGCTGAAGCACTTACTATGTGCCAGGAACCCATGATAGGTGCTGTGGAAACAAAGAAAAGGCAAAAATATGGTCCTTAAAGGAGCTCACATTCTAATGAGGGAGACAACATGCAAACAACCATACACACAGAATAAATATTCAATATTAATGGAGGGTAATCTCAGAGGGATGGCATCAACAGAGAGTTGGGAGACAGGGAAAGGTCTCTTGTTGAAGAGGGGATTTGAGCTGATTTGGAGTACAGGAGGAGGTCATGATTGAGTAGAGTGAGGATCTGGGAAGTGAGATGCTTGACAGAGAACCAATGTATACATTGAACTCCCCCAGTATAAGGGCAGGAGTTGAGGTGGTGAGAAAGACAATTATTTTTCAGAATACACTTTGCATTATGTTATATTATTCTGAACTTTATTTGTGACATCAAATTTTATCTAAAAAGTTCAGAAGTCTAGGGAAAAGTTACTGAAATTCTAGAGAATATTAATATATAGTTCCTATCAATTGAACAAATATTTACTACCAGACATTTCCATTTCTATGTTCTATTAGGTTAAAATATTTTTTTATGTTTCACATTTGGAGGCATGAAATATGAAATGTAGGATGCTGTAAGGGGTATAAAAAGAAGAACAAGGTTGTTTTCAAATAGCTGGCAATCCAGAAGATTGATTCTTAAATAATTTAAAAAATCATCACTCTCTAATCATTAGTGAGGAGAAGTATGTATACAATGATTTTACATACATGCATACACACACTTGTGTCTAATGGTGGCCATCTCTAGGGCTGGGGGGAAAGGAAGAAAAAATGGAAAATAAAAGAAAAAAAAGAAATTTGCATGATAAAGAATAGCATGTTGTACATAATATATTTGCAGTTTCATATGCGATCATCTTTTTAAAAATTATACTGTTATGGAAATGCTTGTTTTATTCCATAAATTAAATAAAAATTAAATAAAAATTAAAAAAAATTAGTAAACAATGTCAAGTCAGTGAAGGCTGCTTTTAAAATGCAACTTGTACATTATAAATTCTTGACTAGCAGAAATAGCATTTTTTTAAAAGGAATTATGGCCAAAGTGGAGAGGAAAAGGAAAAAAACTCTCATTTGGGCCAGATGAGAAAAAGAGAAGAATTGACAAGATTTATTTGTGAAAAGGCACGGAGAAGATAGAATAGGGGGAAAAAGAGTCATTCAGAGAACTTTATATCCTAACTGAGGGCTGAAAGAAAAAAGAAGAAAGGGGCAGGAGAATCCATTTCATGTTTTATAATAAAGAACTGACTAATTAAGAATTAAGAAAAACATCACCCTCAAAGTGCCCATCTTTACAGTGTTATTCAATGTATTTATATTTTTAGCATGAACAAATGAACACTACGTCTCTCATGTAGGTTATACAGGGAAGAAGAGGCAGTGTGGAATAGTGGGAAGAAAGCTAGATTTAGAATCAAAAGGCCCGGACTTTAATTCTGGCTCTGATACTTATCATGCAGCCATAGGCAAATGACATTCTCTTTCTGCGCTGAAGTTCTTTATCTGAAAAAGGGAGGATTCTACTATATGGCTTGTGAGATCTCTTAGAGACTTAAATCTATGATCCTATGATTTCCAGTTTTTAGTAGCCATCCTTAGAAACTCCAGGCTAACTGTTAAAAGACCCTTGGTCGCAGCAGCCAACAGAATAACCTAGATGGATTTCTTTCCTTTAAGCAGAGAGGCGCAGCTTAGTATTAGAACAAAAGTCTTTAGGAGTAGAAAGTTTGAAAAAGGAAAACTATGGTATATATGCGTAACCAAATGAACCATGATTTAAAAGCTCATAAATTAAATTTAATCAGCCAAAGAATTAGAGAGAGAAAGAACAAAGGTGAGAAGTGCTCAGTGCTAGATTTCATATTTCAGGCCCAAAGATTAGAAGTGTAATAACGGTTTAAACCTCATAGAGCAGTGGTATCAAAGTTAAGCCATAACTTTACTCAGAAAACCACAAATCAATATTATCTATGTTGTATTGTGTTTTTATTCATTTTGTTAAACATTTCCCAATTACATTTTTATCTGGCTCAGGCCCCATTCAGTCTTCCTGGGCCTTGAGTTTGACACCTCTGTTAAGGGGCACAGAAATGGGAAGTTATCTGGCAAAGTAAAAGATAAAAAACAATCAGTGTTACTGGCATATAGTTGTGTGATTCTTACTTCCTCAAACATCACTGAACACTGGCTGGGAGAAAAATACATAGAATTGTGTGTATAAAGAAGTTATTCAAACGTCCCCTAAGTACATTACATTAAGACAAGTCCATTGTCATCAAATTCAACCCAGATTAACAAAAATAAGAGTGTGGGTAAATATGAATTTTTAATATAAAAATAAGACATGACTCTCTCTTCTATAAACTCCAGTAGTACTTTTTATCTGTATCACTGCTGGGGACACTAAAAAGGACATTAGAATTGTAGTCTGAAGATCTGGATTTGAATCTCAGTTTCACTACTTCCTAGCAAAATTATATGAACAAGCCTCTTGACATCTGACCCCAGCTTCCTTATCTTGGATATGAGCATAGCAATGATGTACGTGAGAAAAGTGCATTGTAAAGTACAAGATAAAACGCGAGCTAATATTGCCTTGTATTATTGACTTTTAATGTATTTATGCCTCATTTTCCCCAACTAGACTTCTGGGGAGGCAGGAACTGTGTCTTATAGAGTAGTGTTCCAGATCAACCATAGTGACCAACACATAGTAGCAAGCGCTCAATAAACATCCATTTGATAGATAAAATTGGTATAATGTCTTCAACTTCTAATTATGGTTCATTTAACCACTGAAGAATCATTGCTATGAAATTCCCAAGCATGGCTAAAACTAATGAACGCTTTGTAGCGGCATTTGCAAAAACAATTGATATGTATAATGGCACTACAATGAACGAATTTCAGTCATGGTGGTAGGTGGTCAGTAGCCTGAAATGGATGTGATGAATTGCCCCAAATCAGTAGTGAGCACCAGCATCAAGAAGCAGAGCATTAAACAGGCTCATACACAGATTCAGAGTTTTGCTTTTTTTTAGGGGTGGGGTGGGGTGGATGGAGGATAGGGTTGTGATTATATCAGCGTAAGGAACTCCCAGGATGGAAACTCCTCGCCCCCCCCCCCCCCCGCCCACTGATGTCGGTCAACAACTTGACTAACATATAGTCTTAGAGAATAATTTGAGATGGTAAGAATTTAAGTGACTTGCCCAGTAGTGTACAGCCTGTATATGTCAGAGGCTTGTCTTGCCAAATGTCTTATCAGAGGCAAGACTACAAGGAAAATTTCTATTCACTCCATAAGATACCTCTCAATTTAGATACAACACACATCATATTGTGCCCCTGAAACTTTGCAATTACATAAAGTAAAAGTCTTGGAAAACACAGCATATGTTAGTTCTCACTTCTGATGGAAACCCTATGAAGGGGTTCTGCTGTATTTATCAGAGACTAGTTTCTTCAGTTTTAAAAGTATAGTCATTAATAGAATCAAACCTTACAAACATTGAATAAAAACACGATAAAGGCAAAGTACCTTGCTCTTGTACTTCTGATGACCAAGCCGGAATTTCACATAGGGATCACTAAATCCATTTGAATCCATGGCCTTGAGGTCTCTCCCTTCTATCAAAGTGATGCTTACGATTCCTCTCCATAGGTGGGATTTTCTGTGCAAGTCTGAGAGACGTAAACTTTGGGTCTGAAACTTTGGGTAAAGGAAAAGAGAGTTACTTCAAAATATAACCAATAATTTATTTGATACTTAAGTTTTTTTTTTATTCTGCTACTCAAAAAGAGAGAATCAAATTTTTCAACTTGTTTGAAGCTTTTAAAATATGTATCACCCATGTTAAATATAACCCTATGGCAGTTTTCAGGATCTTTGTAAAGAGTTTAATGAATGAAAAGTCATCAAAATGCATATTTAACCTATAACACAGTCAAGGGTCTGAACTGTTCAAATCCCAATGACTTGTAGGAACTTCAGGAAGATCTGCAAATGCTGACCATCAATAATCACCTGCTGCAAATAATTTATGAAAGTAATTTATGATACTTAATGGTACAGGCAAATCATGGCAATTTGTAGCTTACCGACTTTTGCTTTAGATGATCTATTTTCTTTCAAGTTCTGACTTTATTATTACAATTCATTATTCTCTCTAGGATTACTGAATAAGATTCTGGAAGCAAAATACCACTACTGCCTCTGTCTTGGCACATAGAGAGATCCACTGAGATTCTATCCATTGAAGAGGATGATCAAAAGGCTTGGAGTTGTAGTTTACTGTTGACCTTGATAGAATGACTAAAATCGACCAAACAATTGGCACCTAAACCTGAAGCCTGCTTTCCCACGGGGAGAGAAATTATACTTAAAAAACTATAAATGCATGCTTTATGAGACAAATATATGCTCCTGATTTTATTTTTCCTTTAGATATTTGAATATTTTTTTCTCTATTGAATTTTGTCAGTCACGTTCACTTCTAAATTATGATAATATTGAACTTGAATGAAATCAGAACAGCATATAAGGTAGTAATGCTATCTATGTCAGTATTAAAGGTAGCCTAATAGGAGATTTACTTGGTATACAAAATGAACTAAGCGTTCAGTCTATAATCTTGACACTTCTTACTTTGGTTTCAGGCAGAATCATTTTTGACGAGATTTTATCAGTGTAGGGAGCTCTCAATTAAGAATTTCCCCTAACAATGCCAGTTTGTACCTTCTCTGCAATTTATTGTCTTATTGGAGTTGTCTGTACATGTTACCAAAAGTGATTGTTTCTTTTTATAATCCCATTCACGGTTCTCATTGTTTGCATTCATTTCAAAAGGAATTCCAAGATTCATTTCAAATTCTAAGTGTTCCAGAATTGTTGTTTAACCTGCATTTTACCTAATTTCTTTCGTCTTAATTGTATAATCATGGTCTGCTTCATGTAACTCCATCATCTTGTGACTCAATTTATTACACCTCACCATAATGTCTTATTTAGCTAATATCTTTGGGAAATGGAAGTTTCCCACACAATTGAAGCTTGCCCTTTTGAGGGTCAAAATTTAAATCATCTAAACATCTATCTACCATCTATCCAATCTATCTATCTATCTATCTATCTATCTATCTATCTATCTATCTATCATCTTTTCTTTATATGCCCAATGCTTACCACAGTACTCAGCACATGATAAATATTTAATAGACAGTCTAACTTTCTATCCATTTCTGATGGAAATATGCCTTTATAAAATGTAGGTTAGACTTCTTGGTTTCTTACTAGAATACTAGATTTTTTTTCCTGGGGTATCAGTATGAGTAAATGACTTGAGAAAGTCATTTCATTTGTTGGGATCTCTGGTTTTTCATCTGGGAACTGAACAGACTTGATTAGATGAGCTTTAGGGTTCCTTCCAATGCTGAAATTCTTTGATTTTAGGATCCATTAGGCCACTATGTGGTAATAGAATTCTATATCTGCTTTTTAGTTTTTCTTTTCACCTCCTGCAATGTCAGATTATTTCTGTCACTGCTGTTGTCATAGTGCTTCTAATATCACTCCATTCTGCTTTTCCTTTCTGGTTTATTGTTTTTAATTTATTGTGGATTGGAAACCTATGGAGTTAAGCTTAAGAATTTTACATTACATAAAAGTCAGCAGGGTTCTAAGTGAGGGCCCAAGGAGCAAAATTCATCAGTTTAGCACAGGGGCTCTGGAATAGTTTTGGAAGATGTTCATGTACTCATGCTAAGGTTATTCCTGCTTCTCTTCTGGCAACATTAATCCATAGTATAAGTATTACTGTACCTTGAAATGACTCCGACTACTAGATCCTCCCATAATACTAATGTATGACATCTTTTTTTATTACCTGTATCTGTTTATATCTACAAATTTTAACCATTTTGTTAGGGATATCTAATTGTTATTTCTTTGGAATTTAGAGTAGCTATAAAGACACCATTGGGGTCCCTAAAAATTAATGAAATACAAAATGATAATTGTTGCCAATCAAGGGTACATTTTCCCCCCAAAATTTTATGGAGGTAATAAATAAATATTTAAGTTTTTGAAAGACTATTTTTCTGATTTCTCACAGGAGACAAAGAACTTGACCTACAGACCAAAAAGGCACATGGAATATTAAATGCTCATGGGGAAATAAAATGAACTTAATGGAGGTTTTAGTGCTGCCATTAGTTGTTATGAAATGCTTTTCTACAACCTGGCAGGGACTTTTCCAAAATGAGCTGGATAATGGAATAGATAAAGTGAACACTGGTGATGCAGACGGGGGAAGTGTGGGATCCAGTGTGGGGGAAATATTTTCCCAATGCAAAAAGTTCAGTAATGGCAGACTGACAAGTGTGGCCCCTGGCTAAAAGATTTTTTAAATGATAAAATAATAATATGGAGAAATGTTACCCTATTAAAAATAACCTTTTTCCTCTTCTCTCTTTTTTTTAAAAAGGATTATGCCTTTCAACAGAAGCATTCATCAGTGTAGCAGCTTTACTTTTGTTACAAAGTGTTAGCAGTCAAGACGACACATAGTCTAAGTGCTAGGAAGAACTAATGAGCCTGAAGCAAAACTATTACATAAAGGTAATGATGAATGGAATGGAGATTGCAAACAGCAAAGGAATATATGACAACAGACAAGGTGAAAACTCTGAATAGCCAACCGCATGCATTCAAATACTTGAACCTCTTTGGAAATTAGCCTGCAGTACAACTTATTGGGTATATATTTTACTTTCTCAGAGATTCTCTTCTCTTCTCCATTTAACTAAGGTTACCTAATGAAACATCATCACATTAATCACTCGTATTGCTTACATTTCTTTTTTGTTTGATTAGTTTTGGAGGCAATGGGGATTAAGCGACTTCCCCAGGGTCACACAGCTAATAAGTGTCTCAGGCCAGATTTGAAATCAGGTCCTCCTAAATCCAGGGCTGGTGCTCTATCCACTGCACCACCTAGCTGCCCCCTGATTACATTTCTAAAGACAGTATTACCCATTTTTAAGTATAGCTATTGGGATAGTAGTTTGGCTTGTACATTTTGAACATCTGAAGAGAGAAACAGGATTCATATGGCAAATGGAGAAATAAACCTTTTTAAAAAAATTCTAATGGTAATTCTATTTAAAAAAATCAAATACCTCAATCAAAATAAAAATAAAAATAACACATTTTTACTCCTGGGTAAAATATGCTGATTTAAATATTATTAATAAAATTATTTACTGAGTATTTACAGTATCCCTACTAGAATATTAAGCAAACATAAGACATTATTCAATAAACACAGATCACAAATACCACTCCTTCTCCTCTCCTCTCCTTTCCTTTATTTTCCTTCCTGTTCTTCCACCCATCCCTCTCTCTCTGCTTTTTAAAAACAAAAACAAGCAAAAAATTCCCAAAGCAAAGAAGAAAACAAAACAAAACAAAAAACTAACCACCACCAAAAAAGCCATTTATTCTTGCATTGATTTACTGATTCATGATGCCAGGTAACAATATAGTTCAACCGACAGGATTTCAGAGCACGTGAGTAAATTAGTTCAACTTAAATGACTGTTAAATTATTGCCTTTCATCATGCTACAAAAACAAGATGGACAAGGAGACGAATTTTTAGCAAGGTCATTCTACTGTCAGTTTGCTTCTCATGTGAGCTTAGAAAGGGGAAATGGAATGGTACAACTTACTTTTGTATTTTGGCAACAAGGATTCTGGAGATCTGCTCTGGAGAAGCCCAAGGCTGGAAAAGCAGGGGTTCTGTAGGTCTGGATTGAAATGAATGGTCAGAACTATATGAGGATGTGAACAGTGTGCCTATCCATCCCTAATCTTCATAAGTGTTTGAATCATGTTCACAAAACAATTTTTGAAAACACTGTAGCACTACTATCTAAGGTACCAGAAAATTTCTTATAGAACAGAAAAGATAAGCATATACCTTATCCAAAATATATACATGATGGTTATTGTTTTCCTCTGGTGGAATGATTCAATGGAACTGGAATACTAACCTTCCATTGTAATAATGAGACTTGGTCAGACTGAAGTCCTACAAAGCTGGCTAGGTTTCAAGTACAGTACCATTAACGTACAGTATGTCCACTTGTTGCCAACTGGACTGTTGCCAATTGACTGGTGTCAATGGACCAATCTGGGTGAGCCTGGAAAAGCTTATCACTACGATTATGAAGTCTGTGATTAGAGTAGTTCCTAAAAACCATTAACTAACTTGAAGGGGGGGGGGGCTAATCTGCATGAGTAGAGGGTTCCCCATTCCCTACTAGGTAGTTCCTATATTCCCTGAGTAAATAATAGATCCCTGAAATATTAAAATAAGAATAATTGATAGTCAAGGACTTGAGAGGTTTGTAGATAAAAGACGCAGTGACCAAAGGAATAAAATTCAAGTTTCATTGCAAAACAAAATAAAATGGCAAGGAGAGATTTGGGGGTGGGATGGGTAGAGAACAATTTCTTTAGTCTCAAACATTATTTTTTTAAGTCTATTTTGTTTCTTATGTAAAATTACATGAATGAAAACCTACACAAAATGGTGAAGGCTCCAACATGATGGTTCTAGTTGTTTGCTACTAGGTTATACCACAAGGAGACATTATACAATCACATAAACAGTACATTCCAAATAGAAACAGGCTGAGAGTAAATATATTTGACTTAAAGAGACATAAGCAAAGTAACGACAAAAAATAGCACCCCTAACCCCAAATGAAACCAGCAAAATATCTGGCCTAATAGTAACATATCAGACACTTATAGTGGACCCAAGCAAGAAAGACAGTGAAGAGCAAAGGATATTGCAGAGGGAGTAATTGAATTGCCTGGTGTGATCAAATATGGCGGTTAGAAGATGATATTAGCAGACATTCAGAACCAGGATACATAAATCTCCGAAAAAGAAAGATGCAGGTGGAGTCATCAGATTTAGTGCTATGGATAGGAAGAAATAAAGTGAACCAAAATTACCATCTAGACTATTTTAGAAAATAGACGAAGTTATAATATCCTCAACAAAATCATTGTTCTAGGAAGCCATCTGTGTAGGTCTAGGTATCATTTTGTTGTTGTCATTCAGTCATTTTAGTCATAGCCGATTCTTTGTGACTCCATTTGGGGTTTTCTTGGCAAAAATACTGGAGTCGTTTGCTGTTTCCTTCTCCAGCGCATTTTACAGATGAGGAAAGTGAGACAAACAAGATTAAATGACTTGCCCAAGGTCATGAGAGGAATTAGATGGTAGAGATTTGGAAAAATATGCTTTGTAATGCCTTTGCATGTGTTTTTTATTTACTCATTTGTATGCATGCTGTTTCCCCTTTCAAGAGGGTAAGGTAAGGCAAAGGACTCTGTTTTATTTGTTCACTTGTAGTATCACTGGGCCCTAGTACCGTATCTGGAACATAGTAAATGCTTGGGGCAGCTGGATGGCACAGTGGATAGAGCACCAGGACTGGAGTCAGGAAGACCTGATTTTAAATCTGACCTCAGACACTTACTGTTGTGCAACCCTGGGCAGGTGACTTAAGCCTGTTTGTCTCAGTTTCCTCATCTGTAAAATGTTCTGGAGAAGGAAACGGCAAACCACTCCAGCATCCTTGCCAGGAAAACCCCAAATGGGGTCACAAAGAGTCGAACTGAAGAAGAACAACAAAATGCTTGGTCGTTGGCTCATTGGTTGATCAGTCTGGACAAAAGATACATTACGCAGGTAAGAAGTGAACTGACAATTGGTTTCTTAGTACAGACTTCCAGAGCTTGATACATTCTTATGCATTTTCAGGGTAGAGAAATCTTAGAATCTGGGCTGCTAACAACTTAATAAAATGTCAATATATTTACAAATCTGTGATTTAGTTGGTGTAGGCACTTTCTCTATCAATTAAGACCATAATCTTTACAGTGGTATTAGTACATCAAGTCTTAGAGAGTTGTCTGAGGCTCAGAGAGGTTCTGGGGCATGCCCATGAGGTGGCCAGGTGGTGCCATAATACACAGAGCATTGGCCTGGAAGCAAGAAGACCTGAGTTCAAATACAACCGCAGATGCTAACTGACCTTTTGGGAAATCACTTCCAGGATGAGGATAATACTAGTCTCCTCACTGTAAAATGAGGATGATAATAGCACCTCCCTCAGGGTTACTGTGAGGATCAAATGGGATTGAATGAAATAATATTTGTTAAATGCTTAGCACAGTACCTAGCACACACACAGTAGGCACTTCCCTTCCGCATGGTCCCATGGTCCCATGATTAGTGAGAGTTAGGCATGGGATTTGAGCCCAGTTCATCCTGACTCTAGGTCCACCATTCTATCAACCTCCCCAATGCTGCCTCTTAATCTACATTATTATTGTTATCATTAATAAAATATCTTACCAAATAGGTCAATTATTTCCTGAGTCTGAATGCAGGTCAGGAAAATAAACCAACCTACTTAGCTTTATTATATGGTGAGAGGAAAAGTCAGTGATATTCTTCCTACAACATCTTTGTTTCTTAATAATCCTTTGCTTTTGTTACCTTTGATTCATTCTTATGTCTGTCTAACCCTTCTATATAATCACCTAGACATTATAAAACTGGTGGGAAAGATATTGCTTGTGTGTTTACAATGAGGCAGTATGACTGTTAGAGTCCATTTTCCCTCTATTTTCAGCACAGGGCTACATGTGCCTTTATTTAATCAAATGACCCATGAGACACTTTACAAAGAAGAGATAATGACAGCTTTAGTGTGACTGTTTTGTACTATGAACACCCATACTTATCAAAGCATGGTGCAATTATCAGCTCAGTCCCAGTCACAGAAGCTTTCTATCTTTCTCTTCCCCTACTAAGCTCATTCCAGTGAATTGCACACAGATGATGTGCTCCAACAAGTGGATTTGCAGTTCATCCATCTTTCAATGCAGGGCAGCCTTTTACAATAAACCTTTTAGTACTTTGTCCAATTTAGTTTTAGAACCATGGTCTTATTAAAAATCTTTGATCTTTTATTTTCTTTAGAAGACTATCATCAAATAAAGTGATCTTCAATGGAGATATTTCCCTTATTTGTATCCTGAAATTTTCTTTGATAATATTCACTTCTATTTAATTCGACAAAAAATATTAAATGTTTGCTGTATCAGAATACTGCCAGGTGATTGCAGAGGAAACAAACTTTAGATGAGAGACAGGTCTGGTCTTCTGGGAGCTTAAAGTCTAGTGGAAGACATGGCACATGCAGATGTAAATAAACATGAAAATAATGTGTAATGTAAGTATACTAGCAAGGTACAAAATATTTTATCCAAGGTGTGAAAGGGGACCATAGTATGTGTACATTTTACTGTCAACTACTTCTATAATGTACTGAGATGTTTGGTAAAGGTCACAAATCAATTTTTTAAAATAAGCCTCAGTTTTAATAACTGTCAAAAGGAAACACTATCTTCTGATCGTCTACTTACTTTCCCACTAATACATTTGATACTTTTGTAAATCAAACATTGAATTGCTTAATTTCCTGTAATGGTCTTTTTTCTTGGTCAATGTGTCCTGTTTTACTATTCCTTACAATGCTGAATATAAACTGTTTTTTTTTAAAGCAGTCTTTAGTTAGCACTATATCTTAAAGGCAATTGAGACAGATAGTTTAGGATGACGAGTGACTGACAAAAATTATAATTAAAAATTATCTGGAAAATCACAATCTCTTGGTGAGGCTCAGATTAATCTAAGACTTTGAGTCTCATTTTTTATTTTAACTCACCTTCCCCCAACTCACAAGCCTTGTAGATCCATCATAAATCTACATCAGTTCTTTGTTTTTTAGGTTCTATTTTAAACACATAACACTATAAAACTACTTTTCAAACATGTGCTGGTTTTAAGATGTTAGGGTTTATGTAGATCATTTTTATTTTTAGTCCTTAAAAAGTTAACTCCTTGACAGACTAATTGAAAAACATTTTACCAGTATTTAGTATTTTCTTAAATCAATTGATGGACATTCTAAACTTGACTCTTTCCTTAGATAAATATATTTCAGCTTTTATTTTAGGTACTTTTGTTCTAGGTATTTTATTCTCTTCATCTGAGAAAGCACATTCTTCATTCAAGATTGCCTACAACATTTAAGACGTTTGGCCTTTTGAATTCTTCCATATTTTTTTTTTCTATATGTTTGTAGGAAAACAAAAAGAGAAGACCAAGGTATCACTTGGTCAAAGAGGAGTGGTATTAATGATCACACTGACTCCTGATCATGTATATACATGCTCCATACCTACCATTTTTAAAGAAGAATCTTAAACTACTGATTTTCTGAATTACAAAATCAAAATGTTGAATGTGAGAACTTCAGTGTGTCTTCTGACACATTCATACATCAATGACTTAGGGAGATATTAGAAAAATGCCACACAATGTGGGAGGCATTTAACAGGGAAACCACAAAGACACATCTCTATATAGGTGTAGTTTCAACATTTCATAACTGACCCTAAAATGTCTTGCATGGATTGCTACCCTACCTACTCACTGAAATACTTAAAAAAATATTTAGAGCAAAGTATGATGTAGATTGCAGTTCTCAGGAAACTAGGTTGCACATGACCTGAGCAGGGCTTGGAGCCTGGAAATCTTGAGTTCAAATGCTATTTCAGACACTTATTAGCTATGTGATTGGGCAAATAATTTAACCTAGCTTAGGCTCATTTTTCTCCTTTATAAATGGAGGAAGTTGATCTTGGCCTTTAAAGTCCCTGCCGAATCTGAATCTATAATCCCTGCTCTACCATTACATTAAATAGCTATATGATCTTGGGTATCCTCTGTATTTGGTTCTTTATCTGTAAAATAAAGTTAGACTAAGTGATCTCTACAGTTCCTTCAAAGCCTAACACTTTATGATCTCTGAGGAACACCCAAAACAGGTGCTCAGAAAGAGACATTCTATTAAACCTCAATGATCAATATAAGTTATTCCTTTTAATTACATGTTTGGTACAAGAAATATTAGGCAGTTAAGAGAGTTAAGAAATGTCCACGGACAACATTGGGTGATTAGAATCAATTAGGAATACTGAAAGTTGGAAGAGGGGGTGGTGAAAAAGTAGCATTTGATAGGTAATAACTGAGAAAAAACCCACCATGTAGAGTAACTTGTGCAAGTGGAATAATATCTGTCTTTAGTATGTCTTTAGTAAAATGAAACAGAATTTTCTGTCATTTTGGGTTCTGCACATATATTATGTGTTTGTGTGTATACATACATATAAATATATATAAGATGTATATGTATCTATCGTGTGTGTGTGAATGTGTGTGTGTGTGTGTGTGTGTGTGAGAGAGAGAGAGAGAGAGAGAGAGGGAGGTCGGGGAATGGAAAGAGAAAATATTCTGTTCTGATGGCTTAGATAATGTGGCTAAGAGTATTATTCATTTTGAATAACTCACAAAATAATGTAGAAATGACAATTTTACAAAAGCCCTTCGATAATGTTAAGGATGTTGAATAATTCAAAAGATTGGGGCCCACATCTAAAATTATTCTCAGATGAAATTATCTGGGCAATTTAAGAAAATGAATAAACAAACAGGTCATTTCATTTACTTCAAGAAGGTCTGTGGAATAACTAAATACCAGAGGTCACTTATCAAGAAACCTTCAATGAAATGATGAAAAAAAATGATAAGGTCCTAATCCTCAAGTTATCTATGGTCACTGAAAGTCTAAACAAGAGTTCAGCTAGGAAGGGGAACAACTACCATAGTCTCATTTACTTCTGGGGAGGAGGTACCTTCACTTCAACACCAGCCAGCTCACAGTTCTGCCAGATCATTAACATTCTTTAGCATAAAAACTAGGTTGGGCCTAATCTCTTTAGAATTTCAGGATAAGTGATTTAAGGGATCTGAATGCTCTTTGAGGACCAAAAAAGAACAGAAAATATCAGTGTTTTCACCATGATTTCTAACACTATGAAATGGTGTCCCACATGTAAATTTCAAAGAAAGAAGAAAGCTCACAGAGGGAGGAAATTAGTAATCAGCACAGAGCAAAATGTAGAATTATAGTGCAGAAAGTTGGATGATGGGGCTCAGGAAAAAGTAAGTAGTGTTGAACTGAAATCTCTTATTTTGAAAAAATTCATGTGCAGAGGTCTCATTTTTTTCTTTCCTTAAATACAAAGCAGGGGTATAGTTTTTTTTTTAACTTAATGAGACGTTTTTTTAAAATAAAGAAATATGGACTGTGCAAAATATTTCAAATAATGCATAAATAGCCTAAAATTTCTGTGGAATAAGTAAAGACATTTTCAAACAAGGCTGAGCTCTAAAACTTTAAGTAAAATATCCACAGCATGGTAGTGGCAAGGCACCCAAAACCTATTTTTTGAGCAGGACAAAGATGGAAACTTAATGACCTTTCTATATCAGATCATGTTATTACTATCCAAAGATCTCATATAAAACTGGATCTAATGGAATAGGTCACCAGAAGGAACCATAATCCTCCATCAGTTCCAAATTTGTGACAAAATTCCTTCTTCAAAGAATTCAGTTCAAAGCGATGAATTTTAGAAGTAATATAGTATTTTAGTCTTTAGGAATGAGGAAATGAAAGGAAAATTAAATTTAGGTGCCATAAATGACGTAGTATTCAAAATGAGGGCCAATCAAGAATGTGAAAACAGCATCTTTGCCAGTTTGTGTTGAAACAGTCAAATTTTCTAGCCCAAAACAAAAATCAAGAGTAGCAATATAACATATTGAAACATTACCCTCCACCAGAAAGACTTCACTGAGAAATACGATCCAAGCACTTCATTTTCTGAGAGTTCCTAGAAACAAACAAATATTTAGCTAAATTCTGAGTTTGTTTCGGAAATATTTTACCAAAAAAATAAAAACGAAAACAAAAAACCTATGCTTTCTGTAAGTGTTCTGAATGTTTTTCACATCTCTCCTGGAATAGGTTAAGTTTTTCCCATCAGTGACATTAAGGTTCAGAGAAGAGCTTTTTTTCTTTTTTTTAAACTTGCTTGGACATTAACACTTACCATTTCATTCTTGGGGACTCTTTAATAAATCTTTTAATCTCTAACACTTTCACTATAAGTAGAAGAATTATTAATAACATTCAAAACTATTTTTCTGGTAAAACAAAATTCCTCCTTCTCCTTAAAAAAAGATTTAAATAGGCCTCCTGAGCACAATGACAATATGGAAAGAGTCTTATCCTTCTGCAACATTTCCATGGACTTTTACTGAAGAATCTCTAAACCGATAAAACGTTTTTTTCTTTTTTTCTCTGAGTAGACGTGTTCAGAAGCTCATGTGGTTTCATCAAGAACATCAGTTGATATTGTAAAAGTAAAATAGGGCTTGCCTTCTTATCAAAATTTAGACCTATCCTATTACAATGTTAAAACTGATGCCCAGAAGAGACCATCTGTGGTCAAATGAACACAGTCATATTAAGTTTGACATTGGGGACAATTTATTAAAAGAAATAAACTCTGAGCAAAGTCTCTACTGGTCTAGTTCAGATGTCAGAAAAATGCAGTAATTTATAGAATTTAAATATTACTCTCTTTAAATCATCTCTAATATTGTCTCACATAAGGGCTTTCTCTCAGTGCTAAAGGAAACATTTAACTGATTACAAACTTTATGGTGAAGAACTAAAACATAGGATGGTGAAAATGAGTCATGGGTTGGTGCAATGGTCTGTGACTATGGTTATTATTTTCAAGATGACAGTTAAAAATCTGAATGACCCATCAAAAATCAGTTTAGAAAATGCCCCAAAAAAGAGGTGTGTGTGTGTGTGTGTGTGTGTGTGTGTGTGTGTGTAAAATTGATCCAGTAGATTTTTTATTTCACTTACTGGCATAGCGTTCAGTAAAGTGGAATGCCTACTGCCATACCTCCCCAGAGAAGAAGACTCCATATTCAGAAGATATCCCTTAGAACGCACTCTCCTTGAGAAGAGGCCTTTTTTTGCTTTCTTTATATCTGTATCCCCAGAGCCTAGCAAAACATAGGGCTAATAAGAAACACTTAAACATGTTATTGCTTGATGTATAGTTAGTTATACATTATCTCTTGTACTTGAGTTCTACTCCAGTATTTCTTCATAATACTGAAATGACTTTGAGTTCTTAAAATCTATGCCAGTGATGTCTAACTCAAGTAGAAATGGATCCCTGCAGGCCACTCACTCAAGAGTTTTGCAGGTTGTTGAGTTTGATACCTCTGCTGTATGCAAGTAATAAGTTTTAGCAAGTCTTACCAAATGGACAGGTCTTCAAGGAGGGACAGGCCCAGTGATATCTGCCATCTCAAGACTAGTCCACATTTGAAGAGAGTTATCACCAGAAGATGAACAACTTACTGATTGGTAATTTTGGCCAGAGAATCTACACGATGTTCTACCAAGCCATGGATAGATTCCATTTGTGCAAGTGGAGAGAGTGTTAGCAGAAATGAAATGTGGGATCATTTGAAATTCTGAACAAGTATGATGTGACTCATTTCTTTGATAATACTCAGCAGTCTTCTGTTAGAGAGGTAAAGTGGAGCTTCTTCAAAAACCTCTTTAAAGAAATACTTTTGAATTTGAATATTGTTGATAAAGAGCTTTATTTGGAAAACCCATATTCCTGAAGGTTGCCCCCATCTTAGAACCACAATGCACCTTTGTATTTCTCCCTCAATGGTAACATACTAAGGTATGTTTTCTTACTTAAAGAATACTACTTCTTGTGACAGACTACTGAAAGCAAATTCTAATAATTCTCATTGGGATTTTAGGATTCTTAGTTTAAAAAAACCCCAAACACCCTTTTCTTTTATTTTAGTATGCATTATTAAGATTTCTATTGTCATTTCTCTTCATTAAAATATATGAAGTGTTGATAAATATACAATATCCAAGATAAATAAGAAACCGATTCAAATATAAGAACAAGAGCTATTCCCTAATAGATAAATGGTAAAAGGCTATGAACAGGCAGTTCCAAAGAGAAATCCAAAACATTAACAGCCATATAAAAAGTGCTACAAATCATTAGTAGTTAAATTAGAGAAATACACATTAAAAACTCCAAAGTTTCACCTCACACCCATTAAATTGGCAAAAATCACACACAAAAAAGAACATCATAATTAATGGAAGAACTAAGGGGAAAAGTGCGAATTAATACACTATAGATACAGGTTAGAACTGGTCTAGTTATTTTGAAAAGGAGTTTGGAACTATATCCCAAAAGTCACTAAATTCTTCATTCCCTTATATCTAGCAATGCCACTGCTAGGGCTATACCCCAAAGACACCAAAGACAGATAAAAGGATCAACATGTATAACAGTATTTATAGCACCTCCTTTTGTAATGGCAAAGATTTGGAAACTAAAAAAGGGTTACCCATTAATCAGGTATGATTGAATAAACTAAGGTAAATGAATGTAAAAAAAACAATTTTGAAAGACTTAAGAACTCTGATTAATAGAATGATCAACCACGATTCCAAAGGAGTGGTGGTGAAATACACAACCCAGCTCTTGACAGAGAGATGATGAATTGAAGGTGAAAAATGAGTCATATATTCTTAGATGAGATCAATGGGAGATCTGTTTGGCTTGACAATGCATATATGATACAATGGGGTTCATTTTTCTTTTGTTTAGGGGTAGGATTTAAGGAAAGAGAATAAAGATTGAGAAAGAAATGATAAATAGAATCATGTGGAGAATGATTTTACATTATATATATATACATATATGTATATATATATATATGTATATATATATATATATATATATTTGTATCTAATGGTAGCCATCTTTAGGGCAGGGGGAAGGGAAAACAGGAAAATAAAGAAATTTGCATGATAATTTTATTATATGTTTAAAAGGAATAACAAATTGTACATAATAGATATGCTGTTTTATTATATTTTATTATACTATGTTGTGAAAATGCTTGTTTTATTCCATAAATTAAAAATAAAATAAAGAAAAATTTAAAAAGAAAAATGAACAGAAGGAGAAGATAAGAGAATCATTGAAGAATTACAAAAATACATAGAAGAGAACAAAAACATACATTGAGGAAAACAGACATGTAGGACAGCTTTGAAAATAATATGGTGATTTTATTGTACAGGGTACCCTCCCAAGTCTTAGTGCAGTTTCAAGCTACTGAAGCTTAAAGACTTAAAAAGAGAAGCAAACTCTTTATAATATAGATTTACAGTAACTTCATATGCAATCTTTTTCTGTTCTACTTTGCATATGGGCTCATGTTACTGGGTGTTGGTTCAGTTCACAATAACAATTTTTTAAATATACTATGGGCAAACTATGCTTTGAAAGTTTAAATCTTCATTTAAAAATCCAAATGAAGCTCCATGATATAAATGGTAAATTTCCAAGAATCAATGTTTCTTTTGATAATAAATTTGTTAAGACAGGATGAAGAGGATCTTGGGTTTATAATTTCCATTTAAAGCAGTGATTCAAGATAGTAATTAAGTCAGCTTTTTTTTAAGGACTTAAAATCTGTCAAATTTCCATGCGGGTTAAATATAAGTAAGTGGCAACTGTTCAAGATTGAATTTCTTCTCTCTCCCTCAATTCTAATGACAAATCATCTAATTTTTCATATTAATTTAGAGGATACCTGCATAATTACATTTCCCTCTCTGCTTCTAGGAGGTAGAGAATAGAACAGACAAAATAAGAATCCTAGAGAGTTTTCTTTAATGCTTAAAATTTAATATTTGAATTTCTTCATTAGGTCTAAAGACAAAAAAATTATCCATGTTTAGACCTACTAAGTCCTTAGGCTGCATTTAATTATTTCTATCTTTATTCATCAACTACAATTTTTGTGTCACTTTGAAGCTGATATTCTCATATAAATTTTGTCTTTTCTTCAGATAAAACTACTTTCTCCACATTGCCCTGTATAGGTGTGAAATTTATAGTGGGGCTGTCAAAGGTTTCTTTTATCTAGCTTTTTCTAATAATGTCCCCCAAACACCTGGCATCATGATAATAATTTTAGCTAAAATATTGATTTCATTATAAAATATAAGAAAACAAAATCATCTACATATGAATTTCAGAATAATACCTTTTAAAATCACAATCGTGGATTTTAAAAGTTACTTTTAAAGCCCAATCAAGAAAAACAAACTTTTTTAAATGAAAGCACTAGTTTAAGCATATTTATGCTAAAACTGAAAATAATAATAGCAGAAAAACAAAGCAATCAAAACCCCCCATGAAAACAACCTGATGAATATGCTTGCCGAAGTTGGTGGGATGAGGATGCCAGTACTTTTTCTTTGTTTTTTTTTATATTAATTCTCAAAATGTAATGATACCTATTTTTAAAAATTCATTTGATTCCTTCTAGCCCCTACAACCCAAACCTCATCTCAAACCAAACAAAGTCTCTCAAAATTAAATGTAACATGCTAATTAGCAATAATTATTTTTCAAAGATCATAAAGGGTCCTGAGGATCATTACATAATTCTATTTTCCCTACTTCTCTCCAATCTTTCCGTGAATCCAATAAGTAACAAAAGCATTTCAAATAAATGAGTAAATGTATACATAAAGCACTCTGAAAATCACAAAATGCTTTTTTAAAAAGTCATCAATAATCATTAGTATAATTCCCTCAATTACATTAATTTAACAGCAGCAGAAAAAATATGAACATAGGCTATTATTTCTAAGTAGTTGTGAACTTAAAGCTGTATTCAAAAATGCATAAAATCATAACCAACATGTATGTTGTAAATAAAGTAGTTATTATATTTGTATTAGGAACAACTTGGGGTGGGACTCAGATTCTTGAAAAAAATATTTTTATAACTATTTAAATACAACTTCAACATCTTGAGCACATTAAAATATTTAGTCCAGTCCATGGGCTAAATTTCTAACACTATTCAAAGTGGCACCTGAAATTCCTATCTTGTCAATACTATTGAAATATATAAGAAACTACTCATGTCTGCTGGGGATGTCTTTTTCAGAAGCATAAATGCCCTTTATCAACATAATATCAGATACAGGAACTGGTAAAAAAAAATTACGTATATTCAGCTTGAATTAGCTGGATTTCACTTCTTCAGTCTTAGCCCTTGATGACTTCTCCCACATTAGATGAAGTTACCACCTATCTAAACAGAGATAACTGAGAATATGAATACTAAGAATCTATCCATTTCAAATTCTTTATCTGGTTTTCCAGTTTCTCAAACATGATTTCTTACCTTTTCCATACACTTAATGCAAAAATGACCCCCTCTAAAACCCTGACTTGTCCTTTTAAATGTTACTGAAAAGAGAGTCTCCATTCGCCTGAGGAGCCAGCATGCAGTTATCCTCAGCACTACTTGGTTGGCCTTTTATTTTTGTACAAATTCACCTTAAAGCATTTTATTTTTTATTTTTGATGAAGCAATGAGAAATAAGTTAGTCCATGAAAGCAAGAATTTTCTTATTCTAGAGAATTTAACCTACTCACACCATCACCTCTCCTCCCCCCAAACGCACTCATCTAAACTTCACAATCAGTCATTTTTGAATGAGAGGACAATGTAACCTATGAGATAGAATTCATGTTTGCCTCCATTACTCTGGTACATGGTACGACTTTTCTTTTTGTTTAAAGTCGGTCTAGGTTGCCTCTTGTTATGTTGGAGAGGCCTCCTCCTCAATGTTAATAAGGCCAGCATGCAGGATAATGCATGCCGACCTTGCGAAAGGCAAATCAGCCACCACACAATTAAACATCTTTAACTGGGCACAAAGACACCATGTAATCCAGCCACTGCTGAAGACGATATTTTTGTCCTTTCGCTTTGTGCAAAGTCATCTGGATCTGTTCCCACAAGAGTCCACAACATTTAAAAAATTCAGCAAGTTCAGTGAAATAAAGACAGTCATTTTTATGGAAAATCTGCCCCACCCTCAGTTATAACTTACAATAGACAAAAAATGTGTGCTGTTTTATACTATGGGAAATGTTATTTAAATCAAAATGAGAAATAATAAATGCAAATTTTCATCAGAATGTTTTATGTTGGAAGAATTAAGTACCTTCAACACTAAATATAAGTAATATTATTTTAAATACATTTGCTACATTTTTTTTTTGTAGTTTGAGAAACCATTGTCAAACTCCACACAGAAATCTAATGAGTTCAGTGGCATTTTACAAATTGTCAATTAAAACAATGAGTTCATACAATTTATATTATCTGGAGTCTTAATTGTGGCTCATCCCTATAGTTTTTCCAGTTAACTTGGATTTCAGGGTACAAATGAGGTGCCAAAATAATTTTTATTTCAAATTTTAAACTTCTTTAAAATCTGAATACATTTGACCTTTTTTCCTCCTCTGATCACATAAGACCAAAGATAAGTAATTCTGTTTCACTAGTTAAGGATGCTATGAACAACCAGGATTTCATTTTTTCTTTCGGTATTTTTAAAATCATGTATTTACTTACTCCCAGAATACAAGGTCTTGTTAGAGAGCAGTTGATAATTGTTAACTAATGACAATTTTTTTCTTCATTATGTCTGAGTGACTATGTGAGACACTTAAAAATGTGTTAATCTGTTCCTCCACCTTTCCTTAAATTAAAGCACTTAGAGGTTTTACCGATGCATTTTTAATGTGTCATCCAGTGTGTCAGGTTTAACTATGCCCTGCAGACTTAGAACTGAAAGTGCTCTTTGGTTAAAATTAACAATATCCTTGCCAAAAGCTTTATTAAAAATTGCTTCATTCAGCTAAGGACTAAAAAAGTGAAATGATGCTAAGTGATTATAATAAAATCATTATAATAGAGATGTATTACTTTAAAAAAGATATAAGCTATCAGGTAACAGAATATAGCAATTAGATATATTCACACTGGTCTATGTTATAATCTGCAAAGAATGAACTTTCTTAAAGAAAGGAGTCAAAACGAAATGTTAGCATAGTACTAGGGAGTATAAGGTGGACAAGTTAACATTACTAAAGTGCAATTTTTCATTTGATTGAATTCAGATTAGTTTGTTATCCCACTATCTCTTAAACAAAAACCCAACCTTTTGTAAAGCAAAGCCATTATCTCTGACACCTTAATATAGCCAATTATTTTATAAAATATTTTTCTACTTTCAGTTTTCTCTCCACATAATTTATTTGCACAATACCTATATTGTTCTCTTTTGGTTTTGTTAGCATTTTACATTAAATAATTCCACCTAATAATAAGAAAAAATACCATTAAGAATAAAATAACTCAAAAAACCTTGAAGTATTGTTATTTATCAATCCAAATTAATCTTGTCTCATTATCATGACTCTGGCCAGCATAATGAATCCATTTTTGTTTCTCATTTTTGTGAAAACAGTAGGTATTTTTTTTCGACTGTAACAACTAAAAGTGAGCAAGATTCCAAGTCTTCACAACAGGAAATTTGATGTTAGAATGCAAGAATGAAGATTTTTCTACTCACCTTGAATTATTATTTTAAGGAGTTAAAAGGAAATATCCTTCTCCAGAAATAGCCTAAATACAATTCATAACAACTTACTAGTCTTGAGAAGCATTAATAAAACACAACAAATATCTCGAATCAGATATTTTTGCTTTTCAGAGATGTTTAGGTTCATGCATATTTTTCTTCTTGCCTCCCATTAAGGTTGGATGGTGTTTGGTTTCAGTTAGATAACACATTTGCTTCAAATAACATATAAATCAATCTTGAACTGCAATTACTATTTCAATGTCCACAAGCTAGCTATTTATCCTTTTGATTTCAACAGTAAATACGACCTCACATTATGTGAGTGCCACAAGTAATAAGATTTCAATTGAGAGAACCTATTATTGGCAGTACGGCTGAAACAAAAATAAGGAAAGAAATCTCATCACTGAAAGTCAAGATGATGAAAGTGATGAGCAGGTAGTTAAGTAATGGGAAATGCCATGAAATGATTCATCCCATATAGAGGGGAGACAGGTATATTAAAAAAATAACAATGCCGATTTAGCTTTTCCTTGTGAGGGTATATCACTCTTGAAAGGAACTGAGTAAAGGAAATGTGATTTTATACCACAGAAAACATATAACATCATTATATGGCTATATTTAAGTCTTTTCAACGAAGTTGAAGGCTCTGCAATAAAACATTACATTCACAGGAAACAGCTCAAAGACTGGCTATATGCCAAATACTGGCAGAAAAATGGAAGAATCCTATCTTGTCTAAAACAAGATTCTAAAAAAAAGTAACTTGACCTGTGCTTTACTAGAAAGTCAACTCTGACTTTAGAACACGGCTAAAATAAACACATAGTACCAGAATTCAAAATGCTACCTGTGAAATATAGATGGGTACAGTGTGTATATATATACATATACATATATGTGCATAGATATACATGTATATCTATGCACATATATGTATATGTACACACACACACACACACACACACACACACACATATATATATAGGGAGCAATCACACCATAAATAGCAAAGGGGATAACAATAAAATAATAATTAGCATTATATAGAGCAGGGCTTCTTAAACTTTTTCCACTCACGACCCCATTTTGCGGTTTGGCAGCATTGTGTGGTCTGAAAGTATTCGCAATGTGCCTGTTTTGTGTTCAGAACCAAGGCTGCAGTAAAGTTGCATGGTGCAACATGGGCAAGTACTTCCAGGAACACCTCAGATTCATTATGTGTTTGATTTTTAATTAATTGATTGATTGATTAAAGAAACCTTTCACCATTGCCAATTTTTTTGGAAACCCATATGGGGTTGCAACCTACAGTTTAAGAAGCACTGAATAGAACTTTAAGGTTTGCAAGCACTTTACCCATTTTGACCACAACAGCCTCGGAGGTAAGTGCTATTATTATGCCCATTTTTATAGATGAGGAAACTGAGGCAGACAGAGCTTAAGCGACTTTCCCACATTCACACAGCTAAGCTAGTTTTAGTATTGATTGTGAGACATAGGAGACACTGGCACTGGACCACCTAGCACGGCATGCCCTCATCAGAGAAGGTGCTATGCTCCATTAGCAAAATAGAATCACAGGAGCACAAAGGAAAGAGACATCTCTATCCAAATGTTCACATGGACTATTTGTGCCCGACCTGTGGCAGAACCTGCCATACTCATATTAGATTGACCAGTCACAGTCAAACACACTGTACTTGACTCAATATAGTGATATCACTGATCTTCCTCGAGTATGAAGAATGAACAAGTGTCTGGGTCCAGATTTGAACACAAGCCTTCCTGACTCCTTAAAAATATCAACAAATGAGGACAAATCATATTAGTAACTGAAAAGATGGATTTCTTCACATCGATGACTGCAAATGAAACATCTTTACTCTACTTGTCAAGTATTCCTATATAGAATGTAAGGGAAACCACCCACATTTGCTGCCTCGTTTTACCATATTCCTTCCCATGTAAACAGATTGTCACCAAAGAGAATGGTTAAACAAGAAATCTCAATTGTGGGTTATGAGTTGAGGAAGATGGAGAATTTGAATGAGACATCGCTTGGAGGAGGAAAGGTGGAAAGACTGTCTTAGTGGTGTTGTGTCTATCAAATCTGACAGCACATTGGAACCTTATGGCACCAAATTCCTAGTAAATTCTAAGAGAAAATTCAATCTTCCTACTTGACCAAAGTTAACCCTGGTTTCCGAGCTTGGGAGAATTGATTGGAGTCATTCCAAATTCACAGAAGTTGCACATCCTTCAAAAGTAAACAATTAATAGTGCAGGTAGCAACTTACCCTCAGGCTTGTGATGAGATTCATAAAAGAGTTTTTTTAAGACATCATAGCTTTAGGAATTTTATTTAAATGACTTTGAAAGTCAGAAAAAGATAAGAAAATTAGCTCTTACATGGGCATGGATTTATTTCTTCTGCTTTTCTTAAGGTAGCCTTGATAGTTTTGCACGACTTTGAGCTTGGGTAACATATACCATGGGCAGCTAGCTGGTGCAGTATAGAGCATAGGGCCTGGAGTCAGGAAGACCTGAGTTCAAATATAGTCTCAGACACTTAATAGCTGTGTGATCCTGGGCAAATCACCTGTTTGCCTCAATTTCCTCATCTTTAAAATTAGCTGGAGAAGGAAATGGCAAGCCACTCAAGTATCTTTGCCAAGAAAATCCCATACAGGGTCACAAAGGATCAGACACAACTGAAACAACTGCAGGACAGCAGTACAAATTGGCCATTTGAAGGTAGAGGCCCTTCCCGCCTGCATTAAGATGGGTGTGATAAATTCTTATTATTGTATCACTCTGGGTATATTTTCTGCCATTAATAGTATTTTTAGAATAAACAACAAACTCTTTAGCACTGTTTTCTAAGTTTACATATAATCCAAATAATAGGGAGGTTGGCATTACCATTAATTCATACTAAAATTATACTAAGAACATTTTTGTAGCTTGGTGGGAAGGTTGTTTGGGCATGCTCTTAAGGATATTTGGAGGTGACATGGAGGAAGACATGCTATGATCTCACGTGTATCATAAGTACTGAATGAATTCGAGTTAAAAGGAAGATTATTTAGCTACAGGTGACATATTCCTCTCCCAACATAACGTTTTATTACTTTCCAGTAAATATAACATTCCTGTACACTGCATATTTTAGGATGCTGATCCTAAAATAATACACTTCTACATCTCAGATCCTTCTCCCTGGAGTGAAATTATACTTCAAAGCATACATTTTTACTAGAAAGACAACCTCAATACCCACTTGCAACCACTTTACAGTTAGCACATATTTTTCTTCACTTGGATTTTGACATTCGCCTAGTGACTTCATTTAATTTCCATTTCATCAAGCTAACTTTCAAATAAACCATTGTTCAGGATATGGAGATTAGTGTGAGTCTCTTTCTCTTTCTCATATACATATATGTATGTATGTATGTATGTATGTATGTGTATAGTGTATATACACACACACACACACACATATACTTATACACATAGGCAGAGGCATTGGTATATATGTACATGCCAATCGCCACATATTGAATATATGCTATGTTTTATATATTTATATATAAATGTATTATAAATTATTATATTATATAAACTATAAATTTATTACACAAATAATTCATTACATAAATTATAAATTTATATAAATATTTATATGTATTTTATACATTTAAACATTTCTATATAATTTACACATTTATATACACATATATGTATATATACTTTCATGCATATACATTTTTATACACATATGTGTATATATACTCTCATGCATATACATACCTTACCATTTGTGACTTATACCCCCACTTCCACCCCTTACCTTCCGCATTTAATCACACTCTCATCATTTTATTATAAACACTGCCTGGACCAGATATATCTGATTTGAATAGGTAAAGAGGCCAGAGCAAACATGAAACTGACTCTTAAGTAAGTCAGGCCTTTGTTGTATGGGGTTCATTTCTGGTAGAAAAGGTCTTATAGGAACGTAGAGCTGGAAGGGGCCTCAGAAACCACTGATTCCACTCTCCTGACCCTCATTTTACAAGGGGGTAAACTGAAGCCCAGGGAGTTAATTGCCGAAGGCAGCAAAGTTAGAGGCAAGATTTGACTTTGTGTCTTATGAATCCAAAGTCAGCATTCCTTTCATTGTGCTATGAGGCTTCTCCATTTCTTGCTGATTGGGGGCAGGGGTTACTATTGGTATCATTTAAAAATAGATTCTATCAGTCATTTTCTTCAGCCCAAGAAGGATGTTTTCTTTGGGCCTAAGCCAGCTATATACTCTTTGGTCCAGAAGAACAAATAGTGAATATACATTATGTTCAGGGCACCAGGCTTGCCCTGGGGAATATAAAGTTAAAAATGAAATAATATCTGTCCTTTAGGAATTTTTCTAAATTTCTATATGTGGAAATCAACATGTAAAAAAGTCTGTTAAAATATCTTTGTTGAGGGGGGTAACTGTGGTATTGTGGATAAAAAACTGAATTTAGAATCACAAAGTCCTGAGTTCATGTACTACCTCTGAGACATATTTGCTATGATACTGAGAGTTCCTTATGGTGATGAAATTACAGATTGATTCTAGTCCATTAAGTATTTAGTAGTAATATTCAATAATGAGAACAAAGTGAAAATAGTTCATTCTTACTTTTGAATTGTGACTTATAGTAGTAATGTGTTTACCAAAGAAATCTAATGCAAAAGAGCCTGCCTCAGAAATTTTTATCCTATCTTAAGCAGCTATGATTTGTCCCAAAATTTTTAGCTATTAAAGCTTAAAACTTTAAGCTTTGTAATGGCAAATGTGGCAAAGATAATGAAACATATACATAGACATTCACATGCATGTATACAAGTATACACACACATACACCAGATCTATGATTCCATCTACAGAGGGAAATTCCAGGAGGTGGACGACATCACCACCAACTTGGCCCACCAAGAAAGGGCTCCTGTGGGGAAGTATGTGTGTTGTTTGTGTTTTTTAAAGAAACTAGGGATTCTCTGAAGCTGTGGTGAGGGGAGAACTTTATAACATAGGAGATAGCCTGGAGAAAGGCATGGAGGTGGGACACAGCTGCAGGGTGGAACAGAATGTGGAATGAGGCAGAGGAACTGGAAGGATAGCTTGAAGCCTAATCGTAAAAGAGCTTTAAAAGGCAAAGAGAGGGGTGTGGGTTTTATGCTAGAGACTGAGAAGAAACCAGCAAACTTCTTAAGCAAGGCAATAATAGGAGAATGACACAATCAGATGTATGCCTTAAGAAAATCAATTTTGTAGCTGTTTAGAGAATGGGTAAAAGTGAGCATTCTGCCCAAAGGAAACATATTTTGATCTTTGATCATTGAAACCTTGAAAGATATCTTGGGGTTTATGGATTAGATTTTTTTAAAGGACCATGCCTTAAACTCAAATTATTCTGGCTCTCATTGACTGACCAAAAATACCATATTTCCCCCACGTATAAAGATGCACCTTAATTTGGGGGCTGAAATTTGAAAAAAAAATGTATTACATAAAGTTATTGAACTCAAGTTTTATTCATCTGCTCATAGCTTTCAGGCATCTTTTGGGCACGTACACATGCTTAGACCATTCCATTTCATGAACCTGAAGCACTAATTGTGTCCTCCTTTGAAATCAGTAACTTCTTTTTCATCAGCAATTCTTCTTGCCTTATGCTGAACCATCTTTGTGGACACAGGAATTCCAACTGCCCTTTGCTCTTCAATCCATATCTTCAATTCCCTCTCTAAATCAGGCCATTTTGCTGACTTGCCTCTCATGGCCTTCTTCTGCCATGGCGTTTTCAGTAGGGTTTCTTCTTCCCATAGCCAGTATCGGATTGTTTTCTCAGTTGGAGGAGGACCAGACTTACATTCAGCAGCACGATTTCCATTCACTTTTGCAAACTGGATTACTTTTAACTTGAATTCAGCACTGTATGAAAATCTTTTCTGAGCCATTTCTAGGCAGAATGTAGCAAAACGTAACCGAATATACCGGTAACAAATGCAAAACAATGAGCACAAAAGCAACAAGCGTGAAAAAGAGGGAAATGCAAGTAAAAAAAAATCTACAACCACTGTATAAGACGTACCCAGTTTTTAGACCCCAATTTTTTTGAAAAAGGGTGCGTCTTATACGTAGGGAAATATGGTAGGTCCCAGCCCAAGTAGCATTTGGTCATTGTTTGGGCTCTGATCACTCTGAGTCAGTGTAAATAGTAATTGTTCCTTTTTTGACTAGAAACCCTGAGGGTCTTCCCCTCCTAGATTGATTATTTTTGTTTGTTTGGGGTGGGGGGTTGTTTTTGACTAGGTAAAAGAAGCCATTCTATGCTTCACTTCTTACATAGCCTTAATCACTGAATTGGCATTGCCTCAGACAAACTGAGACCTGGGAAAGACCTCAGCTTAAAAAGGCCAACGTCTCCCACTGCATTCAGGGCCATCTCCAGATGTCCTGATCTATATCTTGCTGCTGGATCCAGATGGCTGGTGACTTTGCACAGCCTTCCCTGACTTAAATCCAATTCCCTTGAAAGTCATGGCATCACCTTCCTGATGTCACATTCTTCTTTGAGAATGAAGGACAACCAATGAACAAAAAGATGGAGAGAATGGAAGCAGGGAGACCATTTAGGAGGCTACTATAACATTCTAGGTAAGATGTGATAAGGCTTGAACTAGGGTAGAGGATTCAAAGAATAATTTTAAAAATAAGATCATTCCTAAATATTTCTACAGTCCATATTTGGAAGATATCCAAATTATGCCTACCCCATTTCTTTTAAAAATCAAAAATACATCTCCAAAAGTAATTTCTTTGTCTTTTGCCTAATGACAATGTTTATTAAATTTGTTCCCATGAGACTTCCACTGATTTTGAAACCTCTCCTAATGCTGTTGCACTCATCTTGTATTCCCTATTCAGACCAACTACCAATAACTACATATAATAGAGAACCTTTGACTTAGTTTGCTACAAAATCTGTGTTAGATGCATGCCTCTTTCAGTCTGAGTCTATGTTAAATCATAAGGACACTCTCTCTGTATGGCACCTGATAGCCTTTCAGGGAAATTATGAATGTCTGTTATGTCTGATTAGATAGCAACGGAAAATAATGTAAAAGTTTTCTTGCCAGAGTATTAAAAGATCTATTGTTTCTACTTTCTATGAAGAAGAAGCTTTTCTAAAAGAGACACTCCAGAGCAGGTGCTCTTAACGTGTGTGTGTGTGTGTGTGTGTGTGTGTGTGTGTGTGTGATGGACCCCATCAGCAGGCTGATAAAGCATACAGAGTCCATATCAGAATAATATTTTTAAACACACAAAGGAAACCAATTACTGTTATCAAAATAAATATTTTTTAAAATGAGGTCATGGAACCCAAGAAATCTTGTTAGAGAAAAATCTGGGCACCCCTCTCTTTGCCCTTTTAAGCCCTTTTATAATCAAGTTTCAACCTATCTTTCCAATGGGATTTCACATTCCTCTGCTTCATATATCCTATATTCCAACTAACCATGACCTATTTCCCACCTCCATGCCTTTGTCCAGGTTATCTCCCACATTTACATCGTTTTCCCTCCTCATCACAGCTTCAGAGAGTCCCTAGCTTGTTCAGTTTTAGAGGTGAGATTACTGTCCTCTAAATACTTGAGACATGACAGAATCATCAAGAAGTTCTTGTTGCATTAGTTTGCATTTCTTTGGTGAACATATTAATTTATATTTCAATTTGGAAATAAGAATGAACTAATTTTTCTCTCAGCACTCAATTTTCCCATTAAATCTTACATTGTAAAGAAAAAAGACATCTTGGACCAAGAATCCAAAAATTTTGAGTATTATATACAAGAATCTAAATATATATTTAATTGCACATGCCAGATCCTATACCTTTAGTGGCAAGGTAGAGAAAGATACCTGACAGAATATACAGATATGTTATTCATATGAAAAAAATCTTGAACAATTTACAAGTAAGGGAGATACTAACTCTTTATTTTTTTAATGAAAACAAGCACATATTTTTTTCTGATATACCCTAATTTGGCTTATTAAAATTGGTAAAAAAAATTGTACACAATATACTCATAAAAAGAAATGTCATCTCTCTGTTATTTTGTGTGTGTGTGTACTAAAACAAAGCACTAAAAACAAAAACTAAACAAACAAAAACTAAAAGCACTAAAAAAAATTTCATTGTTGCCCAGTAGAGTGTGATATCCTGCTATATAATACCACATCTGAATTGCTTGGAAAAAGCAGAGTTCTACAAATAGGAATGCCTTATTTTTACTAAAGCCTATTATAATTCAGGGTATCCGCAAAATTTAATGTTATGCTTTAAGCAGCTGAAAATGGCAATAAGACTTTTGGGACACCCTGTTGTATCAGTAAGGCAAGATTCATGACCTCAAAGATGACCATGAACATGCCTGAATGGTTTGGAATTTCAAAGTATAAGAAATTCTCTAGTTAGAAGAGAGAGGAAGTATAACATTTACTTAGACACGAGAGAATTCAATCCCAGGACCAGTAATTCCAATTCCATATGGTAGTAATAATATTCCAAAGTCAGTGAGCCCACCTCAATGTAGCAACAAGGAAATTATAACACAATATTATAGCAAGGAGCCAAGTCATTCTGTAACCTTCCCCCCTGCTACAGCCTTTTTGTAAACAATCACTCTCAGATCCTAACTCTCTGCTCAGCACTCCCTTCTGCAGCTTTGTAGACTTGAGTTCCTGCTCCTCCTCCTTGGGCTGAATTCAGATTCCTATTGCTCTCGCTGCATCGATGTCCTCCTGATGTCTGCTTCTGAATCCTGCTGCTCTCAGTTCTGGGCTCTCTTTTTATACACTCCTAGGCAGCATCTGATTGACTAGAACTCAGTGCACATACCACTGGCTCTGGTCCTACCAGCTCCCCTTAGGGCTCTGAGGGCTTTACACCTCTCAAGGTCTAACTAGCAAAGGGTGTGGGCCTGCCTCTAATCAGGCCTCCCTTTGTTGGCCCCACCTGAGGCCTATTCAATGGGCAGGAAAGATCTTTCACTTACTGGTTGGCCTTACACCCGTATTATCTACAGAGAAGAAAAAAGCCTGCTCACATGTAGTTCTAAAAATGAGTGACTACAAAACAAATACAGTTCCACTATATAAAATTAAAGTGTAACTACAAAGAGAGGAAGCTAATATAAATAGAAATAAGAACTTTCCATCTCCATGAATAGCCCTTAAGTTTTACCTATATGAACTCAAAAATGACACTTCTGATCAGAGTTAATAAATACCTAATCAGAAACATGTAGAAAGCATAGATTTCTAAGTATTATCAAATACCAACACCGGTATTCCTTTCCAAATATTTCCATCATGAAATATATAGAAATTACATGCATCTACTAAAAATAAAAATTTGATTTTAAATTGCCTGTAATCAATCCTCTTTGTACAACAAATTATCTTCAGATTTATCTTACGAGGAAAAGCACAGAGGAAAGACTTACATATATGTCATGAACCTTAAAAAGTACTCATAAACCTTACATTTTCTTTTTTCATTATTCTATAAAGGTTACATACTGAAACAACACAACATAAAAACAAAAGAAGGAAACATGATTGAATTAGAAAGAAAAAAAAGCTTGCCATGTACCAGGGTCTAAAAAAAGTTGCCATGATCTTTCAAAATGAGAATTGACTTTTTAGAAGAAATATGAGCAAACAATACAGTAAAAACAAAATCACTTTGATACTGTTTTATGACCAATTTGCATGACAGTTGAGAGTCTTAACGATAGTCATCCATATAGAACAAAAAAACCTGACACCCAAATAGTGTCACTACCACTGAAATATTAATTACTTAGTTAAGGCTTCAAATAAGGAGTCAAGAATAAAATAGCAATGGTCCTTTTTTTCCTTCTGAAGTGGGAAGAAGAAGTTTTTGGAAGATTCTACTCACCATAGGAGAATGTGCTTATATACCAAAGAGATGGTAGGGCTGCAGAGCCCTACACTCTTATTTTCCAAAGTGGAAATGCAATAAAATTGAACAAAGGAAAATATCTTTTCTTTATTGGCACTGTCCCATGGGAATATCACTTGGTTTCTAATCAGTTGCAGTGACAAAGTAATTTTCTAGACCCTGTTGTGTGACAGAAACCAAATGCTCAGGATGATGTGGAGAAGTTAGTGAAGGCAAAGCAGAGCCCCCTCCGAGATATTGCTGGGGTTCACTCACTAGAGTGGTTTCTCTTTTTAAAAATGCTTCATATGGTTGGATTAAAATGCATGAGAGGGGAAGAGGTTGGGGTTTGTTGTGATTTTTTTTGGATAGTGATGAAATTCTATGGTAGAGTTTGCAGGGTTATGAGAAAGATTTAGTAAAATAGCTGACAGTTCTTTTCAGAAAGAAGTGCTGAAAGACCACATGCTAAGAATTACCTTACTTGATCTTTTCCAACTCTTCCTCATTAGCATGGTCTGTAAATGAAATAAAGCAATTTAATTACCTTTCCACTCAGATACACAATAGGGCAGCCAACTGTCTTAAAGGACCCTCCACCTTTTTTTCTAAGCTCTCTAACAACAAACACTTGCGAACAACAACTATACAAGACAAAAATAAAAAGAATAACAAGAGAACACAACTAGAAGCACTTTTCACACTCAAGCAGTCTATCTGGTTAGAGCTTAGGTTGGTTATTCTTTTACTGAAAGAATTCCAGACACTCTATTGGAAATAAGACAGCAGGTCTCATTTCTCTGAAATAATTTGGAGCTAAAAAGTCATGAATTTTTAAAAGCACATCTTCTGTATGATCAGCCAACAACACACAAAGATTTTTTTTTCTACTATTGGAGGTAACATGAATATTCACATGCCATGGTATCTTATAAAAGTGGGTTCAGCATACACTCCTTTAGAAGTACTCTGAAACCGCAAACTTCCCCTCCACTGCTTCACCCTCAAACCCAACCCAATTATTGTTTTGGTTACTACTACTTCTACTACTGCTACTGCTGCTGCTGCTACTACTACCACTATTAACCAACTGTTTCATCAAAACTTTTGTTTCAAAAGTGTTTGAAGCCTGAGGGGGAAGAGATTTCTAACCAAAAAGTCTGTCATCAAGATGGCTCTGGCTTTGTACAATCTACGCTGTGTATCTCAAAATTATCCTTCTGTTGCCCAACTGTAAATGACAAGGTTTTTGCTCTCGTAATGAATTTCAGAAAAGCATTTGTGGTAAATGGAAGGGTTTAATCTTTAAGCAATGAACCCTCCATATCCTATCTTATTTTTAATGTCCTCTTTAATGTCTTTTAATGTGCATAGACAAGTTACACAAAGGAAGCAAATATTGCAAGACAAATAATACAATACTACTGGAAATGTCTGCCATATCCAGATGAGGGTTAAGAATCAAGGAAATATAACAGAACTTAGAGGGAGAACCATTTGGTATACGGAACACAATAAAGAGCTGGTCTGTTCTGGAGCCGATGCATGAGTGTTTAATTACAAAAGTACGCATAGGCTTTTGCTCTTAGGTGGGCCAATAACAAGGTTTCAATGTGTAAATGTGTAACTTAAACTTTTAGTGAAATTGATTAGATTTTTTTGTGTCCCTAGATAGTAATTATACATGTTATTAATGCCATTATTAACATACCAAAACTCAGGAAAGAAATATGTTTACTAAGGGTATAAAATGTTGCAAAATATTTTGAAACGGACTCAGATGACTTACATACACACACTCACACACACACAAACACACACAATCCTCTCCAAAAGTGTACATACAAATAAAAATGTATACACATACGTGCATGCATGTGTCTATATACATATATATGTATTTTATTAAATTATACATATGATATTTTGTATATGATATGTATTATGACTAAGGCATGGAAAGCAGAACACTGGCCTTGAAATCAGAAAGACTCATAGTGGAATTCCATCTCAGATACTTACTAGTTGCATAACCCTGGGTAAGTCACCCAAAAATCTCTCCCCCTCAGTTTCCTCATCTGCAAAATGGAGATGGCAATACCTATAGTATTTACATATCTTGCCATCTGCCTTCTCTGTCCCCTTTTCCCCACCTAGAATGGCACTCCATACAGAGACATTGAAGAAATTAATTTATTCAACTTTGGCACTCATTCCTACGAAATGAGTTGTCCTGATTGGTCAATGAGTACAAATTCAGCTAACACTATCTAGACATGCCAGACCATTCTTCATATCCTCAGACGTTCTGCTGTTCTGTTACTGCCCTAATCTTTTTCATTCACCTTCTCACAGAATGATTCTGATAATCAAATTAGATAATGTATGTAAAGTACTTTGTAAAACTTAAAGCATAAAAATGTCAGTTGCTATTACATATAATATACATGATATATTATAGAACCTTATCCTTTCCTACTGTATTCAAATATGCCTTGACTTCCCCTATCCATAAAAGACCTACCATCCTTCAAACTCTCATTCTAAATCTCTCTTCTTCTCAATCAAATTCCTAGAAAAGCTTTCTATACCCCTTGTAGCTACACTTTTTCTTTCACCAGTTCCTTAAGCCTTTGAAATATGGCTTATGACTCAGATGGAACTACCTTCTCCAAAGTTACCAATGAGCCAAATGGACAATGTGCCAAATTGCTGAATCTGATGGTCTTTTCTTTGCCCTCATATTTCTCAAATTCTACTGCATTTGACCACATTGACTACCCTTTCCTCCTGAACTAAATATTATTATCTCTCTATTTTGAGTTTTGATGACACTACTCTCTCTCAATTTTCATTCTCCTCTCTAATAACTCCTTCACAGTCTTGCTTGTTGTTTCTTCCTCTACAATACCCTTTTCTCTACTCATACAACCATCATCTTTGTTCAGGCTGTCATCACTCATCTCCTGAACTGCTGCAAAGGCTTTCTCAATTAGTTCCTCCTCACTCCAGTCCATATCCACACAGCTTCCAAAGTGATTTTAAGTGCAGAGCTAACTGCATCGCATTGAAAAAGAAATCAGCTATTTTTGATTACTTTTATTTATTTTTAGTTTGATTACAGGATTAAGCTTTCCTCTTTAGGAAAAGCTAGCCCTAAAATAAGCCAGACTAGCATAGTCTCTTAAGCCTAGGTTTCCTATAGATTTAGCAGTAAATTGAGAAGACTTTATATTTAGTAGCAGATAATTTAGACGAATAAAATAATCATAAGATAATAAAGTTTTTCAAAAGGCTAACTTTCCCTTTCTAGCAGAAAGGGGGGTTGACCAGAGGCCAAGTTCTCCTTTCTGGCAACTGGAGAAAGGTTAGCCAGAGGTTAAATTATTTGTTCCAGTCTTAGTGGATGAGCTCTTTTTTTCTTAAGCTAAAGTCTATGTCGAATAATGCAATATTCTAAGGAAGATGGTGGGGTGACAGCTAACCACTCACCACAAGTTCCTCTTTAACAGTATACTTTCTGGTTACAAAAGGTATCACCTTCAGGAAAGGACTTCTGGCATAGGATTAAGAAAGTCTGGGAGTAGCTATTGTCCAATACAATTATGTTAAAGTTTCTATAATTTATCAAATTCCTCATTTCTATTATAAAAACCATCTCTGTAAAATCACTTCTGGTCTCTGACCTCTGATGAGTCAGGCGATCTGGTTTGAAATGCAAATGCTAGCTTTGCAGATTAAATCATAGATGGCTCAGTAACTTTGTCCTCAGTTTCCTTTTTATTTCAGATAATCAATTTTAACAACTATCCTAACTTAATAAACTGCAGCGAGTCCCATTGTTGCTAGGCTGAAACAAGCTTCTCTGGTGTTTAAAGCCCTTCATAAGTTTACCTCAACCCGTATTCCCAGTTTCATTATACATCACTACTCTTCCCATATTCTATGATTCCAACAAACTGGCCTTCTTTCTGTTCCTTACACACTACCTTATATTTCCCTTTTTTTTGGCCTTTGTATGGTCCATCCTCCATGCCTGGAATGCAGTCCTTCTCTACCTCTGCCTCATAGAATTTCTTAAAACACAGTGAAAAAGTTAGCTTCTATAAGAAGACTTTCATGATTCCCTCAGATTACTTGTACTCCTTCTCCCTAATTACCTTGTAATTTTTTTCTGCATATATTTATTCTGTATCTACCTATGTATAAACTTATTTTTTCCAACAATCCAATGCTACTTGAGAACAGAGGTTGCTTCATTTTTTGTCTATGTATTCTCAGTTCCTGGTATAGTCCCTGGTACATAACAGGTATTTAATACATGCTTACCAATTGACTGATTGATGTAGACATGTACAATGTACATACGTATATTATACATTTTCCATGTATTAACAATTGTGAAGGAACCTACTTTCATAATTTATCATTTTTAAAATGTGTCATAGAATGGTATTATTTGACTTCGGAAGGTAGGGAGTTCCAATTTCTGAGTGAATAGTCCTCAGTAGAGGAGAATTAAGATGTAGCTTGTGTGTCTGGGTAAATTATGTATCTATCTTTTTTGTCTGTCCATGAACAGTGTTCAGGGTGGCAGTGGAAGGCAAGAAAGACAGATCCTTTAGGTGTTCTCAAAGCTAAATGAGACCTACATCTTAAAAGTACCCCCTCCTTTTTTACACCATGAACTTCACTTCAGCTGTAAAAATATGTGAGTGTATTTTGGCATGAATTGTTAGCATCAGAAGCTGATGTAATATAAATTTAAATTTCTCATGCTAATGATCAGTATCTCAAATTTCTTCAAAGACAATAAGAGGAAATAAACAGTATAAAATATGGTCTGTGATAGATGAGCTGTGAGGAATGATTACATTTGTAAAAGATTCCACAACCCAAATCCATTCTTCACTTTCAATTTTTATTTGCCTTTAGGCAATTATGTAACTATCACAGATTATGTTAAACATCACAGAGCTACTACTGAAGAAAGAATACATGTTTTACAAAGTATTTACACATGAAATTTTTAAGTGGGGGTATTTTCTGAAATGCTGAATACAGAAACATTCTGAGCAGCATGTTGAAAATAAACTATACCAGAGAAAAAGTCCTGTTCTAAAATTTACTTAATGAGTACATCAAGGATCAATTCATATATTTCCCAGGGTTCTGCATCTTTTAATGCCAGCTAAGCAATTTCATATTTCTAGGGTATCTAAGAAAGTATGCAACACAAATTAACTCACTTTCATTTCATAAAGACTCCAATGATGAAATCTGTGCATTGGAATCTGTTAGAAAAAGAGTCAGAAAGAACTCATGCATGCACAATAAGACAAAACCGTAAAAGAATAAGACATATTTTTATATAGAACACAGACTACAGTTCTAAAAAAGCTTCATGCAATGAGAAGAGAAACAAGATACATGCCATGCAACTTGTTAGCATGCTCTAGACAAATTTTAACTCATAGACACAGCAGTGAAAAGGAAAAAATCAAGACAATTTTATTTATATACTTCTTTTTCTTTTAAAGATTCAACTGTGTTTTCAACTCAATAATGTTTTAAACCCCGAACCTATGTAACATTTTTGCCTTTATTGATACTAAATTTCATGTTGTTTATTGAAAATTATATTCTGAAATCTTTAAAATGTATTTAATACACTGTAAAGTTTTTGAAATCCTTCATGTTTATTTATTTCTCCAAATGCCAGTTCACACAAGGAGAAAACATCCAAACAGTATTTTCACATAAATACATCATCAGTCCAACTAACTGTATCACTGAAACTCGTAAGATTTTTAGACATTTTATTGCTTTATTAGGTAACTACTTTGTTCTTCTAGTCTGTCTTCTTTTCATTCACAGTTTTCCTTAATGCAAGTGTTGAATAGAATATTTAATTACTGGTTAGAAGTCCTTCATATTAATCCTTTATTTTCACTATTTTCAATATCTCTATATATCAAATATCTATGATATCACTGTGCAAACCAGATTGTGATTCCTTTATAATTTAGAGGATAGAGCTGTGTGGGGCAAAGATAGATTAAACGACTTGCTCATAGTCACATGGCTTATGTTAGATGCCAGGATTTGAACCTAAGTCTTCCAGACTACAAATAAAAAACTCTATATAGAATGCCATGCCGTCTCTCCCTCTATTTTAGTACATGTAAAATAAGAAAGATTTAAAAACAGGTGCAGAAGTAAATACACACATATTTGTATATATGTATACATGTGTGTATGTATGTATTTGTAATATGCATGTATGTATATATATGTGTGCGTGCATATATGTGTATATGTATGTATACATGTATGGCAGTGCTCATGATCAGCATTTATAGAAAGACCCCCATGGAAAATAATTGTAGCATGAGCGTCAGAAGTTGAGAAGATAGGGAAATTCTATCAATAACTTAATAAAAGCGACCATATTAAGTCAACATACACTTTGGTTTTTGGCAACTTCAGTAGCGGGCATGATGGAATAATACTTGAAAAAACCTGAAATATATATCTCAGGAGCAAGATATGAGAGTATTTAAAGGATTATAGGCTATATAGAAACTTTTATGCCTATATGTCATAAGTATCCTCTTCGAGAGAATGGGTGGGTTATACTAGACACTAAAAACATAACAAAAGAGAAAATTATATTTTAAGCAGAGAAAGAATAACTGACTATGGATGTGGCAACCATTTCTAAATCAGCCATCTGTTCAGTCAGACCACTAACATATTAGAGCAAAAAGCAAAATTAATACCAAACTAGAAAAAGAATTAAAATAGGAAGAAATTGTATGTTATTGTGGCAATTTCCACTGAACTTACTTAAATTAGTGATTGATGTTGAAAAATGAAATGGATAAAGGAACAGATCTTATTTAACACAAACTATTGCCATTTATACAATGAAAAGTCTAGAAACTTCCTCAACCAAGAAATACTCATTCTTTCAAAGTGAAGATATATGGCAGCTGGGATAACATCCATTTAGAATAGAAACATATAATTGAGAAACCATTAATAATCACTAATCCACATGCCTAAAATCAAGATTGACTAATAACAAATTTCTCATTTCTACAAAATTTCATGAAAATGATCTGTGCAATAAGAATATGAGAAGAAAAAAAAATTCATTTAAAAACTATACTATATGGCAGACCGTATCTTTACAATGACAAAATTGACTGAAAATTTTAAAGACAAGATCCTACAGTGCATACTGTTTGTTGAGTGCATTAAAAATAATTTGATTCAGTAGAGCAAAATATTACCCTAAAAACTCTTATTCGTGTCAAAACCATAAAAGATTCTTTGAAAGCTATAGTAAACTTTAATTAATGACCCTCTGATTATTAATATGAAATTAGGCAAAAGACAGGAAATTGTATGCTTATCAAAGGTTTTCATCATTTTCATGGAAGATATATAGTCCAGAGTTCTGATTTAGAGATAGATTCTCTATTGATTGTGACATCCTTCAGATGTTCCTGTTTAAAGATAACAATGTGGTGAATTCATCAAGCCCCAGAATCTTGCAAATTAATGGGAAGACTCATAGATGAAGAATTCTTACTGCCCAGATCATGTTATACAGTTGGATGGTCAATCCATAAAATTTGCCCATCAATGCAATGGTTTTCTTTGGAGACAATGAAAAGGTCCATGGTGGGCATCCGCAAGTTGTCAAACAGATTACTAATGAAGAATTTCATATGAAAAGCTTGATAAAGAATATCCCCAGGGGAGCTGTATGACCAGAAAAGGAGGTAGAGCATGAGCATGAGTGAAGAATGACCCCTGCAGCATGTACGTTCCACCTGTATCCATGAGATGTCAGAAATCTAAAGGAATGCTCCCAGCACAATGACTGCCTTGCTAAGCATGTATGGTAGCTTCTTGTAGTGTTTTCCCATCAGCCTGGTGCCTTCTTTAAGACAAAGATCAATAAGCATTTCCATCCTTTACTTCTATCTCCTATTCTCCACTTCCCTAAAACTTCTGCCTTTGTTTACAGGCTTTGCCATATGGACTGCTGCAGGTTAGGAGCCATAAAGAACTGAAAGAAAATGGCCAGGATGGTTACCATCCAGAAGCAAAAGTTGGAATCATATCAGCAATATCCCTTCTAGAGGTCAGCACATGCATTTTCCAGCCCACTGTACTGTCCATCTACAGCTCTGCTTAGTCTGAACTCCAAAGAACAAGATGGCCCTGGTGTTCTCCTGTCACATAAGCTTTCCAGCATCCTTTTATGTTTTGTATCCCCTTGTTACATTATAGGCTCCTTGAGAGTGGGCTGTCTTTTTTTTTTCTTATTTGCATCCCCTGGCACTTAGCACACAGTGCCTGGCAAATATTAGGTCCTTAATGAATGTTTATTGAATTGAAAAAATTCTCCATGCTTGGCTGTCAGGCAAGCCTCTTCCTTTTCTTATGATCACCAGGATTATCTATCTATCTATCTATCTATCTATCTATCTATCTATCTATCTATCTATCTATCTATCTATCAAAGTGGGGTGAGAATCAAAGTGAAATTTAAAGTAAGACAATATTTCAGAAAAGCTAGTAACTGGCAATTACACTCAATCAGGGTCTTGGAGGAGCTAGTCAGGAGGAGACTAAGAAAAAGGAAAATCCTTCCAGGAATCTGCTCCAAGCCTAAGACAAGTGTTTTTAGGGCATATAAGAGTGACCAAAGAAAATGCAAGAAAGAGGAAGAAGAGAAACAGGAAGTGTCAAAAGAGAATGGAGTTCATAGTTCATAAATCTAGGCCTGGAAGGGACCATTTTGCAGATGAGGAAACTGAGACCTAGCGATGTTATCTTACTTGCCCAAGGTCACAGTGGTGCTAAGTGGCAAGCTGGGATTCAGAAGAGATAGTCTATGAGGATCAGTGTATTTTCTGAAACCTCAATTTCTCTTCTCTAGTCAATTCCATCCAGCAGCCTACCATTTTAGTTCCAGATGATCAGTTTCTAGGCACTACATTATTATTGTTATTATTATATTTTTGTTGTTGCTTTGATTTCAAGTATGGGCAGATGTTGAAAATTTAGGGTTTGTGGGAAAATGATCTGAGCTAGAACAGTGTTGAGAATCACAGTCCTATTGCTTGGTGCTTCATGAACTTGCAACTACCCATCACTACCTATTAATTATTTTCACCTTCAAGGCCCAGATTTGGAATCATTATAGCTATGACTGATTTTGTGACTTGGAATACAAATCTTCCCTGTTAAAAATAGGTGCTAGAAGAGCAAATTTTCACACTGAATATAATTAATTGGCTATCTTGAAAAATATTCATATGCTCATTCCAACATAAAGGCAGATAAGAAATATAGGAGACTAGACAATATTCATAAGCAAAAGGTAATTTTAATTACAGATAGTAATGTTGAACACAAAGAAACTTATGCTCTTGATAAAGTCAAGGGCAAGTTGTACAAATTATAAAACCTCTCATTTTCAAGATTTTTAAAAACTATGTTCATCAATATAAAATAAATTTTGGTATCATTAACTCATATTTACTGAATGCCCCAAATGGGATTAGGGGAAGAAAAAATTTGCTAAGGCGAAATACCCCAAATTGCTAAAATCTTGATAGTAAACTCTTTTACTTTATTACCTAATGGTTAATACTGCAAAATTTCTATTCAATTGGAAACCATAAATATCAGTGTTTATGTCAGGTCTTCTTTTGTGAGTTCTCTTTTCTCCACGAATAATGCTTCAGTGAAGGGGACAAATGTTTTAATAAATATTCCTTCACAAAAAATACAACGGAAGTTGATTAAATGTGCAACATAAATGGACTCTGAGTCCTGTAGCAAGAACACGTCAAAGTTAAATGTTTCATATGGTAATTCTTCTTTCTTTTAGGAGAAGCTGTTTGAACCTATATGGCCTTGTGAGGAATGTACTTCAACATAAATGAGTAGGGGAATATTCATCATGATCACTGAATAAGCAAAATTAACTTGTATTGGAAAGAGGTCCTGCTTCAATAACAACAGCATGAGCAAAACTGAAATATTTTGGGGTAATAAAAATTATAGGGCTTATGAAAATTCCTTTGCTGCCTACACTGTGACTTAAATCATGTAAAAATAACATCACATGCATGATAATCCAAAAGGATCCAAGAATCTAGCCATTCTTGGATAGGTCGTGATGATCACGATAATACTCATACTGTTCTGGGCCAAGGAAAATGATTTTTATTTCAATGATTTACTCTAATGACTCTTCCCCCTCACCTCTACCTCTTAGCTTCCTGGCTTCCTTCAAGCCAGAGCTCAAGACCAAACATTCCATTTCAGACTCCTCCCCCTCATCTCTACTTCCAGTGCCTTCCCTCTGAAATCACTCCCCACCTCCCCATTGATGATCATAGTTGTTTGCATATTGTCGCCATTAGAATGTGAGCTCCTTGAGGGTAGGAACTGTGTTTTGCTTTTCTTTGTGACCCTAGAACTCAACATATTGCCTGGTACATAGTGAGAATTAATAAATTCTTGTTGATTAACTATTAAAATATGGGTTTCTATTAATGGTTTTAAGTCCTAATTATTCATAAATTATTCTCTGTCCGCCTCTGTATGCATACAGAAAGAATAACATACCCTTTAATTCTTACCATGTATCTTTTTTGATAGAACATCCTAAAAGAGGAGAAATCACTTGGCCAGAGAATTAAATGTGGATACTAGGAATATATTAAGCAAATGCAAAAGAATCCAAGCTTATGTGTATTTCATTAATAATTATTAAATTTTTTATTAAAGGAGATTAAGAGAAAGATAAATGAAACCATAAATCTCACAAACAAGTTAATATCTTAATTGAGTTAAACATTTCACCTGCCTTCCAGAAAAAAAAATTTCCTAAACTAATTAGACATTAATGACATATGCTGAATATACATTTTCAGCAAGCATTTCTTTAAAACACACACACAGAGACATACAAACACAAATACACACACACACACACACACACACACACTCCTGAAGGCCCCAAAACTAAAGCTTCTTTAAAAATGAGCTCTAGTTCTAAAACAGGACTACAGCAACATTTCTTTATGTAGCTCCCCTTAAATTATGCCAAAGTTCTTTCATTCTAGTGAATAATATTTTTTAAATCAGGTCAGAAAAAACAACTGGAGAAAACTACCGATTTGGGTCAAAATTGATTTTCAACACAATGCTTGGCACACAGTAGGTGCTTAATTAATGTTAGCTAACTAGCTAACTAGATAACTAGATAACTATTTCTCCCAGTGCCCAAATAGTTTGCTTCTTTCTATCCCTTGTCAATTTCACATTGCAGCAAAATGAAGTCCAGATGGCAAGTGCTGAAAAATGGATAACATCCAGTGACTGAAACATACTTATTATTCAGCAAACAAAAACCAGAAAGCAGAAACTCTGTTATAAATTCACCTTTTTTGTGCTGTGATACAATTGGTCAACAGTCCAATCCAAATTCTAGTGTCTGGACACTCCAGAAGGAAATTCAAAAAATTTAATTGGCTAATGAATATACTCTTGGGACCATTATTAATTATTAGCTCACCTGGAATTTAATAGGTATAAAACAGACCTGAAATTACAATGCATACAAATCCTTGACTTGTTTACAACAAGAGGTTCTGATCTGGTGAGATGAAATAGGAAAAAAAAGAGTTGAAAGGGTACAATAAATACAACAATGCCCACGACACTCACAAGAAACAGCGAACAAAACTGAATTTTATATGTAGACTCTCTCAGTTATCAACCCCTAGTCCAAAGAATGCCCACAATGTACTTCAAACAAGAAAGATCAAGGAGTACCTACTGGCTAGACCTTGTGTAAACTTACCACATCCCTCTGTTCTCCTTCTTTTGGAGTAAGAATTACAGACAGCAAAATGGTTCCCAGATCATGATCAGGATAATGTGGGTCTTTCAGAGTTAGAGTCACATCTGTTGGTCTAGGAGATAATAATAACAACTGATATTTACATGGTGCTTTAGAGTCTATGAAGTGCTTTATATTATTTCATTGAACCTCACAATAACCATGTGAGGAAGGGAGTATAGATCTAATTTTCTTCATGAGGAAACTGAGGCTCAAAAAAGGTTAGTGACTTGCCCATGGTCACAGAGCTACTAAGTATCATTAATTAGGACTTGAGCCTGGGACTCCATGATCCCAAATCATCATGTTATTGCTTTTATGAAACTCTCTAAATCAAAAACATGCAGATTATAAAACTTACTTGATGGAGTACATGAAATTTTAAGGGATATTTTCTATTGAACTTTAATAATTCAAATTTGTGCTATGGGTGCTACAATACAAAGCATTTAATAAGTGCATGTAGAATTGAGTCAGTGATTTAGTCACTATAATTATTCCCTCAATCTATATAGATTATAACTCTTCTAGGCCACAGTCAGCAGTCTTTGAGTTGGTGTGAACAAAACAATTAATGGCCCTGTGGCCCACCCTGCTGATGAGCCTCTCCAAACTTAGCTAAAGTGATCTTCAAATAACAAGCATATTGTTCATCACCAGACCTATACTCAAAGTCTTCCCAGTATGGCATGACCTAAGGAACATAGAGTCACCTCCAAGCTATGAGGTATCAGAGTTGGGGTCTCCTGCAGTCTTGAGTATTCTTCATGGGAATGAGACCATATCAAGAGGGTTTTCTTACCTGGTCACAAACCAAATGAGGGTTTCATTGACTGCAGCCCTTATCCTTTTTGCTTTAATAAAGTAAAATACATTTATTTTATGGAGAATTTTTTCGGTAAGGGGACGGGTAAGTGAATGTGCAGGTGGGTGAATACACTGGCAGAAGTATTTTATTTTCCCTTTCTATAATTCATGTGCCTAGCAAGAGGAAATATATGAAACTAAAATATAAGAAATATATCAGGGAGTTTGAGTTATATGACCCCTGAGGGTCTTTCTATCATCATGGTTTTATTTGCCCCTCCCCCAAATTTACAGTTTAATGTAGCCAACTAGTATTTATTAAACACCTATTGTGTGACATGTACTATGTTAAGCATTGCTGATACAAAGGCAAAAAATAGTCCCTGCTCTCAAGGTGCTCGATATCTAATGAACAAAATCAAGCTGAAAAATGACACAAACCTTACAGTGTTTTCTGCTTCTTTTTTGTACCATGGAATTGTATTGAATATTAGCTATAATTTTTATGACCTATGTCTCTCTGATATTTTTCAAGATTTCTCTTATAACCACAGCCTATAATTACAGGATACTGTAGTTGAAAGATCAGTGTACCAGGCAGGAGGAGAACCAAATTCTAGTGTCTGTACCTCCACCTGCCAACTCAGTGAGCTTGGCTAAATCACTCAATCTCTCTGAGGTAGCAATGACTGGATATGTAACTCCTCAGGAGGAAAAACCACTCCTTACATTTCATAGAAAGATGATCGGTATTCACCAGTGCTATTAGCATTTGGTACTTATATCAAGAAGGGACACATGAGGGTGGTAGATGACACCTTGTGGAGGGTTATGGAAGGGAAAAGAGGTCAAGCTGACACACACTATCAAGGGAAAGGAGCATGTCTTCCCAAGGAAAAGCATTTTTTGGGGGGTTACTGAATACTTTTATTCTGCACATAGAAGCCACTAAGGATCTGGCCTGCGGGCTCATCGGGACTGCATCACAAGGACAGGGCTCCACACATCAACATCAGGGTTGGGGGTGAGACCAGGTGATTCTATCCCAGTCACAAGATGATAAGGGTTTTCTGACAGAGAACCACATGTCAGACCATCTCTGGTGTAAGACAGTTCTAAGGAAGCAGTGAGAACATCCCAGAAGGGTGGAAGGGAGAGGGAAGTTAAGCAGCAGAGGCCCCTGCCCCCAAAACAAAACTGGTCTAGTACTTGGTGCTGCCCATTTTTAGGGCGGGAGTAAACTTCTACAGAGGTGACTGGCACCTGCGAGCTCATAGGCCTCCTGGCCACAGAGCTTACTTGGCCTGAGGGTTTCTGAAGTTCCTTCCAGCAAGTTTAGCCTTGCTGCCCAGCTCTTCCTCAATTCTGAGAAGCTGGTTAAGGAAAAGCATTCTTGATGTGAAAAAGGGCCTCTGGAACTTGGAAAGACTCATTAGAGGTTATAAAGAAATTGAAAGACTTGTGAGTCCTGGTGATGTTTCTACTATAGCTACTGATTAAAGGTAATAACCTTAGAAGTTAAAATACATGGAAAGTGAATGACTGGTTAAGAAAATGATGTTTGTAAACTGAATTTGGCTTTCTGAACCATGACATCAGAAAAAGAAATGATGGATTCATCACTATAGGTGGAATAATTGACTATTGGTGAGAAAGAATGTATTTGCCTGCAGTCTGACTTAGGTTAAGAAAGTTTTAAGCTAAAAAGGAATGGAGATAGAGAAAAATTGCTCAGAACCAGACAGCTGAAGACTAATACTAAAGGGGTTCTTTCTCCTAATTCATAGGAAACAGTGGAGAGGGACACAAATGATGCTAAAATACTCAATAGTCTATAGATCAATTTATATGGTATGGGTAACAAACAAATGAGCTAGAGATCTTAATATAAGGAATGAATTAACTAATGAAAAAGAAATTATTAATTACTTATGTGTAAAGCACTGAGTTAAGTAATGGGGATACAAACAGAAATGCATCTAGGATATGAAAGGAAGATAGAAACACAAAAGCTAGACAGTCCTTGTTCTCAGAGAGCTCGCTCATATTCTAATGCTGGGAGGCAGTACCTTTAATGAGATTCAGCTGTAGGAAGAAAAGAAAGGTGCAGTGATCTGTAGGCTGTTGGTGGCAGGGAAGATGGTGATGTGTATTCCTTAGAGTCACTCCCCTTAATAAAACCAAATCTCCTTCTGATAATCGTCTGACAGTGCCAAAGTGTTTGGTGGCTGTAATGTTCTTTTCAGGGCTTTTGGTAGCTGTGACTACTAAGTTAAAGTAAGGTCCTCCGTACTTTCACTGAGGTTTGGTGAAATAACATTCATGACTAGAATACACCAACAGAAAAGCAACGTCTTATTCAAAAGGAAAAAGATTACATAGGAAATGGTGTCCATATATCTTGGATTCTAAATCCTTGTATGAGAAATTTGATAAAAAAGATTTTTTTACTATTTCCTTTCTTACCCTAGATGCATTAACTTTGTGCAAAAGCTTTTCAAATTCACATAGTTCAAGTCATACAGTTCATCTTTGATAATTGCCTCAATCCCTTGCTTTATTATCCTACTTGTACAAGTGAAAAGTATATATCTATTTATTTTCTAATTTTAAAAATAATATAATCTTTAATATTCAGGTTATTTGTACATTTGGAATTTATTATAAAATAAGATATAAGATTTTGGTCTAAGCCTAATTTCTGCCATACTGATTTTCGGTTTTCTCTGTAGTTCTTACCAAATCAAGGTCTATTTCTTAAATAATTTAATGAATGACTTTCAAAAGAGAAAACAAATTGATAACAATCATTTGAAAACATGCTCAACCTTAATACTAATCAAAAAGCTACAAATTAAAATAATTTTCAGGTGGTAAGGTAGTAACCTTAAATCTGCTAAACAGGCAAACAAATGAAAAAACACACTTAAACCCAGAAGATTACAGAGAAAGAGGCACGATCTTCTTCCATTGGTAGTGGAATTGAAAAATTGTAGAATATTTTTGAAGAGCAATCAGTCAGTGCATAGTAAAAGTGATGTAAATAACTATATTCCAGGGTCCAAGAGTTCTGTTCTTGGAAGTGTTATGAAAAATCAATAGCAAAAGAATTATTTACAATTTTTTAGCAGCATGATATGTAATTGCAAAAAAGGGATAAAAAAATCTTAAGTGTTTAATACTAGGGGAATGGTTAGCTATATAATGGAGCATAAAGGTGATGTAATGCTAAGTAAATAGTAATGCTAAGTAAAAGTACCCTTCTATGTATCAGTGAGGTTTGATGAAATAAAATTTACAACTAAAATATACTAATGGAAAAGCAAAATCTTATTCAAAAGGAACATTACATAGAAAAAGGCAGAATAACATCACACAATTAATATAAGCAATTATGAGGTATAAAAAGAAATTTAGAAAAAGAAACCCAGAAGAATGGCGTATTCACTATGACTATACAAGACTAAAATAAATAAGAAATGAATGAACAAATAATTTTGATGAAGACTTAGAGGGAATAATGGATAACAAGGTTACAATATTAAAATTAATTAACTTAGTCATCAAGTTTATCTGGTTATGTTAATGCTCAAGTTAAACTTATAGTGAAATATTTTTTAAAGAAATGAGTAATATTGGGAGGTAGTGACCATATTACTTTACATTATATGATGGTTAAGGAAAGAAATGCTAGGCATAGTCAGATATGTTCCCTAGACTTTAATAGAGAACATATTTTAGACTTCAGAGATGATACAGGCAGTATCCCACAGCCAGATATTCTAAAAGGGAATTTGTATAAAGTGGGTTGAAAGACTCTCTGGAATTAAATTCTGGTGATGGCAGTAATTTATATGAGTGAGAAAGGAAAAGAGGGATACACATACACATACACATATATAAAGAACTGAAATGGGTACATGAAATGCTCATTCAGGGTTAAAGGGAAGGGAAGGATGAAGGGGGCTCCACCTGATCAGCCCAGATGAAGTGTGGATGGGGACCCTATTGGGACTAGGACTATAGGACCAAATGCCAGATGAGGCGGTAAAGGAGAAGCAAAGGAAGATAGTGCCTTTGGTCATGGCAGATCTTCCTTTAATCTGGCTGAGATCTTGGATAGTTCAGATCAGGAGACGGGGTAAAGGGAAAGGAGCTTGTTGATCAATCTGGATGAGGTGTGTGACTGAAGGTAACAATGGACAAATAAAAAAGAGTGGTAGAATGGCATCAGGAGAACTGAAGTCCACTGAACTGAAGTCTGTGATAAATGCTAATGGCAATAAAGAAGGGGTATTTAGAAGAGAAAAAGTAAGGAAACACCACTGCTTGGGGTGGCTAGGAAGATGGAAACACGACAGAAAAAGGAGGTATAGGCTAATGAGCTTGGCTTCTGTTCTGGTCAAAATCCTTGAGAACTTTGTTAAGTTTTACAAAATGAGAATGAGAATGCATTTATCAAGGACAAGTTAAATTTATTTATTCTTCTAAAAGGATTGTCAGCCTAGCAGACCAGAAGAATTCCAAGGACCTACTATAGTTCATTTTCAAAAAGAAATGTCTGCAGTGGAGGACCCCAGGGCTCTGTCTTTAGCCCTATTCTGGTCAAAAATGTTAATGTAAATTTTTTCCCCATCTGGAAAAGTTATACTTGCAATGTTAATTTTGTGAACCCAAGTGTAAGACTATATTTATCCATATTAAGAACTATCTAATTCAATTCATCTCAGTGTTTTAGCCTGGCAAGATATTTTATATGACTTGAAGGCCTCCTGAGAAAATATCCGAAAGGCACAAGGTTAATTGTCTTTTGCTTCTTTTTGCATCCCCAGTGCTTAGCACAGTGCCTGGAACACGGTAGGCACTTAATAAACATTTATTGATTTATTTTTGGTTATAGTTGAAAAGGATAATCAGGCTGTTAGACAATAGAATTAGCATCCTAAAGGATTACTGTTAGGTTGGAATTGCAGGTTGAAGTTACCTAGATTAAATATAAAAGAGCAAAATGCAAGGTCATGTACTTGGGTTCCAAAAACTCGCTGTACAAAACAGGAGGGGAGAGATAGGACTAGAGAGCAGGTAAGGTGAAAAAGACCCAGGGATTTTGGCGGGAGGGACTGGAAGCTCAGTTTAGACTGACAACATTGTAACATGGCAGCAAGAAACCTAATGTGATCTTAGGCTATATTGGCAGAAGTACAGTATTGAGGGAAAGGGAAGAATTAGCCCCATTACACTCCTTCTTATCAGAACCGTATCTAGTCTATCATATCCATATCTGGGAATCACATTTCAGAAAGGTCACTGATAAGATGAACCATAACTGGAGAAGAATGATCAGATGGTAAAGACCAATAAGAATTTGTTGAAGGATTTGGAAAGCAAGTGGGATATACTAGAAAGGGCAAGGTATGGGGAGTCAGAGGACCCGGGTCTGAATCTATCTCTGCCTCTCGTTGCTTGTTGGACCCAGGGGCGAGTCACTTCATCTCATTAGGCCTTGGTTTCTGCACTTGTAAAATGGGGTTAGGCAAGATGACAGATTAGGTCTCTTCCTCTTTTAAAATTATGGTGCTGAAACCCTATGTGTAGCCTAGAGAAGATTTAAAGGGGATATAAGTATTTTCACATAATTAATGGATATATGCCCAGATAGCTCAAAAGAAACTCACAATCTACATAAATGTTAAACTAGGGGCCCCTAAGATCCCTTCAAGCTTTAACATTCTGTGCTTTTAGAAAAGACAGTTGTAGAGATTACTTGTTTCTTTTACATTGGTAGACCTATGTTGGATACTGAAGTTCAAGAGTGTAGCTTGGAGCACAGAGGCCCCAGATTTCACCTAGGATCTGTTCTTTACCTTTACCCATGACCTTGGACATGCTGCTTGACCTCTCCAGGACTCAGTTTCCTCATTTCTAAAAGGAAGGGGTTGAACTAGGTGACCTTAATGATTCCTTCCCATGCGAATTCATGATCCCATCATCTTTTGTAACTTGGTAGATATTTTTTCCCCTTACTTATTACAAATTCACAAATAATTTAGGAAAACACATCTTCCCCACCTGGAAAGGGAAATTATGTGAATGTGTTTCAAGAAAACAGGCAATATTATTTCTGCTTTAAATCTAATCTTATATTATAGACATAGGAGAAATGCAAATTAAAACAACTTTAAGGGTCCACCTCACACTTATCAGAAAGGCAAAACTGACAGAAGGAAGGAAGGAAGGAAGGAAGGAAGGAAGGAAGGAAGGAAGGAAGGAAGGAAGGAAGGAAGGAAGGAAGGAAGGAGGAAGGAAGGAAGGAAGGAAGGAAGGAAGGAAGGAAGGAAGGAAGGAAGGAAGGAAGGAAGGAAGGAAGGAAAGAAAGAAAGAAGGAAAGAAAGAAAGGAAGGAAGGAAAGAAGGAAGGAAAGAAAGAAAGGAAGGAAGCAAAGTAAGAGAAAGAAAGGAAACAAGAAGGAAAAGGAAGGAAGGAAGGAAGAAAAGGAGAAATGTTGAAGAGGCTATGGAAAAAACACAACGCATACTAATGTACTATTAGTAGATCTGTGAATTGGTCCAGACATTCTGGAAATCAGTTTGGAGCTACATCTCCAAAGAGCACTACACTTTGCCTGTGCTTTGTCCCAGATATCTCTCTCCTAGGCCTATATGTCCAAAAGAGATCAAAGGAAAGGAAAATGACCCAGTTGTACAAAAATATTTATATCTGATTTTTTTATAGTGGCAAAGAATAGAAGCTAAGGGGGTGCCCATAAATTGGAAAAAGGCTAGGTTAAATAAGAAATATGAATTTAACGGAGTGCTATTTGGCATAAGAAAGATGAGAATGACTGGTTCAGAGAAACCTGGGAAGATAGGAATAAACTGATACAGAGTAAAGTGAAAACAATTAGGAAAACTTTTTTTTTTAAATACAAAAACAACACTGTAAAGACAAACAAATTACAAAGACTTAAGATCTATGACCAATGCAATTACCAACCATGATTCGAGGACTAGTGATGATCTATGCTGCCTGCCTCCTTAGAGCAGAGTATATTTGTGGGGGAGGGAAGAAATTATAGCCCAGATGGGTGACTTGGCTCAACCATGAATTTTAATCATATGTATAATTCTAACTCAAGAAGAGTAAGAGAACTCAAAAAAGGACAAATATTTGTATATTACCAAGGAGAATATATTATGACATTTTTGCTTGATTGTTATATTCCTGAATTTTAAAAAGATCTCAGTGTACTAAGAACCCATCTTGCAAAGTTGTTTGTGTATGTAAGATAAGGGGCCCTACAAAGTCAAGTAGGTAAAGTCCCCTATATCAGATATATCCCATAGCCAAATCAACCTCCTTTTGTAGTCTCTCAAATTGGGGATGTCCAAAAGCCTTAAGTCAGAAGTATCAAAAGCAAGACTCTCAACCCAGATTGAAATGTGATTGGGAAATATTAAAAAAAATGAAAATATAATGCAATATAGATAATGTTAACTTGTGGTTTTCTAAGTCACTATGCAGCAGCAGGGATTAATTTCTATTTGAGTTTTATGCCACTGCCCTAGGACATAGATTATGAAGCTAACTGTTCAGAAGCATAGCTTCCTCTGTCATAAATGCACAGAGATCAAGATAATCTATGCATAGTTCTTTCTACAGATGCTCTCATTTGGACTATTGCAATATCCTCCTAAATGATCTGCCTCTGCTTTCTCCCTTATCTAATCTAGTCTCCCATAGTGGCCAAATTGAAATTCCTAAAACACACATATGACCTTGTTGCCCAGTACGTCAACATCTTTGGTGGTTTCTTTTGCACCTAAGATAAACTACAAAATCCTCAGCCTGGCATTTAAAACCATGCAGAATCTGGCTCCCACCTATCTTTCCAGTTTTATTTCATATTACTTCTCTTTATACACTCTCTGTTCCCATCAAGCTGGCTTGCTAGTTGTGCAGGACATATGTTACCCTCTGCTACCAACCTTTGCATAAATGGTCCTGCATGTCTAGAATGCACACCTTCAATATGCCAAGTGTTTAATAAATGCTTGTTGAATTAAACAAAACCTCTCCCTATACCTAGTGTTTTAATAAATGCTTGTTCAATTGAATTGACTGGGCTTCTTAACTCCATGTTTACAGTCAAATTTATCTACATGAAAATACTCAAAAGATCTGTGGGTTTTTTGACAGTAAGATGAATTCCCAATGTGGGAACCCCCTCCAGTGATACAGATTGCAACCATCTTTGACTTAGTAGATAAGTTCTAGGAAGTTACCTGAGGTTCATAAAAGTTCAGTAACCTTTCCAGGGTTACAAAGCTCATATGTGTAAAAGGTGGGTTTTGTACCCATGTTTTCTTGACTTCAAGTCCAGCACTCATATAAATATATGTTTAGTGTTATACAGATTCAGATGACTGATTTCTACATAGAATTTAATGGTGGGTACTTAGAAATGTTTTTTTAAGAAAATAGCACATCTTACACCCACAATCCTCCCCTCTTCCTAAAGTACTAATTACTGTGGAAGGCACCATCATCCTACTAGCCAGCCAGATTTACAACTATGGAGTGGAATCAGACCTAGATCCCCTGATTCCAAATCTTGCCCTTCCCACTGTACTCCAATGTCTTCCAGTTCCTTTAACATATCCCTGTTTGTCTTTGTCTCCTCCCTCTCCTGGGATCATAGCTCTAGAACCAGAAGGGACCTCAAAGTCATCTGGCTCAACTGCCTCATTTTACAGATGAAGAAACTAAGGCCACAATAATTAAGTGACTTGCTGAAGACATAAAAGCAGTGCATGGCAGAGCTGGGACTTGAACCCAGGTCCTTAGGCTCCTGATCATATGTTCCTTTTCATTCTCATTTCCAATATACCACTAAAGGTAAATGGTAGATACCCTAAACCCAACATGATAATAACAACAAACAATTCTCAAGTGATTATTGTGTGCAAAGTACCTTCTAGGCACCGGAGAAAGACACAGAAGACAGTGTCACAGAATGTCTGGGCTGGAAGGTAATTTAAAGATCAAGTCATGCTGGCTTGCTCAATGATGCGTAGCTACTTAGTGGCAAAGAAACATCGTTAGCTTAGACCAACCAGGAGTCTCTCTCCATAGCTCTGTTGCATTCAATGTCACTGCCCTATCAGACTAAGTGGGAGCACCAATTTCTTAGCCTTAAAATCATTCTTATTCCAAAGAAATTGATACTCTATTAATAATTTCCATGTTGAACCGAATCCCAAAGAAGAAGACAGAGCAATGGACTTGCAATCTGGAAAACCTGGATTCAAATTCCCTGAAATGTACTAGCTCATGACCATGGGCAAGTTCTTACTTACTCTCCAAGTCTCAGGTACCAACTATTATTTTAAAGATTAGCAAACTGAGGCTGATAGAGATTAGGTGATAAAGTCACGTGGACACTAATTTGTCTCCTAGATCTGCTGCTCTTTCAAACTGTCTAAAACTTAACTACGTTACTCATGGATGAAGGAAGGCCGATGACATTGAGTTCCTTGACATATTAATACAGGCATTAATTATAGGAGCTTTGTTAGACTCTTTACCTGAGCACAAACAGACCCAATTGCCCCACCTGGTTAAACCTTCCAGAAATCCACTTCTCCCTGAGGAAATGTAGTTAAATCATTTTGGCACTTCTGGGCCTCTGACATACTCCTGGGTATTCATTTTTCAACTCCAAATATTCTGTGATCTCAGTAGCGGTCACCTTTAAGGATGACCTACCTTGGTGACCTTTTCATAAGCCTCAAAAGCTTGAAGCCCTAGAGGGAACTCCATTCTCCCCTCGGGCTCTCTCTGAGGACCTGAGGCTTCAGGAGCATTGACAACTAAAAAAGGACAGAAAAGTAGAATGCAGTGATAAGGTAATTCTATAACTTTGGGCAAAATTTTCCAGGGTTCGATTTCCTCATGTGTAAAATGATGATGAAAATACAGTACTGGTACTATCTACCTGACAGAACGGTTGGGAGATAATATATCTAAAGTGTTTTATAATTATGTATGCCACAATACAAATCTAGGTTATTTATTTATTATCATTACCTTCCTCAGTGGAACAAGCATGGTGCCCTGCATGCAGAGAGGATTTTATTGCAGTGTCTTGTAGCCACCTGCTTATTTCAACAGGCCTTTGCTCCGTGCTTGCACCATGCTGTTCCCGTTGTCTGGTAATTGAGATGACAATGGACTAGGTTCACTCCTGACTCTTTATTTGACCTTACTTCAAAGAACATTTATGAAATACAACCCAGGTGCTGGGTACTGTGCTAGGTGTTGAGAATACAAAAACAAAAAGTAAAGACCCTGCATACACAGGGATCTCCTGCCTCCTTTCCACCCCGCCCTCCCCACTAACAAGGTAGTCAATTCTTTGGGCAGGTTTTTCTACTTCACAGGGATGTTGGGAAAACCATAGGTACCATTCTGTTTGATGAAGTAATTATTCCCTCAAAAGGAACTGATATTAATAGGTTATATTTATATAGCACTTCGGTGTGTTTTCCTCACAATAAGATCAGGAGGTAGGTAAGGCAAGTATCAACTATTATTTTAAAGATTAGCAACCTGAGGCTTGCAGAAATTAGATGATGAACTCAGTTATATGGATTCTAATTTATCTCCTTGATCCAGTCTTCTTTCAATTTTTTTTTCTTAAATTTGGAAATGGAATGCGATTTAAATGGAATTTTCAAGGGTTCTATATTGACTAGAAAACTACATACTACTATTATCAGTGTTATATTTTATTTTTATTTATTTTATTAAATAGTTCCCAGTTACATTTTAATCTGCTTTAGACTGTACTTGGGAATGTGGTGGACTGTGTGTTTGACACCTTGGCTGCACATGGCAGTTCATCTTCTTCCTCTGTGTTTTTGTACATATTGCCCACCCCACTTCCCTCTACCCCTCATCACACATATATAAGGACTGAAATGATCTTAATACTTTCTTCTATCTCTTGGAATTCCTACCTCTAATCCAGGCTCAACTAAAGCCACCTCCTCTAGCAAGCCAAGCCTGATTCATTCCCCAAATTACTAAAGACTTGCCTCCACCAAAATTATATTGTATTTATGTTACCTATTTTTATATTTACTTACATGTGTACGTGCTATCTCCTCAGCAATATGGTGTAAGTTGCTTGAAGGTGGGGAAAGTTTCTTTTTTGTCTTTCTATCTCTAATAACTAACGCATTGACTGGAATATAATAGAGGCTTAATAAGTGAATGAATGAGGGAAGTAATAAAACCAAAACCAATAAGTGGCTAACAGTTTTTTTTTCTCTTTCTCCACTTACATTTTCCCTCTGGAGATTTTTTCAATTGTTTAGGTTTTAGGGAGTAGAAAAAGATATTTATGCTTTGCTATGAGACCAAATGACTGAACATTCTATAGAGAAAAGAATGGTTTGATCATGAGAAAATGCCTGAAATTCTAGCTCCTTTTGAATTCAATCATCATGATCATGCACTACATACATCTTAGCTATATTTTATGGAAAACTAGTCATGAAGATGCCTTTTTATGGATGCAAATAGCTGAGTATATTTTGCTGTATTCTTTTGGCTTGCATTTGTACTATTCATCATGCGCATGAATTTCTGGTCTTGACTCACAGATGGGACACACAGAAAACTACAGAGGGAAGTCTTCAGAAAGTTTGCATAAGTAAGATCTCCTCCCCTCCACTTGTGAATATTTATATTTGTGCATTTATACTTTTCTGAACCTAAATGTCATTGCCTTTATCCTTATCAAATGTCATCTTATACAGTTCTGCTCAATGTTCTAGCCTGACAGATCTTGTGGGATTTTGGTTCTGACATCCAATGTAAGAGGCTCCCAACTTAGTGTCATCTTCACATTTGATAAGCACACTGATAAACATGTTAAACAGTAGAGGGTCTGAGCAAGGGCACTGTGCTCAAGATTTTGATCCATTATTGAGACACTATGGTAGGAAAAGCCCTGAATTTGGAGTAAGAGGAACTGGATCTGCTGCTTAGTACATGTGAGCCTGGGCAAATGGCTAAGTTCTCTGAGCTATGATTTCCTCATCTCTGCAAAGAAGGGCTTGAATGAGATGACCTTCCAGGCTACAATTCTGGGATCTTATGAATAAGTGGGCCTGGTGTGACAACAGGATCATAGATATAGAGATGGCAGGGAGCTCAGGGAACTTGGAGACTAACACCTATCCCTTTACAGATGAAGAAACTAATGTCTAAAGGAGTTAAGTGGCTTGCCTGAGGTGATATATTTCAAGTGGCAGAGGAAGGATTCAGTTAGCCAATAAGCATTTATTAAGTACCTACTGTGTGCCAGGCACTCTGCTAAAACCAGGATACCAAAAAAGAAAAAAAGGCAAAAGGGGGGGGGGAGTCTTTGAGAGATGTTGAAAATCAAAAGGTTTTGGCCACAGATTAGATATTAGGGGTGAGAGATAATGAGGAGTTGAGGATGACACTTAAGTTGTGAGCCTGGGGGTTTGAGGGAATGTGATGCTCTTGACATTAAGGAGGAGTTTTGGAGGAGGGAAGGGTAGCAGGGAGAAAGAAAATGAGTTCACTTTTGGATGTATTTAGTTTAAGATATCTACTAGATATCCAGTATGTGATGCAAGATTAAAGGTCAGCAAAGAGATTAGGGCTGGATAGGTAGATCTGAGAATAGTTAGCAGAGAGATGATAATTAAACCCATGGGAGGCGATGAGATCAGGTATATATGAGATCAGCTCTCTCTCTCTCTCTCTCTCTCTCTCTCTCTCTCTCTCTTTATATATATATATATATATATATATATATATATGTATGTATGTATACACACACACACATATATATACACACACACACATATATATATATATACACACACACACACATATATATACACACACACACACACACACATATATACACACACACACACACACACACATATACATATATATATATATATATATATATATATATATATATATATATATACACACATATATATACACACACATCTCCTGGGGATGGATGATGCCATTCTGCCATTCTTAAAGAGATTAGGAAAGAGGGAAAATTCAGGGAACAGGGCAGTTAGAGGGATCACTGACTCAAGTCTTGTTTTAGGAATTAGGAGAGATTGAAAAATTAATACGGGGTTTTTAGCAAATTAGTAATTTGCTGAGGCCAAAGATGAAGGGCTCCTGAATCTGGTCTAAAAAGGAGATGATGCCTCAGGGAGTTGATGCAGTTCACCAAGACCTAAGGCCCAGGGTATGATTAATTACATACCACACCCACAAATCCTTATTTTGTCAGTCTTCTTATCTTCAGCATCAAGGTTATGATTCTGACTCTCCAGGTGTCATCACCTTGCCCCTGAGTGAGTACCCCTCACTCTTTTGTGTGTTGTCTTCCCCCATTAGAATGTACACTGCTTGAGGACAGGGGCTGTTTCTTTTTGCATTTGTATTCCCAGTGCTTAAAGACTGGCACATAATAAGTGCTTAATAAATGCATGTTCTAACTAACCAGCTATCTGCCTGTCTATCTATCCATCTATCATTACCATCTTTTGTATGGATCTTATGAAGACTGAAAAATAGTTTCAAAGCTTCTTTAAAATATAATGTAGATTACTAATTAGTCATCAGCATTTATATATTTGATATCAATGATTTCCAGCAGCCTTGGCCACGAATAGAATTTTTAGCACAGATTTAATTTCTATAGACAGACAACTGATCTTTCTGATGAAAATGCAATAAAGAGCTCTATGTCAATGAAATGGAACACTCCCTTTAAAATATAAAGAAACGGGTTCTTGCTCTTGTGGAATTGACAATCTAGTGAGGCCACTGGACGGAGGGAAGATAATCCCAGTACACAATAAACCTAAGTATATTAGATCAGTGCAAAATGCCAGTTGCTACATATGATAGATGTGGCAATGATATATCATGAACTAAGCCTGTTCACTATTTTGCAGATGAAAATTATGAACTGAGGACTAGAACGAGTCTCTCAAAATAAGAGAATCCATTCTACCACTTTTTATTGCCCACCTCAGATTGGAGTTATGCCATTCCAGACAGACAGGTATGTAACAGGTCTCTGATTCTGGTCTTAGAGAATTTCGCGCATAGATTTTCCTTGTCTTTATAAGAAATTCAGAAAGTTAATGCTTGATAACTATTTGTTGACCAACTAAAGAAGATTGTGCTATTCTATCACCCTTGGCAGCACGTTTAAGTCTTGTTTACTTCACAGTCAGGAAGTTTGTGTCTCTCTTTTTTAATAAAAGGGCAATTCTTTTGTTCACAGGATTTAGAGCTGGGAGAAACCTCAGAAGTTATCTAGTCCAATTCTTACATTATACATGTGAGGAAACTGGGCCCAGAGAAGTTAAGAGATTTCTACAAAGTCACACAGTCAAGTGGCAGAGCCAAGATTTTAACCCAGACCTTCTGACTCCCAATCCAGTAATTCTTTCCATTGTGCCATACATACTCAATGACTGGGCTTTCACTTTGCACATTCATTTCTCTGGTCGGGACCATCTAACACATATATAGAGTCATACCCCCTCTCTGGAACCAATCTGGCTCCTATATAAGGAAAATATAAGTCCTTGACTTGTTCTTAGATTTAGAGTCCTTGACCCTATGATGTCTTGGCGTTCTTCTCCATAAGCCAGTTCTTCTAGGATTTGGCTTTGTTCTTGCTAGTACTCTTGGGAATGAAGCTTGTGTGGCTCATTCTCAACTGAGAAAACTCTCTCATTCCAACCCCTTGCCTGCACTGACTTCTGACTACCTGTCTATCATCAGACTACCTTCGTTAGGTCATCCCTTCAGCTACTCTCCTTTAATAATAACTACTGCCCTTCTTAGACCTTAAAGACAATTTAATCCAACCTGCTCATTTTACAGGGGAGGAAACTGAGATCCAGAGAGGTTATGACTTGTAAGTCCCTAGGTAGTAAGTGGCAGAAACAGGTTTTGAATGCAGGTCTCCTGACTCCAAACCCAATGATTCTTAACGAACCACTTGCTACCATTCTCTTATTGCTCTACTCACATCTTCCTCTGACTTCTTCCTTGTACTCACTGCTGAGCCTTTCCAGCTTCCCTGTGTCAGCAGCTCTGTCTAATCTCTGGATCCCTGGTCTGGTCTGCTTCACTGCCTGCTAAACTCCAGGACTGTCCTTAAGTGTCAAAAGCACTTTGAAAGGCACAACACACTTTACAGATGCAATTATTGATAATCTTCTGTATAACATTCCCTTATAAGAAGTTGGCAAGGACTTCCATGTTAAACTTTCATGAACTTTGCTCAAGGGGTAGAGAGACAGAGTTTTTGAAGCAAAATTCACAAATTTCATTTTCCTTTTTAAAAATTAATTTGATTCTAAATAGAATAGATATTTGCATTTACATCACCAAACAATAAAAAGACATATATACAAAACTACAGCCCTGTATAACCTATGTGTGTGTGTGTGTGTGTGTGTGTGTGTGTGTGTGTGTGTGTGTGTGTGTGTAGTTTTCCCTTTATGGATATAATGAGATCAGTTTTTAGCTTTTAAGACTTTTCTGCTTATCTAGCCTTCTTTCCATTCTTTTCTCTCTACTAAAAAAAAATTCACCTTGATACCCACTTTCTTTCTTTTTTTGTTACTTTATCAAAATCTCCCTGTGCCCTCCATTGGGGGAAAAATGAAAGAAAAGAACAAAGCCCTTGTAAAAAATAGACATCATCAAGCAAAACAGTTTCATATACAGCCCACATTGACTTTGTATGAAAATATGTCTCATTCTACATCTTGCATCCATCATTTCTCTGCCAAAAGGTTGGTAGCAAGAAGCTTCATTGTCTAAACCACCAATATAACAGGGAAACACAATTTTGCTATTTAACAGTTTTTAGTGAGAGAGATTACTGCAACAGAACTGTACCTTTTTAACTCCAATAATGTGAGATCCAAAAAAGCTGAACCCATAAAATCATCCTGTAGTCCAAAGTCATAATCAAAGACCTGTAATACAAAAGACACAATGCATTGTTATGTGTTATTCCAGAAGCAAAGTAGAAACTTTGGTTGAAAACTCCCTAATTAGGAAAAAAGGAGCGAGTAACCTGCATCACTCACTATAGGTCTGGTTCTGAAATAATCTGAGGTATATTTAGTTATTTTGAGGGATGCCACATAATTCTCAAAAGTAAATCCTTTCCTTTCATTTAAAGAAATGAGTAGAGTTTTCTCCAATTAATCTATGATAATGTATCTTTGCAATGAAAAGTTGAAGAACATTGGTCTCTACTGGACAGTCCTGTGGGGTTTCCTCTCCCCTCCCCCATTTAAGTAGAGATGTTGGGGGTGGAAAAGCATAATTATGTATCAGTATGCTGGTTTGAAATTCAGCAAGTCCCTCTACATAGGACTCTTGTCAGGATAAAATGAGATAATGAGTTCAATTTTCCCATATTTTAAAGTGCATTTAGGTTCCATCCTTTAGGATGGCAGGGGCAAAGGTGAGGTAAACACACAGAAATATGAGAAAATTGAGCTATTATACGTGAAGGCACTTTGAAAAGTTTTTTTTAAGGCAGAATCAAAATTGGAGATTGTGGCAGTGTGATAGACAATAATAAAAATGTAAACAAAAATAAAAGAGACTGTGGGTTTGTTAAACGGGCACACCTCTGTTTTTCTCCTTGCTACAGAAAATCATTTTAAAAAAATATTTGCACAAAATACAATTGCACATCACTTCACAAAAATCACTTTCTCAAGCCCTACTATGTTACTCTAATACAGATTTTAATCATTCAGTAAGTCCCAACATGTCAAAGATGTGATCAAAGTTCAGAAATTCTTCTGTCTATATCTTTGGCTAACTTTCCATAACGTATTCCTTAATGGTAAAAGAAGTGACTGACAGACGTTGCTAATTTCTTTATGTAATGATTCTATTATCTCAAAAAAGAGTTAAAGTGTCAGGTGGAAGTTTTTAATTCCCCTCTAGAGTTATGTACCATTTGTTAGCAGCCACTGGGTGATCACTGTTACCTAATTAGGGTACTGAAGGTTAGACCGTGGGCATTAAAAACTGAAAAAGGAGGCAATATTCGATATGTTAACAAAGGTTTCTTATACTGTTAGGCAAAATTATTTATTAAGATAACAAATATATATGAGTGAATGAATAAAACATTTATTAATCACTTACTAAGTGCAAAGCATTGTGCTAGATGCCGGACAAATGAAAAAGAAAGAAAATTCCTGATCTCAAGCTTACTTCTAATAAATGAGACAAAACATATGGGAGATTTTAGCTGCAAGTCAGTCTTATTGGTCCCTAGGTTGTGGCAGCAATGAAGATGCCTCTTCTTTAATGCCATTGTCAGTGAAGTTAAACTATTTCTGCTTCTCACACTGAACTATTCAACAGAGACAATGACTTTTGTGGCAACTTTCTTTTTGTGTAGCACCTACAGGAGCAACTGTGAGACTGCATCTTCATAGGGAGTTGCTTCCCAGGAGGATGGCTATGGATGGTGGGCTGCAAATATTGCTATTATCAAGCCTCTTGGTTTGAGGGTCCTGGGTGTCTCCATAAGGGTGTATGGGAAAATGGTGGTAAAGATGGTGGTAGTCATTTGATTTGGCTGGCACAGGCGGTCTCCTGTCTCTTCCTTAAGAAATCCTGAGGCAGCAGAGGCACAGTGGTTTTAGGGCAGGGAATAGAGAGTCAGAAAGACTTGAGTTAAAATTCAATCTCAGACACTAGCTAGTTGCGTGATCTGCAAATCATTTAACTTCTGTTTGCTTCAGTTCCCTCAACTGTAAAATGGGGATAATCAATAGTCAATAAACTTGTGTTAAGCACCCACTATGAACCAGGCACTGTGCTAAGCACTGGAGCTACAAATAAGAAAAATAAAAACAAGACTTTACTCTCAAGGAAGTTGCAATATAATGGGGGAAGACAATACACAAAAGAAAGCTGAAAGTGGGGGCATCATGGGATACCTGGTAGGGTGGTCTGATGGAGTTAAAATCAAGTGGAGCAGCTGAGGGAAAATGAAGACATTATACAGATAATCATAGCATCTACCTTGCATGGTTGTTACGAGAATCAAATGAAATGATACTAGCAATAATATTAGCATTTTGCTAATATATTAGCAAAACATTAGCTTAGTATAGTGCCTGGCACGCAGTAGGTACTATATAAAGACTTATTCTCTTTTCTACCTCCCCTCCCCTCATCTATGTGCTTCCAGGTAGAATGACACATAAAACTTCTTAAATATTTATTTCCCTAGCTGTTTCAAATTTAATCAAGTAGGCTCTTACCTACAGAAGAATGAGTTCCTTTCATTTTATTGTCTGATTTCTTAGAAGAACTAAATCCTTCTGAATGTTTGGAATAACCAATAAATAAAAACACATTTTTAAAAAGTTTTAAAAAATCTTCTTTACTACCTGCAACTAAAAGGCAGACATTAAGAAAGTGATTGGGGAATAAGGGAGGAAATGCCCTCATTTTAGCTACTGTTCTTGCCAACGCACAATGTTACGAAAGGTTGGGATGGGTATGAGGAGATCCACACAAATTCCTCAGCATTACTGGAAAAAACAACTCAATGTAGGTGCAATAACTGTTATAGTTTGATAGGAAATTGCTATTTGTTCCATACCATATTCTGTCCATGTCCTCAAGGAATTTATAGTCTATTTCAACCAACGGTGGTGGGCTGGAAGCATGGTGATGTGTGGAGAAGAAAATAAACTAACAAGTCATTCAGTCAATAAACATTTATAAAGTGCCTACTACATATCAGTAGGCAGCTAGGGGGGTGCATAGAGTATGAAGTCTAGAGTCAGGAAGACTCATCTTCCTGAATTCAAATATGGCCTCAGATACTAGCTACCTGTGTGACCCTGAGCAAGTTACTTAACCCTCTTTGCCTCAGTTTCCTCATCTGTAAAATGAGCTGGAGAAGAAAATGGCCAACCACTGTAGTATCTTTGCCAAGAAAACACCAAATGGGATCACAAAGAGTCAGACATGACTAAAATGACTGAACAACAAATGCAACAGTATGCAGCTAGATGGCTCAGTGGGTAGAGCACAGGATCTAGAGTCAGGATGATCTGAGTTCAAATACAACCTCAGAAAATTACTAGCTGTGTGGGCGAGTCACTTAACACCCATTTGTCTTAATTCACAGGAGAAGAAAATGGCAAACCACTCCAATATTTTTGCCAAGAAAACCATGTGGACAGTACTGGTATGCTATAATCCATGGCATCATGAAGGGTTGGACGTGACCAAACAACTGAACAACCACAATCCCTGCTCTCAAGGAGCTCACAGTCTAATGTGGGAGACGGCACACAAACAACTAAGCGTGAATACACTACAAACTGGAAATGATCAATAGGGGAGAGGTAGTAGAATTAAGGGGGAGGGATCAGAAAAGGGCTTCTTGTAGAATATGGGATTTTAGCTGAAACTTGAAGGAAAGCAGGGAGCTAGGAGGCAGAGATAAGGAGACAGAGCATTCCAGGAAGCTGATACTGCCATTAAAAATGACCAGATTTGGTGTGTTTGTGTGTGTGTGTGTGTGTGTGTTTGTGTGTGTGTGTGTGTAGACACATTAAGCATATTAATAGAGAATATGTATTAGATATAATTTACAATATTGTATGGATTTCACAATAAAGCAAAATTATAAATTAAGTTTGAGGGGGAAGCTCATTACCAGCATGGAAGATCAGAGGTGGCTTATGGAAGAAACATTTGAGTTGGGCTCTAAATTGTCGGTAGGAATTAAAATGATGAAGATAAGAGGTAGAGGAATGTTCCTGGACTAGAGACCAGCCTAAGTAAAAGCATGGTGACATGAAGGGGTAGAGAGCTAGTTCATTTGGTTATAACATAAAGTGAGTAGAGGGGAATGATATGAAATAAGACTGGAAAGATGTAGTCCAGAGGGTTACAACTTTAGAAATGGAAGGGACCTTAGATGTGAGTCACATAGGCAGGCTAGAGCTACCATCCCCCATTTTATAGATAAGGAAATGGAAGTCTAGAGAAGTTATTTTTCTAAAGGAAAAAAAGAACCCAAATAAGAATTAAATCAGATTCTTTGACTCCAAATCCAGTACTCTTACCCCTATATTATATGAAGCCAAGTTGCACAGGGTCTTGAATATCAAATATGAACTTTCTTCAGTGTGGGCAAGAGGGAATCATCGAATATTTTTGAGCAAAGAAATGACATGATTACATCTCAATAAAAATTATTTGTATCCGTGGTATGAACAATGAATTGGAAGCAGGTAGGGATAGGGAAGCAGGGTAGGGATACTGAAGATAGTAAAACCTATTAAGATACTATAGCAATAACATAAGCAAGTGCTACTAAGGGTTTATACAAAAGTACTGGTAGTTGGACAAGAAAGAGACATTACAGAGATACTATTGAGATTATGGCAGCTAGGTGGTCCAGTATATGGAATGCTGGGCCTGAAGTCAGGAAGACTCAGTAGCTGTGTGGTCCTGGGCAAGTTGCTTAGCTTGTTTGCCTCAGTTCCTCATCTGTAAAATGAACTGGAAAAGGAAACAGCAAATCACTCCAGCATCTTTGCCAAGAAAACCCCAAACTCCCAGAGTTGGACATGACTAAACAATGCCAACACCTGAGATCATGGTGGCAGAATCTGGCAAATGGTTATTATCTGTGCTGTAAAGAAAGCAGCTATAGTATCAAAATAGTGTATCCTTAAACTAGTAAAGAAAATGTAAGTAAATGGAAAGAATAAAAAAATTCCAAGGCTTGAAGATGATGAAGGTGAAAATAGGAGAGATGAATTAAATAGCTGTGCTATAGACATAAAGAGTGAAGGCAGAAGCATAAGAGAGTTTAGAGGGAAAGACAGGTGGTGGAACACGTAAACGCTGATGTTCTATAGGCAGTTGGATATGTGAGCCTGGAGCTTGGAAAACAGAGTTCAAGGCTCGAGATATGGGTCTGGAAATCATGTACTTAGAGAAGGTAGTTGAAACCATGGAAGTGGATAAGAATACCAAGGGAGAAACTAGAACAAGAAAAGAAAATGGATGCACCTTTGGAAAATAACCCCCATATCAAGAAACTGGAAAGAAGACAAACAACCAGTGAAGAAGAGAGAGGTGGAATGGTTGGAAATGTAGGAGGATCACAAGCTTCACTGGCGCATTTAAAATTACTATTTTTAAATTTTTTTTAAATTTCAAAGCATTTTTACACAATTTTTTCAATCATTTCTATAATAATGATAATAATAATGACAACAGCACCTATCTCTTTTATAGCGCTTTAAGGTTTGCAAAGCACTTTACAAATATTATCTCATCCTCACAACAACTTGGGAAGTAGATGCTATTATTATTCCCATTTTACAGATAAGAAAACTGAGTTGGACAAATCAAGTGACTTGTCCAGGGTCACACAATTAGTAAATATCTGAGGCCATATTTGAACCTCAGTTTTCCTATCTTCAGGTCCAGTGCTCTGTCCATAGTGCCATCTGATTTCATCACATGTAATTAAAATGAAAGAAAAGCAAAGCAAAACCTATTGCTCAATTGCCCCTGGACATTGGTCATAAACATACCTTGGATATGCACTGCAAGAACCTATGATGCACCTAATAAAACAAATGCATATTTAAGTATATAAAATTCAGAATTGAATTTTACAATACAAAAAACTATACCTAAATACAATTTCTACCATCCAGTCTGTACCAATCAATTTATACAAAGACTTCAATATCTTCTAGGATTATGAACTGAAACACAATGAGAACATTGGGGATGTACAAAATTGCCTTCCAGTGTCACAGAAAGATGCCAAAGCTAAAGCACTGCCATAAAGTAAAAGAAGACAGGGAATGATGTTTAGAGGAAGACTTCAGTGGAGCCAACCTAAATAATTCTAAACTCCAGACCATTCTTTTTCATCATTTTCAAGGGTTTTATCTTTGCCTGAATCATTTAGGTATTTACCTCAGTTCTCCACTTATATTAGGGGTTCTTAACCTTTTAGTATTATATACTCCTTTGGCAGTATGATAAAGCTTATATGGACTCCTTCTCAGAATAACAGTTTTAAATGTGTAAAATAAAATGTTTAAGATTAAAAAGGTAACCCATTATATTGAAATGTAGTTATCAACTTTTTTTTTAAAGTTCACATTCCCAGTTTAAGAATTCATGAATAAAGGGAAAAATATGGGAGGGAATAACACTGAAAGTTAACTTCACTTCATTAAGGTAAGTATTAGCTCATTTCAATACCTAGACATTATTTCTTAGCCAGAGGGGAGGCAGCTATAAGTGAAATCCCCAGGACAATAAGCAGATAGAATGGGGGAAGAAATGGGAAATCAAAGTCCCACTGTTTCCTAAATTCCTGTTTCAGAAATTTAGAAGACCCCCAGGGGCTCAGCAACTCCGTACCCCACTAGAGGGAACACAAGCAAAAGAAAATCCTCTGGAATGTATCATAAAGCTAAATAAATTTTTAAGTAGTTACTTCAATTCTCAAGGCACCAAGTACCAAACACTGAGAAATGTGAGCTTCATCTCATTTTTGTTTGTTTTTAATTAATAATACCAAAATCTTGTTTCCATACAGCCTTGTGTGGTTGACAGAAGGAACCTAGCCCTGTGCATCCAAATTTGCATTTGAACATGTTATCACCTTAAACTAGTGGAGTTTATGATGCCCAGAATGACTGAATATCCTATCAAGCAGCCTGACAACATAGGGACAAAACTCAGGATGTGTCTCTATAATAGGTACTGAGTGCAGTCAATAAAATTAAGGACCCCACTGGGAATCAAGACTAAAATCACTATGTGGAAGTCAGTGTAACTGAGTTAAACAATTTATTTGTATCATTCCATTTTCCAGTTCCTATAGCTACATTAGGGGGTGTATTGAATTTCAAAAAAATGACAGGAAACTGCTTTTACATCAGTTTATGATGATCTTTAAAATCAAATTAAATACATTTTGTGAAGGACTCAGTCCATCAAATATGAAGAAACAAATTAAGCTCATATAATATGACAGCATGGGAAAAAATAATTGAATGCTGATGCATATCTCATTTTTGGTTTGAGGCTCAAGGAATGGCACAGAACAAATTAAAAACATGAGAATTTAGTTAGATCCATGGTCTAAGTAGGCACTGATAGCCAATTCCCAATTGTCCCCAAAAAATCAGGCATAAATGAAAAACAAGTGGAGAAAATGTGTTTTCACCTTTTAACAACACAGGGACAAACAGCTGAGATGCTTGACTGCTTCAGAGTCATGTGTGATGGATGGTACAAATAGAAGAATGTAAAATGCACAGTGAATGCAAAAATATCTGTGGTTTAAAAGAAATTTTGCTCAAGAGGTTGGAGGCTTTGTTATTGTAACCACATTTCAACTGGCACTAGAGATCTGCGTCTAGTTACTGATCTAAAACATTCTTTTGAGTGATTTAGAGTCTGCTTAGATATAATCTTTGAAACAGGGAACAATGATGAACCATTGAACAAAAAATAAATAAAATAAATCAGTCTCTTGCATTTTTGATTATTACCTTGTACACTTTCAAACTCAAGGTATTCTTATCCTGTATCAAAGAATTTTCCAAGTGTGTTAAGACAACAAGTTTGATAACAGTGGGATGGCGGCCCCTAAGTGGAGATGCCTTCTGTGAGAACTCTCTTTTTAAATTTAATACCTGGTGGAACTTTAATTCTTGACAGAGAATTGGCTCCCAAAAGTCGGAGTTTATATAAATATATACCCATCCCTCTCCACCCCACCTCCATACCACTTCTCCCTCTTCCACTATGACTCTGGGTGCTGATTCTGGGCCTTTGAATGATAGTGGCAGTGAAGGGCCAATTTAGAGTTTCAATACATTTCAACAGCCTCTGAAATTGATGTACTCCTTTATCAGAGCTGAACACTTCACATTATTTAAGCAGAGGGCCAGAGCCGCATCATAGATTCAAAGAGGGTTCCAAGGCTCTTGTCTCATCTTAAGTGTTACATTTTAACCTGCTGCATCATTGCTACCTTATTACAATTCCTTTTCTAGTCGCTGTTTCCTACTCGGCCCTGCCAACAACCCCACAGGAAAAAGCAAACCACAGAAACAGGAACAATCCCCTTTTCAACTAACACATGCAAAACCCCAAGTTATATTGTTTCAAACTAATTCAATTGAACATAAATATTTATTATGTACACAGTACATAGAAATGACAGCTCCAGAATTGTTTTTTCTAAAAAATGAATTATTGATTTTTTTAAAACTCGAATTGTTATAGCTTTGTAGACTTCAATGTGATTTTATAACCTTGGTTCAAAACTGGATTTTGTTTTCCTTTGATGCTTTAGAGATCATGGTATAAGTAGACATGGACCCCAATTTCCTTTAACTATAGGTGTGAAGTGCATTCTTTAGAGCCACACATTTCCAGCCACTGGTACATTTTCATATCACCTGTCACTACAGACTCCAACACTTACTAAGATATTTTCCAGGCAAGATTAGTTTCCTATCACAGAAGACATGTGCAAGACATCAAAATCAAGCATCCCATTGAGAATAGGGAAATAAAATGAAAATGTTGCAATTTTCAGGTAATTCTAGTATTTGAAAATGTCACAGTCACCAATGGATCCTATTTAGATTGTACCTTTGTATGCTTAAACATAGAAAAAGAAAAATTAGCATATACACTTAGGAACCCCTCTCCTCCCCACCCCCAGTAAAGCCAGAGATTGCACCCAAAACATACACTTTACCAAACTCACAGAAAAATGGTGAATATCGAATTAAAAACTAGGCAAGGATTTTGGAAAATGTAAAATACTATAAAAAGTATGAGAAAACATTAATTTTTCTATCTTCAAAAAGTTTAAATGTTTTCTCCTTTACTACTTAAGGCTATTTTTAAAAAAGAAGTTAATGTAAGTAGCTTATTGGCTAAAACTTTATTTCCTTTTCACAATCAAAATAAAATATAAGAAGCCATGACATTATTTGTCTCAGATTCCTCTTCTATAAAATGGAAAATAATTTTTGCTTACTCATTGAGTAACTGTGAGGAAAACATTTTGTAAATCATAAAGGGCTGTATATATGTCATTATTACCATTGTGAATAATAATATGAAATAAGGGAAAATGCCTTATGTCTTCTTTGCTATGTGAAAATCTAAATATATTTTCTAATATGAAAATAACAAATATACACACATATGTGTGTATATATACATACATATATATGCATGTGTGTATATGTATGTGTATGCATATATGTATATGTGTGTGTGTGTATGTATATATATACATATACATACACACACACACACACACACACACACACACACACATAGATATTTGGGGCAGCTAGGTTGCACAGTGGATATAGAGCTAGACCTGGAAACAGGAAGTCAGGAAGACCTGAGCTCAAATCCAAACTCAGACACTTACTAGCTGTGTGTCTCAGAGCAAATAATTTCATCTCTATTTGCCTCAGTTTCCTGAGCTGTAAAACAAGAATAGGGGCAGCTAGGTGGTACAGCGGATAGAGGTCTAGTCCTGTAGTCAGAAAATCAGGAATATCTGACTTCAAATTCAACCTAAGACATTAACTGTGCACCCCTGGGAAAGTCACTTCCCCTATATTTGCCTCAATTTCCTGATCTATAAACCAAGGATAATGATAGCACTGAATTTCAAGGGTTGTTATGAGAATCAAATAAGATAATACTTGTAAAAAGCTTTGTAAGCCTTCAAATGCTATATAAATGCTACTTCTTATTTTTATTACCATTGCTATTATTGCAGAATGGCTAACTTGTATTTTTTTAAAACTCAATGCTTAAATGAAACTGTTTATTGCCTGACAATAGGGGCATCTAAGTGGTGCAGTGGATGAGAAATTCCAGGAAAGATATTTTGGTTGCTCTTTTTTTCCTTCCAATTTTGGGATTTATTCCATTTGTGGATCTTGGAGTCAGGGTTTATTTGCCCTTTTAGGCTTTAATCTGTTAAACATAGAACTATGGTTCCTTGTTCTCCAGGAGGTAGCCATCTGTTCAGCCACACTGGCCTGGCCTTGAGGAAATACACAGGAGCAGTTTGCCTTGCTGAAAGCACTCTTCCAGAAGCAGGCTGATCATGCCATTCTTCTATTCCTCTTCTGGATTGCTTCTGGATCTTCTTTCTTATGCAGAATTTCTTCTCCAGGGAGTCTGTTTTGCTCCTTTCTTCCTGCCCAGAGGTGGAGCAGGGCATAATGAGATTGCTACCGCTGATGGCATGGAATTCTAGTGATAATTATGATGCATTTCTACATGAGTCTCCTGGTTCTGGACATGCTTATTAATGGATTCACCATAGATTACATCAACAATACCAGTTTTTCAGGTATAACCCTTGGAGCCCCAGAAGCAGTTGCCCACATCCAGCCTCAGTTCCTGATACTATTTGTTGTCACTTGAGACTGACATTGTATGACTGTGGTGAGGGCTGATCTTGGTGTTGGCTGGTGGGTAGCTGAGTTCTACTTGTGCTCCTTGGGGTAGGGCTTCTGCTAAGCCTCACTTGCAGGGCTTGTGACAGCTGTCCTTTAAAACACTTTTAAAAATGCTCTTTAAAATGTTATCTTCTATTTGAATTGTACATTTTAATGTATATAAGGAGCTTATATATAGCTAGAAGACATCATGCAGTATAACATAATGCCAACAGAATAATCAATCAATCCCTAATGGAATCTAAGAATTTGATAGAAACTCCACAATTCCATTTCACTGCTTTTCCCCAGTCCACACTTGGTTAAAATGCTCCAGAAACAGGTATTCTTAGTCTTCCTAAAGACCTTCAGAACTGGTTTCATTATCTCTTACATTTCAGGTAACATTCATAACTCAGATAGAAAATAGACCAAACGATGTCTGAAGGTTCTTCCAACTCTAGAATTCCACAAGCAAATATTGTGAGGCTGTGTGAACAGGTAATTTAGGTCTGTCCCACTGTACTTTAAGACTATGAACTCATTTTTGATCTCTTTGGGGATGGAGAACAACTGTGCACTATTCTTTTTTAAAATAATTACACTTAATATATGTCAAAAGAGTTATTAAAATATAATTTGACTTTCTCTTTGGCTATATAATTAAATCTAGCCAGAAAATCAGAGACACTGATTTTCAAAAGTTAGATGGATGCAGGTCTTGGAATACCAAAGGAAATAGGTTGCTTTTCAGGTATGTGGTCTTAGCTGCACAAAGTCTAGAAGTCAGAGGAAGGGAAACAGAGATGAAGAAATGAAGGGTTTATTGATCTAAAGTGAAAAACTTCTGCAGAACAGTGGCAGGCAATATACAAGAGGTGTGTTCAGACTGATGAAAGTGACTGAACTATGACTTTTTTGACTGAGAACTCTGAGAAATGGAAAACTGCTGCAAGGTTCTGAGAAATGGAGAGGTGTGGTCAAAAGAGCACTTAGAAAGCTCGTAGTGGCAGTAGAGAAGGCAGATACAAAAGAAAAGATGCCAAAGACCTAGACGGGAGACTGGATTATTATATAAAATGAGTCCTTAAATCTGGCTGTGGGGGTGAGAGGAAGGAATGGAGTCATGAGGTGTTATGGAAGAAATACCAGCAGGACTTGGCAGTGAGTGAATATTCATGACACAGAAGAAAAACCAAAATAGGATCTGATGATATGAACAAAAAGGGAATAGCAAAAGGGTAATGATGAAAGTGATTGAGATATGAAACCAAAATAAGGGTATTCAAGCTTGAGCCTTTGCTTCTGCTTTTCCCCTTTACTGGGGGAAGAGAAAAAAGCAATTTCATTAATCCAGCATCTGTTGTGTTTAAGACACTGTGCCTAGGAATTAGGAGAAATCTGACTAAAAAAATAGGACATGGTTCCTTGATCTCATGAAGCTTACAAACTAATAAGGGGCATGTATTTAAGACGTGTTATTTGGTAACCAAATAATTCTAATGGTTGGTTGTGTGGTTGTTGTCCTGTGTTCTGAAAGTAGACAAAAATTACATTACTATGTTGGGGTCAAAGTACAGTGTGTCCAGCTGTGGCTTATTAGACCAATATGAGCTTGGAAGGCTCTACCATAAGTCAGGGGCATATGAACATTTGTAGTGAAGATGCCTCTAAATTTTTGCATCTCACATTTATATAAATAAAATAACTCTAATAAATGTATAATGTAAAAAGGATACAAAGAACAAGGATGATGGAAATTATAACTCTTTACATCTATTGGAGGAAAAAAGCTACTCTCCTTTTTTGGTTCAAATGGTGTCCTGAGTTACTCTGCAAACAATTGATCCATTTAGCCACATAATTACACATATGCAGAGAGAGTATAGGACTGTTGATTCATTGGAAAGGTGGGGGCTCTTCATAGAATAAATATGTCTCTTTCATAAAGCATCATACCTCAATTTTCTTTTAACTGCTAATTAACCACTATGCAATTAGTCACAATCTCACAGCCAGTATCCCTTTTCCCCTTCCTCTTCTTCTTACTTTGATCTAGTACTTTTGAATGAAGCATATAAAAGAATGAGGCAGCAAAAATGTGCTCTTACTGTCAAAGCCCACAGTCCCACAGATGGGCAAATATCAACCAAAAACACTGGACCATAAATGGTTTCTGGATTTTCCATTAGCAGTAATGGCCAACAGTGTTTCTACTTAGAAATCTGTAGGTGATTTATGGATCCCAAAATATAGTCTGTTTCTAATTAGAGATCTTGAGTCTCTAAAGATACTGAGTCTTCCTTCATCTACACTTGGTCACACTAAATGACTTGATATCTACATCAAGCTGATTCATTTTTAGAAGTCTGGGGCCAGAGTTGTGCTCTGAACGAAGGCTTTGGCACATTTGTGAGCTAGGAAAGTCTTAAGTTGATTTTTAGCCTACAAGCATCAAAGTTCAGACAGTCAGCAAGAAAGCACTCAGTATAAGTTCCAGATTGTTAGGAAGGTCAAAGATAAGGATGAAATCCAAGTCATTTGCTCCTCTCTATTGAACTTGGACTTCCCTTTACTCTTTCACCTTCAGGAGGCATGCATATAATCATCCTCTCTCCCTTAAGAGGCTCACACTGGACAGGAATTCCACTTTGCTGGGTAAAAGGCTATTTCCCTGAACTCTTGAACTTGGAGTCACTAAACAGGCAACTCTCAAAGATGGTGCTATCCGGAGTATTCTCCTGCTATTGATAGAAGGCTACATCACTGATCACACTATTGAAGAAATGCGCCTTTCTACCCAGGAAGCTAGGTATTGCTGAATTTTTACCACTTGGCCAGGAACTATCTCTGCTTGTCCTGACCTATGTTTTGTCATTGGACTCCAATGACTCTGGAAGAGAGAGCGAGGCTGGTGACTTTGCAGAGCCCTGCCTTGCTTAAATCCAATTCACTTGCAAGTCAAAGCATCACCTTCCTGATGTCATTGGTCCTCTTGGAGAACGAAGGACAAACAACAACAAACCAATTGTCTGCCTGGTTTTCTTCACAGCTTCTTCCATCTGAAGAGGGTATGGGCATCTCCCTCTCTCTCCTCTTTCTGGCCTGGAATTCCCTTCTTGGGACTAGTGGGCATAAGATTACATTCACTTCCCTGGAGAACCACTCTCACATTGAACTAAGACCCAGGACGGTGCTGCATTCTGGTCTATCCTCCATGTAGGGAAAAAAAAGAAAAGGCCCCAAAGGGGGAAAAGGCCACCATCCTCTTCCTCCTGCTACCCGTTAGTCTCTGCCTTTCTAATATTCTAAGTGTATTACAATTCCTTCTCTGTGATTCTTATTCTTCCCCCATCTCCTTGAGGTTGACAGAGGCTGTGTTGTTTTTCATTTTTGTATCATCTGTCTTGCACACATAATAAACATTTGCTGAACTGATGTAGTGTACTGTATGGCTGGAGGACGTGACCACAGAAAAATTCAATTCAATCTTACTCTCTCTAATGCAGTTCAATTTTTGGATAAGAATGTACCAAAACCCTTCTACCCTTCCACATTCCTTCACAAACTCATAAACAGTAGGCAAGTAAATAATAGCCCAAGCCTCTGTGGCTCATTGTTTAGGTTTAGAGTGCTTAGAATGAGTGTAAATAGCAATTGTTTTCTGCTCTGGACAGAAATTCTGAGGGTCTCCCCATCCCAGATTGATATTTTTGTGATGGTAAATTAGGCCATCTTCTGTCTCAATTCTTACCTAAACCTTAATCGTTAAATGGGCATAGCCTCAGACAAACTGAGACCTGGGGAAAAACCATAATTTAGAAAGGCCAAGGTTACCCACTACATCTAGGGCTATCACCAGTCATCTTGATTTTTGTCTCACCACTGGACTTTGATGACGATACATACCATCAGGAGAGACTGAGGCTGATGACTTTTCGCAGCTCTGCCTCATTAAATCCAATAAACGGGCAAGTCAAGACATTGGTTCTCTTTGAGAATGAAGGATGAACAACAAAAAACAGTAGGAAAGAAGGTACACATGGTACAGAACCTCCTCTAGTGAAAACTCTTTAGGCAAGGAAGACAGATTTCATAAGCAAGCATCTCTGTGTCAGCTTCCATTAGGGTGAAAGAAAAAGGTGGCTCACCTTTATATACAGAGGCTCTCTAGGGTGATCGATAAGAATGCAAGCTTTTTCCTCCCACACAGGATTGAGATTCTTGTGTATTATTTTACTTCTAAAAACTTCTTTTCCTCCAATTTTAAACTTCACGTATGGATCACTTGTCCCTGTTTAGAGAGAGGCACATTGATCCGTGTTAATTATGTCATCATGCAAACAGGAATGCTGGCTCCAATCACAAAATGTTTAACAGAAGATCATGAAGAACATCATATGAAAAAAATAAGACTCAAAGATCTTTTGTCTTGTTTTCCTTACAAGATGAAGAGTCAGTCGATATATTTTTATATTTGGACAAGTTTCGTCTTCTTTGTCCCAGTACGAATAATTATAACAGCAATAACAGCAAGGGTTTCTACACTGAGATATTTAATTCAAGCACTAACAATAATAACAGAAGGTAACATTATGCACACATATATACATTTATATATATACATATATATACACATACATACATACATACATACATAGTGCTTTGAGATTTGTGAAATACTGCAGAGACAACATCTCATTTGATATGATCCTTACAACAACCCTGAGAGGTAGGTGCTATTACTAGCTTCATTTTACTGATGACAGAACTAAGGCTGAGAGGTTGTCACTTGCCCAGGGTCACCCCACTATTAACCGTCTGAGGTAGGATTTAAATTCATTTTCCCAAGCCCGGCACTCTATCCACTAGGCCACTCAGATGCCTCTATCTTCTAGATGAATACAGTTCTATCACTGATTTTAGTAGTCTTATATTTGTGGCTTAAACTTCATACTTTTTAAATGCACTGAGGGGAAATGAATCCCAAACTGATTCTCAACTCCACTGTGAGTCATGACACTATCTTCTCTCCTTCTAAGATTTTTTAAAGGTTAGAATATTGGGAAAGGAAAAGAGATAATGGAATTTTCAAAAACAAATATAAGGCTAAAAATTCCTGTGAATTAAGTCTATTTTACCTCATCTATTCCCTGACCCTGTCTGGGGTAGACCAATCCAGACTAAAGAGCAAAGAACAGCTCACAAAAACATTTTATTTACCATCAGGCAACCTGGAGTTTAGTCTCTGCTTTACTTCTAGGTAGTTGTGCAACCTTAGGTATGTCCCTTCATCTTTCTAGGTCTCAATTTGCTCATTTATGAAAATGAGGGTATTTGGCTATCTTATCTTGAAGGAAGTATTCAAGTATGAGTCTATGATTCCATGAGGCCATCCCTGTACACTCAGAACGTTTTTAAAGGTTTCAAGAGAAAGATGTTCAAGAATTTCCCTAAGTCATTCCCATGAGTAGCAACCCACACTATCAGAAACTGTTTCCCTTCCTAAACTCAAAACCCCTTATGAAGTTTAGGTTCATTTTAGTTCTGATCACAGCAGAGTGATGGTCATTAACCTCTGTATGCTCAGGAGGCTACAAAGTCCCCCCATCAATCTTTTCCTCCTAGGTTTCAAAAACAAATCCCAAACTCCCAAACCAAATATCTATGCCTTTTCAACAAAGAAATTATTGTCCAAATATTTTTTGATCACTGTATCTTTTTCAAAATTCTCTACTTTCCTCTTAAGATGGGCAGTCATAAAATGAAGATAATACTTTAATCTAAGACTAGTGAAGAATGAGAATAATGGGGACAATAGGGCATTGCATTCTTTGCCATTCATTAAGACACCAGGTTAGGTTCTGGGATGCAAGAGCAAAAGAGAAACAATGCCTGCCATGCCCTGTTCTGACTTCTGTCTCTAGTTCTCTTTGCTGAAGTGTAAGGGGAACCAAAGTGAGACTTTTTGTTGTCTTTTGTTTTGGAGTACTTCTCAGCACTAAGGCAATCACTTGGCTTTGATTGAGTCTTGCTCTTGTTTGCAGGAAGGCCCACACCCTTTTTCGAATTAGGTCACTAGAGGTGTGAAACTCTCCAGAGGTGTGAAGCACTCTGACCCTGAAGAAGTCTGAGCTTAACATTTTGTTTGGGGCTCACTCACTGGAAGAGTGTTGGTGTGGAGACTAGGGGTCTCCCACCCCCTGGTTCGAAAATCTAGATATTGGTGCTTCTCTCTCTGGTAACAATGCATGTATTGCTATGGTCTCACAGAAGCCTGTCTGTTGATTTGTGTTATTTTCTCTGTTTCTAATTTCTGTTTGTATTTGCTCTGAAATTCAGGGTGCTGACTTTTCCCCCTGAACTAAGTGAATGATTTATGTATGTTTGATTATAGTGAGATTGTAAACCCCTTTAAGTTGCTTTCCTTAGAAAAGCAGATCAAAGAACCTGTGCTAGCAGCCTTCCTGTGTGCTGGTGTTATTGGCCTTACACAGCCACAGTAGCCAAAAGCAACACTGTTGCTACATGAAGTATCATTGATGCTCCCTGAGCGTGAGTATACCAGTACTTTGCCATGAACTTTCTTTCCTTCTTTCCTCTATAACTTCTGTCTTAGGATATAGCTCTCTTTCATTGCTATTCTTATATTCTCTCTCTCTCTCTCTCTCTCTCTCTCTCTCTCTCTCCCTCCCTCCCTCTCTCCCTCCTCTTTTTCCCTCTTCTCTATTTTTGGTGAAAGCACCACCATACTCAGTCACCCAGTTCCCAGCCTCGGAGCCATTTTTAACCCTTCCTTCTGTTTTTTAAATTTTATTTTTATTTATTTAATATTTTTAATTTTCAGCATTGATTTTCACAAGAGTTTGAATTACAAATTTTCTCCCCATTTCTACCCTCCCCCCACTCCAAGATGGCATATATTCTGATTGCCCCATTCTCCAGTCAGCCCTCCCTTCTGTCACCCCACTCCCCCATCCCCTTTTCTCTTACTTTCTTGTAAGGCAAAATAGATTTCTATGCCCCATTACCTGTATATCTTATTTCCTAGTTGCATGCAAAAACTTTTTTTAACATCTGCTTTTAAAACTTTGAGCTCCAAATTCTCTCCTCTCTTCCCTCCCCCACCCACCCTCCCCAAGAAGGCAAGAAATTCAATATAGGCCACATGTGTATCATTATGTAAAACCCTCCCACAATACTCATGTTGTGAAAGACTAACTATATTTTGCTCCTTCCTATCCTATCCCCCTTTATTCAGTTTTCTTCCTTGACCCTGTCCCCTTTCAAAAGTGTTTGCTTTTTATTACCTCTTTTCCCTATCTGCCCTCCCTTATATCATCCCCCCTTTTTTATCTCCTTCCTCCTTCTTCCTGTGGAGTAAGATACCCACTTGAGTGTGTATGTTATTCCCTCCTCAGGTCAAATCTGATGAGAGCAGGATTCACTCATTCCCTCTCACCTGCCCCCTCTTCCCTTGCAACAGAACTGCTTTTTCTTCCATTTTTATGTGAGATAATTTACCCCATTCTATCTCTCCTTTTCTCCCTCTCTCAATATATTCCTCTCTCACCCCTTAATTTGATTTTTTTAGATATCATCCCTTCATATTTTACTCACCCTGTGCCCTCTGTCTACATATATAATATATATGTATATGTGTATATGTATATATATATATATATATATGTATATATGTATATATATGTATATGTATATGTATGTGTGTGTGTGTGTGTGTGTGTGTGTGTGTATTCCCCTTCAGCTACCCTAATATTGAGATCTCATGAATTATACGCATCAGCTTTCCATGTAGGAACATAGACAAAACAGTTCAAGTTTAGTAAGTCCCTTATGACTTCTCTTTCTTTTTTACCTTTTCATGCTTCTCCTGATTCTTGTGTTTGAAAGTCAAATTTTCTGTTCAGCTCTGGTCTTTTCACTGAGAAAGCTTGAAAGTCCTCTATTTTATTGAAAATCCATATTTTGCCTTGGAGCATGATACTCAGTTTTGCTGGGTAGGTGATTCTCGGTTTAAATCCTAGCTCCATTGACCTCCAGAATACTATATTCCAAGCCCTTCGATCCCTTAATGTAGAAACTGCTAGATCTTGTGTTATCCTGATTGTGTTTCCACAATATCCAAATTGTTTCTGGCTGTTTGCAGTGTTTTCTCCTTGATCTGGGAGCTCTGGAATTTGGCAACAATATTCCTAGGAGTTTTCTTTTGGGGATCTTTTTCATGAGGTGATCGGTGGATTCTTTCCATTTCTATTTTACCCTCCAGCTCTAGAATATCAGGGCAGGTCTCCTTGATAATTTCTTGAAAGATGATATCTAGGCTCTTTTTTTGATCATGGCTTTCAGGTAGACCAATAATTTTTAAATTCTCTCTCCTGGATCTATTTTCCAGGTCAGTGGTTTTTCCAAGGAGATATTTCACATTGTCTTCCATTTTTTCATTCCTTTGGTTCTGTTTTATAATATCTTGATTTCTCATAGAGTTACTAACTTCCACTTGCTGCACTCTAATTTTTAAGGTAGTATTTTCTTCAGTGGTCTTTTGGACCTCCTTTTCCATTTGGCTAATTCTGCCTTTCAAGGCATTCTTCTCCTCATTGGCTTTTTGGAGCTCTTTTGCCATTTGAGTTAGTCTATTTTTAAGGTGTTATTTTCTTCAGTGTATTTTTGGGTCTCCTTTAGCAAGTCATTGACTTATTTTTCATGGTTTTCCAGCATCCCTCTCGTTTCTCTTCCCAATTTTTCCTCTACTTCTCTTACTTGCTTTTCCAAATCCTTTTTGAGCTCTTCCATGGCCTGAGACCAGTTAATGTTTTTCTTGGAGGCTCTTTGACTTTCTTGACTTCTTCTGGCTGTATGTGTTGGTCTCTTTTGTCACCAAAGAAAGAGTCCGAAGTCTGGGTCTGAATCTGAGTCCGTTTTCGCTGCCTGGCCACGTTCCCAGCCAACTACTTGACCCTTGAGTTTTTGTCAGGTATGACTGCTTGTAGAGTAGAGAGTACTTTGTCCCAAGCTTGAGGGGCTGTGCTGTTGTTTTCAGAGCTAGTTCCACACAGCCAGCTCTGCCACACCAGCACTCCTCCTTCCCCAAGAACCGCCAACCAGGACCTGACTCAGATTTTAAGCAGGCTCTGCACTCCTGCTCTGATCTGCCACTTAATTCCTCCCATCAGGTGGGCCTGGGGCCAGAAGCAACTGCAGCTGTAGTTCTGTAGCTGCACCTCCTCCACTGCCCCCGGGGCAGTGGCTGAACCTTGAACTCCTTTCACTCTGTCCCCGCAGTTTTTCCTACTAACCTTCTCTGTGGTCTTTGGTGTTTGTTAGTTGAGAAGTCTGGTAACTGCCACAGCTTACTGATTCAGGGTGCTAGGGCCTGTTCCGCCCGGCTCCCAGTCTGGTTGGTCCAGGCACAGCCCATGCTGGGCTCTGCTCCTCTCCACTCCCAGCTCCATGCGATAGACCTTACCCAGTGACCATCCAGGCTGTCCTGGGCTGGAGCCCTGCTTCCGTCTGCTATTCTGTGGGTTCTGCAGTTCTAGAGTTTGTTCAGAGCCATTTTTTATCAGTTTTTGGAAGGTCCTGGGGGAGAGCCCTAGGCAAGTCCCTGCTTTCCACCCACCATCTTGGCTCTGCCCCCACTTCCTTCTTAATTACTACTGATACTAGCTAACAATTTAGCACCTACTTTGTGCGAGGCACTGTGTTAAATTCTTTACAACTATTGTCTCATTTGATCTTTTTTCAACCCTGGGAGGTAGGTGCTATTATTATCCCCGTTTTATAGGCGAGGAAACTGAGGCAAACAGAGGTTAAGTGTGTCCTGTCCAGGATGACACAGCTAGTATGTGTCTAAGGCTGGATTTGAACTCAGGTCTTCCTGACTCCAGGCCCAGTGTAGTATCCACTGTAGTACCAAACTGACCTTTCTATTAGTTTGGGAGCTTCTTGAAGGCAGGGACTGTCTTTTGTCTTTTTTTTTAATTCCCAGTGCTTAGTACAGTGCTTGGCACATAATATGTATTTAAGAAATTTTGATTGATTGATTGATTCCTTCCTCCTCACCCCATCCACATCCAATCATTTGCCAAGTATAGTTGATTTTACCTTTACATTCTCTGCCTACTTGTCATTCTCTTCATTAAGCTCTCATCAGTTATCAACTAGAATATTCTAAAAGTCTCTTAATTGGTCTCCTAGACTCCAATGTCTTTCCCCTCTGCTCTACCATTCATACAGCTGCCAAATTAATTCTCTTAAAGCACAGGTCTGACCATACTATTCTTCTGCTCAAGAATATTCAGTGACTCCTTTTGTCTCTGTGGTAAAATATAGTCTCTTGCTTATGGCATTTAAAGTCTTCCATGTTATGATTTTGGCCTATCTTTCCATACTTAATATAATTCCCCTTTATATACTCTACATACTAGTCAAACTGGCCTATTTGCTTTTCCCTGTAATCACTATTCAAACTTCAGCCTCCACTCCTTTGCACAGTCTGTCACCATACCTGGAATGCATTCCCTTCTTACGACTTAGAATCTTAGAATCTTTTTTTTAACCACTACTCAATATGAACTTCCAAGGAAATCAAAGAAAGAAAGCTAGTTAACACAGTAATTAGAGTACTAGGCCTGGAGTCAGGAAGACCTGAGTTCAAATCCAGCCTTAGACACTTTCCAGCTATGTGACCCTGAATAAGTCAGTTCTTTAATGTACTTCTATTGGCTCAATTATTGCCTCTATGAAGGGTACATAGCCTTCATAGAGAATGTGTGTGTGTATGATAAACATATACATACATACATATACACACACATATAATATGTGGTATCCATGTGGAGATATCTAGCCGGTGATTGGTTATGCAGGTTTAGAGATGAATAGATATACCTCTGAATCTATGTAGATAAACCTGTATATCTCTTTTATCTCTATCATCTATTTATCTATCTGCCTCAGTTATCTTAACTATTAAATGAGAATAATAATAGCACTTACCACCTAGGGTTGTTATGAGGATCAAGTAAGATAATCCTTATAAAGTACCTGGTGCTCAGCATGTAGTAGCCATTTAATAATTGCTTATACCCTTTCCATTCCCATATGCCAAAATATTTATAGTAGTTTTTTATGATAAGATAGCAAACATTTCACAGGAAGCATAAAGACTTTAAAAGTACGGCTATTTGGGAGACAAATTATATATAATATATACATATTATATAATTATATATATATATATATATATAGAATGACTTTATATCTAATTATATATATATATGTGTGTGTGTGTGTGTGTGTGTGTGTGTGTATACACATAAAATGACTGTGCGTTAACAAGAAAAAGTTAAAATACGTTCTCTGGGGAGTAGTTAAAACTTTTGGCAGTTAGATGGAGCAATGGAAAGAGTACTGGGCCTGGAGGCAGGAACATCTGAATTTCAACCCAGCCTCAGACACTTACTAAACATATGACTCTGGGAACACAACCTTACTCTGCTTCAACTTCTTTATCAGTAAAATGCTGATAATAATAGTAGCTCCCAGGGTTACTGTGAGGATCAAATGAGATAACTGAGTGTAAAGAGCTTTGAATATTTAAAGTTCTTCTTCCTCCTTCTGATCTTCCTTCCTCCTCCTTCTTCCTCCTCTGCCTCCTTCTTCCTGTTCTTCCTCTGCCTCCTATTCTTGTTACTTGTTATTATTCTTTTAGGAAGATTTCTACAAAATGGTTTGTGTTTTTTTTTTTAAAAAAACTCTTAATGCTTAAACGAAACTGCTTATTGCCTGGCAATGCTGGCTGACTGAGATATTACCATAACATAGTAACTGCTTTTATATACTCTTTGGTTAGACATTCATTGGTTTCCTGGACCTGGTACCCTGGAGCTGAAGCCTTCAAAAGACACCTCCTGGTGGAGAGATGGGAGACTACAGGTGAGGAACGAGGAATACTTTTTCCACACGTGGCCAATGTTGATATCTTTTAATTGACAATTTATTTGTTTCAAAAGAGAGCCTTCTGCAGAGGGGAAGAACCACTGGGATATGACAGCAATATTTTTAAAAACAACATCAAAATAGATATTTTTAAAAAAATTTAGAATACTAGATAATTTTAAGAATGATCTTTTTTTTTTCCTTCTGCTGCTATGCCCTTAATTTTACTGTTTTTTTCTTTTGTGTGAAAACAACATACTTCCCTGCATGGTACACTGGAAATCATGCTAGATTTATAGTAAAAAAAACCTGGCTTAGAATCCAGCTATTTCACTTATTACTTGTATGATCTTGGGCAACTCAAGTGACCTCTCTGGGCCTCAGTTTTTTCATCTGTAAAATGAAAGGCTTAGAATTAATTTCTTAGAGGTAATTCACAAATTACCTCTAACTTCACTTCCTTTTCTACCTCTATGGACCTACAGTAAGATTCAGACATTCCTAGTTTTTGACACAAGGCAAAGGGTTGTTGTTTTTTATTATTTTTAAGCGTTAAGTAATTGTTTCTATAAGGGCAGTTTATTTGAAAAATTAATATGGCCAAAAAAGCAATATTAAAAAAGCTTAATTTGACAAATGAAAAAAGTGAAGGTATTTTAATGGATGATGCCTTCTTTTTCATTATAGCTTCACTTTTAATGTAGCAATGCAGTAAGGATTCTGCTACATTAAACAGTTTGCCATGAGAAATAATATATCATAATCTGCCTGTGAGAGGGTGCTGCAATTTTCTGCCCACTTCTCAGTTACATGCTCCTAATTACCTATGCTTAGATTGCTCCTACCTCCACAAGGTGGGAGGAGGTAGGAAGAACCATATAAAGAATCATATGATTCCACAAGAACCATGATAAAGCTGCAAGAATGAGGCAGAAAAGTAGGTTCAATATCTGGAGCCTTGCTCCTGTTATCCTGCCCTGTTGCAGTCTCCTTATCTGGGATCCTGATCTCTTGTTGCTCCAACTATTCTCTCTGAATTCTGGACAAGACACTTGCCTGCCCTGCACTAAATCTCCAGCCCAGTGCTTCATCATGGTTCCTGGTGAACCATGGAATCTCAAAGACTATGGGAGTAGAATGTTAGCTCTGGAAGTGCCTACAAGGATGAAAAAAATATCAAGTTTGGTCCTGTGGTTGACTCTATGTCTGCTGTCTGAGAACTAGCTTAAGATGGGAGAAACTTATCACTAGGTGGCCTGAATGATGATGAACTTGTAGGACACGGCAGCTCTTGAAGGCCATCTAATAGGTTAGTCTAAGAGCCTTGGCATGGGTTGAGTTGATGTGTGAAAGGCTCCAAATCTACTTTACCAAACACAACAAGGCCTTAGTACCCCTTCCAGGCTGTACTCAGATCCAAATTATGAAAATTGGCTATAATTGTCTGTGTTCAAATAGTAAAGTAACCACTGTATTAACTGGGTGCAATGCATTACATTAGGTTTCAGAGGGAGAGATGAAATAAATTGAAATTCCTGGTCCTGACCTAAGGAAATCATATCCTTATTCCTTTTGTAGTATAGAAGGGGCTGTATATACTCTACACCTCTCATTCATGTCTCTACTCCTCATAATGTGGCTTCCAGCCTCACCACTCAGTTGAAACTGCTCTCTCCAAAGTTAACAACCATCGCAACTGCTAGATCCATTGACTTTTTCTCAGTCTTCATTTTACTTAAACCCTCCTGCAGCTTTATATAACATGAATGATTCCTTTCTTGGTATTTTCTCCTCCCTTGGCTTAAATAGTAAGCCTTGTTCATCCTCCTCCTTTATCTCTGACCATCTCAACTCTGTCTCCTTTATTAGATCATGGATTCCTGATCCTACCCACTAAGCATGAGAATAGCCTCAAGGCTTTCTCTTGGGCTGTCTTCTGTCTACATTCTCTGTTTGGGTGATCTTACTAGCTCCCTAGGCCCAATTATCACCCCTATCTAGATAATTCCCAAACTTATATATCCAGCCCTAATTTCTCTCCTCAACTCTACTTCTTCATTAACAAAGGACTACTGGACTATTGGGTATATTTACCTAGAAGTCTCAGGCAACTCAAATGCAACATGTCCAAATCAGAACTCATTATATTTCACTCAAAATCCACCCCTTTCCCCAAACCTCCATACTTCTGCCAAAGAGAACGCCCTCATCACTGCCATCACTGACTCTACAGAAACATCACTCCCATTATCAGATCTGTTATAAAGTCTTATCAATTCTATTTCTATCACATCTATATTTATTCCCTCTTCTCTCCCCTCATGTGACTTCTAACTTAGTTCAAGCTCTCATCATATCTTGCCTAGACTATTTGTAAGAGCCTTGTAAAAATGGGCTCTCTGTTTCTAAGTCTCTCCTCTTTCCAATCCATCCATTGTACCACTACCAAGCTGATATCCTAAAACATAGATCTACACACTGTTCCCTTCCTCTTCAATGGTTCCCTATCACCTCTAAAATAAAATAGAAAATCTTTAACCTAGTATTTAAAGCCTTTACAATCTGATTCCTAATGACTTTCCTCCTTATTTTATATCACCCCCCCACTTCATGTATAGTATGTTCCCATCAAACAAACTTATTAGTTGTTGCCTATACACAACATTTCATCTTTTACCTCTGTTTCTTCACTCAGGCTGTCTGTCTCCCATATTAAGCCTATATTGGTTCCCTTCCTCCACATTTTAGAATCCCCCCCTTCCTTCACAGCATAGCTCAGGAACAATTTCCTAAACAAGAGTTTTTCTGGTATACTTTTCTCCCTCTCTCACCTTCCATAAATGTCTTCTGCCTCCTGAATTAATCTGTGTTACATCTTATTTACTTATTTTTGCTTATGATTTATCCCCTTAGCAGAATATGATCTCCTTGAGGGTATGTACTGGTTTGTTTATTTGAGGGGGTCTTTATATCATTAGTGCCTGATGCAGGGCTTAGTGCATGTTGTTGTTGTTCTTTGGTAGTTTTTCAGTCACGTCCAAATCTTTGTGATCCCATTTCTTTGCAAAGATACTAGATTGGTTTGCTATTTCCTTCTCCAGTTCACTTTACAGATGAGGAAACTGAGGCAAACAGGGTTAAGTGATTTGCCCAGGGTCAGACACTAGTAAGTGTTCGAGGCCGGATTCAAGTTCAGGAAGATGAGTCCTGACTCCAGATCCAGCAGTCTATTCTTTGTGCCACCTAGCATAGAAGATTTTTAATAAATGTTGGTTGAATTTTTTAATCTAGGGAGATGAACATGCACAGATGAAAAAAAAGCCTTGGGAACACTTACCCCCCCAAAAAGCTACACAAGTGCAAATTGATAGAATTTGTGGTTCACTTGGCTGGAGCTTAGTGCTAATGAGGCCAAATGACAGATTCAATTAAAACCTTGGCCAGCTATCCCCCAGATGTATTTCACTGAACCACAAAATGAACTGGGCTAGAGACTGCAATTGGCTCAGTACAATTCCATAACAACTAGAGGAAAAACACCTCAAAGTGCACACTCTACTCCATGTGGGTCATTCATGTCAATTTATCATCACCACTTCCTAATACTGTAGAATGGAATTTGATAAATTCCTCTTTCTAAAGCACTTCCTGTGACAGATCTCTGTGTTCTATTTTTAATTTTTATTAAATTTTTACTTAAACAAAGCCTACCTTATTTTAAGTCCCCTTTCAAGCTCTCAACCTGACAACTTGGACTGGTTTGGATCCTTTATCATTTCCTTTTGAAATATCCAGTCTCTTTGTTTTCTATATACAGAACTGGAAAACAGAGCTAGAAATGGGGTGGAGCAACCAGAAATCTGTCTCAAGGCTCAGAAAAAGTGCTTAATAAATGCTTGGTGATTGACTTCATAAATGTTTTAACAGCACTTAGTCTTTTGAGGGTTTTTTCTTCTGTAGCTGTGATTGCCCTAATGAATGGCATTCCCCAAACAACTTCCAATGCAGATAAGCGCTCTTTTGCAATTTATGGTCTTAGAAAGTAACTGGGGGGAGGGAGGGGAGACTAGGTCAAAGTAATTTGCCCCTGTTTATCCTTCTAAGAAGTGTAAGAGGCAGGGCTAAAATCCAAGTCATCCTGACTTTGAGGTTGATTCTTTATCCAAAACACCAAAGTATATCTAGTCTCAATGACTTAGCAAGATAATTGAAGCTTCCTGGCCTCATGGATAAAACACAATTGCCAATACAGTAACCAACATCCCCAACCCCCACCCCAATCAGTCAGTCTACAAGTCAACAAGAATTTATTAAGCACCTACTAGTGCCAGGCAAAAGATAGCCCTTGCTCTCAAAGAACTCACAGTCTATTGGGAGAAATATAATACAAACAGCTATGTGCAAACAAGGTACATGCAGGATAAATTGGAGATAACGGACATAAGAAGGCCCTGACGTTAAGGAAGATCAGGAAGGGCTTCTTATAGAAGATGGGATTTTAGCTGGGACCTGAAGCCAGGAGATGGAGATGATGAAAGAGAATTCAAGGAATAAGGGACCCCCAATGAAAATGCAAAGTCAAGAGATGAAACATGAATATAACAGCAAGGAGGCCAGTGCAGAATACAAAGTGGAGAGTAAGGTCCAAGATTTGGAAAGGTAGGGGTGGGCCAGGGTATGGAAAGGCTTTGGATACTAAAAGTAGGATTTTATATTTGATCCCGGAGGCAACAGAGAACAACTGAAGTTTGTGGAATAGAAGGGTGAGGGTGACATATTTTAGGAAGATCAATTTGACAGCTGAGCAGATGATGGATTGCACTGGGGAGAGACTTGAGCCAGGGAGACCAAGCAGAAGGGTACTGCAATAATGCTGGCATGAAGTGATGAAAGCTTGCACCTCTGTGGTAGCAATGTCAGAGGAGAGAACTTGTCTTAATTATCTTGTATTATTTTTCCATCATAAATCACACTTAATGTAGGGGTGCATTTTTTGTGCTGCTTGCCCCAGGGACCCATATTTCTAGTAACAACCGTTCTTTTTAAAAATTCAACTGATTTAAATTGATTAAAGAATGCAAGAACTAATGATTTTTAAAAGAATATAGGAATAGCACTGAATTTGCAAACAGAAGACTTCATGATGTTAAGGCTTCTGCCAATCACTTAACATCTGTGGGCCATGGTTTTCTCATTATCACCCTAGTGTTTCATTATTTCTAAGATTAATGACTTAAATTTTTATATTACTTTGTAGTTTTAGAAGCATTTCACACAATAGATAGAACACTGGATTTCGAGGAAAAGGAAGGCCTCGGTTCAAATCCTGACAGCAGCTGATCCTGGGGTGTGTTAGTTAAAGTTTGTGAGCTTCAGTTTCCCTCTCTGAAGAATAAGGAAAATTACAGCACCACCTCAAAGGATTCTGGTAAAGATCAAGTGAGATCACAGACATAAAGTTCTCTGCAAACTGTAAAGCATTATATCAAACCCTGGATTTATTATTATTATTAATGCAAAGATAATTAGGTTTAGAAGGAAACTCAGAGATGGTATAGTTTAACCTCCACATTGTACAGATGTCAAACCTGAGGTTTATGGGGACTAAATGATTGGGTCTAGAAAAAAGGTGTTGACTCCTAGTCTTAGATGCCTATTAGGAAGTATGGTTTACATCAAATGGTAGAGCTGTGTGTAATAGGCATAATATTGAATTAGAAATGATGAAAAATTATGAACAACCTATATTTTGCAAAAGAAAAGGAAAAAACACCACCCTCCTCTGCTTTGGGGTTTCTCTATCCAGACATCAGCAGTCCTGGCCATCATCGCCTTTTCAGATGCAATATTTGATTTCACCACTAGATGGAACTCACACTTATCAAATTATTTTAAGGCATGCTCTGGCTCCTAACCAAAGTTTGAAGAGTACATTTTCTACCCTCAAGAATTCTCTGTGGGTCTAAAATATTTTTAATTGATATGCATTTTAATTATCTGTGTTGGTTTGTTGTACTATTATCTTCACCAAAGTAAAAATCTTTCATTACCAGGAGAGAAAATAAGAGAATAGCAGACAAAAACAGGCTGTGCTGTGAAGTAGAAATACCAGCAAAAGAGATCTCTTATTTAATTGGCACAAACTTCCGATGCAACTTTTGCTTTCTCATTTTCTCTCAATTCTACCTCAGAATTTCTTTCAAAATGATTTCAATCTTGACTTAGTTCTACAACTTGGTGCTCTAAGTACCTATTCTGTACCAGGTATTGGGGATTTAAAGGAAAAAAAAAACTTCTCAACCCCAAAGATCCTGCATTGTATCAGCGAAGATAATATGTACATGTATAGGTATATACAAAATAGACACAAAATGATTGGGAAGAGAGGGCACAAGCCTATGGTGACATCAGGAAAGGCCTCATGCCAAAGAAGGTGATGCTTGAGCTGAGTCTCCAGGGACATTAAATACTGAAAGAAGTAGACATGAGAAGAAAGTCAATTCTAGGCATGACAGACAGCAAATACAAGAGTATGGAGATAGGAAATGGAAAAGAAAGTAATGCATATAAATTCTGGAAAGGAGTGATAGGAGCAAGTTTTGAAGGAGTTTAATGAGAAGGGGGGATGACATGATCAGATTTGAGCTTCAGGAAAATCAATTTGGCAGCTCTGTGGAGGATGGATTGGAGAGGGGGAGGCTTGAAGCAGGGAGGTCACTGCAATAATCTAGGCAAGAAGTGATGCTCAAGGGGACCTGTGGGCTGGGGTGGTGGCTGTATGGGTGGAGGGAGACAAGGGAATGGATGGAAAAAATGCTTTGTAGGCTATCTGGGAGTGAGTTAGAGTAGAGTGATGGGTTAAAAATGACAAGAGGTTCTGAATCTGTTGACTAGAAGGATGGTAGTGACTGCAACAGACAGACAGATTTGAAAGAGGGGAGAGTTATGGGAGAAGATTAAGAATCTTATTTGGACATGTTGAGTTTGAGATGCTATGGGATATCCAGATTCAAAACATCCTTCAAAAACTCCAGTTTTGCTATAAGTCATGTTACCTGGACTACCCTGAATGGAAAAGTTAGTTGTGTTTGCTATTTTTATTTTGTCCTGAACCCAAATTTGTTATCAAAAATAACAAATAATAAATCCACTAGAGGTTTTAATGATTATATCATAAAGCACAATATGTAAACACATTGTTTTTCCTGTAGGCAAGCTGCTTGTAAATTTATTTAAACCTTATACAATCCATTAATTTTCATGTAATTTTAATTCAACTTTCAGAACTAAACTTTTCCTCAAGCAGGTTGATGCTTTTGAAGGAGCGATAAACATTGTATACACAAGATGGCAGCCTCCCTTCTTGTAGGAACAGCAGTATATGGTTCAAACAGCATAAGTTGGATTAAGAACAGAAGTAGCCATCTACTCAATTTTTAGATGTTGCTTCAAGTTAAATGACTTGACTCTTTGTCAAAATTAAATCATCTTCAATCAGAACAGGATGTATTAAAACAAAGGAATGGACATTCAAAGCAGTGAGTGAGGCTCATGAGATAAATATAAAAGCTTCCTATTCACATGCATATGCTGATCTCTCATCCTAATCAAGCCAAGAGCATAACTTGTAGGCTGGTGGTTTTAAGAGCACTGTGTCTAATAGTGAAATGCATTTGGTTCAAAGAACATCACCACAAAGATATTTAAACCTCTGTCAAAAGACAAGAGTATCAGCAATCAGACTATCTTCCTGAACACAGCTTTTCATTGAATTCTGCAATTTTCCTAGTTGTTTGTAAGTGTATGCATCTGTTTGTAATAAATGTATACAAACACACACATTTTTGTAAAACATAGTTGCTGCTTTTTACATAAGGGGAGACAAATTCAGAAGAAGCCTGCTGAAATTGGAGAGTTATTCTGTGTAAATTGGAACGCTCAAATGGTTCTGTGGTCTCCTTAATGTGGGAATTCCCTCCAATTATGCAGAGTGCAGCCCATCCATGTCTGTCCATGTTGTGCAATTCTTGTTGCCCAACATTAGGTTCATTACAAGTATTCACTTAACACTCTGGGGGCCTTCTTTAATTTCTCCTCTCAAAGCAAGGATATCAGGGGACCCCGCAGGCTCACCACAGTCATCCCTTGTACTGGCCAAGTGATCAATCCATCTTCTGTCCATATGCTCAGACTAACCACAATTAGTCAACAAATATTTAGGCCAATTAACATTTCAATCATCATTTATTAAGCACTTACAACATGGCTGGAGATTGGGGAGACAAAAATGAAAAAAAGGAAGACAGCCTTTGTCTCTAAGGAGCTTGCAATCTAATGGGGGAAGACAAAACACAAAAGGAAGCTGAAAATCAGGGGCCAAGGAAGGGTATCATGGTGGATGAGCCAGTCAGAGACCCGGTGGTAGTGCAGTCAGATGAGAAATGAGGAGATGCCTGAGCTGAACTCTCTCCTTAAACAAAAGTTTGGAATTTATGGCCCTACCCTCCAGAGAGGTAAAAGGTAGGAATGAGGTAGAATACCAAGGCTGATTGAGGAAATCTTACAGAATAAGGAGGTTACCCCAATAATGAGTTTCCTGGAGCATGTTGGATGAGTCAGTCAAAGAAGTCTCCAGATAGTGCAGCCAGGTGAGGAATGAAGAGATGTCTAGTATTATTATTTATGTACATGTTAAATGCCAGGTCCTCAGCTAAGTGCTGGGGAAACCAAAAAAGACAAAAACCATCTTTGCCCTGAAGAAGCTTACAGGAGAGGAGGCAACATGCAAATAGTGAGGTACATAGAAGATATGTACATACAGAGTAGAGTGAAGGCCCTTCACAGGGAAAGGCCCTAGGATCAAGGGGAGCATGGAAAGGCCTTCTGCAAAACATGGCCTTTGAGCTGGGTCTTGGGGGGATTGTAAGAAGCATCTGGACTTCACAACAAATAGTACTATACTGTAGCAACTCTTTAGGTATAAGTTCTTCTATCCACAAAGATCTAAACAAATGAAGCCATGTTTCTCTCAAGCTCTCCTGCTCAGGCTCATTCGTGCTCTGTCGCTCTCTCTCTCTCTCTCTCTCTCTCTGTCCCGTTCTCCCTCCCTCCCTCTTTCAATTTGTACAATTCATTAAAATAAAGGCTGAAGGACATAATAATGTTAACATATAAAGCCTCTGCTGAAATGCTCCTTTAACATCACATCTCTGAGTAACTTTAAATGCCATGCCATGGAAGTGGCCAGTTCTAGCAGGTTCTGCCAAACTGAAAAGGCTGTATGGTTTTAGTGATGGACAATGCCTATTGTCTGAGGACAAGCCTAGCTAAGCTCAAGGAGGCATCACCAGTTTGGCTGCAGGGTGATGAATTTTTTTGGACACAGAAATAAAACCATTGTCATGAAGGGAATACCTAACACCAGTGAAACTACATATCCATGAAGGATATAAGGCATTTTTGTCAATGTTCAGTCATGTCAAACTCTTTATGAATCCATTTGGGGTTTTCTTGGCAAAGATACCGGAGTGGTTTGCCATTTCATTCTCCAGCTCATTTTGCAGATGAGGAAACTGAGGTAAACAGGGTTAAGTGACTTGCTCAGGGTCACACAGCTAGGATGTGTCTGAGGCAAAAGTTGAACTCACAAAAAGGTGTCTTCCTGACTCCAGGTCTGGGATTGTACCACCTAGTTGCCATATAAGGCATAATATAACTTTTTTTTTTAAAAAATGGTCTATGAATTTATGTGAAACTTGCTTTCATGCAGAATGCTAACGGAATGGGAGAATTAGATTTACTATTCATGTTAACTGAAAGTTAGCATACATGACATTTTCAAAGAATGGATATATATGTATAAATATGTATACATAAATATATACTTTCATGAGTCAGAAGGCACCCAAAACTCAAGCAATGCCTCAGAGTTGCTTTCTAAACAACTTTTAATTATGTGGAAATTTTAAGAGGATTGAAATCTATACCAATCCTATAAAATACCTTGGGAGTAGTAGCTTAAAGAAAAAATCCCAATGTCAGCATGTTCAGTTGCTATTTTTATCCTTCTCATAAAAGCTGAGTACAGAATGTGTAAAGGGTAAGAATTTCTGTTAGAGTCTGGATAAATGCCATTTAATTCCGTACTCGTGCACATATGGTATGACAATAGGCAGCATCTGAATATATTTTCCAATTAGCCATTGGAAGCTTATGTAAATTAAAATGTGGAAGGAGGAGTGTTTAGTTACTTATTTTCACCTTAATCAAAATGACCACCACTACCAAACTAGTATGCAGATTGACTTTTTTTTAAAGTATTGATTATTAAAATATTATACAGAGCTTTCCATTTTAGAATATGAGTTTTTGCTTGGTACATTACAAAATGTAGATGTACAATTACATACTGTTTTCCTCTAGATTATGTATGTGTCTGTGGTAGATCTTATAAGAGAAATAGTAACAGAGTTGGTAAAGTGAAATCAAGTAGAGTGACAAAAAAATGTATAAATCTAACATTTATTCTCAACCTATGTTGTAATTTTCTACATTGGAAACAGTTCTTCCTCTTCGTGTTGTTATGTGTAAAATACTTAAGCATGCAAAAAAATAATAATTATAAATTTGACAAAAATTGTAGGCTAAGATGGAACATTGCTCTGAATAAATTAAGAGACAGCGGTACATTAGAAGCAGCAGCTACTAAACTTCCACATTGGTGCCTGTTATGATAGATAAAATCCAGATCTAGTCACCTGGGGAAAAGGAAAACAACCTAGGATGGTTCAAAACATGAGCAGAGGATATTGGTCATATACATGTAATATGGGTAATATAGGCCACTAGGTAACCTTGGCAAGTCACTTAACTTCTATGCCTCAGTTTATTAACCTGTAAAATAGGGACTATACTAGTACCTACCTCATAGGGTTTTTATGAAGATCAAATGGGATAATACATACAAAGAACTTTGTAGAACCTTACAGCATATTACAGGGGTGTCACAAAAGCCTAGGTGTAATTTTATGCTTCAATAGCTAAGCTTTAAAAACTAAGACTTTGGAGCTATTATTATAACATTAATTATTATTAATTACATTATTATTATATGTTAAAAGTTTTTGAAGTTTGCCTTAAGATTCACATTCCAAGCAAAATAAAAAGAGAAAAGAATTAATGAATCATAATAATTTATAAATAAATATCATGTAATTAACAAAATAAATTTAAAAGTGTTTAAATTATTATAATAGATAATAAATACAAAATATTATATAAATAGATAATAAATATATTATATAAATAGATAATTAATATACTATATAAATATATAAAATATTATATATCATATAAAATATATAATATATTATGTAAGTATATGATAAATATAGTAAAACAAAAATATAGAATATAACAAAATTATTATAATAAAAACAAAATAAATAAATAAGAATAAAAATATGACAATGGTCTAAAAATCAAAGGACAATTTAAATCCTTTAACTGTGCTTGGGGGACATAATAATTACCGTGACTAATTTGGCGCTTTAAGATTTACAAAGCACTTTATGTTCATCACCCCAACTCAATTTTACAACAATCCTTAGATGAAGGAGTTAGAGATACCATTTCACACAAAAGAAAACTGAGGCTTCCAGTACTTAGATGAATTGCTCATGTTCACACAGCTAGTAAGTGCAGGAGATAAGATTCAAATCAGAGTCTCAGCTGACCAGGTCGAATGTGCTTCACAAAATGTCCCACTACACTACCCACAGTGCCAAGTATGGAGAACTAACCACTAATTTTTACTTGTAGGTGCAAATGTCTTTTTGATTTAGCTGCACAAATAGAAATAAGGGGTTCCCAGAAAAATTAGCAGGCAGCAACGTCACACTGAGGCACAACCACCCCTCCCCCACTGGGCCATGGTAGCCATACAAAGCTCAGGGTTATGAATGTTTTAAGTTCAGGGAGGACGTGACCCTGAAGATCTTAGGGGGAATTAGTACATCAGCTTGGACTAATATGCAGATCTTTCAACTCTTTTCCTGTTCTTTACACTCTACTACACTCTGTCAATGAGTTAACAATGAAATAAAGTGGTGCCCTCAGAGGCCCTTTGAAGGTATATAGGGTTACAATAAAGGTCTCAGATTACTCACTCATATTAGCAGTTCTGTCTCCTTTTTCTACTGGTAGTTATTCTATCAGCCACCATTCCTTCTGTTGATAGTATATCCAGTTCCTAACTGTATTTTCATTTTTAGAATATAATATTTCTAGTTTATGCACAATTATCTGACCTGAGGGCAAAGTCCATGAGCTTTTTGGGCACTTATCTGTCAGTCACAGTTTTTTTTTTTTTGGTTGTTGTTGAGGCAATCAGGGTTAAGTGACTTTTTCAGGGTCACATAGCGAGTAAGTGTCAAGTGTCTGAGGCCGGATTTGAACTCAGGTCCTCCTGACTCCAGGGCCGGTACTCTATCCAAAATCTTATTAAAAGCCTATCAAGAGCAGAAGATGGGATCACAGAGTTAGAACTGGAAGGAACTACAGATGTTATCTAGTCTAACCTCCTCATTCAACTGATGAGAAGTAAGGCCCAAAGTGGTCCAAATGACTTCCTGGGGTCACTTGACTAGTCTGTCTCAGATGAAAGATTTGACCCTATGTCTTCCAGATTCTAAGGCCAACTCTATGTACTCTGCCACACTGCCTCTGCTCATTCACAATCCTTTTAACATTACTTTTGAGTTCACAGCTGGATTCTGAAAGAAATATATTTTCAGAAGCATCACCTTGAAGTAAGAGGAAACATTACTAAAGAAGGAAGGAATACCACCCAAGATATTGGATTAGTGAATTGGATTGGTCAATTTTACTCGTATGGGCAGCTAGGTGGTACAATAGTGCACAGAACGCCAGGCCAGGAGTCAGGAAGACTCATCTTCCTGAGTTCAAAGCTGTGTGACCCTGGGCAAGTCACTTAGCCATGTTTACCACAATTCCTCATCAAATGAGCTAGAGAAGAAAATGACAAACCACTCCAATGAGTTTAAGAAGAAAACTCCAAAAGGGGTCACGAAAAGTCAGATGTGACTAAAACGAGTGAACCACAACAAGAACGTAAACTGACAAGCAAAAAGGTGAAAGGAGAAGGAAAACATCAATCTATACAACAGGCTCCTATGTTGTATATTTCTATAAAATATATACAGTATGTTCCCTTTAAGCCCAACAGGCTTGAAGTTAAGAATACACTAAGTGCAAAGAAACATCAAGGTAATCTAATTGTAGATTTAGGGCAATATAATTCAGCATGGCTTAATAGAGCATAGAATGGTTAAGACAATGCAAAGTAAAACTTTAAGCTAAAACATAAAGAGAAATATTTGGGTTGGGTTAGAGTATGGGTTATTAATCTAAGGCCTGTTAACTTGGTTTTTTAAAAAAAATATTTTGATACCTATGTCTCATTGGTTTCCTTTGTGATCCTATGTATCTTATTTTATTTATTTAGAAACAATATCCTGACAAGGGGTTTATAGACCATGAGCTACTTGAGAACAGTGATTTTTTTTTTGCCTATCTCTAGCACTGAAAATAGTGCCTGGCACATAGTAGGAGTTTAAAAATATTTGTTGATGGGCTGATTCCAACAGGGTTATTCTATCTTAGACTTCTGACTCAGTACAAAACAGAAATTTTACCAGCAATCAGTATGCTTGGGGCATAATAAAACATAAATAAAGTTTGGGGTCAAAACCTTGAAAGGAAAAAGCAACACTTGGGATATAGCTCTGAAAATGTGAACTGAGTTGCAGGCAAGTGCAGGAGGGCTTGCTTTCCACCTGGCATGTATTTTTCTCAACAGGTGTTCCCCAAGTCTGTTCATTCTTTGTGTACACACATTTATATTTCTCTCTCAGTTTTTTTAAAAAAAATCTTACCTGTGAATTTTTATTCAGCATATGTTCATAAAGAAAGACCTTCTTGTTGCTGTCTATACCAACTAAGCAACTATGACAACCTAAAAGTAATATTCAATACATTGAAAAAATGAATGTCAGAATTTTAGATCTCATTTGGTCAGTGGGAATAGCATTTGCCAAATTAAAAATCAGAAGATCATAAAACAATTAAGGCCAATTTTTTTTAAGTTTTTTACTTGTAATACGAAATGTTGCTTTTCTTATATGTAGCAGCGCCAGATTTTTAGGAACAGAGCCCTAAATGCAATTCATTGTAGCTAGCGCACAGACCACCAAGTTTGTGTTTGTACACACACATGAAAAGGATAGGACACGTGCGCTAATTGACTCCACCACCAGCTGGGTCTTAATGTTGGTTCTAGTATGGAGAAATGGAGCAGCACCCATAAGAGTCCTGGGAAACTAGCCTGGCTGAGGGAGAGGCCCATGGGAATTAGGGTAAGCCCTGTTTTATACTCCAGAGGACAAAAGGAACCAGAGCCCTTTAAAAGGGCTCTAATCTATGTTAAGCAGACCCCAGGCAGCTCTGACTACAATAACCATGAGTAAGCTGCATCTCCAGAGGCTACTCAGTTTCCTTGGGTATTTAGACAATGCATTTATGGAATCATTAATTAGTCTAACTTTGTTTATGTGTACTCTCTCCTCCCTCTGGTGAAGGGGTTTAGTTTATCCAGACTTTATCACTATATATATGTATATATATATATACACATATATATATACACACACACATATATATACACACATACATGCATATATATATGTACACACATACATATACATATACATGTATATGTGTACACACGCACACATATACATAGATATGCATGTGTATATATATAATATATATATGTAGGCACATATGTACACATACACACTAAAAAACTTAATCCAATTACTTAATCCAATTACTAGTTTGTTATTTTTTATTGTTATTATGGTATGTGTGGGTAGAAAGAATTCTACTTACCCTCCTGGCAATAAATAATAAGTAACTTAATTTAATAAGTAATTTAAAAGTTAATTATTTTAAAAATTTGCTGTTCAGTAATCTGTCAAATGCAGTAGCTATTTTTAAGACAAGCTCAGGTTAGACATTATCTTTCCATGGAACAGAAGGGCAAAGGGTCCTTTGATGCTAAAATTCAGTGTAAATACAGACTGTCTCAAAGGTCAGGGATGTTCCAGGACCTCTCACTTACTCGAAATCTCTCAGGCCTTTTCACATGCTGGACTAGATTCCAGCTCATCAGAGTGTGCTTTACTTGCTAATTCTGATAGACTAGTTACCCTAGATGGGGTTTTAATAGACAGTAGAAATCTCATTCATCTCTTCATGCTCCTCATTAATTAGATGATATGGCATTTGGCTACCTTATAATAGTTATGAATATCTCTGAAATTTACCTCAGCTTGATGTAGTTTCTTCATCTTGACATCAAATCTAGGCAACAAGCATTTATTATGCACTTATTAGATGCCTGACCTAAGCTCTGCCTGCTAAGCTCTAAGAATACAAGTACAGGTGGAAAGAAACCTTGTCCCTATGCTCAAATTCTAATGAAATAAAGGGGATTAGAGTGGCAATGCCAGGTCTGAAGACATAGGAGATAAAGTCTGTAGTCCAAAATACAGCCTGGAAAGGGAATGAAGACACATTTGGCCTGAGCCTCATCCTTAACATGGAGATTCTGGGAGAAACTAGCCAGAGAAAGAGGCTGCAGGGGCAAAGGGTACCTCCAATGTGAGAAGTAATCTAGAGGTAGAGTTTCATTCTATATAAGATATTTCTATGGCATGGTCGAGAAAGTCTTATGGAGATAGTAATAATGGCAAACATTTAAATAATATTTGTTATATACCAGGCACCGTGTTAAAAACTTTACAATTATTATGTCACTTGATTCTCACAACAACCCTCGGAGGTAGGTGCTATTATCATTTCCATTTTACAGACAGGTAAAATGAGGCAAAGAGGTTCAATAACTTCTCCTGGGTCACACAGAGAGGTGTTGTCCGAGGCCAGATTTGAACTCAGGTCTTCCTAACTCCAGGCCCAGCACTTTGTCCACTGCAAGACTTAGCTGCCTTAAGGTCAGTTAGAAGAGCAGCCTGGAGAGGAATTCAGAGCCAGAAATCAAAGGCAACCCCAAATTGTCTGCACTTGGAGTTAAGATATGGATTCCTCTGGTTTGAATGATGCCCCTTTGACACTTAACTACCTCTGTGAGGCTAAGTTAATTACTAACCTCTTTGAAACTTAGGCAACTTCTCAGTCTCCAGATTTTTTTTTTTTGATTATGCAAACCTATTAGGCTGGGTTGGGCCTAACTTGGGCCAGTCCCCTGATAGTTTAGGTCCTCTCTTGGAATAAGAATTCTTTTAGCTGCCTGGATTGAAGACTGCAGCCAAAAACATCTTCCTCTTACAAGAGCAGCCATTCAGAAAAAAACCAACAAACAAAAATCTTCAAGTTTACTTGAGGTAGTGAAAGAAAATGGAAATAAACAGTGAGGAAACTCACTGAAAATGTTGGTTAGTTCATTCACCTTGAGAATCAAGTTCAATTACATAAAATCAAAACGATTGTAGAGGTGGACAGCAAAGATGAAAATGAGGCAGCTAAATAGCCTAATATTTTGAAGCAAATAATAGAGGATGGATGTATGGATCGAAAAAAGTGTTAATATTGATGAAACAAATGTATTCTGGAAAAAGATGCCTTTTAGAACTTTCTAAGAAAGAAAAAATTCTACCAGGATTTAAAGTGTCTTAGATTGCCATTACACACAAATAGGCGTGTGCGTGTACCTGTGCGTGTGTGTATATGCAAAATTATTCCATATATACTTCTATTTATCAGTTCTTTCTCTGGATGCAGATTGCATCTTTCTTCAAATGTTCTTTATATTTAACTTGGGTATTTGTGATAGACAAAATAACTTATTTTCTCAAAGTCATTCTTAAAACAATTTTGCTGTTACTGTATACGGTATTCTCTTGGTTCTGCTCATTTTGCTCTTCATTATTTCATGCACGTTTTTCCATGTTTTTCTAAAATCAAGCTGCTCCTCATTACTTATAGCACAGCAGTATTCCATCACAATCATATACCAGAACTTGTTCAGTGGAAAGAAAAAGAGAAAAAAAGAAATTTACACAATAACATTGTATATTTAAAAGGAATAGCAAGTTGTGCATAGTACATTTGCCGTTTCATGCACAGTCATCTTTCTTATTGTACTATGTTATAGAAGTGATAGTTTTATTCCATAAATTTAAAATAAAATTTAAAAAAGTTTGCCTAATGCTTTTATTGGGAGGTAATTCAGAAGGAGATTTTAAATTAAAGCCAATGTATGTTTGTCTTCCGTTGTGCTTTGACAGGCTACAATCATTGAAAGCTTCCAGTTCTTTCGGGGTCAAATAAGAAAGCCTGGGTGATTAAAGCTGTTTTTGAAGACTGGTTTTCAAGTTGTTTTAGCTCAGTTGTTGAAATACTGCAAAGGCAGCAATGTCTGTTTAAAGTCTTACTGATTTTAGATAATGCCCCAGGTTACCCAACTACATGTGGTTCACTGTGTGAGACTGTGAGCACGCAAATTCTCCAAGATGGTAGACAAAGCTCTCTGTACCAAGGATGTATGAGGATTTAAAGAAAGAGAAGACAGTTTAGACTACAGTGCCAAAAATATGTTAAGTAACAACAATGACATTTTCATCACATTGTCAATATGACTTATTTTTAGGCACGGTACTCAATGATATTTACATTTTTAAAAATTTGCTTTTTAGGGGCAGCTAGGTGGTGCAGTGAGAGTGAGTAGAGCATTGGCCCTGGAGTCAGGAGGACCTGAGTTCAAATCCAGCCTCAGAGACTTTACACACTTACTGCTGTGTGACTTTGGGCAAGTAACTTAACTCCAATTACCCTGCCTTCCCCCCTCCAAAATTTAGTTTTGCTTTTTATAGCTACTCTGTTACTTTGTGATAAATTTTTCTTCTCATACAATAACTTATTTTTTTTTAAATTATTGCATATTTCCATTGGGTTAGAACTAATTGCCATATTACAAATAATTCCCACTTCAAATGTTGTGAAAATGAATAATTTGACCACTATTCCAGATTCACTGTTTGAACTAATCAGGACCCAGCCATAGATCAGAAATCATTTGTGCCTGCTCCTCCTGTGAAACTCATTCTACTCTACTCAAAATCAAAAGGAAAGAAAAATGTTACTGACCAGGAACATATACTCCACCCTCAACTAGGTGCGTGCTATAGTCACCAGGTGTAAGAAGCTAACATGAGAAGGGCTCAAGGAGAGTAGAGGAATTTTCTTAGTGTCACCTTTGGAATTGGTACAGTGGCTACCTAGGTAACAGATTATAACTGACCTGAGAGACTGACCCTCAGAACAAGAGAAGCTGGGAATTTCATGGCTGCAAGTAGGGGTTCTATGGTGAAGTGTGAAAAATAAAGATAGGTGTGGTTGGACTAGAGATAGCACCAAGGCTGGTTATCATAGAGAGGGTGGGATATGACTCACCTCCCTAACCCTTAGCATCAGGCCACAGTTCTTAGTCCTCACACTGAAGAACACTGTCCTAGACTATAAGTAAGAGACAGGTAAAGAGATGCTGGAAATTCCCACACTGAGAATTTTGACAAAGTAATTTGAGAAGAGATAAAGCATTGAGCCCAAAGTCAGGAAGACATCTTCCTGAGTTCAAATCCTTCCTCAGACACTTACTAGCTGTGTGACTCTTAGCAAATCACTAACCCCATTGGCCTCAGTTTCCTCATCTGTAAAATGAGCTGGAGAAGGAAATGGCAAACCCCTCCAGTAACATTGCCTAGAAAACCCTGAATGGGATCACAAAGAGTCTGATATTGACTGAAAATAACTGAAAAACAAAAAAAATATGCCAGGTACTATATTAAGCCCTTCACAAATATCTCACTTGACTTTCACCGGCGAGGTTGTTATTATTATTATTCCTCTCATTTTACAGTTGAAGAAAACTGAAGCAGACAGAGATTAAGTGACTTGCCCAGGATCACACAGTTGGTAAGTCTCCGAGGATATGAACTCATGTCTTCTTGACTCTAGCACTCTCCGCTGTGCCACCTAGCTTGCTCTAGGTGATGACCTATATTGATAGAGGGAGTTTCTTCATCTGAAATCCTGGATACCAATGGAGTTGTAGGTCTACATACTCTTGCTAGCTTATCCTCTATACCCTAGAAAATAACGGCAATTTCCTCATGAGTTCAAGACTTTCCAAAGTTCTTGAATTTGGTGTTAACTGTCCAGTAGGAAGTGATCATCCACAACAGTGCCACCAATAGAATCCTTCAACTGAAAGACTTGAGAAGACCATGTGTGGATGGCCCAAAGACTTCAGACAGTGCAAGTCAAAGGTATAATATGTTTCAGCAGTTTCACAAAACTGTCTTTACTTTCTGTGAGGAATACAATGAGTATTAGGGACTATTTGAGATATTTAGCTTTTAAAAATATTTTGTTCATGTGTGCTTTTATACCCTAAGCATTTTTTGTTGTTGTTGTAGAAGAAATAATTAACAGTTTTATATCTGCATGACAACAACGCTGCTTGCAGCTGCTGCTGAGGTGTAAGACCCAACGAGACCAGCAATAAGAGCTGCCAGCACAGGGTTTTTGATCTTCTTTTCTAAGGAAATCAACTTCAGGGGGTTAACAATCTCACTTCAATTAAACATACATATATCATTCACTTAGTTCAGGGGAAAATGCAAGTACCACGAACTTCAGAGCAAATACAAACAGAAAGTACAAACAGAGAAAATATAAACAGAGCAAATGACACAATTCAACAGAAAGGCTTTGTCTGATCACGACATCACATACATAGTTACCAAAAAGAGAAGCACCAACATCTGGGTTTTTTTCAAAGCCAGGGGGGCTCCTTAATGGCTACCCAGAGTCTCCACACCAACACTCTCCCAATGAGTGAGCCCCAAACAAAATGTTAACTTCTGAGTTTATATACCCTTCTTAGGGCCCTAAGGCTTCATACCTAATCAGCAAAAGGGTGTGGTCCTGGGGCTTAGCACCTATCAAGACTTATTCAAAGGCATTTGATTACTTTAGCATTCTAAAAGAGAAGACAGTTAAAAAAAAAACATTACAATCTGATATTCATATTGACTGAGTACTTTTTCTAGAAGATACCTTGTTAACCACATTTTCAGGAAACCTTAAGCATGAATAATACTTCAGCTTTGTTTTAGAGGTTTCCCTCCCTCCCTCCTTCCTTCCTTCCTTCTTTTTGTTACTGTCAGTGAGTTTCAAGCCTGAGGAGTTTTGTGAGCTGCTGCCTATTTATGATTCCACATTTGGGAGAAAGAATGATGAACCTGTGTGAGAGGTGGAATTGGTGCCACAGCTTTGGAGAAGGGAGATCTTTTCTTCATTCCTGCTTCAAGAAAAAAGATAAACTAGATCTTGGAAGCTAGAGGCAGGGATAGCCAGCACCATGTCTGATTTCCAACTTGCTTCCCTAGAGAATTTAGGGAATTTCCCCATAGGTCTCTTCTCTTCTCCTCTCTTTTCTCTCTCATCTCATTCCCAGTGGGAGGGCTCATACATACTCTGTATATTTCCTAATGTGTTATAACTTGTAGAATTTCTCCAAATTCTAATTGCTATCTGCTTGGATAAATGGATTTAGTTGCTATTCATTATTTCTGATGGCCTTTCGTGTAACCAACATTTGAAGGAAGGGATATAACAAACAGGAAAAATGCTTGAACCTAAAAACAAAAACAACATCCAAAGACCAGTAATACTTATGGAGGCAGATTGATGTAATTCTAGTCTAATCTCTCATCATCCTTATTTTGGAAGAGAACACAATGACTAGCCTAGTGGCCTCTTCTCCTGTTCTCCACGTAGGAATCACAGTATCCCTTGCAGGAGAGTGGGCAAGATTCCAGAGATAATGTACAATGTCTTCCCATAAACTATATTTAGACAACATACCTGAACATATATAACCTTCATCAGAAACATAGACCCTAAATGTGGGAGTCCACCTGCAGGAATATGGCAATTAATTCCTGGACATTTATTTTTGTAAAAAGCTGTTTGTAATTTTTTTAAACAAAAGTTACTTTTTAACCTTTGTTCTGAGGTCACATGGTATTTTGCCTTAGAGGCAGTCCTCAGATTCATGACTAGCAATGTTCATTTTCAACCTGAAAAGCCCTGGGCAAGGCAGACAATCAGTATTGAGTAATACCCCCTCCAATGCCCAAAGCTCTTGGCTGCAGTTCTAAGAGACTCATTATTTTAAATTTGTTTGAGCTTTTGCTGGTCTTGAATGAGTTTAAATTGAAATAAATTCTCAAATCATTTGATTTGGCTCAAATAAAGGTTGAAAAAAAAGAGTCTGCACTAAAATAAAAATAATGCATGGATAGACATAAACAAATAGATAAATATGCAGGAGAACAAAGCTAATCTGATATAGATAATCCTCTTTGTCAACTAACTGCTTGTAATAATAATGCAAATGATTCTATAGGATTTGATGAACAAGTTTCTTTGTAATCTGGAAAAAATACCAGGAGTTATGATTATAAAATCTGGTTAGAATTCAGAGCTAAATGAAACATGGTGTTTGAATCGAATAATGGATCCTTCAGCATTTTGAGAATGAAAAGAAAATATTTTCATATCGATCTGCTAATCCAAGAAATCATTACTTCTTTGTTTTGTTTGGTTGTGTATGACTCTTCATGACCCCATTTAGGGTTTTCTTGGCAGAGATACTGTACTAGATTTTATAGATGAGAAAACTGAGGAAAAAGACAGTTCAGTGACTTCCCCAGGGTTACACAGCTAGTTAGTATCTGAGGCCAGATTTGAACTCAAGAAGATGAGTCTTTCTGACTTCTGGCCTGGCACTCTATCCACAGCATCACCTAGCTGCCCATATGAATGGAATTCACCAATTCAATTCAGTCGGGTGTCATAGAGTGGTATTCTTTCCTTCTATAGCAATATTTCCTGTTATTTGCTTCTGAAAACATAACTCCTTCAGAATTTACCTAGCTGCCTTTATTGGAATATTGATAATGACACCCTAACTGGAGGCACACACTCTTTGCTTTGAATCTTCTCCTTTAATCCAGCTGTGAAATAGATGTAAAGTCTCGTTCCTACCATATTGCCTGCTTTCTTCAGATGGTCCAGTGGTTTCCTACTACCTTTAAGTTAAAATACAAACTCCTCTGTCATTTAAAGCTTTTCACAGTCTGGCTCCAACCTACCTTTCCATATCAATTCCACATTATTCTCCCTCACAAATTCTATATTCCAGACATACCAGTCTATTTGGCAGCACTTATATGGTGCTTTTAGGTTTGCAAAGTGCATTACCTATGTTAACTTAATTCATCCTCAAAACAACTCTGTGAGGTAGGTGCTATTATTATCCCATTTTAAATATGAAGAAACTAAGGCTGAGAGGAAATAAATGACCTGAAAAAGGTTACGTAGCTAGTAACTATTAAGAGAGGATTTGAGTTCAGGTTTTCCTGACCTAAACTTAAAACGGTATCCACTGGGCCACCTTCATATGTTATACACATTTTATAATTACTTATCTGTGCACATGGTGCATCCTAATAGTAGAATGCAAGTTTCTGGAAGGCAGGGATTACTTTCACTTCACATAGGAAGCAGGTGTCTGGCAGAAGTGGTTACTTTAAATAAAAAGGCAAAGAACAGGCCAGAATCCAAGGTTTTAGGCCAAACTGTAGAAAATGAGCAAGGTGTGGGGTTACATCAGCAGACCACATTTGGCACTAAGAGCTCTAAGCCAACCAGCGATATACATATAATAGGTAGGAATAGGGTTCAAGTATATTGGCATAGCTTGAGTTCAGTATTCAAGCTGGGAATGAAAAAGAAGTCAAGGAAGGAGGGGTTAGAATAGGGGGCTGGGAAGAGTGCCTCCCAATCTTGAACAAGCAGGCAGATTCAGGTAGTAGCATAAAAAAAGCTATGATTGCTGATTTTCAGAACAGGGGATGTTTGCCCTTGTTTTAAACAGACTTCCTAATGCAAGGCAGATAAAGGCTAGGGGGTAAATGCTGCTGTCTAGAATAAGAGAGGCTTCTGTGGGTCATAGTTATTGTGGCAGACTATGAAAATCCTTCCTACCTCCAACAAATAATGATAACGTTTCCTAACATGGCTCCTTAAAAATAGAATTTGCAAGGAACTTCTGTGTTTAGTAAATTAATTTTTGTTTCATGTTAGTCAATAGCCTCTGTTTCAAAAGATTTTTGAAATTTAAGAAATGAGAATATCATGAATAACCTTGGATTTCTATGTTCTCTTCTTTATTATGTTCTAAAGGGTTGAAATGTAAATGTAAATCTTGCCATATTGTACACAATTAAAAAAATAGACTTTATACTAAACTAAAGGGCAAAAAGATACTGGGCTATATCAAGTAGTAGTTTTTTACAAGCTGTTTATATTGATTAAACTTTCTTTGGAAACCCACAAAGAAAGAAGTTAATTCCCAGCCCCTCTCCCAAACTACTCAAGTTTGCTGCCTGTTGGTTAGAGAATTAAGCTGAAGCTTCTTCCACTCAAATGTTCCTTGAAGTGATCAATGATTTGCTCAAATATTTTCACCATGTGTTTAAAAACTGTCAACCCAAAACATGTTCCCAAAAAAACTAATTCCTAGTACTCATTCTACTCTATCCTATGACAACCTAGAGCTTGGTTAAAGGAGGCAAACAGACTAGGTGAAATAAAAATTAGTATAGATTTATTCCCTTGGAGCTAGCAGATACATGATCATGGCACCAGAAGCAAGCTTCTGATTAACCTGAACAAGACAGAGAGAAGGTTTAAGTAAAAATTCAGAGCTGCAGTTTATGATCTCCATATCAAAGAAAGGTAGTTCTTAGGTACAAGGTAATTGACAATGTAGGGTCACTTAGAGACACAAATGTTTCTAGCTCACAGCTCTGGCTGCAGACTTTGTCACCACAGACAATAAAGATACCCCTGGTCTTTGAAGTTGCTGAGGCAGGAAAAGGGGATTTTTAGCATAGAGCAAAAGCAGCTTGGAGGCTTTAGATATTATTGGGATTCAAATAATCTGAAAGGTTTGACATCTATTAACAATGATAGCTGATATCTACATAGCTCTTACTATGTGTTGGGTACTGTGCTAAGTGCTTTACAATTATCTTATTTGATTCTCATAACAACCCTAGGAGGTAGGTCCTATTATAATCCCCATTTTACAGATGAGGAAACTGAAGTAAACAGAGGTTAAATGACTTGCCCTTAGTCACACAGCTAGTTAGTGTCTGGGGCCGGATTTGAACTTATATCTTCCTGACTCCAGATCCAGCACTCTACACACTGTGCCACCTAAGCTTCCAGAACAGTCACAACTAATGATGAACAACAAAGCTATTGATTGTTACTTGCTTATTAAAATATTAGCTTTAATACTTGTAGCAGAGAAATATATTTTTGGTAGACAAAACTCTATTTTTATTAATTATCTATTTTTCCAGCTGTCACAGCTTTATTTTTATCAGTGAACTTTCTATTTGTCTATAATGATAAAATTAAGTGGATATGCATTGAAGATATCTCAGGGCAAGGCACCTGGAAACACCATAAAGACTGAGGAAGTATCAGACTTTCCCAAATCACCTAATTAGGCAAGGTAGTGACTTGGATGGGGAGTGGATGAGAAGAACAGTTCTTAAGGTGAGATATAGGGACCTCTGGGGGTCCCCAAGACCCTTTCCGAAGACCCACAGGCCAAAACTATTTTTATAGTAACACATGTAAATAGCCAATAAACATTTATTAAGCTCCGACTATGGGTCAAGCACTGTACTAAGCCCTGGTTTAAATTCTAATATGCTAAATACAAACAGATACATCCCACACAAACAAAAGCTCTTGGGGAGGGGTCCTCAATTATTTTTAGGAGTGTAAACAGTTCCTGAGACCAAAAAGTTTGAGAACCACTGAACTACAAGATGCAAAACAGCCTAGGCCACTTTCATTTCCATCCATTCAGCACTCAACACCACTGAGGAATCCATAAAAATCAGAGAAAAAAAAGGTTCAGCTCAATAGTTCTGCCAAGAAAAGAGTAAGGAGTCGAAGAGTCTGTGGTCCCTCTGTGTTCACTGAAAAGGCCACAATGCATAGACTCCCTCTGTGGGCACCAGACAAAGAACTTCACGGACAGTCAGGGGTAGCACATGTACTAGAGGCTGTTTATCATGTAAAGAGCCACTGGATGAGTAGCAAGAATAATGGAGAACAAGTGGATCACCTGATTTAGAGTCTAGATTTCCCAGGATCACGCACAGTCACTCTAGCAGGATACCAGAGACTCACAGTGTAATAAGGCAGTAGTTATTTGGAGAGAAATGGAAACAGTGAGTGCAATTGTTAGCAATTTTAATATTCTATGGTTCTGTGCTCTCACCATAATAAACACTGATGGAACTGAATGCGAATATAATTGATTATACTGCCCATTTCTTTCAAGGTGGATCACTTATTTGATATTGTCCCTATGCTACTTTGTATATACTTTGTATAAAGATACATATCTACCTGTTGTCTCCCCCGATAGGAAGTAAGCTTCAGGGCAGGGACTATGAATTTCTTTCTTGTGTCTCTGATGCCTAGCACAGTCCCTAGCACCTAGTAGTTACTTAATAACTGCTGTGGGGTTGATTGATATGGTAAAGGAGGGCCAAGAATTGAGTCTGCACTAATGACCTGACTTCAAAAATATAGGAAAGAGTAGTGTATGAGAGTCTTTAGATGAACTAAAAAACAACATCTTAAAAGGTACTGCCTCTCCAGTTGCCTATGTCCCGTCCTAGTGCCTATTTAATATGCAAAACTTCACTCTTTATTATGTGCCTTGGCTTTGCAATGAAGATGTAGTGAGATTGGAACATCAGGAATCCACAGCAGAGGCCTCTAACTGTACCCCCATCCTTCAAGATTCACTAAGTGAAGTTTTGAAGTAATTTTCTTGGTTCAAGTACTAGATCCCCATGAGATGGTGATAGTTGAAAAGAATGTACTTATGCTGAAAGGAAATTACTTATGCTAACTTCAATATCTGGTGGGTCTGGCTGAGGGGTTTGGGATGGGGAGAAGATTTATCAGTGAAAGAGAGGGAGAGGTAGTCAAGAAGACAGATTTATTTGGTTTGAGGGATTCATGCAGTGCTGGAAAAAAGTAAAAAGGAAAAAGGAAAACTGCCGAAAACTTCTGACTATATAAAACAAAGAATCATTCAAAAGAATTCACAAATTGCGTCCAGAAAAAAAAATCCCTGTGCTTAAAATTTTAATATAACTAATGGTTAAATATAAAAATTCCAATGACAATAAATTCTGCAAGAAGACAGGAGAGAAACCCTTAAACTCTTAGATACAAAGAAAATTCAAATAAAACAAGACCATCCTAGATCCACCAGAAAACTTAGAAGGGAATACAATAATACATTCCCAAAAGCAAAGGAGTTCAAAATATAATCCAAAATAATGTATCCTGCAAACCTGATCCTGATAATCAATGAAAAAAAGAACATTTAATAAAACAGAGGTACTTAAAGAATTTCATCAAAAAAGATGAGCAGAATGACTTGCAGTACATCAGAAGCAACAGAAATACAAAAAGATAAATAATATACAAATACTAAGAAAATGAAATAAATTATCCCATCTCAAGAGTTTTTTTTAAAAAACAAAGAAAGATTGACAAAAGGCGTGAGGCAAAACAAAAAAGAAACCAAAGGATCATTAAAATGTGTTGTATTTTTTAAAAGTATACATGGAGATAAAGAATGAGGCAGAAAGTAAAGAGACAGAACTGAAGGTGGAGGAACAAGATTGAATCACCATGGACTAAATCCCACAACGCTTCTACAGATGAATCAATGTATTTTCTGGGAGAAAATTTCAGATTAGGAGTATGCATAAAAGGATTCTTACAAGATGGTGGAATGAGGTGGGAAATTACCTGGCTCTCCCAAGTTCTTATAAATAAGTTAAAATAACACCTCAAAATGAACTTGAGTGGCAGAAATAATTAAAAAGTCCAGATAGTAGGTACTTAAACTGTATGAAAAAAAGCATATGAATTAATAACATAATCCATGCTCATTTTTTATCACAGTCGAATGAATTTTCTCTTTGTGTCTATATGCTAAAAGATAAATTTGACAGATCTATATAGAACCACAGAATCATAAAATTGGAAGGAACTTTAAGGGGAAGTGATGTGGCTTCCTCAATGCAGGAACCCTTCCTAAAATATGCTTGCTGGTAGACATATATACTTTCCTTGAATACTTATAAGGTCAGGATGCTCACTATCTCTCTGTTGGATGCAAAAAGTATTTACTACTTTGTGCAAGGTACCATTGCTGTTCAGCTGTTTCAGTCATGTCCAATTCTTCATGACTTATTTGGGGTTTTCCTGGCAAAGATACCGGAGTGGTTTGCCATTTTCTTTTCCAGCTCATTTGACAGATGAGGAAACTTAGGTAAACAGGGTTAAGAGACTTGCCCAGGGTCATATGGGTATTAAGTGTCTGAGGCCAGATTTGAACTCAGGAAGATGAGTCTTCTGACTCCAGGCCTGGCATTCTATCCACCACGCTGCCTAGATGCCATGTGTAGGATAGTCCCATACATTTTATGACTGTTTTCATTAGTAGAATGTTCTTCCTTGCATTGTTCCCTATAATTCTTCCATTCATTTATCTGAGCTCTGCACTTCTGGACTATAACAAAAATGGTATAATTCTATTCCTACATAACAGTCCTTGAACTAAGTGAAAACCATTAAATATTTGTTCATTTACACAACTATCCACTATTGTTCCAGTTCTTTTTAAAACTGATCTAATATAACAAATAAACAGTCGAGTTATAGGAAAATGCATAAATTACAGAAAAGAGGAAAGCTACTTTCAAAAAATTGGCATTTTACAAAGGAAAACCATTATAGTTATCTTTATAGTATAAAATATTACTATACTTAATTGAAGACTGTATTATATTTATTAGATTATTTGATATATTCAATAGCTACGGTTATATAAGATTTATAAGGAAGTTAAAAGATACATGTGAAGTCAAATGTTAACACCTACAATGTAACTAAAATACTTGAGAAACAATGAAAAAGCCTTCTCTTCTTATGCTAAAAACAGTTAATAAGCGTTTAACGTGACAAGTGACTTCAAAACTTGCAATTATCCTGCTAAAACATGTCGTCACTGATAGAAGCACAGGCAGCAGATATAATGTGGTAGTAGGTGTTCTTATCTTCCTTGCCCCAATGTTCAACTCACCATCCCCTTCACTCTTTGGCATTGTGTGAAAAAGTGATTGGCCTGTACTGGTAAATGAAGAATAAAATTAAAGTTTTCTTCACTCTTTAATAGGTAACTTTGACTTTAATTCTCTTGTTTCTATCAAACTATATCTTTCATCTTAAAATTCCTATTTTAAAATTAGGGCTATAATGCTGAAATAGATCCTTGCATACATATTCTGTATTTGGTTCTTCTTCATTAATATCATAAATATCTTCTGAATCCAATAAAAATCATTTCTAAATGAAAGCCTATGTGGGTTGAACAATTGATATGAAATGAACATAAAGGTTAATGCTTAGAAGATGAAAATTAATTTTAAGTTATATTGCCTTTGGTTTTAACTTCAATATTCTCCTATTGATATTATGTAGCTATGAATCATGAGACACCTCAGAATCACAGAATTTCTGAGCCAAGAGACCCCAGTTGCCCTCTAGTCGAGCCTATACTTAATATTAAAATCCATCTATCAAATCTAATGATTTGGCCCGGTATTCTAGGCTGTCAAGATGTCTTTGAATCTTGACTTTTATCATCCACTGTGCTAGCTGTCCCTCCCAGCTTTATATTATCTATAAATTTTACCACAATCTCAGAAGATTCATAAGAAAATTACAGGCAAGGAAGAGGGCAATTGAAAGAGAAACAAGTTGAGGTTGAGTGTAAGGTTGTTATACCATGTTACTAACATTGGCATGAAAGATACTGTCAATGACATGAATGTCCAAAGAAGACAGTACACTCGTCATATAGAATGAGTGCAGGATATAAGGTATGGATAGCCTGAGTGCTGTTCTGGTAGCCACAACTGTTTTTTTTAAATTAGGAAGGCCTCTAAAGCATCTTCTATGGAATTTTAATATAAAGACATGGATGATAATAGCAAATGGTAAGACAATCTATAGAGGTCTAGCTCTGTATGATTGGACAAAGCATGCATTCCAGTGAGAGCAATAATTCCTTGAAATACTAATGTAGCCAAAGTGTTAAATTCTGAACATTTCAAAATTACCTGGTTTGTTTTAATATTATTCAATGAACATAAAACAGAAATTTAAGATACACTTATAATTAAGTAAATATAATTGAAGTCTAAACCAACAAGTCAAAGCAAGAAACATTTATTCCAGAGTCCTTAGCCAGGGGTCTGTGTATTTGTAATATCTATACCAATATCTAGCAATAGATATCTATATGTATATAAACTTGTGTTTCATACATATATACATATATTTATATATGTTTATACATATAAACATATGTATAACATATGTAACAACTATATAATCAATATATAAATATATATTAATGACTATATTTAATATAACTAGTTTGCTTTGCAATATTATGTAGATTTTTAAAATTCATTTGAAAATATTATTCTGAGAAGAGTTCCATTGGATGCCAATGGAACTTTGACACACTTTGACCAGAGTGTCAAAAGGGTCTATGACACAAAAAAAGATGAAGAACTCCTTATTTGTTCTATCTTTATGAAGTGCTCCTAATGATGCTAAGTATTATGAAAGCTATATAAGGCAGAGAAAATAAATACACAGTAATTTCTGGGGTGAGACGGTGGACTAGCTACGAAAAGAATCTTGATATGGCTCATGTAGAAGGCAGTAGTTGAGCAGAGCCTCAAAGGAAGTTAAAAATTCACAGAGCAGAGGCGAGAAGAGAGTGAATTCCAGGCATGGGGCTGAGGAGGACAGGGGGGCGAGGGGAGTGGGGAAGACAAATAGTTTGTCAAAAGGTATAGGAGGTGAAATGTCATGTACGGGAGACAGCAAACAGGACAGTTTGGCTTGAACACAGAGCACATAAAGAATAGTAATGTGCAATGAGTCTGAAAAGATAGTCTAGATGCGTGTTATGAAAGGCTTAAAATGCCAGAAAGGTTTTTATTTTATCCTAAAAGCATCAGGGAACCACTGGGGCTTCTTGAGTGGAGGAATGATAAGAATATCAATTTTTCAGTTGCACGTATACTGAATTGAAGAGGAGAGACTGGTTGAAGGAAGAGCAATTAAAAAGTTATTACAATAGTCCATATGAGAGGTCATGAGAGCCTAAACTAGGGTAGTAGCTGTGTGGATGGAAGAAGAGGGAATGGAAACAAGAAATGTTGTGGAGGCAGAGATGACTATATTAGCAACTGACTGGTTGCAGGACTAGACGCCTGAGAGTCAGGGCAACTCCAAAGTTGCAAACTGGGTGATTGGAAGAATGGTCAGACCCTGAGTGGAAATAAATATATTAGAAAGGGGAAAGGATTTTGGGGAAAAGAATTCTATTGAATTCTGTTTGGGACATGGCAACTTGAAAATTCGTATGGGACACCAAACTGGCAATATTTAATAGGCAGTTGCTTTTCTGGCAACAAAGCTCAAGAGAGAGATGAGAGTTCTGTTCAGTTCTGGGAGTTTTCCCATTTTACAACACAATGCCTAGTTTACCGCATTTCCCCATGTATAAGACGTACCCCTTTTCAAAAAAATTTGGGGTCTAAAAACTGGGTGCATCTTATACAGTGGTTGTAGTTTTTTTACTTGCATTTCCTGCTTTTTCGTGCTTGTTTTCACGCTCATTGTTGTAGATTTTTTTACTTGCGTTTCCTGCTTTTTCACCCTTGTTGTCTTTGTGCTCATTGTTTCACATTTGTTCCCAGTATATTAGGTTACGTTTTGCCACGCTCTGCCCAGAAATGGCTCAGAAAAGATTTTTGTACAGTGCTGAATTCAAGTTAAAAGTGATCCAGTTTGTAAAAGTGAATGGAAATCATGCTGCTGAACATAAGTTTGGTCCTCCTACAACTGAGAAAACAACCCAAGACTGGCTACGGGAAGAAGAAACCCTACTGAAAACGCCAAGGCAGAAGAAGGCCATGAGAGGCAAGTCAGCAAAATGGCCTGATTTAGAGAGGGAATTGAAGATAGGGATTGAAGAGCAAAGGGCAGTTGGAATTCCTGTGTCCACAAAGATGGTTCAGCATGAGGCAAGAATTGCTGATGAAAAAGAAGTTACTGATTTCAAAGGAGGTCACAATTGGTGCTGCAGGTTCATGAAAAGGAATGGACTTAGCACACATACATGCACCAGACTTGCCCAAAAGATGCCTAAAAGCTATGAGCAGATGAATAAAACTTGAGTTCAATAACTTTATGTAATACATTTTTTTTCAAATTTCGGGTCCCAAAACTAAGATGTGTCTTATACATGGGGAAATATGGTATATGTAATACAAAAAAACATAAGCTATTTAAATTGACTAAAAAACAAAAAGAGAACCTGGACAACCCTTAATAGGGAACTCCAACAAGATGTAAATGAAGGACTCCACAGCTCTTCAGCACCATGATAAAGAAAGAGATCCCAATTTGAAAATGTTGGGGGAGAATGGATTTGTAATGTCAGCCAGTTATAGCTGCATATGGGTGTTGATAGCATTAAGGATATTTATGTAATACTTCATAATGGTCTCTGTTCCAGAATTTTACCTCTGTCATAGTTTTCCTTCATATCTCCTAAACTAAAGAATCCTGCTGTCTCTCATTTCAGAGATTCCCTTGGCTCTAAATGTTTTTGCAGTAGTTCAGTTGTTTTTCAGTTGTGTTCAACTCTTCACGAGCCCATTTGTTTTTTCTTGGCCAAGATACTGGAGTCGTTTTGCCGTGTTCTTCTTCAGCTCATTTTACAGATGAGGAAACTCAGGCAAAAGGGTTAAGTAACTTGCACAGGGTCACACAGCTAGCAAGATTATGAGGCCAGATTTGAACTCATGAAGATGAGTCTTCCTGACTCCAGGCCTAGTGTTCTCTCCATTCTGCTGCCCTAAACTATTTTCCAAAAAGGAAGGTTGGAAAAATGCTAGAGAAACTGGTTAACATTAGGAACATAAGAACAGAAAGTTATAATTTGAAAAGACCTTAGAGATTACTAGTTCAACCCCTCTTTTCTCAGATGAAGAAAGTAAGGTCCAGAGAAATTATAATTTTCCCATGTTCACACAGTTTTGAGTTCTGAAAAATTACTTGCCAATTCTTCAAATTCAAAAAAAAACTTTACCAAATGTATAGTCTTTGATTAAAGATATCAATCAAGTTGGACGATTATCCATACAATCTCTTTTTTGAGGCAATTGGGGGTTAATTGTCATGCCCAGAGTCACATAGCTAGTAAGTATCTGATGCTGCATTTGAACCCAGGTCCTCCTGATTCCAGGGCTGGTGCTCTATCCACTGTGCCGTCTACCTGTTCCCACTACCAATATAGTCACGAGAAACTGATTTCACCATTGACTGACTCTGTAAAAGGGACATAGGGAGCCTATTTTCCAGCAACACATGGATAAAAAATACCTATGCAAGGTCATTTTAAAAAATCTTCTCATAATGATATCTTCAATTTTTATATCATCCTATTTTTTACTATATCTCTCCCAAGCAAGCTAACCCTTATAATGCACAAAAAATTAATAGACACAGAAAAAAACAGTTCAGAAAAACAACTACACATCAACTAGGTCCTACAGAATTGTAGTATTACACAACCCAAAGTCCATCACTGCTATAAAGAAAGGAGGGTGGTGCAGTTTTTCAACTCCTTTCTGGGTCCAAGCTTGGTCATTATAAATATATAGCATACGGTTTCAATTTTTAAAAATTACATTGTTGTAGTTATGTGTATTATATTTCTGACACTTCATCAATTCATACAAATCTTCCCATTGTTCTCTGTGTTCTTCCCATATTCTTCACACTCATTATTTCTTATGCAGCACCTGTGTTCAGAGCATTGTTATGGAAACAGAACACCCACAGAGTTGCTTTCCCAGAATTCACCAGTTGGGTGACATTTTTGAATTCGGATTTTTGAGATCGATGGGAGAGAACTGGAGAGAAAAGCTGGAAGTGAGGGTTTCACCCTCTGTCTTGAGAGGCCTGTGGAAGCAGCACAGGGCTGGGCTGGGGTGTTAGAGGGGCAGGTGCTGCCATAGGGTGCATTTTCCCTTGTCCTGCAGCCCTTTCTGCACAAGGACTTGCTGGGCACCTGTGAGACTGCAGACAGTTGAGAGTGATGATTAGTGAGAAAATGTAGACACTGATTCTGGACACCTCCTTTTCCCCTAGCTCCTTTCCAAGCTAGGAAGCAGCTCCCTATTGACTACTAAATTCATTCAAGTTGTCTTTCCTCCTTCCTGGCTAGGGTAAGGAATTAAAATGAGGAGAAGCTGATACTACTTAGCCAAGAGCACAATCTGCCGCCTTTATCCGAACTAACTGAACTCTCCCTCCCCCAACATTGCTTACCCTACTTTAATTACTATCACTTTCTTCCTCTTGATAAAGTAAGAAATTTGGCAGCTGCTAAACCTTGTTTGTGTAATTAATGCTGACTTAGACATCCAGGAAGAGATTTTGATCTCTTTAGAGAGATGGAATGCACATCCCAGATTTAGTATGCCCAATGAAAGAGGAGAGAGGTAAAAAGAGAAACTTATACCCCCCCAAAAAGGGAGGCATAAGGGCATCATAAGCCTAGACAAACTTAAGTTTCCATAAATAGGTGATCCTATAAGCAAAGATCATAATATAGAGACACATAACCAACTCTTTGTCTCTGTCACACACACACACACACACACACACACACACACACACACACACACACACACACACACACACACACACACACACCCCTTGAGGAAAAACCAGTAACTCTTGGGCAGGCCCAGCTCCCAAAGGAGAAATTGTGCTACACCTGGAAAACTTATCCCTTGAACCTGCTACAACAGAAATTAAACTGTCAAAGTGGTCCCCAGCCAAATCCTTATTCATGGTCCTGATTTGTTACATGTGGGGACATTGTCTTTGGAAAATAACCTTTGAAAGCATATTTTTCATTTTTCCTATTGCTTTCTTGTCTGTTACTGGGATTTGTGTTTCATCATTTTTTGAAAGGCTCTTTTAATCCTGTCTTTCAGATTTTAGTAATGGTTTTAACATGAGTTAGTCCCTTACTCTGATTTCATTCATGCTAGTTGGGAGGAATTTAGTCTGATTCACATTTCTAGTACTTTTATATCTCATTTATTTAATTTTAAATATTGATGTGTGTTCATTGATATTTTTTCCAGTGTGGCATTTTAGATCCTGTTTTAATTTGTTTTTGTCTTGTTTGCTGTTTATATTGTTTTGCCTCCTCTGGGATTTTCACTTCTCCACTATGGAAACTTTGTTTTATCTTAGTTTTTTCCCCCTCTATAATGAGCAGGCTTATATTTCAGCTCCTTTTGCATTCATTGGCCAGTTTTTATTGTTGATTTTCCATTTTGTTGGGTGTTCTTACCACCTTCATAGGAAGAGGTTTTTTTTTATCATAAGCTTTCTGTCATTAGTATGAAAACACTTTATGCAAAATGTTTAATGATGCTATCAATTGATGAACTGTATTGGTGGGTTTTAGGTTTATGTAGCTATAAACACATTTGGATTCACAGCTACAGTTTCATTATTATTTCCTAAGTGTTAGTACATGACAAAATAACTGATTCTGTTTTGCATGATCTCAACTTATTTCCGTTGAGTTAGTGATTCTAAAGTTATTTAGTCTTGGGAATCCTTTACACTCTTAAAAATTACTGAAGACCCCAAAGAATTTTTGTTTATGTGGATCATTTCTATTGTTATTTATGTAGTAGAAACCAAAGCTGATGCATTTAAAATGTTCAAACATTAAAATAACAATGACAAACCTATTAAGCATTAACACAATATATTGTTTATGCAAAGCAATGAAATTTTTCAAAACAAAAAATGACAATAGTACTGTTTTCTATATTTTTGCAAATCACTTTAATGTCTGGTTTAATAGAAGACATCTGGATTCTCATATCTGTTTCTGTATTCAATCTGCAATATGTTGTTTTGGTTGAAGTACAGAAAGACAATCTGGCTTCAAACAGATGCGTAGTTGGAAAAAGAAGTGTCATTTTAACAGGGAAATAATATTATTATGAAAACAGTTTTGACCTTGAGGACCCCCTGAAAGGGTCTTGGGGACCCCTAAGGGTTTTGTGGATCATACTTCAAGAACTGCTGTGTTGAACTCCTATCAACTGGCTTGTTGTTTATGTGACTAGCAGCGAGCCCCCTAGCATACCCAGGATGGCTCGTTAGCACAGGCTCTTTAATCTGCTTTTAAAGAAAAGTAACTTTAAAAGGGTCAACAATCTTCTTTAATTACATTCACTAGTTCAGGAGAAAGGTCAGCACCCTGAACGTCAGAGAAAACATAAGGAGAGAAAATACAGAAAAAATATAAGCAGAGAAATTAGCATAAAGACCAACAGACAGGGATCTGACTGCCTGATCAAACCAACATTGCTATACACTTTACATATATCACTGGAGCGAGAGAGCCTTTACATCTGAGCAGTCGGAGGGTTCTGAACATATGACTACTCAGTCTCGACCAGGAAATCAAAAGATCCTTCTCATAAGCGAACCCCCAAGGCAAAATGCCAACCTCAGAATACACACACACACACACACACACACACACATATATATGTACATATATATGTATATATATATATATATATCCATATGTGTGTGTGTGTGTGTGTGTGTGTGTGTGGGCTCTGTGACTCAGGATATATCACACCCGAGCACATAAGCCTATTAATGGACAGGGAAGCTCTTCCTACTCCATTAACATTACAGTGATATGCATTAATTGCATATGGTTTTACTTATTGTGCTACTGTTACAACTTTTCATATTTTTAAATGATAATAATAATCTTCTATTATACTCACCTACCATAATTTGCTTGGCCATTCCCTAAGTGACAGGGTATCTGCTTTGTTTCTAGTTCGTATATACAAAGAATTTTTAAAGATATAAAACATTTGAAAATTGAATAAAACATGTATATGGAGAGCTTTGAGTTCCATGAAGGAAATGAACTCAAAATATTAGAGTTTTCATTATTTAGCTAGCTATGCCATAGACATACTTGGATTGAATATATGTACAAACCATTATCTGAATGTGTAAGGATTTCCTGATTTTCAAAGAAGGCATACTTGACTGTTTAGATTTTTATATATTATTATATACTAAAATGTAAATGTTAAAGAAAAACAGTGAAAAACTACTGCACACATTTGTGACTATTATATATTATTTGGTAATATGTAGTGTTTGGAAGAGTTAGAATACCTGGGTTCAAGTACTACAAGTACTATTATCCTTTTGTGACTGCGGGCAAGTCACTGGAACTCTCTGGGTCTCAATTCACTTATCTGTAAAATGAGAGAATTGGCCCAAAAGCCGTCTAAGTTTTCTAAGATTCCATGATAATCTTTTTTTCAGGATAGGAATGCTTTAAGGACCAGTGATTTTTGTCAGTGTATGAATTCTTTCCAGTACAATTGCAGCCCATCAATATCCTAGTAGAGAAGTCTGAGGGAATTGCTTGAGGCTCATAGAGGTTCGGTGAGTTGCCCATAGCCACACAGCCAGTAAGCATCAGAAGTAGGATTTGAACACAGGTCTTCCTGACTCCAAGTTCAATGAAATATTCACTAATACAATACACTGCAGTGTATTATAATTTATCTAAAATTCTCTAAACTATCACAGCATTGAATACAAGTAAATTTAAGTAGTCAATCTTAAGCACTTACTATATGCCAAGCACAATACATATATATATATATATGTGCCTGCCACCACCTGAAGCACTCCACCCTGTTATAAAGAAGACCCCAGACTCAATTCTGAAGTTGGCATCTCAAGTGTTTTATTCAAGAGGCTTAAGGGTTTCTCCTTTTGGTTCTTGAGAAACAGGCACAAATCCTCAGAAAGGAAAAGTGCTCCAGTACAGGAGCGGAGGTGGGCTTTTTATGGGATTAGCGCCACCCCCTCTAGATCAAGTTAGTAGCAACCCCTCCCCTCTGGATCTGGATTGGTCCTGATCCTCCCCGGTGACATCATTCCCTATATGCCCATGTTAGTTATTAAACAGTTGCTAAATTGTTGCTGACCAAGGCTTCTGAGCCCCTCCTCCCCTTTCCATACATTCCTCAGTGGTTAAGTTCTTTTTTTAAGGTCTTTTTCTTATCTCAGCAACCCTTGGGCCCAAGGTAGGGGCCCTCTATATGGAAACTTGTTTCACAAGAGGGGTCCTATGGCTCCATCTGTGCAGAAACTTATTTCACAAGACGGTCACAGACCCTATGTCAGCAACCTTTTGTCAAGTCCTCCGTGAGGAAAATTTTACAAGAGGGGCCCTATGGCTTCATCTGTGTGGAAATTGAACTTTATATTTTATAACATCTCACAACCCTCTTTCCTCTCCCCTCCTTGCCCTGGGTTGTTCTAGAACCCACCAGGGATCACTCTGCAGACCAGCCACCATCAGGTCCACCCTCTTCTCCTGTCTTCCCTCTGCCTGGGCTGCTTGACTGTTCACAGGAGTTAGATGGGCTAGGAGCCAACAACTCCCTTCCTCCTGATGAGACCGAGGATCACTGGGCCTTCCTATCTGCCTCCTCCAGGACCTTACCACCTGTTGGGTCTTGAGTCCCGAGGTCCCCAGCCGCTGACTTACTAATGTAACTTAAGCCCCTCTGGGCCTTGTCAGCCATATCACTGAAGCACCCTCAGCAAGTGTGGGCTCTTCATCTGCACTGAAGCTGAACTTTCTTTTATATGCTGTTTTTCTCAATTAGTTTGAGCTCCTTTTGAACTTTATCTTGAATTTTCTATTTGTACATAGTACAAATCACAATACTTGAACACAAATGCCTTTTTTTCTTTCTTTTGTTCTTTCTTGGTTTCTTTCATCCATTTATTCATTCTAGTACAAAAAAATGTCCACAGATTAATAAAGGCTATAGAACAAAGAAATGTACAGTGATTGGAAAAGTAGGCAATAACAACTGGGGAGTCAGGAAGGGCTTCTTGAAAGAGGCAGCATTTGAGCTGAGCCTTCAGGGGTGTCGATTCCAAGAGCTGAAGGTGAGGGGGGGAGAGCATTCCCAGCCCAGGCAAGGGAATTCAGGGCAGGAGAGGTGATATTATGTACATAATACAAAAAGTGCAATAGTTTGGGTGGAGCTCAGAGTGCATGAGGGGAATAATGGCCTGGAAGAAAAAGCTGACCCAATGGAAGGGGAGGGTAGAGGAGTATGGGACCCAGTAGTGATGAGGCTGCCCTGGATAGGCATGAGGGATCTGGAAGTGGGAATGAGGACTTTAGTTTTATTCTTTTTCTTATTTATGGAAATGGGTTGTGGGAATGCTATCCATATGCCCCTCTTGGCCTCCTAAGATGGGGGTTCTAGGATCAGTGAATTTAAAGGATTTCAATATAATTGGTTTTCTTTAAAATAACAATGAGGACAACGGTTAGCATTTATATAGCAACTATTATTTGCCAAGCCCTGTGCTAAACACTTTCTCACAATAATCCTGGGAGGCTATTACCTCCATTGTACAGATAAGGAAACTGAGGCAAATAGAGGTTAAGTGATTTGCCCGGGGTCACACAGCTAGAAACTGTATGAGACTATATTTGAACTCAGCTCTTCCTATTATATTAAATAATATAATTATGATAATTATAATGATGATGATGATGATGATGATGATTTAAAAACCCTAGTCTAGCTAATGTAAAGACTCAAGATCACACCTATTCTGAGGGAAGCAATAGGACAGCAGATGGTCATGCCCTTTCCAGTCACAATGTTAATGTTGATTTGATTCCTATTTCCTGAGCCACAGGGGGAAATGCTTTTGGAAGGGAGTAGAAGGACAGCTGACAAGATATCCACACTATCTAGTCTGTGGTGTCCTGGTAGGATGCCTAAAAGTTTAGATTTGTGGCCATCTAGATAGACTGAGGTGAGATTTCATTCACTCACCTTTTCATTCACAGCTAGGGCTGCTGTGTCCCAGAGCAAATATCAGAGTGTCAGTAGATTTATTCCCTATGATGGGGGCCGCAGGGTCTTTGGAGATTTATTTAGATGGTCACTGTTCCAAGTGAAGACAGGTAAGTACAACAAGGCAACTGGCAAAATGTAGCACAGTCTAGGCCCTGATGACCCAGTTGGATGGTGGGATCTGAAGCTCAAGTACTTAATTTTGCTTTAAACATAAATATTCATTAAACAAACAGATAAATGTTGGATATTAGTATCTGTGCACGGATAAAATACAAACGGAGATTTTATCAAGGCCATTCAAGAAAACAGAGTACACAGCACAAAATGATGAGTTAGACAGAGCTCTGGACTGGGGGTCAGAAGACTTGAGTTCTAGGTCTCTCACTAAGTAACTGTGTGACCTTGGCCAAGTCACCACCAAAAGTAGTTTCCCACTTTGTAAATTAAGGGGGTTCAGTTAACTGACCTCTAAGGTTCTCTTCATATATAATTATTTAGTATCAAGATTAGTTATCTATGGTATCTATTAATTATTAATATCTATGACATGATGCAATTGTCCTCAAAATATCTACTGTGTGGGTGTTATAAGGAAACTGACAAGTCCATTACTCTTGCATTCCACTAAAAGTATACTTTAAAGTAAATGCAAAAGCTCCAATTAAGTTTTACTATAAGTACCACTCAGAGAATTAATGTTAATGTCAGAAAGAAATATTTAATTAAAATTTCTTGGTGACAGCATCAATCAGTACTTACAACCAGTCTTCATTTCTCCCATCACTTCACATAGGGCTTTTTACAGCACAGGTACCCTTTCAATAACTGCTTTTAATCATAGTTATCTTACAAAAATGGTAATTTTCAATCAATTAGAAAGAACAAAAATGATATCTTATATGCGATGAGGGCATTTACATAGCCCCCACTCACATTTATAAATGTAGAATAATATTCCTCCACATAGCTATATTCATCTGCAGTACCTTCTTTCAAAACTCAGGAATAGCTCATCTTTCCTCACAAAACACAGACCAGTAAAGTGGATAATTAAATGATCAATAAATGACATTAATGTCTTTCAAGGCTGTTAATAATTGAGTTAAAATATGATCTTTACTGTGATAGTCACTTAAATCTCCCACTCCTGGTAGATTCAGTTTTTCTTCTGCTTGAAAAAACATATCATATGAGACTGAAACTTTCATTCCCTTTCCATTTAAATTGTCCTATCAGCCATTCTTTTGGGAAGGGAAGGAAAAGGCAAAGCTTACTTGAATGTACACATGTTCTTTCTCTTCTGGAGTGGTAGGTTCATCCAATGGGGATAAGTCCTAGTCAAGTTTCTAGTCCTACTTCTGTCACTAACGATGAGACCTTGACCAAGTCACTTAACACCTACTATGTTAGCTCCCTGAGGGCAAGACTATTATTTTTTTTCCTGTCATCTTTTCCTAGCACAATACTTTAGACATGGTAAGCATTTAATAAATGCTTGTTGTATTTGGTACCCTGACACCAGAAGCCTATTTTTGATGAGTCAAGGAAATTTCTCAACAAAACCATAAAGGAAAGTAGATGTACGCAATAAAGACCACTCCAACAGAAGTCTTCAATTATTGCTACACACAGATAGCACAGATGATTTTCACTCAAAGCTCTCCCTGCTATCCTCAGTTACCTGATCACCCTCCTACTTTTTTAAAGGGGGCTCTCACTTTGTTGGCCCTCTTGGTGGAGTTAAAAAGAGCACTCACTAAGGAATCTGAAGACCTCAGTTTGAGTCTTGGTTCAACCACTTAACAACTATATGACCTTAGTCACTTGGTCATCTTTGGGACTCAGTTCCCCTATCTGTAAAATGAAAGGCTTGTACCAAACCTGGGTCTTAATCATTTTGTGACATGGACCCCTTTGGCAGCCTGGTAAGGCCTATGGACCTTTCTTAGAATAAAGTTTTTAAATGCATAAAATAGAATATATAGGGTTACAAGGGAAACCAATTATATTGAAATACAGTTACCAAGATATTAAAAAATTAACAGTTCACAGATTCCAAGTTAAAAACCCATGCACTGGAAGATCCTTTTCTAGCTCTAAAACTTTATGACTTAATTAGCTGAAACTATTCCTGAACAGCCTTAGGAAATAATACTACTATAAACAATAAGTATACATGGACACACACGCACACATGCATACATATATATATTTGCTATAGGTAAAATAATAGCTCACATTTCTATAGAATTTTAGAGCTTAAAATACCAATTTCACAACAGTCCTATGTGGTAAGATTGTAAGCCCTATTATTTCCATTTTTCAGGGAAGGAAATTGAGGCCCTAAGAAGTTAAAAGTTTTCCACTCATGTGAGTATAAGCATGTGTATCTATACGTGTGGATATGGATGTGTGGATGTCTCTGCATACGGGTGAAAAATGATGCCACAGTACTTCAAAAAACCAGGTGGATCACGGGATCTGAAAGCAAGGGTTGGTAAAATGACCAGCCAATTTATCATATCCTTAGACTTGTTTATTTCCTACTTATTTCTTTTTAGTTCATGATAACTTAAGCTGTGTTGTATAGAATAGTTCTTGTAAGAAACAGAACATCAATGCTTCATGCTTGTAAAAGTGATAGAAATTAATGAATCCTTGTGGTTGATATTGATATCTGGAATTGTATGATAAGTAGTTTGATATCAGAATTTAAGCTTCAAATCTTCATACTTTCTATAGTATCCTCATGATATTTTAACTTTTTGTTTGAAGTAAATCATTAAGATCCATTACAACTTTTTACTATTGGATTTATAAAAGTCAAGTTTTCATAAAAAAGGTATATACATACACACACACACACACACACACACACACACACACATATATATATATATATATATACATACACACATACATAAACATACACACATGCATATCTCCTCTGGCATTCAAAGTCCACCTACCATGTACTTTTTGATCCCGTGACACTAGTCTTTTTGCTATTCATTGAACAACAGACAGTCCATCTCTCAGCTCTGGGCATTTTCATAGGCTGTCCCCATCTCTGTAATGCTCCTGCACCTCATCTCTGACTCCTGGCTGCCTTTCTAGATGAAATCCCACCTTCTATAGGAAAGCTTTCCCAAACCCTGTTAATTCTAGCACCTTCTTTCTGTGAATTACTTCCTATTTATCCTGTATATAGTTTATTTGTATATATTTGCTTGCAGATCAGCTACCCCATTAGACAGTGAACTCCTTCAGGGCAGGGACTGTTTTTTGTCCTTTATATCCCCTGTGCTTAGCACAGTTCCTGGCACATGGTAGGTGCTTAATAAATGCTTACTGATGGACTGATTTATATAGATACTTGTCTCTCCCATTAAAATTTAAGCTCCTGTTGGAGTAGGCATTTTTTGTTCTTTGTCTTTCTATTCCCAGTGCCCAACACAGTGCCTGGCAGATACGATGAGCTTAATAAATACTTGTTGATTGATTGGTTGACCTTTCCTTCAGGCACAACAAAAATGCCACCTACAATGCAAAGGATCAAAGAGAGATCTATAGCAGTCTTTGCTAGAAGAGGCTAACATCTCTCATTACTCATAGCCTCGAGATAAGGGCAGGTTCATAGCTAATGCTTTTTCTTCACAATAGACACCTCAAATGGTCCCTCATTCCCAGGGCTAGCTAGTCAAAGTACAAGTTGTTGCCACAATTTTGAGCTCTGATCTGCCGGTCCTTGCCTTCCTTAATTTTTCCTTAAATTACCCAGATGCTTCAGGATCTGCAGAGCTCTGCCTGTTTATAACTTATTCAGATGAGTGAATTGGTTGCTTGCCCCATAGATCTAAGAGTTCTTTATGGGCTCAGTTTTAATCTCCTTACTCTAGTTCAGCTCCCTGTGTTTACTGCTCATGTGGGATAGCTCCCCCACTCTAGGTCAGGATTCTGGGATTAATGGCTGAGTTGGAAAGAGGTCTATAACAGCTGAAGAAAACACCCATCTGTCAGGACTTTGAAAACAGAACTGCTTAGAAGCCCTAAGACAACAGATAAATTTCAAGAGGATATCAATAATTATATTTCTTTAGTCTTTCCACTAAATTGGCTACCACATTTATTCTATTTTACCATATAGAAGAAAGAATGAAAAAAGCATGCCACTTTCTCAATTAATCATGCTGAATGTTGTGATCAGAAAATCTGTCCATCTGTCTACATGGTGGCAGCTAACGCTAAATGAACTCAAAATGGCTAGGAGAAGATATATATCCCTATGAATGTTAGTGTTGGAAAACTACTAAAAATAGCGGTTTTGGCAAATTATACTCTTAATGAATGAAATTTTAACTATACTTTTTCTGTTTAGAAGCAAAACAATGTTACCCTAATTTAGTTTTCCGTATTACTAATTCCTTTCGCTGACACATTCCATGAGTAAATAATTTACCATTTGAAATAATACACAACCTTTGCATTCCATTCATTTCCACTTGCTTTGGGACACCATTGACAAGGAGAGAAAAACCTTATTAGATTTTTCTATATCATTCATTATTTATATGCATTATATGTTATTTCCCTGCATTCCTGAATCAAAATGACAAGAGTAAAATAGAAATCAGAAAGCATTAATCTAATATAGTTCCAACTTTTCTTAGTTAAATGTAAGGTTTTTTAGGGAGGACAGGGGAGGGCCAGGCAATTGGGGTTAAGTGACTTCCCTGAGGTGACACAGCTAGTACATGTCAAGTGTCTGAGGCGGTATTTGAACTCAGGTTCTCCTGACTCCAGGGCCGGTGCTCTATTCACTGCACCACCTAGCTGCCCCTAAATGTAAGTTTTGAGGGTTATGTAACATATGCATATATCATATGATTTGATAGGAAATAATATTATTTATAGCTAGAATTTGTATAGCACTTTAAAATTTTCCAAGCACTTTACAAATTCATTTGACCCTCACAACAACCCTGTGAGGTAGGTATTATTATTATCCCCGTTTTACACATGATGAAACTGGCGTAGCTGAGATTAAGTGACCTGCCTAGGGTAACATGGCTAATAAGGATAGGTGTTTGGACTTGACCTCAGATTGTCCTGATTCCAGGTCTAGCGCTCTATTCACTGCATGATATAGCTGCCTCTAGCGTACCTAAGTGCAATGAGTTACATATACAATGGAAAGAAAATTGAAGTAGGAGTCAGGTTCTTGCACAGACTATTTACTAACAGAACTTCGTTATGTGCCTTTGGAAAAGTCCTTTAGTTTCTTTGGGCCTCAGTTTTCACATTTATAAAATGAGTGGTTTGGACTTGATGGTTTATAGGCTACTTCCTGCTTGGACGTTCTGAGACTGGGATTCTCTAAGTTTTCTTTTGATGTCTTTGTGATTGCCATCTTGAGACCTAAAAATGTGCAAAGGATTCCTCTTCATGAGTTTATTTCTGTGCTGTTCCATTCATACCTCACAATGCAATTTTGAATTCTTCATTCCTCGATTATAATAATAGTACAATTGAGGGGGAGAAGACTGTGGAGAAATGTAACTTTTCAGCTTTTAAGAACTACTTAAACTTTGGTGAATCCATGGTTTCATTAATGTGGGTACTCTCTCCCTACTTTCTCTTCCTGTGCAATTCTCGTCAATGATATTTCCAAAAATCCTCCACAGTAAAGCCATACAAAACAAAGAAGGCTTTGCTTTCATTCTTATAACGTCTTGGGGAAGGGGGAATACCAAAGTACCACTGTTTATCTTTCTGTTTATCTGTTTATCTTTCCTTCTCACTTCATCATCTGACCAGCTCCTTTTTTTCTTCTCATATATGTCCTCAAATCATTGGTAATATCTAATCCAATCAACATTTATCAAGTACATATAATATGTACAGTAATATACTAGGTTCTGGAATACATACAAAGTTTATATAAGCCCCTGTCTTCATGATACTTACAGTGTAGGAGAGGGATAAGACACATACACAGAAAACTGTAATGCATGTATAATACATGGTAAGTTCATTGGAGAAATGCAAAACAAATATTACTTCAAGTTCAAGGGAAAGGTCATTATTTGCAGGAAAAGTTTGAAGGTCCGGAGATGACATATTTGAATTGGGAATTAAAGGATGGTTAGTAGGATATTCTACGCATAATGAACAGCACAAAGACATGGAGATGAAAACATTGTAGGAAGCATTTGGGAGGACAGCGAGTAGCTCATTATAGCTGTAGTGCGAGACTTCAGAGGACCCTAAATGTTGGGGTCTGAGTCCGAACTTTACTCAATAGGCAACAGGGAGCCATGGAAGATTTTTGAGCATAGAGGTGACATGTTCAGCTACGTGGAAGAGAAAGAGTCATTTAGCAATGTTATGAAAGGTGTAGGAAGAAATTCTGCAATCTAGATTGCAAGATAAGAGAAGAGAGGATATAAAGAAGCAGAGTCATTCAGTATAGATTTTTTCAAGAAGCATAACAATAAAGAGGAGTAAAGAAATGGAACAGACAGTAGTTTGGTGGGGTAGAAGGCTCCATGAAAAGCTTTTATTAGAATTTATAGAAAATTGTGTAATTTTTGTGTCATGAAACCTCATTTTGGAACTAGCATCATGGTTTGAGTTTCTATTACATATTTTATATGGTACACAAAATGCTTTATATATACTGCTTTATTTGCTAACTATTGCAGGAGTAAATATTCCCTGTTAGTTTTCTCTACATCCACATCCCGGAAAGTAAATTTAACAATTGAAATGGGATCAAATTGGCATCTTTTAAGCTGATAAGGAACTTCCATGCATTACGCATACTAATATATGAAGAGATAGTGGAAAAATAAAGAACAAATCCAAGGGTATATAGATGAGGTATAATTGCAAAGGGAGACCCAAGAAAGGGGAGGAGGATGCGTGTAGGAATAAGGTCTTAGAGCAGTGTAGCAACAAAATTGCTAGCAGCTACTGTGGCTGTGTAAAACCAACAACAACCAGCACACAGAAGGCTGCTAACACAGGATCTTTTGATCTGTTTTACTAAGGGAAGTGACATTAAGGAGTTAACAATCTTACTTTAATCCAACATACAAATATAACTCACTTAGTTCAGGAGGAAAAGTCAGCAACCTGAACTTCAGAGTAAATACAAATTACAAGCATACACAATATAAACAGACAAAATCACAATTCATAGTTACCAGGAAAGCATCAACATCTGGGTTTACAAGCCGAGGACCTCTCAATAATGGCTTGCCCAGAGTCACATGCCGCTCTTCCAGTGAGTGAGAGCCCCCAAGGGAGAACATCATCCTCTGGATTTATATATCTTTTTCAGGGTCAAAAGTGAGTCACAAACATGTGACTCACCCATGTGACCTAAAAGCTCACAAACATGGGACTTAAACCCAAGTAGCCTAAAAGCTTCTGACATCACAAATATGTGACTCAAACCCACGTAAATTAGGCTTTCCCTTGAGGCAAGGAGGTCATCAAAGACTCCTAATTTAATCAAAGAAACAAAGGCCAAACTCTTCAAGAGTACTGGACTAAATAAGTGCTAAAAGCCCACCTTCATTGCTGATACAAGGAGGAAGGAGCAATCTTGATTGTTTTACAAAAATATACGCAGGCCATGTGACACTCTAGTAAAACTATGGTTCTTAGTCTTGGCTTTGCAAAAATCATAGGATGTTTCACATTAACTCAAGTGGTATTGAGTAATTCACACAGCAAAATTTAATACAATATGATTTTTGAAGTAGTTAATAATCATGGCTAGTAGTTTCCAGGTTTTTTTTTTAAAAAGAAGGGTCTGGTTCAAAGAAGTGGAATGAGTGTCATGAGATCAATCAAATCATGTCAGTATATGGCATTACCAAAGCTGGGGAAATCAGTATAATACAGCAACTTTAACCTAAAAGGGAAGAGGAAAGAAGGAAATGCTTCCTTCATCTGGTTACAATGCTATAAGGAAATTTTAGATATGGATTTCAACATCTAACGTAAGATACATGTTATTATAATACTATGGGGAGAACCCCCTTTTTTTCTTGATTCCCTAAACCTAGGGAATTGTGATATTCCACTACTGAGCAAAAAGGAAGGAAGGAAGTTGTTTGCTTTTCCCCCCATTACAACATCTATCTATTCAACATAGGGCAATAATGTTGTATTATAATAATAAATCTCCCCCATTAATTTTATCCCTATCCTTAAGAATAAAGTAAAAAATTCTAACAGAATGAAACTAGGTACCCTTTAACCTAATAAAGGATTTCTGTATATTAATCACACTAATATATAAAGAGGTAATGGGATACACAGAACTGATGTATTTTTAGAGAATCTCATAAAAATGTGTTAAATTGTTTAAATCAAAACTTAATTTTAAGCACAAATGAGTAATTTTGATGATTACATATGAGAACTCAATTTTATTTCAAACTCTGTCTGCTGAGTCCTCCTCTGTTGCTTACAAACATGACAAAAGCTCACCAATTGTAAAAAGGCCTTCAATTGACCCTGCTATCCTCTTCCCCTCCTACCCTCCCATTCCCAAACTACTTTCTCAGCCAAAACTCCTAGAAAAAGTAGTCTTCATGGGTGGCATCTATTTCATCATGCCCAATTCACTTCTCAACCTCATCATTTTTGTGAACTGTTTTCTTTAAGATCCAAGACTCCTTTAATTACTAAATCCAATGAACTTTTATTCAGTTCTTATTCTCTTTGACTATTTGGTAGTTTTTGACACTACTGACCACCTCCTCTTTCCTAAATACTCTGTATTTAGGATTTTCATGGATTTTCATGATACTACTTTCTGCTGATTCTCTTCCTTTCTGAAAGTTCTTTCTTACTCCTTTTTGCTCAATCTTTTTCCATTTTCCAACCATATGTGTGAGTATACCCCAAGGATCTGTCCTAGACCCTCCTCTTCTATACTGTTTCCCTTGTAGAGCTCATTAGTTGCAGTGGGTCCAATTATCATTTCTACGAATGACACTCAGATTTGCATACTTGACCCTTATCCCTCTACAGAGCTCAAGCTCTATAGGTCTATATCACTATGTCCCTGATGGATACTTCCATCTGGATGTGTCATAGGCATAATAAATGGAATACGTCCAATTTGGGACTCTTTTCTATCTTCTCTCCTAAACCTACCCCTCCTTTGACCTTTGCCATTTCTGTTGAAGTTAGTAGGAGCCTTGGAGTCATCCTTGACTCTTCCCTTTCCCTATTACTCGCACTTCTACCCAATCAGTTGCTCAATCTTCTCAATTCTATAAATATAAAATCTTTTGCTTCTTTTTTTCTCCACTCCCAAGACTAATACTTTGGCTCAGGTCTTTGTAACCTTTGCCTGATTATGGCTCTCAAACCAAATGCTCTTTATTGAATTTAACAGAGAACAAGAACATTAACTCAAATATCTACAGGGCTATTATACTTTTCAAAGTGTTTTTATCACAGGAATCTTTATTTCATTATTATTATTCCCATTTTTCAGATAAGGAAATTGAGGTTTAGAGGCATTAAATTGACTTGCCATGGTTGCACAGCTAGTAAGTGGCAGGGCCAATACTTGAACCCAGGTCTTCTTCATGGCAGCCTTGCACAAAGGCTGACAAGCATTTTACTCTGATCAAAACTAAGTGTTCAGCTGCCTTTTCTACAAACACTATAAACTTAACGTTCTCATTTAATTATGTCATGACTTTCATGTATGTAAAAACCACCTGGTTCTCAATTAGAAAAAATACAGTGATAGTTATCCAGAAATCCCCACAAGTTAACTAAGGAGTTTGAGCTTAAATCCCAATGAATGGACTTTCCACATAGCTGTAAATCAAATGATTTTATTTTGTTTTGATTTTGGTTTTGCTTTTTTGGAGGGGGGAAGGCAGGGCAATTAGGACTTGCCCAAGGCCACACAGCTAGTAAGTGTGCCAAGTGCCTGAGGCCAGATTTGAACTCACGTCCTTCTGATTCCAGGGGCAGTGCTCTAATCACTACACCACCTAGCTGCCCCAATCAAATGATTTTAAACAAAGTCATTCAGACAAGTACTTACTTAACAACCATTTGATGCCCTCATAAAAGATTATATGGCGTTCCTTTTCTGTCCATAATTAACTCTCACATTTTTTTATGCTGTATGACCTTCCAGGTAACCCAACATTCTCTTATCTCTTAAGCTTATCACAAATACCTATGCCAACAGTTTGGGACATGAACACTTTTAAGGCTCCCATTCCAGCCTTCTCATCTAACTTTGCCCAACTGCCTTATAAGGAACTGGAAGAAAGATTGAAGGAAATCAGTCATTCATTCAATGCCTAAATTAAATTCACTTTTGAACCAGATTTCTAACAACTTTTTATTGTAACAGTAAATCGATTTGTTTTAAGCTACAGGGTGAATAAAATTAGCTGTATTAAGGGCACAGGTTCATGTCCTTACCTCCACGATCTCGGGCAGCTAAATTCTGACCCCTTCTTAATGTAATATCCAACTGGTACATTCCGGGATCAACCAAAGGGAGATCGGCATTACTAGTTCCAACAGCGTTTAGTCTCTGAAAAGCAAAACAAATAACACAAAATTTTAAGCATGCTTTTCCACATATTGTTTCTGCCCTTTGAGAACATACATAGTCAAACCCAAACCAACATAAAATAGTAAAGAAAAGAGGGGCAAGTAGGGCGAGGTGGATAGAGCCTTGGAGTCAGGAAGACCTGAATTCAAATCAGGCCTCAGACACTCACTAGCTGTGTGACCATAGGGAAATCACCCTGACTGCTCCAAAAGAAAAAAAAGGTAATCCTTTGGACTTACAGGGTCATAAAATTCTTTGGATGCCAAGCAGAGATGTGGATCAAGAACAGATAATTTTCCAACCTAGCCATGATGATAAATGTAAACTATAGTACAAGAAATACTCCCTGAGGGAAGTCCCATACAATTCCATAGCAAAATATGAAGATATATATGAGTTTTAAGACAACAAGCAATGGTAAATGGCGAATGAAGATGGATAAGGGAGGCTGACATCTCATATAAGTAAGTAGGAGTGCATATGAAAATGATTTACTGACATAACTTTGTTGACTCATTTATCTATGAAAACGATTTGCATGTTGATGGATTGTACACTGCAATTTCTACCCAAACATAAAACATAACATAATTATGCAAAAATAAATCCACCCAGCATTTTTTATAGCATTTATAGGCAATAACTTTTCATTGGGGGACTAAACATTTAATCCTGATGTCCTATTAAATTAAAGCATACTCCTAAATCTAAAGACCTGTACAAGATTGCCTCTGGGAGAAAAAAAGCCTTTGGAATTATTTTGGCAACTCTCCCAAGTACTTTTTTTAACAGGATGAACCATTTCAAATCATCACAAAATAAACGTATTAAAGCAACACAATAAAAATTGTACATTTTTATCATTTTGGATACAACTATTAAAAAATTCAGGAAATGACAAAAATTTTAAGTATGTTAAATGATAAACATTTCCAGTAATCATTTTGACAATTCAAAAATAAATAATTTGCTTAGGGGATAATAGCCATGTCCAAGGCAAAACGCGAAAAAAAAATTAAGAAGGCACTGCTTGCTCCATTCTTCATGTAAGATACAAAAATACAAAAGATTTTTGTAAAAGTTCCTCAACTAATCTCAAAAAAATTTTTGTTAGAAAAAATCTGAAACTACAATGTATTGAACAAAATATTAAAATAATGCAAAAAGAGTCCATGAAAAAAGCAGTGTACCACAGTATCCACCACTAAAAGCTTCTGCGTCACTAAAGGAAAGAACCCAACAATGGGCCTACATGTACCTTGAGCTCATCCTGCCTACTCAGTTGGGGATTATGGATGGAAAGTAGGATGTAGGAAAGCTGTGGAAGTAAGAAACAGCATTTAACTGTTGGAGTACACTTTCTTGGCATCTCTTAATTTAGACTCCAGGTATACAAAGGTGTGAAGAAAGTCTACGCAACTAAATATAGAAATATGATGAATCACACTTTGGTTTCCTGTCTTCCCTCCCTCTCCAGTTTCTTCCTCTAGTTCCTCCTCTCTCTTTTTTTAAGTACCTGTTTCAGTTTTAAAAGTCATTTGTTTCTTATTTTATTTGAGTTTCAACAATCACACAGGGAAAGACTGAGGAAAGTCAGTTTCTACTGTGGAGTGCCAAGATAATGGCCAATTTATTAATAGGAACATTTAAGGACCATGGACAGCTAGGTAGATAGACTACTGGGCCCAGAATTAAGAAGACTCCTCTTCCTGAGTTCAAATCTGGCCTCAGACACTAACTAGCTGTGTGATCCTGGGAAAGGTACTTAAACATATCTGCCTCAGTTTCCTCATCTGTAAAATGAGCTAGAGAAGAAAATGACAAACCCCTCCTGTATCTTTGCCAAGGAAACCCCAAATGGGGTCATGAAGAGTCAGTCACAACTGAAATAAATGAAGAACAGCAACAATAACCCCAGTTGTAGCCTCCTCATCCTCCTAAGTGAAAAAGCCCAGGAAAGCCTGAAAACCCCTGATAGTGACCCCATCAGAATCAGACCAATAATAGGAATGGCCCAAGACCTTTCTCCCTCCCCACCTTGAGGAGTTTGAATATCACCTAGCATCCAATCCCTCAGAAGTCTTCCCTCTCTTTGGTAGTATGAATCACCACCACCTTCTAGATAGAGGCTGCTCAGCTCTCTTCTCCCAATGCCAGGTTCTGCCAGACCTAGGTAAGAACCTAATAAAACCCTACCAGACTTTACAGATTTGGGAGAGAATGCCCCATTCTGGGTGCTTAATGGATACCCAATTCCTTCTGTAGGTCCAACAGAACCGACACTTCATCATGTTCCCTGACTACCCTACATTTTGTGGGTATGTCCCCTCAAAAAAGATGCATTGTTTTACTTTACTGTCTTTTGTTAGAAATCTTTATTTCCTTATACTAGGCCTTTGGTATACTGAACCTTTCTAAGTCTGTGTGAAGGCAGAAGGTCTACAATGTAAAGTGCCACCATGCTACAAAGAGAAAAACCAAAGCTAGTTATATTTCATCAGTATCCATTGAATTTCCTTTTCTAACTTTTCACTTTATCTTCCACACATCATTTCCCCTATCTTATTCAAGAGAATGTAGCTTTGGAAAAGTGTTCCTATTTATTCTGAGCTTCAAAAATTAATTAATGCAATAAAACAGTGTCTAAGCACTTTGGCATTTAATGATCTCACTGTCTAAAACTAAATCATGATCAACAGAGAAGTTAAGACCAAAAGAAATAAGTCCTTTTCTAGTATATCAATATTTTATAGTCATGTACTGCCAAGTGCCAACCTGAATCCAAAGCACAGATTTTTGGGGGCAAAACACTAGGGCCTTTTTTTTTCCTTTGCACATTATAATGCTTTTTAAGTGGCATAAAATCATAGGGTTTTAAATTTGGAAAAGGCCTTAGAGACTATCTAGTCCAATACTCTCATTTTTAAGTTTTAATTTATTTTTATTTTAAATATTTTAAAATATTTTTATTTTAAACATTTTGAATGTTTTTTTTCTTTTCCAGGTCAGAGAAGTTACGTTATTTTTTCTGGATCACATGGCTTAGTTAATGGCAGAACCTGGACCTGAATGTGTTTTTCCCATCTCCTGGTCCAGGGCTACACAAGAAAATACTGAAGTTTAAATACTTTGGCCACATAGTAAGAAGGTAGGACTCACTGGAAAAGACCCTCATGTTGGGAAAGACTGAAGGTAAAAGGAGAAGGGGACAGCAGAGGATGAGACAGATAGCGTCATGAAAACAATGAACATAAGCTTGGACAGGCTTTGGGAGATAGTGAGGGATAGAAGGGCCTGACATGTTATGGTCCTTGGGGTCACAAAGAGTCAGAGAGGATTGAATCACTGAATAACAAAAATATCATTTCAAAGATAGCACTATTTGTTTGATGAGATATAAGACTAAAAAAATGGGTATAAAAGGATTTCCTTATTCAAAGGGAAAAGGCTAGGTAAAAAATATAGTGGATCCATGAGATCATAGATTTAGATCTAAAAAGGACCCTAGAAGGCATCTGGTTCAATCCCTACATTTAACATATGATTGAGACTCATGAAAGTTAAGTGACTTGTCCAGGGTCACATTGTTAGAAGTGGAATTTATTGCACCGTACATTAAAAAGACATATACTCACGCTCGAGAGATAGTATGATAAAGTGCATAGAGAGTGGGCCTGCAAGTCAGAGGGAACAAGATTCCACATTTACCTCTGACATATCCTGGTTTTGTGGCCCTGAGTTTAAACACTTAATCTCTCTCCTTTCTCTAAGCAACTCTAAATTTCTCAACAATTGCTAATATACATATAGTTTCCAAAGAAGGAGTTGCCTATACCAATGAAATCACAGCTCCATACCACATAAGAATAATAAGAATGATGATGATGATGATGATGATGATGATGATGATGATGATGATGTGTAAATTCAGGAATCAGGGGAGGGAATCCAAAAAGAGAATACTTTGAATGAAGTTAAACAGAATTGGAAAAAACAGTATCATATTTGAGCATACCACAGATCACCATCACCAGGAGAGAAAGAAGAAATAAAAGAGGTATTCAGGATACAGATCACAAGTCTGCCATGATCCCATGATATAGTAGGCAAAGATGACTTCAAATACCCAGTCACCTGGAACTCTATTTCTGCCAAAAGCAGAACAGTTAATGATTTCTTGACTTTCCTTCACAAGATATAGAGACTAACAATGGGAAATTCTATTCTGTGTTCTTAGCCACGGAGAAGAACTGTTTGCTATTTGAAATGGTAGGTTTAAGGAGGGGACAGTGATTACTCCATCTTAGAATTTGTGACAGAGAAGTAGAGGAAGACTAGTTGTGGTCTCAATACACCCTAGAATTTAGCAGATCAAATGTCACTGGAAAGGTAGACAAGTCCATCTGATGGACTAAGAGTCTACGTAGGGAAAGTCAGTGTAGAAGTAATAAGAAAGTCTTAAAGAAAATCTGAAGTGACAAAAAAAGGAACCAATTTCAGCAAGGAGAAAATGTCGTCTCCATGTATGTCTCACCAAACTTATTCTCTACCTGTGTTCACTCTTTTTCACTTCTGGTGCATATGGTAGTGAGAGAATATGTCCCATTAATAGGGAAATTGTTATATTGCTACTATTTGTTATGCTAATCCGTTAAATGCCTGTGCTTTAACTAATTTTGTCCTCTGGCAGACTATAAAAGGTAACTGCATTGGTGGGAGCTCGTAAACTATGGCTTTGAGTTGCTACAGTCATAGAGCACCTTGACTCTGGAGTAACCTTGTCTGAGGGACCCACTGTACGAGCTGGAAGGGTGCCTCCTGGTGTCATACTTATTTCCTTTTTGGACAGTGTACTAGACCAGTAAATCAGGAGATTGCTCTTGATATACTTTACTGAAATTTTAGTAAAGCATTTGATAAAGTATCTCATTCTTGTGGAGAGGGATGGGGTTTAACAATTAGATAAATTCAGAACTGGTTCAATGAATGGACTCAATAAGTAGTCATTAATGGTCTGATATCATCTAGAAGGAAGAAGGTCTCCATCTGAGTGTCCACAAAAACTGAGCTTGACTCTGTGCCAACATTTTTATCAGTGACTTGGATAAAAGCCAAGTTGGTATGCTTATCAGATTTGCAACGGAACACAGAACGGGAAGGGATAACTAACATTATACTGTCAGGATCCAAAAACATCTTGACAGGCTTGGACATTGGACTAAAGTTAACAAGATGAAACTTAATAGCAATAAAGATAAGATCTTACACTGAGGCTCAAAAATCAATTTTACAAGGACAAAATGCCTCTCCACTTAGAAGAAAGCAGTTTACATGAAAAAAAATATGTGTGGGTTTTACTTGACTACAAATACTGAAAAAAAAGTTAATACAATTTTCAGCTATACTATGGTATAACATATAGGAATAAGGAGGTGATCATTCCACTTTATCCTGCCCTAATAAGATTATATATGTGATATTGTACTCCATCTTGAGTATTTAATTCAAATAATCAAAGCAGACAGAAAACTAAATTAGAGGAATAATCATAAGTTTACCATTAGTGAGGATGGCTCAGAGAAAGAATTAATAAATATTCAGTCTTTTCTCCCCTTCCAATGCTTTTCACATCACAATGGCCACAGGATAAATGCCTGCCTCTTTCCTTTTTGCTATTCTGACAATGTACTTTTAACTCTGTGGGTGGATATACAAGAATAAACCAGAGCTATATAAATTGCCCACTTTTTTTCCTTTCCTTGGAAAAAAAATGGTTCTTGAAGCTTGAGTTAGAAACTGGAAAGGCAAGTGACCCTAAATGTAAACACCACCTTCTGATTACTTACAAATCACCTGACTCTACTACTCTCTACATTGAAGCAGTCTTTCACTTTAAACAGTGAACTGAACTCTTGAAGACAGGAAGAAATATCATTTAATGGAAGGAAACATATTATAATGGAAGTAGACAGTGGTTTTGTTAACATAAGAAATTTTTGGTATATTAAATAATTCATTATAATCATTGTCAGAATTATTGATTGATAAACGCTTTCCATGTGTATATGAATACTCACATTCTAGTGCTTACACAGCGAGATTTTGTGAATGCCACTGCAATTCCAACTTTTAATCTGTCATTCAGGTCCATTTTACAAAAGAATATTTATTAAGTTATTCCTACCACTTTAAGATATTAAAATTTATCATAATAAACCCCCAATTAACAGGAAACTAAAGTATGCAATATTTTTTAATAGGAGTCCAAAGTAAAATTTGAGAAGTGATATTCCTGGAAGAATATGAAGTTCACAGAACCACAGACCAAAAAAAATTTTCCATGAATTATCAGTATGACATTGGCAAATCACTTAACTCCTCGGCCTCAATTTCTTCATCTTTTAATGAAGATGTTAGTCAAGATTATCTTTAATGTTTCATCATACATTTCATACCCGGAAACTGTTGACACAAAGTACTTGCCACCCTTTTCAGGACTGGTTACACCATCACTCATTTTCTTCAACTTACTGGTCAACAGCAGGGGGCGTGGGAAATTGGAACACTCCTTGCTCCCCAATGCTACTCGAAGACACCCTCTACTCAACAACACCTTCTCTTTTGAGATTTGTGCTACATAAATTTATCACTCAATTCAGATCCTGGTTTTCTATTTATTCCTCAGAACATCCTCCTTCCTTTTTCTATGAGTTCAGTGATTGACTCACACTATAGAAAATTCAACACACATATTAATGGTCCCCCAAAATCCTAATCTCCCAGTTCCTCACTCTACTCATTCCCTACTTCCTGTTACACAAAGGCGGATATATTCTTGATCTTGCTGTCACCTGTAACTGTTCTGTTTCCATGCTCATAAACTCCGAAATTCCCTAATCTGATTAGATCTTTTTACTGATCACAACTTCATACTTTTCTCTGTCTTATAACCCTTTGTTCTTCATTATCACTATGACTCCCATTCTTACTTGGCAGTTCTTTTTGCAGGCAATCACCCTATACTAGCTGCAGTCTCTTCCCTTCCCTCTCTACACTCAAATCTCTTACCCCTATGTCTTATCACTCATCACACCTTGCCAAACATCAACCTTGAATTTGTCCTACCTTCCATCTGCTTTACTATTCATGTACCACTGATTGGAGCTGGAGAAAATCATAAACCACCTTGACTGGTCTGATACAAATTTATGTTCAATAATCTCAACTGGGCACTCATTGTATTGATTGCTAATGAAATTACTATTTGATTCACCACAACACAGTTCCAAAATTTTTCATCCCTCCTCAAGTTTCCCCACCCTCTCACTTGAAGATTTCACCTTCTATTTCACTGGAAAAACATGAGGCCATTCCCTGAGAGGACTCATTCGTGTTCTCTCTCTCCCTCACCCCCCCCCCCTCTCTCTCTCTCTCTCTCTCTTTCTCTCTCTCATAATGAGCTTTAAGGGTGGCAAGTACTTTGACTCCCTCATCCTTAAATAATCCTTGTTTGATCCCACCATCCCTGCTAGCTATTAGCAGATGATTCCCAGATCTATATATCCATCCCTAACCTCTCTTCTGAGCTTCAGTCCCATACCAACACTGTCTTTTGGACATCTAACATTGGATGTTCCGTAGGCATCTCATACTTATTGGTGTCTGGAGCAAAACTCATTATGTATCACTTCAATATCTCCCTTCTTTTCAGCTTGATCCTTCATTCCTTGTTTTAGAAATATTAAGACTTATAATTACCCTTGACTCAAAGAGAAACCATTTTCAGTCTTTAATTGTCAATTCTAAAACAATTTCTTGCTCCCCTCTTTGATATGCCCAAGAACTAATCCCTTGATATAATTAGGATGGTGAATGAAAAATGAGAAAAGAGGTCATTGACTGATCCATCTAAGAATATCAGCCTCTTTCTACAAACCTTGAAAGGATTAGGGTAATGATTAGGTGTCTTTGATTACTTCCAATCCAGTTAGGGATGGGAGGTAAGGAAATAAGGATTTATTAAACCCTGCTAATTACCAGGGACTCTTCTAAGCTCTTTACAAATATTATCTCATTTGATCCTCACAAGAGCCCTATGAGGTAGGTGCTGTCACTATCCTCATTTTGCCTCTGAGGAAACTCAGGCGGACAGAAGTCAAGTGACAGAAGTCAAGCCCAGGGTCTTCAGCTAGGAAGTATGTGAAGCTGGATTTGAACTCAGGTCTTTCTGACTCCAGGCCCAGAGCTCTGTCCACTCCAGCTAGTAAGGAGAATAGTGGGAGAGAGTGGTCAATGAGGGATTGCATGGTTTAAAGAAATTGATTCTCTACTGGTAAACCAAAATTTAAGTGTCTATTCATCTCTTTAATAAAGCAAACTGTTAATTGAACTATTCTCTGGGCTCCTGCTCAGTTTTACTGTTAAAGATTCCTTGATCAAGAATCCAATAAATTGGGGCTTCAAAATGACTTGTGGGAGAAATGCCCAAGGATTTGAGGGTTTTTGGTCAGTATTTTTCTCTTTGAAGTAGGAAAATGTTTGGATCTACAATGATGATAATAAATTAAAAATGCTTATGACAACCTTATACTTACAAAGAGCACAGTTTTTTTTCTATGACACTATCCTCCCTGTCACCAAGTTCACAATCTCTCCATCTTCCTTTCCTCCTCACTTTTGCCTACTGTATATATCCAAGCCATTGTCAAATCTTGTCATTTCTAATTTTACAATATCTCTAATCACACAGCCACAATCCTAATTCAGGTCCTCATGATGCCACGTCTGGATCATTGCAATAATTCTCTAATTGGTCTTCTCACTCTGGATCTCTCCCCATCTATAATCTATTTTCCATCCAGTTGCCAAAGTAATTTCCCAAACTGCAGATCTAACCATGTGTAATGTTAATACAGCCTGAAGATTGTCCCCGTCCTCAATAAGCCTATATGACCTGCTTTGAACCTGAGTCACATGAGCCTGGGGCTCCAGGGTTGTGATGCACTCCAGCCCTGAAGAATGGTAAATATGCTTTGGGGCTCACTCTTTGGAAGAATGCTTAGGTGATTTAGCCAGATGAAACTCTGGGTATCTGTTAAGGCACCCCGCCCCCGCTTTAAAAAACCCAGATGTTGGTGCTTCTCTCTCTGGTAACTATGTATGTATTGCTTTTATTCAGATAGTTGGAAGCCCTGTCTGTTGGTCTTTGCTGTTTGCATTTGCTCTGTTTATATAACTTCTGCTTGCAATTTCTGTTTGAACTTTCTCTGCAGTTCAGGGTGCTGCCTTTTCCCCTGAATGATATATATATATATATATATATATATATATATATATATATATATATATATATATATATAGGTGTAGGTATATGTTTGATTAAAGTAAGATTGTTGACCCCTTTAAAGTTGCTCTCCTTTAGAAAAGTAGATCAAAGAACGTGTGCTAGCAGCCCTCCTGTGTGCTGGTGTTATTGGTCTTAAACCTCCACAGCAGCTGCAAGTAGCATTGTTGTTACACCATGGTACCTTTCCTTCTCTCCATTTAATAAGAATCAGATATAAAATCCTCTGTATGGCATTTACAATCCTTCATTGCCTGGCCCCTTCCTACCTTTCCAATCTTCTTATACTTACTCCTCATCCATGCCCTCTACATAGGCTTTTTTGTTCCTTGAACATCACACTCCATCTCCTAAATCGATGCCTTTGTACTGATTAACCTCTATGCCTGAACTACTCAAATGCTAGCCATCTTCTGCAAGAGATCTTTCCCTTCCCATCCCTCATGGACCCAGTACTTTTCCTCTGAGATTCCCTTTCATTTTTTTCATATATACTTTACATGTACATATTTATTTGCATGTTGTCTCTCAAATCAGAATGTGAACTTCTTAAGGTCAAGAGGACAGGTTTTTCCTTTCTTTGTGTCCCTAGAACTTACAATTCCTGGCAGAGAGTAAATATTTAATAAATGTCTATAGACTAACATAGCTAATAAGTGTAAGAGTTTGGATCTGAACAAGTCTGCCTGATTGTCTAGCACTCTATACACCATGATACCTTCGAAATAATTGGGTGATTACCTTACTAAGCTGGTATTTATTGACCTTCACAACATTACAAACTGTGTGTATGTTCCTCTTATGTCCCCTCATTGATTTTAATAAACATTTATTAAGGTTCCAATATGTAAAAGATAACATGCTAGATATTGGGAATTCAGGGATGAAAAATTATACAATCTCTATGCTCAAGGAATATATAATAGGGGAAATAATACATGAACATAAATCAGTATGTTGCAAGATAGATTGTGATAAAGAAGGAAGGGATTACAGAAAATGCTATGAAAAATGAGAGAGAGTGAGAGAGAGCTGATTTAAATTTGAAGGTGAATAGTCATTAACTTAGACTCTCGTATGCTCCATTTCAAAATAAAATCTCTGCTAAGATGATGATGACAGAGAAACAGTAAATTAAGAGATTGATATTTTGATTTACGAAAATAGAGAAATCAAAGAGTAAAGGTATGGAAAGATGAGTACTGCACTGAAAGAATTCAATCATATGATTACTGAGTTCCTGTCAATGATCTTTGAAAAACTGTACTGTATGGGAGATGTGCCATGTCTGTTTCAATATTGAGAAATGAGCATAGAACTGGTCTGGAAACCATAGGCCAATAAATCTAATTCAGATTACTGACAAATTCTGGAGTCTGTTATTAAAAGGAGATTTATGAAGAATAGGGATCACTACGAGCTAGCTCAGATTTAATGGAGAATCGGACATGCCAGATTAATCTAATTTCCTTTCTGATAAGATTACTAAACAAGCAGATCAGGGGAATGTTGTCCATATTGTATAGGAGGTTCACTGTGAAAGTTCTCTTGATAAGCTGATCAAGTGGGGAACTTTTGTTTGATTATATGCTGGTATAGACATGTTCCTTGATGCCTTTTGGAGAAAGGGTTCTAGTGATTCTGATTTGCCCAGTTCAGCTGCTACAGATTGGTGCCACCTTTGTATGCTGGACTATAACAAGGAGAGAGTATCACAGACTTAGCCCTTTTCTCTTTTCTGAGCACTATTCAAAGACCTAAGAGCAGACTTTGGTCCCATGGGAAGGACGTCACATGGTATACTGTCACCAGTCCCTGAGAACCAGCCATTTATCCTTATCCTGCTTAGTTCTGGGGATGAGAGCCTCTCTGTCCAATAGATGACAGAAGCCGGGGAAACTGTAGAGTATTCAGAATTTCAGGATTTTTAGTGTGGAGATGAAGCTTTGAGGAGGGAGTAGGACAGGAACACACGATCTTAAGCACATGGATGCTTTGGAAAGGAAAACAAATGTGGGAGGGGTTGATGCACATTAATGGACCATGGTTGGAGCTATAAAAATGGTTCAATGATTCTGGAAAGCAATCTGGAACTGTACCCAAAACTATTCAATATTTGGAACTGTATATCTAAATCATGTTTACTTTCTGACCATAAAATAGTAGGCAAATACCCAAAAGAGGTCAAAGACAAAGGAAAAATGATTTATATGTTTAATAATATCCACAGTCACGATTTTTGTTACAGCAAAAAACGGAAAATGGAGAGGGCATCCATCAATTGAGAAATGACTGAACAAATTATCATATGAATATAAGGCAATATTACTACACTGTGAAATAAAATGATGAAAATGAAGGATTCAAATTGACCTAGGAGGAACTGTGTGTGAGCTGTTACAGAGTAAAGTGAACAAAACCACAATAATATAAAGCAGATGTTCTTAATTGCTGCTGGTGGTGGTGGTGATGAATGACTATGGAAATGTATAATATTTCGGTAATTTGCTTTAAATAAAATTCTGTGTTAACCATTCCCAATAGGAATAAATGAAGCAGTGTGTACTCTGTCACAGATTTCTACTGGAATATGGGAAATGACTGAGTGTCTGCATGTCAGGGTTTTTCTCTCTTCAAAGAAAATTAATGATGGTGAGATGTCAACAAAACAAGTAAAGTAGAAATCAAAGATACCACTGGTGTTAGAGGACAATGACAACATCGTATTATAATTAGAGATGCAGGGTCTGGGTGAAATGCCTTGGAATGAGAATAACCAGGGTCTAGTCCAATTTCTGCCACCAAAGTAGCGATGTGACCACGAGCAAGTCACTTCAAGTCTCTGGGTCTCAATTTCCACACCCCTACATTTAGATTGTGGGAATAAATGAGCTCTCAGATCTCTCTTCCAGTTTTTAAATTCTGAGACTCCCTGTAAACAGGCAGTAGGACCAAATATGTGATGTAGCATCACACTTCGTAAGACAATTCTGTCAATGATTTAACTTATGTGTTTAAGTGATTATAACTTTGCTATCCATGTGCTTTTGCTAGTCACTTTTTAGTAAGCCTAGAGACAGAACAACAAATTAGGGTTGATGGAAAAAGAGAAACATGGTCTTCAACTCCAACACAATGGTGCCATTTTTTTCATGAATGGTTTCAGATAGATTTTTTCAATCTATTTGCTGACTGGGTTTCGATTTCTTCTAGAAAATGAAATAAATTGATCAAATGTTAAAATACTATTATATATGACTCACGGCTGAAATTTCAGCTAGAGGCAAGCTAGATGGTTTTATAAACAGAATACTAGACTTGGAGTCAAAAAGACCTGAATTCAAATCCTTCCTCAGGTACTTAAGTGTGATCCTTGACATGTCATTTACCATCTGTTATTCTCAGATTCCTCATCAGTAAAATGGGAATAACAATAGCTCCTACCTAAGGGAGTTGTTGCGAGGATCAAATAGGATAAATGTATGTCAAATGCATGCAAATGTAAGTAAAGTACATTGCAGACCTTAAAGTCATATACAGATATCACCTCATGCTTGAACAATAAATGTTTGTTTGTTTGTTTGTTTGTTTGTTTGTTTGTTTGTTTCTTTCTTTCTTTCTTTCTTTCTTTCTTTCTTTCTTCCTTCCTTCCTTCCTTCCTTCCTTCCTTCCTTCCTTTCCATCATCTATCTATGTATCTATCTATGTATCTGCTGACACTGTCACCATTTCAGCATAGGCCCTCATTACCTCATAACTGGAATACTGCAATGATCTCCTGGTTTATCTGCCTGTCTCAAGTCTTTCCCCACTACTGTCCATTCTATAATCTGTTGTCAAATTGATTTTCCTAAAGTACAAGTCTGACAATGTCACCCTCCTATTCAATAAACTCCCTATCATCTCCAGGATCAAAAATTCTCTGTGTGGTGTTCAAAGCCCTCCATAATCTGGCTTTCTTCTACCTTGCCAGAATTCTTACACCTTATACACTCCCATGTACTCTGCCTCTTTGTAACAACAATGTTGCTAGCAGCTGCTGTGGGGGTATAAGACCAATAACAGCAGCACATAGGAGGGCTGCTAGCACAGGTTCTTTGACTTGCTTTTCTAAGGGAAGCGACTTTAAGGGGTTAACAATCTCACTTTAATTAAACATACATACGTCATTCACTTAGTTCAGGAGGAAAAGTCAGCACCCTGAACTACAGAGAAAACACAAACAGAAATTACAATGAGCAATTATATATACAAAGCAAAATAACACAAATCAACAGACAGGCTTCTAGCCATCTGACCAAGACATTACATACATAGTTACCAGAGAGAGAAGCACCAACATCTGAGTTTTCAAAGCCAGGGGGCTCCTTAACAGCTACCCAGAGTCTCATCTGGTCAAATCACAGGACACTCTTCTAGTGAGTGAGTCCCAAAACAAAATGCTAACCTCAGAGCATATATACCCTGTTTAGGGCCATGGGGCTTAGTGCCTACTTAGCAAAAGGGTGTAGGCCTGAGGCTTGGCATCTACTTAGCAAAAGGGTGTGGGAAAGATCTCTAATCACTAGCACCACATCACATATATTGTTTCCAATCAATGACTCTTGATTCAAACAAAGGCAAGACTCAAAGGCACTTGATTGCCTTGGTACTGAGAAGCACTCCAAAACAAAAGACAACAAAAAAGTCCCACCCTGCTTGCCATTACACTCTTTGTTGCTCTTCCACAGACACCCTCTCTTTCAACTCCATGCACTGTCTTTGGCTGTCTTCCATACCTAGAATGCTCTCTTTTGTCATTTCTACCTACTGGCTTCCTTTAAGTCTCAACTAAAATCCAACTTTTTACAGGAAACCTTTCCTGATGCCCCTTAATTCTAGTGCCTTCACTCTGTTGATTACTTCTAATTTATCCTTTATATACCTTGTTTTCACATGGTTGCTTTTATGTTGTCTCCCCCATTAGACTGTGAGCTTTCTGACAGGAGGGATAGTAATCTATCTACTAAACCATCTAGCTTACTTCCAGCTGAAATTTTAGCCATGAGTCATATATAATGAAAGATTTCATATTTTAATATTTGATCAATTTATTTTATCTCCTAGAAGAAAGTGGAACACAGACAGCAAATAGATTGAAAAAATCTATCTTTTCCCTTTCTTTCTATTTCCAGTGCTTAGCACAGTGCCTGGTACATGATAGGAGTTTAATAAATGCTTATTGACTATCATCCCAGATAGGGTAAGGGTCCATCTTTTTTTCCAAGTCAGACCTCAGAAATTGCTTCTATAGTCCCTCTCTATGTAAGTCATTTTCTTGGATCCGAAGGAAAAGAAATTTAAAGAAATGAAAGCAAGGTAAGGCAAATTCTCCTGAAGTACAAAAATAAATGGTTCCCTTGAATTCTTCAATTTACTTAAATCTCTCCTACTTTCTCTATGTGTCTCTAAAGCAAAGTAAGCACTTTGAGAATACAAGATTTTTCTATGTAACACCTCCGAGGCAAGGAGGTTATCTCTAGTGCAGAAGACTGAGTTCTACCTCCCCAGAAAGCCCCTCACATACCAGCCATCAGTTCTCATTAAAAAAAATATCTACTCATTGGAAACAATTATAATGGTTCTTCAAAATGGACAAAGGTTTGGCCACAACTTATCTATACATACTTTCACTTTATGATTGTTATGTAGGTATTTTTGGTCTAATAGCAAAATGATCTCTTGGAGTGGCCAGGTTTCCAGTTCCTACTCTGCTCAGTTCTCTTTCCATTGTACTTCAACAGGGCAACAAAGAGGAAATGTCCTATAACAGCACATAGAACAAAAAAAAAATAAACCTCATAGCAATCCAGAAATGAAATGTCTAAATCTGAAACTATGTGGGAATTTTCACTTGTCAGAACCTAATTACACAATCTGAGTTAGTGATTTGTCGTCGCTGTCAAAAAAAATGAAGAAAATGCTTTTGAAAATGATAAAATCTATGATTTTTAAATACTAGATTCAGAATCTTTCTCATTATGGGAAAAAAATTCCTACTTTTCTTTGTTCATCTACTACTTAACTCAAATAATTGGCAGAGCATTTTTGGTTCCAGTTCAATCTCTATGATGTCATGTGCTAGAAAGTTCTCTAAAAGATACTGCTTATTTTCAAAGTGAAATCCACTCCAATTTAGACACAAAACTTCTCTACCTAGTAAATGCAATCAAAAACTCATTGTTGTTATATTATTTCAATTTGTGTCACCTGGGGAAAAACACATTTTACTTCCTATTCCCAAAGGCACAATAAAGTCTACCCCTAAGGGAAACAGAATAAACGATGTTCTTTAATTTAAACAGGATTCTAGATCTCATGATTTCCATGAGCCTCTTCATTTTGAAACAAAGCTTTTGGTCTTTACAATTCCTCTCCACCTTCACACTTTTCATCTATGTCTTCATCCTGCCACTAACTACGCCTCTGAAAAGAGAATGATCCCTACCCGTGTGCTGAGCCCTTCACTTCCTACAGAACTCCCAGCTCAATTTACAGAAGCCCAACTTAAGCTATGAGCTCATGTTCTGGATTCCAAATCCCATTGTCAAATCCCCTGACATGTCAGAGAAGTTTTTCTTGTTGGTTCAGTGGATTACATAGTAGATACAACATTATGTTTAAAGACCTTTATTATAAATAATTAGAACTGGAATTCTACCCACACATATACCGGAACACACAAGAATCTTTGCAGCTAAAGAAGCCTGTTAGTCTCTTGCCAGTAAGAAGGAATGTGTTTAAATATCGAATTCACATAGCCTTTAGACCTACTTACTGAGATAATAAATGCAAAAACTGAATGATGAGTTTGTTGTGTAAAATGTTTCAACTTTACAGAGTCAAAACATTTTACACAACCACACACTGACAAATATTATTAATTACTTTTCAGTGAACAAATATAAATGGCATCTTATCCCAGGAATAGTGAGTGAGACACGTATGTGTGGGGTCAGGCAAAGTCAACTGTTCTCTTGGATTTCAAGCAACAGGAAGTCTTTAGAGAATAACAGCACCACATGTCATCTTCCCTGAATCCTCTTAATAACTGGAAAGAACATACCCACACATATACTGATCTCAACTGTCTCAGGTACACACAGAAAACCACAGGTGCTCGCATGCACACAAACACACACACACACACACACATACGCACACACACATGAATGATTGTTATGTGGAAACGAGTTTGGGTGATGATGGTGAATGGCAGGGGTGAATTGTTCCCACACGCACCAATACATAGAACTATCAACATTTGTCTTTGGCACTCTTCTCTAACAATTCAATCAATTGGTTAACCAATGCACAAGCATTTATCAAACACCTAGTGTGCCAGGAGCTATGCTAGGCATAGGAGAATACAAAAAGAAAACAATTAAACAGTCTCTGCCCCTGAGGAGCCTTTAATGCAGTCCAGGGAGAATACATGTACATATATCAACAAAGAAACAGTATACACATATGTTCACACACATATATAGCTGTACGATAATATATGTATATACACATATACAAATATGTGTTTATACATACTTAGTATTACTGGATCATAGTGTTCATGGAGGGGAGCAAAGTATAAGAAGTCTAGATACTCACCTAGTAGTGATATTGCTGGGGCAAAGTTTATGGACAGTTTTATAGCCCTTTGGGCATAATTCTAAATGTTTCTCCAGAATGGTTGGACCAGTTTACAACTCCACCAACAGTGTATTAGCGTACCTATGTTTCCATATCTCCTCCAACATTGTCATTTTCTCTCATGTTAAATCTAATAAATGGAAGGTGATACTGCAGAGTTGTCTTAATTTGTATTTCTCTAATCAATAGTGATTTAAAGCATGTTTTCATATAATTATTGATAAGCTTTGATTTCTTCTTCTGAAAACTGCCTGTTTATATCCTATGATCATTTATTAATTGGGGAATAGCTCTTATTTTTATAAATTCAGCTCATATCTCTATACATTTAAGTAATAACACCTTTACCAGAGAAACCTGATGTAAATATTTCCCCCAAGTTTCATGCTTTCCTTTAAATTTTGGCTTCATTGGTTTTGTTTGTGCAAAAAAAATTTCAATTAGAAGGCTTTTGAAATAGTTCCTTAAGAATTGATGAGAGCCAGAACTGGGGTGGTGGCCATGTGAATAGATAGAATAAAGGAGATGATACATGTTGTAAAAATAAAATCGATAAGATTTGGTAATGGGTTAGATATGTGGGTTGAGTGAAAATGAGTGGTCAAAAGAATTACAGTGAGGTTCTGAGCTCAGTGACTAGGAGGATGGTAGTGTCTTTAGCAATAACAGGTCAAACCCTAGGGGAGGGTTTAAGAGAACAGATAATGAGTCCTGTTTTAAACATGTTGAGTTTAATATGCCTACAGAACATCCAGATTGAAATGTACAAATGACATAATGCAAGACTAGAACCCAGGATAGAGGCCAGGACTGGTAAAAGTAGACATAGAAACTATACATCTACATAGAAACTGCAGGGTGTTCCTAAAGTCTGGACACATAGGCAAAAATGCATATTTTCAAGAAATGAGATGAATAAAATTTTTATTTAATTGGAATATTAACAAATAACATCTTCAATATGATTTCCATCATTTGTGATGCAAATGTTGATGTGCTTTGCAAGATTCACCTGAACTCAATGCAGGAACTCCACATTGCTGTCAATTGCCTATGTGTCTAGACTTTAGGAACACCCTGTACAACTGAACACATTTTAGTGGCCAGAACACCATGTGGAACTGGGGAGGCAAGGGTTAACACTCCCCCCACCCCCCCACCCCCACCCATCCCCACCCTGCCACGCCTTCCATTCCCAGAACTGCATTAAGGGCTGTTGAAAACAGGGAAGAAGTGATACAGACCTAGGGCAGCTGAGGTAAACTTTGCTTCCAAGAGGATCAATCTAGGATCCAGCCCCTCACCCTTGGGGAAGAAGAATATAAAAGCAGTTTTAAGACTTTGGCAGGAAGCTCTTGGCCAAGCAGAGAAGGTCCTTGTCAAAAACTTTAAATCTCCTTGCTGCTAGATTTTATCTACATTTACTTTCCTCATTCCTTTTTGATTGCCTTGAGAACTGCTTATTTGAATATACTTTATTTAAATGGATTATTTGTTTGAGACCTTAGGCCCTGACATAGGGCAACATAGTTGCTGGAGTGGTCATCAAGTTGTTTGTCCTTCACTTTCAAAGAAGACCAATGACATCATGGGGTGATATTTTGATTTGTGTGTGAATTGGATTTAAGTGAGGCAAAGTCATCAGTCTCACTCTCTCTTCCACAGTTATGGAAGTCCAGTGGCAAGACAAAAGTCAGGATTTCTGGTGATGGTCTGGGATGTACTGGATGACCTTGGTGTCTCTGATGTCTGATCAAGTGCTAAACACTTTACAATGCCTACTTCAGCAACCTTCATGGCTTTTAGAACAAATTGTTCTTAGCCACACATTCCACCAGGGCAAGTACTCACATGCTTTGGGAGACACCTCCCTAATTCACCAATGGGTTTGAGGCTAGTCAGTCACCCTCAACTTGGTGTAACCCAACTTGGTTTTACCAGGGTGTGGCCACTGCACATGCTACAGCAAGCAAGAGTTGGGTGAAAGGTAGGTGCTTAGTCCTGAAGAGAGCTCAGCAAGCCATCACACCAGAGGTATTAGTAGAGGAGAAGGAGCAGGACAGACCATTTGTTACACATGTAGATCGTATTGAGGGTCAATTGAAGGTTATGAACCTGGATGACTGGGAGAAGGATGATGCCCTTGATAGAAAGAGGGAAACAGAGAAGAGAGGTTTGCTTTGCAGAAAAGATCATGAATTTTGACTTGGACATGCTGATTTTGAGATGTCTATGGGCCATCCAGTTTGAAATACCCAATTAGGTAGTTGGTGTGCAGGTGGATGATGGGGTTGGATATATAGAGAGCTGGGAGTTATCTTTGCAGAGATGAAAACTGAATCCATAGGAGTTGTTGGGGCCACTGAGAGAATACATAGGGAAAAGAGGATGTAGACAGAGCCCAGGGATACACCCAATTGGTGGCTATATAATTAATGATCCATCAAAAGAAAGTGAGAAGTAACAATCAGAGAGGTAGAAGGAGAACCAAAAGTATCACACCTCAGAGAGAATATCCAGAAAGAGAAATTTAGTCAACAATTTCAAATGCTACAAATGCATCAAGAAAGATGAAGACTGAGCAAAGGCCATCTGCGTGACCCAGAGGAAGGGCTAATGGAGGCAGGGAATCCATTCCTAGTGTGATTCTTCTCTGGACCATACTCTCCAATTTCAGGTGTTCCTCCTTCTAGGCTATGGTTAAGGTGACCATATTTTCTGAACCTGCAATCATGACATGCAGTCATCACTTTTGCATTGCTGCCACAACTGTACAGCCTTTTAAAAGTTAATTCATGAAGTATGGTGTTTGTAGCCTTAACATGTGAAGTGTCAAGACCAATTGAATTATTCCCACCATGGTCTACCTGCTCTGTAACATCTGTGCCAAGCATACTTTGTCTATACTTGCAAAGTATAAGACTCTTTTCTCATATCTTAGTTTTCAAAGATACTAAACACCGTATTTTTTCTATCTTTAATGATACTGAATGGATTTCCAAAATTGTTTCTCTAGGCAAATTATTTCTGTGTTCTAATCAACAGACTAATCACCTTAAAAATTTGACCTTATTTGGGGCCTTGGAGTATTTCAACACTTCAAAATATTTGTTATTTTATGCAGTTCTGTGCCTTCGCAGATGGTCTTCAAAACTTTCTATGACCAAAAAGTTCATCACCTGTTGCCCTTCTTCTTTCCCAGGATGAATCTTTCTCAACTGAACAAGGCTTATACAGTGGCTATAGCTGTGGCCAGACCTCTAGTCAAATCCTTTTCATCTCAGCAGTTCCTTCCAGAACTTACACTAAGTTGGCATTGCCATGGAGATCCCAGAGCCTGCTCTCAACCTTGAATGAAACATCAGGGCAGGACCATGGACAACACACTCCATCTCTGGACTTCGGGTATTTTCACCGGCTGTCCCCTATGCCTGGAATGTTTCACCTCCTCATCTCCGACTCCGGGTCTCCCTGGCTTCCTTTGAGTCCCAAGCAAAATCCCATCTTCTATAGGAAAACATTCCCAACACCTCCTAATTCAAGTGTCTCTTCTGTTGCTTATCTCTAATTTATTCTGTGTACAGCTTATTTGTGTATAGTTGTTAGCATGTTGTCTCCCCCATTAGACTGTGACCTTCTTTGTATCCCCAGTACTTAGCACAGTACCTGGTACACAGTCAGTGCTTAATAAACGTTTATTGACTGACAGATTTTACTGGAAGGAGAGAATAAGTGACTTTGCATTACCTATTATTTTGAATAACCCCAAAGTACTTGATACAAGGACTCTGGTGGAGGGGCTGCAAGTATTATAATAAAAATCAAATGGAAAATTTAAATTAAATGAGATTCACAGGCAGCCTTACTGAAGGTGGTTGTATTTAAAATGTAGTGAGCTTCGGGTGCCTACATTATCTGCTTGAAGAATACAAAGCAATTAACATAAATTGAGCATAATTGCTGTTTTGGAAAGAGTCTAAAGGGAGAGCATAAAATGAAATTTAATTTATACTACAGTATTTTTAAAATATGCTACTTTAGTTGGGAAGTGCTTTACTGATGCATCGTCATCTCATCTGGCATCAGTTGTTGTAACAAATGGAAGGAAAACCTTATGGTTTCATACCAAGGAACATAAAAATCAATTTTTATGGACAGATGAGATGACTCCACTGACTCATCGATTTTTACATATGTACATGTGCATGTACATATATGTGTATATATAGGTATTCACACATATTAAGATATACGCACATATATCTTAATATGTGTGTATATATACATTTTCACCACTATTTGGTCTATTTAGAATATAAAATAGCAATACCCTTGTCATCAAGATCATTTAAGAAGGACATCATTTTTAATGTTGCTATGCTGTGATTCTTAAATCATTCTGGCAAAAAATTTTGTGGAACTAAGTCAAAATATCCCTTCTGTCTCCTGAGGTGGGAGAGGTAACTATCAAAGTAGGTGAGTCATTTTCCAGGGTAACAGTTTGTTGCCCAGAAGCATTTAGTAATTATCTACCAAATAAAGAAATGACAAAGAAAGTCATAAATAAGAAGCACTAGCGCTTTGGTTCCTCACTTATTGCTAAAACATAGTTGGGAGTTCAGGAAATGTTTATTAATTGCATAGAAGCTCCAGTTTGGAGTTTTATGGACTTTAAGATAATTTACCACAATTTTTGTCATTTTTTTTCATTTTGTTTTTGTTTTTTGGAGGGAGGAATCTATATTCTTTCACAGAAGACCATCAAGGTCTCTTCACTAGAAACTTTCACAGAAGACCAGCAAGGTTGAGGATAGTATTACAGAGCTGCCCAGAATATTCCTGAGAGGTTCAATGGCTTGCACTGCCAGTATGTATCGGAAGTGGGACTTGAACCCTGAGGTGGGCTCTCTCTGGTATACCGTGCTGTCTTACATATTCATTATAGCAAGTCAAGGGGTTGAAACCTACTATTTGTTGGTAACTATTACAGTTACTAACTACAGAATGAAGTCAGGGGTAGAGAATCTAGAGCTAAATGGGCTAGGAAGTAATTAATGGAACTACATCCCCCACTGGAAAGATAATTGAAGGAAGAGGTGATTTGCCTACTTTTTGGTTAGTGTCTACTTCCCTTGGCCTAATTATTATTCTTGTATTTAGGAAGAGTACCCTACATGGTCTAGAAGTTTAACAAAAGGAAAACAGTTGTATTGGAATAACTTTACCTCTAAGAGGTAAAGATGTCAAGTCTTCCGTGGAGAGTGTATAGGCTCCCATTCCCATGCCATTTGTGGGCTCTCAAAGTTTGTAAAATAACAAGAATTTATTGATGGTCTACCTCAACCCTTAGTTTCTTTCTCGAGACTGAGGTATTCTCTTTTGATTCTAACCGTTATTTTCTTGTAATACTAAAGATGCCAACAAAGCAGTTCTGAGGTTAGCTTTTCCGCATTAAGCAACACAGCAATTTCCAAAGGGATGAGATCCTCATTAAGGGAAGACCATTTGAGAGTTTGGTGCTATACCTTAGAAAAAAATGTGTGGTGATCTGTCTTTGAATTGTTGGCTACAAACTAGCAATTAATTTGTTGAAGCACAGGATTTTTAGCAGAACAAATTAAGCATATTTGGTGTGTAGTCTAAAAACTAATAAATTATTGTAGTCATTCTTCAAAATTCAATCCAATTCTTCAATTATTTATTATATACCCACTATGTGTAAGACTACCTGCTACGTTCTGGGTATACAAAGAAATAAGAAAAATGAGATGGCCCCTCCCCGTCCAGGAACTGCCAACCAAGCACAAGGTATGAGAATATGACAAAGTGCATTACAGGTTACTGAACAGTGATCCGACATATTCAAGAAGAATATTAAATTTCAGAAATAAAAATATAAAAGGAGAAAGAAAAAAAAAGATAATGTTCAGCTTTATGAAAATAAAATGAAAAGGGAAAATTAATACAAATACAAAACTATCTTTGAACATCATAATATCTATCCATTTGGTTCCATATAAATAAAACTTAATGAATCCCAGAAAGTTTCGTTGTTATTCAATCATGACCCCATTTGGGGTTTTCTTGGCAAAGATACTGAAGTGGTTTGTCATTTCCTTTTCCAGCTCATTTTACAGATGAGGAAACTGATGCAAACAGAGTGAAGTGACTTGCCCAGGGTGATATAGCTAAGTAGGTGTCTAAGGCTGGATTTGAACTCATGGCTTGGTGCCCTACCCACTGTGCCAACTAGTTGCCCATCCTGGCAATTTAAGAATCTATATGAGTAATAAGGTTCATTTTTCCTGAGAATATATTTGAGAATAAAATAGATCCCATAAATTTAGTAACCTATTTTATTCTTTTTTTTTTTAAATTTTTTTTAATGCAATTTATTTATTTAACATATTTGGTTTTCAGCATTGATTTTCACAACAGTTTGAATTACAAATTTTCTCCCCATTTCTGCCCTCCCCCCCCACTCCAAGATGGCGTATATTCTGGTTGCCCTGTTCCCCAGTCAGCCCTCCCCTCTATCATCCCCCTCCCCTCTCATCCCCTTTTCCCTTCCTTTCTTGTAGGGCAAGATAAATTTCTACGCCCCATTGCCTGTGTATCTTATTTTTTAGTTGCATACAAAAAGTTTTTTTGTTTTTGAACATCTGATTTTAAAACTTTGAGTTCCAAATTCCCTTCCCTCTTCCCTTCCCACCCACCCTCCCTAAGAAGTTGAGCAATTCAACCTAGGCCACACATGTATTATTATGTATAACCCTTCCACAATATTCATGTTGTGAAAGGCTAACTACATTTTGCTCCTTCCCAACCCATCCCGCTTTATTGAATTTTCTTCCTTGACCCTGTCCCCTTTCCAAAGTGTTTGTTTTGATTACCTCCACCCCCATCTGCCCTCCACTCCATCATCCCCCTGCCTTTTATTTTTTTTTTTATCTTCCTCCCTCTTCTTTCCTGTGGGGGAAGATACCCAACTGAGTATGTATGGTATTCCCCCTCAGGCCAAATCTGATGAGAGCAAGGTTCACTCATTCCCCCCTCACCTGCCCACTCCCCTCCTCTCCTAGAACTGCTTCCTCTTGCCACCTTTATGGGACATAATCCACCCCATTCTATCTCTCCCTATCTCCCTCTCTCAGTATGTTACTCTCTCATCCCTTAATTTCATTTTATTTCTTTTAGCTATCTTCCCTTCATCCTCAACTCACCCTGTGTCTGCTCTCTTTCTTTTACATATATATATATATACACATACATACATATACACATAGATACATGCATACATACACATTCACTTATATATATACATAAACATATATATATGCATATATATATATGCATATTCCCTTCAACTACCCTAATACTGAGGTCTCATGAATCATACTCATCATCTTTCCATGTAGGAATGTAAACAAAACAGTTCAACTTTAGTAAGTCCCTTGCAATTTCCGTTTCTTGATTACCTTTTCATGCTTCTCTTGATTCTTGTGTTTGAAAGTCAAATTTTCTATTCAGTTCTGGTCTTTTCACTGAGAAAGCTTGAAAGTCCTCCATTTTATTGAAAGTCCATATTTTGCCTTGGAACATGATACTCAGTTTTGCTGGGTAGGTGATTCTAGGTTTTAATCCTAGCTCCATTGACCTCCGGAATATCGCATTCCACGCCCTTCGATCTCTTAATGTAGAAGCTGCCAGGTCTTGGGTTATTCTGATTGGGTTTCCACAATATTCAAATTGTTTCTTTCTGGCTGCTTGCAGTATTTTCTCCTTGATCTGGGAGCTCTGGAATTTGGCAACAATATTCCTAGGAGATTTCTTTTTGGGATCTATTTGCGGAGGCGATCGATGGATTCTTTCAATTTCTATTTTGCCCTCTGGCTCTAGAATATCAGGGCAGTTCTCCTTGATAATTTCCTGAAAGATGGTATCTAGGCTCTTTTTTTGATCATGGCTTTCAGGTAGTCCAATAATTTTTAAATTATCTCTCCTGGATCTATTTTCCAGGTCAGTGGTTTTTCCAAGGAGATATTTCACATTGTCTTCCATTTTTTCATTCCTCTGGTTCTGTTTTATAATATCCTGATTTCTCATAAAGTCACTAGCTTCCACTTGCTCCAATCTAATTTTTAAAGTAGTATTTTCTTCAGTGGTCTTTTGGACCTCCTTTTCCATTTGGCTAATTCTGCCTTTCAAGGAATTCTTCTCCTCATTGGCTTTTTGGAGCTCTTTTGCCATTTGAGTTAGTCTATTTTGTAAGGTGTTGTTTTCTTCAGTGTATTTTTCAGTATTTTTTTGGGTCTCCTTTAGCAAGTCATTGACTTGTTTTTCATGGTTTTCTCGCATCCTTCTTATTTCTCTTCCCAATTTTTCCTCTACTTCTCTAACTTGCTTTTCCAAATCCTTTTTGAGTTCTTCTATGGTCTGGGGCCAGTTCATGTTTTTCTTGGAGGCTTTGGTTGTAGGCTCTATGACTTTGCTGTCTTCTTTAGGCTGTATGTTTTGGTCTTCTTTGTCACCAAAGAAAGAATCCAAAGTCTGAGACTGAATCTGGGCGCGTTTTCGCGTCCTGGCCATATTCCCAAACAACTAACTTGACCCTTGAGCTTTTCAGTGGGGTATGACTGCTTGTAGATTACAGAGTTCTATGTTCTACGTTTGGGGGGGAGGTGCCAGCTCTGTCAGAGCCGCACTCCTCCTTCCCCAAGGACCCCCAGTCCAGACTGGGCTCAGATCTTCGGCAGGCTGTGCACCCCTGCTGTGATCCGCCACTTAATTCCCCCAACCAGGTGGGCCTGGAGCCGGAAGTAACAACAGCTGTAGCTGCCCCACCTCCGCTGCCCCCAGGGCTGGAAGCCGAACCGCGAACTCCTTCCACTCCCGCAGCTTTTCCCACTAACCTTCTCCGCAATCTTTGGTGTTTGTGGGTCAGGGGTCTGGTAACTGCTCATGTATTCAGGGCGCTAGGGCCCCCTCCGCCCGGCTTCCGGTCTGGATCGTCCACGCCGCTCAGGCTGGGCTCTGCTCCACTCCGTTCCCAGCTCCCAGCTCCCAGCTCCGTGTGGAATAGAGCTCACCCAGAGACCATCCGGGCTGTCCTGGGCTGGAGCCCTGCTTCCCTCTGCTGTTCTGTGGGTTCTGCCGTTCTAGAATTGGTTCAGAGCCATTTTTATAGGTTTTTGGAGGGACTCGGGTACGGAGCTCACTCTAGTCCGTGCTTACCAGCCGCCATCTTGGCTCCGCCCCCAACCTATTTTATTCTTAAAGATATTCCCAGGAAAAAAATAAACCCTGTCACCTATTAGAGAATTTAAGACAATTTGTAGATCATTGATATTTCCTAATGGGGCAGCTAGGTGGCACAGTAGTTCAAGTGCTGGGCCTGGAGTCAGAAAAACTGCTCTGCCTGAGTTCAAACCTGGCCTCAGATACTTACTAGCTGTGTGACCTTGGGCAAGTCCCTTCACACTGTTTGCCTCAGTTCCTCATTTGTAAAATGAGCTGGAGAAGGAAATGGCAAGCCACTCTAGTTTCTTTGCCAAGAAAACCCCAAATGGGGTCACAATGAGTTAGACACAACTGAAACAATGACTTAACAACAACAAACATTTCCCAAAAGAAAATTTATGAGCGATATAAAATGTCATAATTGCAAACATACATACAGTTTTCAAACTCAACAAGTCACTAAGCTTTAAAAGCCACAGGGCCTACATCACCTAAAATCACATGGTACCAGGAAAATCCAAGAGAGGAAATGCATAAAAGTGGTATGGCACAGAGCCAATAAACTCTCTCATCTGTTCAAGTTATACCCAGCTTAACAACTCCAAAGTCATCCTCACATTTGCCCTTTCTCTCCACTCACACAGCCACCATTCTGGTTTAGGTTCTCATCATTCCTAGACAATTGCAACAGCCTCTTAATTGCACACCTGACTTCCAGTCTCTCTCTCTTTAATCATACACCAAACAGTTGCCAAAATATTCTTCCCAACCACAAGTCTGATCACATCATTCCTGTAAGCAAGAAACTTCAATGGTTCCCTACTGCCTCTAAAACAGAGGCAATACGAACTCCTCGTCCTGGCATTTAAAGTCTTTACTATCTAGATCTAGCTTACATCTCCAAGATTACTGTACATTCCTTCCATTCTCACCTTCCAACTAGCCTTTTGCTGTTCCATTTTCTTAGTGCTTCAATTTTTTTCCTGTGACTCAGGTCTCCCAGACCTGAAAGAGACTCTTTCCAAGACTATATCTGTTAGAATTCCTATTTTTCTTCTGATCTCAGCTCAGGGACTAGCCCTTCCCTCAGTTTGTTGTTATTCAGTCATGTTCAACTCTTCATGACTCCATTTAGGGTTTTCTTGGCAAAGACACTATATACTTAGGTTTGTCATTTCCTTCTCCAGCTCATTTTACAGAGGAGGGTTAAGTGACTTGTCCAAGGTCACACAGCTAGTATGTATCTGAGGCCAGATTTGAATTCAGGAAGATGAGTCTTTCAGACTCCAAGCCCAACTTTCTATGTCTTGTTCCACCTAGCTGCGCAGGCTTTCCTGGTCCTCTTAACTGTTCAAAGTGTAAGTGAAGCATCCTATTGTCCAAATATGCATAGGAAAGATGAAGAATCAAGTGAGGTAGGAAAAGACTAGTTATCTGGCACACACTTGGCTTAGTTTGTATGCTCCTTAAGGTTCATTTACAAATGGACAGAAAATATGTGAGAAGTTCTGGAGAATCTGCAATAGGTCAGACCCATATGGCTCTATGGTTTGTTTGTTTTGGCAGAGACCCATTGAAATGAGTGTGGGGGCATTGACCCTCTCAAGAGAAATTAAGCATGGAGTTACATCCACTTTGAGGCTCTGAGTCAGAGAGAAGCCCAGGCCAAAGGTCCTGGCTTTGTTTACCAGAAAACAAGAAACTACAAAATATAGTAAAGCCTTGTTGATTGATCGCTTCAAGGCACTAGTTAAGCTTGGACTGCTGTGCTCAGTGGTTCAAAGTCTAGTGCCTGAAATGAAGAATTTGCTTCTGGCAAATCTTCACACAGTCAGACAAGGCTCAGGGAAAACAGATACTCTACCTCCCCCTCTCCTCCACCATCTCAGCCTCATCATTGGGAGGAAAGCTTTTGAGGGTTTTTTCCCCTAGTTTCATGTATGATATGCAAGGTTTCCACTTTTCTAAAAGACCTAAAAAATGACAACAACAACAAATCAGGGTTTTTAGCAAAAATGTAATGGCATAGTCTTCTATTGTGCTTCCTATACAGAGCACTTGGCATCTCACATGAGGTCTTTGGTTGAATCCAGACGCAGGAAAACAGAGAGAAGCTCTCTGACTTGCCTACTGGAGCTTCAACTATCAGCAACCAACAGAAAGCACAGGACTAGGAAACAATGTCTGGAAGAGACAACATGACTGGTAGAATCTACATATCCAGAAGAGTTTGCAAACCACACAGACCAATGGGAACAGCCCAAGAGGAACGGCATGATGCTCTAACTTGAAAGCTTTAAAAGCTTGGCCAGGGGCACTTCTTTGCTTTGTCCTTCTATCTCCTCACCTAGCACAGAGGAGACACTTCATAAATTCTTTTTAGATAAGCACCAGCTGGCACTATGCATTGTCCCTACGTTGTCATTATCCTTAAAAGCAAGATTAAAAATTTTAAAAACACATCTGGGAATAGCATATTAATAGTAACAGTAATATTGTTTTAAGAATGATTTTGAACAACTAGGTCATTGTGACTATGATAAATACACCAATAAAAAAAAGAACATATGAAGAGAGATGCACATGAAGACGTAGCCACATCCAGAGAAATAACTGATAAATGAAAATATGAGTAGAATAATTTTACATACATACATACACACATACATATATATGTATGTGTGTATGTGTGTATATATATACATATATATATATATGTATATATACACACACCTATTTGTGTCTAATGGTAGCCATCTCTAAGGTGGGATTGGGGTAGGGAAGAAAAAAGAAAAAAAATTACATGACAACTTTGTTGTATATTTGGAGGGAATGCCAAAATGCCCATAGATTTGCAGTTTCATGTACAATCATCTTTTTTTTTTATCATACTGTGTTATGGAAATGCTTGTTTTGTTCCCTGAACTGAAAATAAAAATTTTTTAAAAATACATCTGGGAATTCAGAAGAAAAAGATTTCCAGTTTTGATTAGCCAAGCCAACAAGTATCTATCAAGTGCCTACAATGTGCCAGGCATTGTGTTAAGTCAAAGTGCCCACAATTTAATGAGGGAGACAAAACATAAACAACTATATATAGACACATGGGATAAATTGGAGATAATCTCAGAGAGAAAACAAGTACTGAGGGAGATCAGGACAGAGATAGTGAAAATACCCAGAGTGAGGAGATGGAGTGCCTTGTTTGAAAATCCTGCCCTGGTGGTTCATCCATGGTTGAGAGGTGACCCTGGCTTCTCCAATACCAATGCCAACCCAGAGATCACCAGAAGAGGATCAGAAAATGTACTTGCTAATTATTTCAGTACCCTGGGATCCATCCATTCTTTGGATCAGGTGAAGTGAAATCATTTAGGTCTGCTAGATTCTCTCATCTGGTAAATCATACAGTAGTACTAACTCCTCACCTGGGCATTCAACCCCACTGTAATAATTGTTGTTTCGTATCTTCTAGTACAAGGGTTTTTCTTGTCAGGGAAAATGCAAATTAAATGGTTATTAGTTTTTTTTTTCCTTTTTCATTTTGTCAATTATTATTACCTTATCCATAGTTCGCAGTGGCATTATTCCAAAATTCCCTATTTGGTTTCCCTAGCATTCTTCATCTAACACTCCAAGCTATGGTGATATTGATTCCATTCCTCTATCAACCGATATAGAATGTCAGCTCCAGGGTCTGTTTCGGTTTTGTCTTTGTATTCTATGCTGCATACAATGATCAGCACATAGTAGGTGCTTAATAAATGCTCGTTGATTGATATGACATGAAGTATTTAGACTAAATGTTCTCTCAGGTCCCTTCCAGTATCAACTTTACGATCTTGTGCTGGAGGCAGCTCTAAAAGAACTGTTTGATTTGTTATTTTGTTGGTTGTCTAGACTTAAGAAAGTGTTAATAATAAAGATTATTGTGTTAGTCTATAAACATTGTTTGAGCTCAGCAAAAGTGCTGTAAAAGGCTCAGGGAATAAAGTCTCTACCAGACTACGGGCCTGGCAACATAGACTAAACTGAATAGGTAATAATGGTATGAACAACAACTGGCATTTGTATAGCACTTTGAGGTTTGCAAAGTGCTTCATACCCTTTAATTAATTAGAGTGTCACAATGTCCCTGATCTTATGACATAAAACCCCACCACCACTCATCTGTCCCCTCTGACGCAAACTTGTATGACCTCTCAGAAAATACCAGCCGTAAATAGATGTTATGGTTCTTGGAAACCCAGTCTGTTACTTTCTACTCAGGAGGCCCAGTTTCCTATGTCAGGGGATGATTCTCATACCTATTAATTTCTTCTAGGTAGTTAACCCTAGTGTTCAAGAATCATCTTTATGCAGATCGTCTTAGATTTCTCTAACAAGCTTTCCTCTCCCTACTATTGTTCACTCCTGCATCACCAACTACCAGCTAGACATTTCAAACTGGAGGTCCCATAGTCATCTCAATCTCAAAATATTCAAAAGAGAACTCATTATCCCTCCCCCTAAAAAAAACCCCAAAACTTCTCATCTAGATTTTCTTATTTCTCTCAAAGGAACCACTATCCATCCAGTATTTTTTACTTGCAACTTGAAGAACCATCAACTTCCTACGCTCTCTTACCCTCTTATCCAATCATATTCTAAGTCAGGGCTATCCAACCTTAGCTTATCTTAGGCCCACATTAAAATAATTATTTGAGGGCCGCACCCAGAATAAAAAATACAGTACACTAATAGAAAGTGGGGGAACACTCACCAACAATATCACAGGCGAAGGCGTGAAGCACGAAAGCAAACACAAAACAACAAAGTGACAACACAACAGTATAAAGGTAGGTGCATACAATGACTAGTCTGCATGGTACAGATGGAACACATCCCACAGATGGATTGAAAATTCCATGTGATATGTTCTGTCTGTAATACTGCTTTAAAACACCAAAGAAAATTAACATCAATGAGATTATTTGTGATGGAATTAAAAAATCTAATACGCATTCCATGCAAATTGTTATTTTATTTTTTCACTCCTAAAAAATAAAACTCACAGGTGGGTCGCAAAAAAAAAAGCACTGCAGGCTGCATGTGACCCACAAGCCATATTTTGGACAACTTTGTTCTAAGTTTTGCCTTTCATACTTCCATAATCTCTACTGTATCTGTCTCCTTTTCTTCGCTCATATATCCCACACCCTAGTTTGGACATTGCTCACCTCTTGGCTAAACTATTGCAAAAGCCTCTTAATTGGAGGCTTGACCTTCTCTTCCCTCTGCAGTACATCCTGCATGTCATTAGCCTACTGATAGTGTTAAAGTACTGATCTAACCTTGTCACTCCTCTGCTCAATAAACTTTAGTAGCTCCCTATAATCTTCAGGAATAAAAACTTATGTGTACATTATTTTCCTCCATGCACACTTTGTTCCAAACCAACTGCTCTTCCTGCAGTTCTTTACACATGGTATCCTCTCTTGTTTCCATGCTTCTGCATCGTCTCTCTATCTCCCCTCCTCACCTTCACCTCCTAAAATTCCTTAAAGCTCATTTCAAATGCCACCTCCTATATAATAAGGCTTTTTGTGATCTGCTCAAGCTGCCTGATTGCCCTCAAATCATTCATTTTTCAGTCAAGTCCAACTCTTCGTGTCCCCATTTGGGGTTTTCTTGGCAGAGATACCGGAGTAGTTAGCTATTTCCTTCTCTAGGTCATTTTGCAGATGAGGAAACTGAGGCAAACAGGATTAAGTGACTTCCCTAGGGTCACACAGCTAGTAAGTGTCTGAAGTCAGATTTGAACTTGAGAAGATTAGTCTTCCTGACACCAGGCCTAGAACTCTATCCAATGTGCCACCTAATGCATCACAAAATGATGAAAAGTTATTGAAGTCTCAGAAGGAAGGTTAAAGACCTAATATTAATGTGTTATTTGCTGTGAAGTCAGTTGACAAGCATTTATTTTAAGTACTTATGGCTCAATGGATAGAGCGTTGGGCCTGGAGTCAGGAACACATGAGTTCAAATCCAGCCTCAGACACTTTTTTGCATATTTTGTTTGTAATTATTCATGCACATGTTGTCTCCCTCAGTAGATTGTAAACTCCTTGAAGGCATTTTTGTCTTTGTGTGCCTAACACAAAGTATGGTGACTAGCACAAAGCAGGTGCTTATTATGTGCTTGTTGACTTATTAAATCCCATGTTTCCGAGCATTTTGAAAAAGAAAGATGGAAATTGTACAAACTGCATAAATGTCTTTAAAAAAGAGTAGAAGTCATTCATTCCCTGAAAAACAATAACTTTAGGTATGAGATTTTAGGAGGGGAGCTTCAATTACAATCTGACAAGAAAGAGAGGCGTGGGACTCTCATCTAGCCTGGACCTACTCTCTAAATTCATACAATTAAAATTTCTTAATGGCTAGCTAAGACTCCAAATGATATATGTTCCTTCCATTTCACATTTACATCATTTGTTACAGTAATTTTCTTCATTATTTATACTCTCCACGCCACTCTTAGTCCTCTCCAATGTCCAGAACAATCATAATGAAAACTTCCCTTTATCTCTCCAGATTTCAAGAGCCCTCTCTCTAGCACTGACTTCAACTATAGGTGCAAATAGTACAGGACTTCAAGGTGGAGGGTGGGGGAATGTAATGAAGGAATAATGGGAAGGCAGTCTCTCCAATGGAAGATAGTAATTGATAAACAAATGCCATTCTGAAGATTTTGCACGGAAGTTCTGTAACCAAATTAATGAGATTAAGTGTTGGAATTGTAAACTCCAATATTTTGAATGTACAGCATGATATAGCAGACAGAGATCTGGACTCAGAGCCAGAAAGAACCTTGGGTTCAAGTCCCACTTCCAACACATACCACCTGACCATGGTCAAGTCTAGGCAACTCTCTAAGAGAGTAAATTGACCAGAAGGTGCCACCTTGCATTGGTAGAGGGGAATTTCTCACTCAAGAATTCCCTATACCAGTGAAATCATAGGTCTAATACCTATCCTTATCCTTGTTTCCTGTAAGAAACCCTATAATCTATTGAAGAGAACGCTAGGTATAGTACCAGGAGAAAATCCTGGGCACTTCTCTAAGCTCAGTCCTGTGTGTCTATGAAGAATCACCTCTGCACAGCAATGACATAATCAGAGTAAATAATACATCTATCTGAGAAAATGTTTCACATACTTTGTTCACCTTAGAAAGGTGTAACAAATATAAAATGTGTTAAGTATATTAAGCATCTAAGAGAGCCCACTGATTTTCAGAAAGCAATAGATCTATTATTAGATACAATATAGTATATTCATGAGTGTTCCTGAATTTTCACATGTAAATCAGGGCACTTAAAAGCACAATTCACAGAAGTGCTAGCAAAAAAGCTATTTTGCAAATTTATTTTCATAGATTAACTCCAGGGTTGTATTCATTATATGTAGATTAGATAAACTTTTTCCTAAATTTAGTTCAGCATATTTTTGCCCCTTACAACAAGGGGATGAGAGTTGAGCTCCAAAGACACTGTGATATCATGAAACCTACACGGACAACCTTAAGAACAACATGTGGTCTTTTGTTATCAACCTACTGTCAACAAGCCATGTGCTTTTCCATTCCTTTCTCAGCATGAGCAATGGGGCTGAGTGGAGCCTTCTGTATTCTATTCTTGAGACCAACAGCCTAGAAGAAACAGAATCATCTCAGACCATTACTGCATAGAGGTCTAATATAAGGAAAATTCAGAGATGTCTAAAGTTTCAAAACAATGTTGAGTAGTTTCTCAGTCAAGTCTGACTCTGTCACCCTATTTGGGGTTTTCTTGACAGAGATATTGGAGTGGTTTGCCATTTCCTTCTCCAGATCATTTTACAGATGAGGAAACTGAGGCAAAGAAGATTACATGATTTCTCTCTCACACAGCTAGTAAGTGTCTGAAACCAGATTTGAAGTTGAGAAGATTAGTTTTCTTGACTCCAGGCCCAGTATTCTATGCACTGTGCCACCTAGCACATCACAAAATGAAGAAAATGTATTTAAGTCTCAGAAAGAAGGTTAAAGATCTAAAATTATGGTGTTATTTGCCATGAAGTCAGTTGACAAGCATTTATTTTAAGTACTTATGGCTCAGTGGATAGAACACTGGGCCCGGAGTCAGGAAGACCTGAGTTCAAATCTGGCCTCAGACACTTGGTAGCCATGTGACCCTGGGCAAGTCACCTAACCTCTGTTTGCCTCAATCCACTAGAGAAAGAAATGGCAAACCTCTCCTGCATCTTTGCCAAGAAAACCCTATGGGTAGTACTAGTACTGGCATGTTATGGTCAACAGTGTCGCAACGAGCCAGACATGACTGAAAGACTGAACAATAACAACAAGGTGCCATGCCAAAAAAAATTTTAGTTAAAAATATAAAAAGGATGGTAACCATCTGTTCTTCACATCCATAATGAAAGACAACATGTTGCCTTCAGGGTTGTCAGCTCAGGGTTTGGTGTCTTGGAAGCTCAATTCTCATCCCCTTGTTGTAAGGAAAGAAATATCAGAACTAAATTTAGGAAAAAGTTTATTTAATCTACACATCATGAATACATCTACCTCTGTAGTTAATATGTGGAAATCAATGAGGAAATGGCCATAAACAACAACAGAAATGATTTGGAATATCGTTATTTTGGAGTTGGACACTGTGAGTTCTTTGTTTTGATTTGTTTTGTCACTCTCATCTGCATCTATTGTATTCTGGACCAGTAAAAGTGATTGATGTTACTTAGAGTATATTTACACAACTTAAGTAAGGCAGGACTATGTCATACTTTTACTAGAGTCCATCCACAAATTTTTTCCAAGAATTGGGTTAGTTTTGGGGATTTCTGGGGAGCAGAAGGCCTAAAAACAGTTGCCAAAAGCCTAACCTTTTCTCTGGAAGAGAGCATCCTAGTACATTATATTGTATTCCAATCCTGCTCTTTTTCCTGGTTCCCCCAGAGACATAGTGCCTTCCTGGTGTATGAAGAATTTTTCTTTCAATTGGGGAAAAATTAGAAATTTCTCCCTTTTTTGTCATCAGGGATGCCAGAGTTGCCCCTGCCTGGGCCCAAAGAGGAATACATGAGAAAATAAAGTCTTTTCTGGCAGTAGCATTTATTTATGCTCTAAGTTTTGGGGTTTGATGTAAAGATTGTTTTAAATTTTTTTTTAGCAAATCCATAAGGTGAGCACATCAAATTCTAGATATTCAGGAAAATTCTAAATGTTTGGTAGGTGCTCATATTTATAAGATTCACACAGTTCCTCTTCAGTATGCATTCTCTGATGTTAGTAAAGGCTTAATCTCTTGCTAAAGTCTTTCCCATACCCATTGTAAGGATAAGGTTTTCTTCCAGTATGAAACCTCTGATGTTGACCAAGGTTTGATCTCCTGCTAAAAGTTTTCCCACATTCACTATATTGGGAAGGTTTCTCTCCAGTATGAATTCTCCAATGTTCAGCTAGTACAGCACTTCTTTTGAAAGCTTTCCCACATGTATTATATTCACAGGATGTCTATCCGGTATGTATCCTCTGATGTTGAATAAGGGCCGATCGCTCAATGAAGGTTCTTCCACATTCATTACATTCATATGGTTTTTCTCCTGTGTGAATTCTTTGATGTTGTGTAAGATGTATCTTCCAATTAAAGTCTTTCCCACACTCATTACACTTATAGGGTCTCTCTTCATTATAAATTTTTTTGATGCTGAAAGAGGGATGCAGTATGAATGAAGATCTCACAACAGTCTCTACATTCAAAGTGCTTTATTTTATCTAGGATAAATTCTTTGATGTGGAATAAAGGATGATGCTTTCTCATATTCATTATACTGATAAGATTTTTCCACTGGGCAAATTATTTGATATTTAATTAGGTCTTTAGTTTGCTGGAAGCTCTAAAGGTATCACATTTATGGGTAGAAGCTCTTGGTTGTAAAATAAGGATTGACCTGCGGCTTGCACTTCTTCCAAATTCAATACATTCATAGAATTTTTCCTCAGGGTGAGGGTTCTTGTGGGGGACTGTCATTTGCCTCAAATGTTGTTCCTGATTTTACTGCTACCTCTCTAATTATCTATCACATTTTCAGGCTTTATAAATTTCCTTGTTTTTGGAGTTGATTTCTTGGATCCAGTTTAAATCTCACAGGCTTATCTAATGAGACCAAATTCCTATGGTTTTCCATTACATCCTTTTACTGGTTCCTCTGAGTATAGTTCAGCTGCTTCCATTCCTCCAAGATAAACTCCATAGTCACTTGAACTCCTTGAATGTCACTATTTCTGGGACCTGCCTGTCAAGGGCTTCTATCCTCATGTTTTCCTCCTGTGCCTTGTATCACAGGTAAGTGGACCAATGTCACAGGGCAAGAAAATCACTGGGAGCTATTTGAAAGCAGGGCTATTTTTTGCCTTTCTTTGCATCTTCAGCATTTAGTACAGAAGTTCCCAGAACTTTAAATATAACAGAATAAAAGCAAGATAGTGACTTGTCCCAGGGCCATTTCTATTTGAACTCCATTAAAAAAGAGAATGAGACAACATGAATGGTGTTAGATTCTGGTTCTGTTCTTGGTCTTCACCTTCATACCTGTTTAACCCTGTGTAGGTCACTTAACTTCCCCGTACCTCAATACAGTCACCTCACCTGTAATCTGGGGAAGGGGTAAACTACAGGTACTCAAAAGTCAGTCAGTTGAAACTAACATTTATTAGCACCCACAGTGCCAGGCCAGTGATATCACAGACCAAATGCGGTGGCTCTATTTTCTTTGAAAGGGAAAAGTTTCTTAAAAAAAATCTTTGCCATATTCCATTTGTAGTTCCTGCAAGATTTATATTGACCTGAAGATCATTTTGCTCAATTGGGTCACCTTGCCAAGCTGTCTTTAAAATGGCTTCATTGTCCACTGTTTCCCTCTGTTTTATGAGGCATACTGTTCATAATCTTCTATCCTCCATAAGCTTTTATAAACAATTTTATATTTATATTTATATTCTAGACCTGAATTGCATTTGGTCTCCACACATGTCCAGCTGGCAAAAAATGTCTTGACTTTGCAGGCTTACGGGCTTTTAAGGATCTTCTTAGTCTGATTATGGCAATATCATTCCTATTATTTTGGGGGGAGACAGTTTACAGTGGAAGCCGTCTCAGAAATTATTTTAATGTAGATCTATGTCATTTCTTTAGTCCAGATCCTATTTTTGTTGTCAACTTATTTAAATAGGTCAGTTTCAAATTGTTTTAGTTGGAGTACTAAAGTAGTACTAAAAAACTTCAAATATGCTTCTTATTAAATAGTAGTACCTCTATCTTTATAAACAAAAAACAATCTGTAACTGTAATAGTAGAACCAGCTAATGAGGGTCCAATCCATACAGCAACTTCAGGTTAAGATAGAACATGCACAATATTTCCTTCCTGATTCTGATAAAATACATAGACCAGACTTGCACAACTTGGCAGTAGGGAGGGGCCAAAATTAAAATAGGCTAAACTTCTTCAGCCCACAGATAGGTTTGTAGTGGCTCACTTTCTAAGTAAAGGTGTGATTAATGATTAAACTATTTTGCAAATAAACCATATTTTAAAGAAGGAAATTTCAATTAATATCAATTAATTACACTTATTACTTAACATTTTTATTTATCATGAAATGACACTAACGTTAAAAAAATTACTTTGCTAAGTGGTACAACTTTTAGTATATTTTCCAGGTTTTCTTACTGTTTACATTTAGTAATGACTGAAAACACAGCAAAACGATACAACTCTCACTCCTCTCGCACTAGAGATTGACTGACAATGGTTGGTGGCCATGGGTCATGTGACAAGCAGGAGAGAGTGCACAGTGGCAACCTACCCACCAAGTTACATGACTGCACAATAGTGACTGGTGGAAGGCAAGCTAAGTGGGGCATGGACAAAGCATTTGTTACATCTTTACTTTCTTTTACATTCTCTACATTTTTCGCAGGCAGCCTGAAATCCTTTGGTGGGCCACAAATGACCCATAGGCTGTACGTCGTACAGACATGACATAGAGGCTAGGGTGAGTCAACTTCTGACCTTGCGTTACTGCGTGTTAGTACTATGTGATGAGGAGTCTTTTTGATGAGTAAGGAACCAGAAATACCAAAAATTTAGGAAGTGGTAAGGTAGAACTTGGTTCATGTACAAAAAAGATAAACAGTCTTCTTTCAGTCTTTTTGCCCTTTTCTATTGGGCAATTCAGCAAGTTCCATGAGCTACCAGGTAGGCGAGGTAGAGTGGCTGCCCTGTCTTCCACCCAGACACCATGTGAGCCCAGAAACCCTGTTCTTCACTGGTCTTAGGCAAACAGGTATTTCAACAGGGAAGTGCCCAGGTAATTGATGAGACCCGGAGATCCAACAAAGTGATTAGATTCAACTGGCAACTGGAGCTGGCAGTAGCAGCCACTGAGTCTGGAAAGAAGCCACTATTAAGTGACCTACTTGACCCATCCCAGCGATGGATTGACTCATCTGCCAAGATACCATACCCTACAAGGAACCAGCCCAGTTGAGCAAGAGAGGAACTCATTCTTTGTCAATACCAGGGTCAGAAGGAAACTTGGTGGGGATTCCTTAAGAGGAACAAAAGAACTCCCCAGACTAGGAGTATGGAGAAGCCCCTTGGCCCCACATGATTTCTGTATAATTGTTGACCTTTAAGTATGACCCACTCTTCTCAGGGACCTGGTGTAGGTGTATATGGATGTGTGTGTGCGCACTACATGGGCACCCACTCTTATACAGGCAAGGGAAGAATCACCCTCTCCTCCAGTTTGCAGGCTTTTACTTTGTAACTTAATGTTCTATGCTTTCTCAGTAGAAAATATTTTGTAGAAGCTGATAGGAACTATTGATTAATATTGGCAGCACACTAGACTGAGGACCTGGGGGTATGTTTGGCAGAGCCAGAAGCCACAACCACTCAAGGTAACCTTCAGAAGAAGGATTATCCCCTCTGGGAATCTGAACTACAAGTCCAGAGAGAAGGAGCCTAAAGGAAACGTTGTGGAATAATGACAGCTTCTCTTGCTAGACTAATACATTTCCAAAGACATTTTAAAGGGCAACTGTTACACTTCAAAAGATTACTTTATGTATTTGTGTTGAACCCTCCTTTAACTTTCTGAGGATCTATATGATCTTAGTACAACCTTTTTTGAAGAGAGGGAGTAGTCAGACCTGACTGGTGGATTCTGTTCCATGATGCCATATAGAGGAAGTCCTGATAATGGTGGGAATATTTCCACTTCCAGTAGTCTTTTCCTTCTTATAAGTCATCTGTGAGGTTTCCTTGCTATCCTTAAGTGTTTATAGGGCTAAATGAAGTGGGAAAGTATTGACATATACCCCACTCATATCAATTATGACAGGTAATGCCAAGGAATAACTCAATTGAAAAGAAAGGACACTGAGTACTTTGTGATATTGATCTTTTTTCTTTAAATAAGGTTGGTATCCTTTGTCTTATTTGAATAAACCATCTCAACACTATCCTCAGAATGATAAAAACAAAAAGAAGCAAAAAATTCACAAATCTTTCAAGAAACATAAGTGAGCTTAATTTAGTTTATATATGCCTGTAGTAAATTATGTGAGTATATTGTGTATTCTGTGTGTGTATACATACATGTGTGTGTACATACACAGTTGTATGTGCAGACCTATATTTCAAAATCATTATTTCATAAGTAATTATCATCTACCATTGCTACATTTCCTGACTCTAGTCTTCCTTTGCACTTTCTACCCCGATAACAAACTGTTGACTTAATGCCTATATGTGGGTATCACATCTCACAGCATAAACAAATACAGGCCAAAGAGTGCTCGTGCATTGCAGAGAGGATGCACCAGAGGATATTTGTATGAAGGAGGCACTAAGGAGACCCAGTAACAATGTCTCAATGACAGAGTGGGTGAAAAAGTAGAAGAGAATGGATAGACTTTACCCTTTTTAATTCTAGCTATCCCTCTATTAATAATTTCCTATTTTTCCTGAATATGGTTTCTTTTGCATGTATTTGTCTGCAAGCTGTCTCCTCTACTCTTTGAGGGCAGGGACTGTTTTTACCTCTTCTTGTTCCACCAATACTTAGCAGAGTGCCCGGCACATTGTTGTTGCTGGTCACTCATTTAGCACGTCCAATGGCTTATGACCCTGTGAACCACAACATGCCAATACTGTCCATTGGGTTTTCTTGGCAAAGATAACTGGAGTGTTTTGCCATTTCCTTCTCCAGTAGATTGAGGCAAACAGAGATCAAGTGACTTGCTCAAGGTCACACAGCTAGTCAGGATGTGAGGCTGGATTTGAACTGGTTTTCCTGAGTTTAGGCCCAGTGTTCTACCCACTGAGCCACGTAGCTGGCACATAGTAGGCACTTATTAAATATTCATTAATTGAATAATGTATCACAAAATCAGCCATGTTCTTATATCTTCTTTAGACTGACAGAAGAGTATTCTCGGCTGTCTTTCATCAGGCAAAGATTGCAACATTAAAAAACATAGTTTGGAAACACTAGAATAGTAGGAACATGGGACAGAATAAGAAATTAATGATTTTCATTAATTTGAGGGCACTTCCTCAATAATATACAAAACTCTTCATCTAAAGCAAGCAGAGGGCAGAGCCAAGATGGTGGAGTAAAGGCAGGGATTTACCCGAGTTCTCCGAAATTCCCCTCCAAACAAGATTAAAATAACATATCAAAACTAATTCTGAAGCAACAGAACCAACAGAATGAGGTGAAAGAATTTTCCAGCCCAAGACAACTCAGAAGGTCTGCAGGAAAGGTCATTCTCACTGCAGTGAGTGGAGCACAGGACAGTGCCAGCTGTGCCCCTGCAAGCCAGCTGCCTGCCTTGGGGGCAACTGTACCTGAGGCAGAGTCGCTTCTGGAGCTCTCAGCCTACAGACATTAAAGGGGCAGAAAACTTGTAGGAAGGAGATTACAGGGGACCCTTTGCTGGTACTGGGAACAAGATTCTGTTGTATTGCCTATGTTCAGTTCTGGGTTGCAGTCCCACAGTGAGAAGGAACACTGGTGGGAGTGGGGGCCCCGGACACAGTTGAAGGGCAGAAAAAAGTGCTTGTGGTTACTCACAGACCAGAGCATAGACAAAGAGAGCAGCAACCACACCTCTCCTTAGATCATACCGCCTTGGAAGATATGAAAATTTACAGACCCACACAAATAGTTCTGAAAACAGTTACACAAAAATTCTGAACTTGGAATAGAGACCTGAGTCAAATTTATAAGAATACAAGTTACCCACCCCCGCCATGAAAATGGTCTAAGAATATGAACAGGCAGTTTTCAGAAGAAGAAATCAAAGTTATCAATAATCATATGAAAAAAATGTTCTACAATACCACTTCTAGGTCTGTATCCCAAAGAGATCATGAAAAATGGGAAAGGACCTACATGTACAAAAATATTTATAGCAGCTCTCTTTGTGGTGGCAAAGAATTGGAATTTGAGGGCATGCTCATCAATTGGGGAATGGCTGAGCAAATTGTGGTATATGAATATAATGGAATACTATTGTGCTATAAGAAATGATGAGCAGGTAGATTTCAGAAAAACCTGGGAAGACTTATATGAACTGCTGCTGAGTGAAGGGAGTAGAACCAGGAGAACATTGTACATAATAACAGCAATACTGTTCAACGATCAACTTTGATAGACTTAGCTCTTCTCAGCAATACAAAGACAATTCCAAAAGACTCCTGATGGAAAGTGCTATCCACATCCAGAGAAAGAACTATGGAGTCTGAATGCAGATCCAAGCATACTATTTTCACTTTGTTCTTTCTCATGGTTTTCCCCTTTTGTTCTGATCTTTCTTTCACAAGATTAATGTAGAAATATGTTTAATATGATTTTACATGTATAGCATGCATTAGATTGCTTGCCATCTTGGGGAGAGGGAAGGAGAGGGAGGGAAGGAGGGAGAAAAAAATTCAGAACTCAAAATCTTATACAAGTGAATGTTGAAAACTAAAAATAAATAAATATTTTAAATGTTCTAAATCACTATTGATTGGAAAAATGAAAATTTAAACAACTCTAAGGTACCAGCTCACCCCTATCAGATTGGCTAATATGACAGAAAAGGAATATGACAAATGTTGGAGTAGTTGTGGGAAAATTGGGACACCCAAGCACTGTTGGTGGATAGGTGAACTGATCCAACCACTGGAGAGAATAATTAGGAACTATGTTCCCCAAGGGCTATAAAATTGTGCATACCCTTTAACCCCAAAATACTACTATTAGGTCACTATTCCAGAGATAAAAAAAAGGAAAAGGATGTATATTACAAAAATATTTATAGCAGCTTTTGTGGTAGAAAAGAATTGGAAATTGACGGGATGCCCACCAATTGGGAAATGGTTGAACAAGTTGTAGTATATGATTGTGAGGGAATACTATTGTGCTACAAAAAAATGATAAGCAGGATGCTTTCTGAAAAACCTGGAAAGATTTCCATGAAGTGATGCAAAGTGAACTGAACCAGCAGAACATTGTACACAGTAACAGCAACATTGTTTAGTGATCAGTTGTTAAGGACTTAGATATTCTCAGCAATACAGTGATGTAACACAACTCTAAAGGACTTTTGATAAAAAATGCTATCCAGATAAAGAACTGATGGAGTCTAAATGTAGAATGAAGCATACTTTGCTTTTTACTTTATTTGGGGGGCTTTTTTGTCTGCATTTTCTTTCACGTGACTAATACGGAAATATGTTTTGCATGACTGCACATGTACAACCTATATCAAATTCCTTGCCTTATTATTGAGGGAAGAGGGGAAGAAGAGAGAGAATTTGGAACTCAAAACTTTAAAAAAATATAAAAAAATTTTCTTACATGTAATTTGAAAAAAGTAAACTATAGACTGCTAAAAATAAAGCAGAGGTCCTTAACCTAGAGTTGATGAACTTGTTTGTTTAATGTCATTTAACTATATTTCAATATAATTTGTTTCCTTTATGCATTCAAGAATATTATTCTGAGAAGGAGTCCGTTGGCTTTACCAGACTTCCTAAAGGGTCCATGACTCAAAAAGTTAAGAATCCTTGATCACCTTCACTTCACAAAGATAAACAATCATGAAATCCCTATATTTGTTAAATTGGGCAAATTTTGTGGTTAGAAACCAATGATTATCATTGTTTATTTTTTTTGAAGGTTTTTTTTGAAGCTCCCTTTTCCCTTTTCCAATACCCTTCCTTTTCCTACGTAAGGAGAAATTTTGCCTTTTTTTCTTACCTAAAAGTATTCCAATTCCAAAGAATTACAGAATTTTTCCATTGGAAAGGGCCTTAGAGATCACCAAGTTCAAACTAGCCCTCCATCCCCCAGCCCAAGGAATACTCCAATTGTTTTGGAGACAGTATGACAATATGTCATACTGAGATAATATGGTGACATGGAACACCGGACTTGGAATCAGATTTGGATTTATATCCCATCTCCAACACTTTCTAACTCTGTGACTACAGCAAAGCAACTTGGCCTCTTTTATGCCCCAGTGTTCTCATCTATAAAATGAGAACAACACTTATTTGTTCTACCTACCTTACAGTGATATTGTTAAGAACATATTTTGTAAATCTTAAAACACCATAAAACAATGAATTATAATTATTGTTTCAGTCATTCACTCTCTACTTAAAAAACCTTGAACTACCTTTAAAACTTAAATAAAAAACTATTAAATAACAGAGTACTGTCTGCCCTCCGAATAATAATAGCTGGCATTGATACAGCACTTTGAGGTTTGCAAAACATTTAGCAAATATCCTTATTTAATCTTCCCAACAACCCTGGCAGGTAGGTTGCTATCATAATCTCCATTTTACAGATGAGGAAATTGAAGCGGAGAAACTGACAAATTGTTCAGAGTCACAAAGCCAGGAAATGAAACTCAGGCAAAAAGAGGTTAATGATTTGTCCAGGGTCACATAGCTGTTAAGTGACCAAGTTCAGATTTGAATTTTAGTCTTCTGTGCTTGATGTCTGGTGATGTATCTACTACGTTACTTCCAGAATTTTACTCAGAAAACAACAGGTCATAGGTATAAACTGATTCTTTGCTCTATGAAGCTTTTACCTTTAAACAAAGTACTATATAAAAATGTGTTATTTTTACTGTCATAGCAGCTTTGTTTGCAGACTGCAAGGTGGTCTTTATTTAAAGATGCAGTGGGGAAAGCTGTCATGCTACCTGAACCTGGACACGTCCTGTGGAAACATTTCACTTGAACATCAAGTAGCACATTGATTACCAGAGTCTAGGATCTCATAGGGATTCTTTGATTTATTTTGTGTTCCACTTAGCAACAGCACTGTTGATGTCAACAGGCACTTAAAGATGGTTTTGACAATAAACTTTTTGTGGGAAGGAATAGATTAATTTCATTAAGGGAAAGGGAAAATAATCATTCTTTTCAATCATTACTTCATCAGAAAAGAGAAGACTTAACTTGGAGTCCATGGGTTTTTTAAAAATTTTATCATTGTTATTTAATATTTTAGTTTTCAACATTGATTTCCACAAGATTTTGAGTTATAAATTTTCTCCCCATTTCTACCCTCTCCCCCATCCCAAGATGGCATATATTCAGATTGCCTTGTTCCCCAGTCAGCCCTCCCTTCTGTCACCCCACTCCCCCCCATGAGTTTGTTCTTAAGAAAAGTATTTTGATAAGTGTATTTTAATATAATTGGTTTCCACTGTAATTGTATTTATTTTATTGTATGCATAAAAATGTTATTCTGAAAAGGGATCCACAGGTATCATCAGATTGCCAAGCATTTTCAAAAAAGGTTAAAACCCCCTAATGAAGGGAGACATGACCCTTCATGAGGAAGCAGTATCAGTCATGATAATAACTCCAGAGATAACAACTAGGAACAATTAGAGGAAACTACAGAGAATCAGTTTTTCAGTACCTACTTTCATGCTTTGTCATGAGGAGAGGCAAATATGGGTTCTTGAAGGCTATGCTAGAAAAACACAATCTCTGGCATGCTTGAAGGATGTTGAATAATATACTGGCAATTGTCTGAGTGTGCTATCCAAAGACCAGCCTAGCTACTCATCTTGAGTATGCAAGCCATTTGGTAATGAATTCCTCAGCTGTGGGAATCCATCACACATAAAAAAATGAACAATGGTATTTGATCCTTCTGTTTCTGAATTATAATAGCAGACCGAGGGAAAAGGGAGTCAGAGAGTTGGAAGAATCACCATATCTAAATGGTAATTTAGGCATTGTTCCTTTTCACAAATTCACACTTGGTTCAATAAATGTTTATCATATAGGAGTTCATACACAAAAGGTGATCCTTGTTTCTTGATCAGCGAGTGGACATAGTCCTATAGAGGCTAAACTGTATAAATGGTGACATTCTTGACTTAAACTAGAAGACAGAGAGAAGTTGAAGTTAAATGCAAGGATGACTCAAGCTTTCTTTGGATTTGTGATGTGTCCAAAGGCAACAAGAAATATCATTTCATAGAACAGTTGGTCATTTCATATAGCAATGCTTACAAGCACATGAAGAAAAGGCCACCATGGAAATAATTATAGCATATGTGCCAACATTTATCTTCCCAAGGATGAAAGTGTAGAGAAATTCTACACGAACAAGGAGGAATTTGCTCAACATCTAGTTTAATACTAGGTTCCTTCAATACAACGGTAAGAACAGGAGAGGACAGCAAACATGCTGGAAAAGATGGATTGTGAATAATGAATCAGAGAGGACAAAGATTTGTAGAGTCCACAGAAGCCTTATGCCTAAACTTCAAGAATATCAGTAAACAACCAGCAGCATATAATGGGTATGATATTGATTGCCTTCTCCATGGATGGATGAGAGCCTCCAGGAAGGGAGAGAATCTGGAATTCAAAATTAAAAAAAATTAATATTAAAAATAAACAAAATTAAGATCCAAAAAAACAGTAGTAGCTATAAATCACCAATATAATATGCAGAAAATTTGTTGTTGATTTTTGAAATCATTCTTGAATTAGCGATCTGTGTAGAACTGAATTTATTAGAGCAAAAATCAAAATTAGTACAAAGCTCAAAGAAATATTATTAATGAGAAAAAAGTTGGGTGATATATGGACCTGTGATTTCATTGGTAGGTACATAATTTTATATAGAAGTTTAATTGATGTAAATAAATTGCCATACTGAGAAGAGCAAAAAAAGCCTAAAAAGTACTCTTATCTACCACCTCAAGCATTTATTAAGCTTCTGCTTTGTGTGAAGCATTGTACTAAGCACTGGAAATACAATGACAAGAGTAAAACTGTCTCTATCCTTAAGTAGCTTATATTATAACAGAGGAGACAATATTTATGTGTGTAAGTATATGAAGAATATATACAAAATGAACACAAGGCAGTTTGGGATGAAAAGGAGCCTGTCGTTGAGGGAGTTAAAGACAGAGACAGGGTAGTCAAGGGTCATACAGGTTTAGAGTATAAAGATACCTGTAAAATCTTATGAAAAAGGATGACAAAAGATTAGGAGCAGTATTCCTTCACAAATCAGAAAAAAAAATTATGGGGAATAAAACTGGTTTAAAGAAAGCTTGGGGAAAATCCAACTAAACAAAACCATCCCAAGATGAAAATGGAAGAAAACAAACAGAAGAAAAATAGAGAAGACCTTCAAATTTTTTTGTAACAAGTTCTTTTCATGATCAATAAAAGAGTGACCCAAATTTAATATGCAGTCCTAGACATGCTTATGGAAGAAATAGAAATGACACTAAAAAGAATAAGGACAGTAAAAACAATAGACAAAGTATACATAGAGCAAAACCACTTTGGAGATGACAAACTGAAGGAACTGAGATATTTACTCACAAGGTATCTAAAGAAGGGAAAGAAACCAAAAGCATTGGAAAAAAATCTTGAAGCTCATTAGTAACAAAAAAGTGGTTAAGAGAACACCAATAATTACTGACATATGTTTACTTTCTCATTTCTATCAATTTTTTATGAGAATAGTCTATGCATACAGCAAAGAATCTTTGATAAGGGAATTATAGTGAATAGTTAAGGTTTTCCAAGAGACATTCCCCAAGAGGCAATAGCTTGATCATCACACAATAAACTGAAAGATGTAGAAAATACAAGTTTCCCCTGTTCTTGTTTGCTAAGTTAAAGGACGTCTTCCAAAAAGAAGTCTCTCATGCATATATGTTAGAATGATGCAAGATTGCTTGAAAGGTATAATAAGCAAAATAACCTTATTCCAAGTGAGGGAGACATTTCCCCACCAAAGATGTTTGCCATTGTCACAGAAGAGATAGAGAACAGAGATTCCTTGTAGTTGATGGGATTCCCCTCCCCCCCACCCCAAATCCTCTTGGTTGTGTGTAGTATTTTGCTGAACATTTAAAGTCATATAAAATGGCAATGTCTATTAAATGAGATGCACAACCCCTCGAAAGTGCCTGGCCTAACCATCTTCACAGGAAAAACCAAGTTGATGAAGAATGCCTATTATCCAGAGAATGGCATGCAGTTAAACAAGGTGTGCATAGAATAAAGCAGAAACAGGAGAGTGAGTTGGATTGCCTTAGGGAAATTGCAAAGTGTTGTGCATCTTAAATAACCCAAAACTTCTTCCTGAAACTTCTTCAATTTTTAAAATGCCAGTATTTGCCAGTATTGTGTGGCTATGAATCATGGAACATTAAAATCTCTAAAAAAATTAAACTTCACATAGAGGGTAATGGAGAGGCATGTGGTTGGTGCCAGCAGACTGCAGCAAACAGCAAATAAGGAACTATGAAGTAAAAGATATTATCACAGAAATGTTTTAATTGAAAAAGGAGCTATTAAAACTATCCAAAGGATTATTAAAATACCTATACCTTTGACCCAGCAATACCATTACTAGGTCTATTTCCAAAGATGATTAAGGAAAAAGGAAAAGAACCTATATGTTCTAAAATGTTTGTAGAAGCTCTTTGTGTTGGCAAAGAACTGGAAATTATGGGGATGCCTATTAATTGGGGAATGGCTAAACAAATTGAAGTATGTAATACTGTGCTATAAGAAATGATGAGCTCAATGATCTTACAAAAATGTGGATAGACTTGCATAAAATTATGAAGAATGAAATGAATAGGACCAAGAGAATGTTGTATACAGTAACAGCAATTTAATTTTGAGAATGACTTTGAGTGAATAACTCATTTTGACTATTATAAATGCCCAAATTAACTACAAAGGTCCTATGACAGAAGATGCTATCTGCATACAGAGAAAGAATTGATAAATAGAAGCATGTAGAGCATGATTTTACACACATATACATACACACACACATACATATATACATACATGCTTGTGTCTAATGGTAGCCATCACTAGGGAAGGGGGGAGGGAAGAAAAAAAGAAAAAAGAAATTTACATGATAACTTTATTATACATTTAAAAGGGATAGCAAGTGGTACATAATAGATTTGCAGTTTCATGTGCAATCTTTTTTAACTATGCTATCTTACGTAAATGCTTGTTTTATTCTACAAATTAAAAATTTAATAATTTTTTTTAAAAAAGAAAAAAAGAATATATGCTAAACATGGTGACAGTGAGGGAAAACTGATGTACAGTACGCACACTCCACTATAATCCTTGTGATATTAAAAGAAATGTCTCCAGTATATTTGGCATATTCCTTGTAACAAACAGATGGGATGTCATGAACAAAAATTAAACAGGATGGGCAACCATGGATGGGACACAATCAGCACCATTGAAGGTATCATTCAAACTGATGAGACCATGGATCTATCTGATTAGGTACTATTGTTGTTGAGTCATCTCAGTTATGTTTGACTCTCTGTGACCCTGTTTGGAATTTTCTTGGCAAAAATACTGGAGTGGTTTGCTATTTCCTTCTCCTGCTCATTTTTTACAGATGAGGAAACTGAGGCAAAGAGGGTTAAGTGGCTTGCAATGGGTCACACAGCTAGTAAGTGTCTGAAGCAGAATTTGAATTCAGGTCTTCCTAACTCCAGGGTCAGTGCTCTACCTGCTGCACTGCCTGACTGCCCTATTTAATTAATTAGAACTGAGCAAATGTAGAATAAAAGGCTTCCTAAGGTAGTAGGTTCCCCTACAAGTTAATTACCAAGGAACAGAGACTGGATAATCCACTGTCATCAATGCTGTAGAGAGGATTCCTGTTGTGGTACAGGTTGGACTAGATGGATTATCTTGCCTGAGAGTCAGGAAGACCTGAGTTCAAACCCTGCCTCTGACGCACATTGGCTGGGCAAATAATAAAACATCTCAGGGGCCCAGCCACCTTTCTAAAACTATAAGCTGCAGAAGAGCTGCCTCTTTGGTTTGGTGAAAGTAGTTAACTCACCAAAAGTTCATGCCACGGATAAAATCACATATCTAGACACCAAATTAAGAGATACACACACATCATATTTACATACATATACAGACATATATCATATATATACACATATATACGCACATATGCATGTGTGTATATATGTGTATGTGTGTTATATATGCATGTACATATAATTTCACACAATTTGAACCCTTCATGTAGCTAGCTGAATATTTGAAAGTTAAATTGCCTTGCTTAGACTAAGTGAGAAGGTTAATTTCTATACTCCTAATATCATAGTTGATAATAACTTACCAAGCATTTAATGAATATTCCATGATAAAACTATAGATGATCATTACTTTGTAATTGTGTTACACATACTGGCTGCTAATGAAAAGTGAACTATATGAAATTAAAACTATTGAAGTAAGGATTTTTTCTAAATGAACCTTAACTCACAGGTTGTGTAACTATGCATTTTATAGTATTATTTTACATGGGCTGCAGTATAAAGGTCAGTAACACATCTGCTTCACCTTCAAATGAGGAATAAATTATATGCACCTTAGCAGTTAAATAGGAACACCTGTACTACATTTTGAATGCAATGGTTTTTTATGGGTTCTGTTTTGTTCAGCCTGACTTTGTATTATAACCTTTAATTTCAAGGGAATTATTACCACCATTATAACACCCACTTTCAAATACTTGTGTTAAAAAAATGATAAATGTTTCTTTCAAGACTCTTACATTACAGGCATTTTTTGGCAAAATTTTACAGTGTGTGCAGAAGTATGTTCAGGAGAAAGTCGCTAAGGGCAAATCAAATCAGTAATTTTATAATTATATTTCAGAGATTTCTTGACAAAGTTTTTCATAAGTAAATCTCTCAGTGAAATAAGTATTAACAAAAGTTACATTTTATGTGTTCTAAATTAGGTACAATGAAGTTCTTGTCTAAATCATTCACTCAAGATGAATACAGAATTGAGGTACTGCACAAAGACCATGGGATTTAGAATTAGATGATGTAGTTTCATATATTAGTTTTGCTACTTTCTACTTAATAGACCATGGGCAAGTCATTTGAACTTTTGGGGACTAATTTCCCTCATATGTGAAATGAGAGGGAAAGGATGGAACACCTAAGCTCAAAAATCTATGCTTGAAAAACAGAGATATTTTGAGTTTCACACAGAGTTCAACATTACTTTGATTACTTGGTTCTTTTGAGAAAATGTATGTTTTTATGTCCAGGCACATGAGGCTGGCCCTGATTTTCATTAATATAAATGGACAGCTCCATGGGGTCAGAAGCATTTTGCTTGGTATATGTTGTTGCAGGAGACAAATGCATTCTTCTCCCACTTAAAACATTTTTAGGGTCCATTCAGGAAATAAATTGATAGACTAACTTCACATGCACTTTCATCCACTTTGTTTTTCCAGAGTGGACGTTTAAACCAGTCTCATATTATTATGGATTTCATTATAATGACTATAATGTCAACTGTGAATGGGAACATTTAGAAAAGCTCAAGATCAATAAAGAATACCTCAGTGTGAATACTGAAAAGAGTATCTGCTATGAAACTGACAAGTATCTTAAGTGAATATATTACTCCCTGTTTAATATCCTTATTGATTCCAGTATTCAGTGTTAGAGATGCCTGATGTTAGAGATGTTAATCAATCAAGTTGGCCTTTATTTAAGTACCTACTCTAAGTTTGGCAGTAGGAATACAAATAAAAAGTGAGTCAGTCCCTGCTCTCAAGAAAAGCACATTCTGCAACTAACTAGAGAAAAATACTTATGTCTAGAGCAAATGACTTCTTAATATCAACAACTTAAAATGGTGGAATTTTATACTCTCTAAACCTGAGCTTTTCCTTACTGCAAAAAAAAATAGCCACACATTCTAAAAGAACATGTAGATTATTTTCATAAACGTATTTTAATGAGTAAGTAGTTATATGAACTAGTAGTTGCTAATGTCATCTGGGTCACTTTTTTGGAGGTAGCACTGATGAACTTTCATTTTTCTTGAAATCTTTTTTTAAGCTATAGCACTAGTCACAGAATTGTAAATGGATCTCAGGGGCCATCTAGTCCAACCTGAAACTTTGTGGGTTTTCTCTCTACCATTCACAAGTGGCTCTCTAGCCTTTGCTTCTGGTATTATGTTCCTTATGAGTCTTCTCTCCAGACTAAACACCCCTAGTTTCTTTCACCAATCACCATATAACATGATCTCAAAGTCCCATCACCATCTATTTTTGTCCTTTTCTAGACACTCTTCAGATTATCAATGTCCTTCCCAATCTTTTCCCATTATTCCATTATTGAAGCCACTATCAAAATGTTAATAAACAGCACTGGTCCAAGCACAGAACCCTGAACATGAAATTCATTTAAATTCTTTGATTTAAAATTCTTAAATTTTTGATGAAATTTTAAATGATTATTAATGCAGGAAAAGCAGTTATTTGCTATTTTCCCTCTCTCTCTCTCTCTCTCTCTCTCTCTGTGTATATATATATATATATACACACACACACATATATTATATATATACATATATAAACACACATATACATATGTATACACACATGCATACATATACATATATGTATGTATGTATGTTATATTGGTATAACAACAATGTTACTTGCAGCTACTGTGGCCAATAACACCAGCACACAGGAAGGCTGCTAGCACAGGTTCTTTGATCTGCTTTTCTAAGGAAAGCAACTTTAAGGAGTTTACAATCTCACTTTAATTAAACATACATATATCAGTCAGCACCCTGAACTTCAGAGAAAATATAAACATAAATTACAAGCAGAAACAGAGCAAATTATATAAACAGAGCAAAATAACACAAATCAACAGACAGGGCTTCTAGCTGTCTGACCAAGACATTATATACATAGTTACCAGAGAGAAAAACACCAACATCTGGGTTTTCAAAACCAGGGGAGATCATTAATGGCTACCCAGAGTCTCCACATGAACGTTCTTCCAATGAGTGAACCCTCAAAGGCAAAAAACACTAACCTCTGAGTTTACATACACTTCTTCAGGGTGAACTGCTTTCTTGTTTCTTAAGCAGGTCAAAGACTCTTGATTCAATCAAAGAAACAAAAGACAACAAAAAGTTCACTTTACTTGTCCTTACATTTGAAAGGCAAGACTCATTAAAGGTACTTGATTACCTTGGCATTCCAAAAGAGAAAACAGTAAAAAAAAAAAAAAGTCCCACCCCAATTACCATAACAATTGGCCACTAAGGATACAAATACAAAAGTGAAATAGTTCTTGTCCTAAGGAACTTGCATACTTTTGAATTAAGAAATATAAAGTGAGAAAGTTTAAGTTGGTCTTAAGTCAATTATTTCTTCCAACAAGATTTAATTCCATGATAAATGATGTAATAACAATGCAGTTTCTGCTTCAGGGGAAAAAAAAACAATCCAAACCTATATCAGGAAAATAAAGAGAATGATTTTCTATCAAATATTTTAATCCATGTCCACAGTGTTGCACATGACTTATTGAAAATCTATCAAATTATTTTTCTTTAACACCTGTCTTATCATCATTTTATGTATTTGTAAAGGCATAAATTTCCTGGGACAAAAATCTCAATTTTACAGAATCAATAGTGGTTTACCAACTATTTTTCCATAAGAAATTTAAATACTCAAGTTCTTTACAACTGGATTTTATTTATCTTAATATTTATGTCCCTTCCTACCTAACTCCACCTACTTCATACAACCCTAAAATTCTCTAATTTGAATACTGGTAAGGATTAAACTAATTGGGAACTCACAACATAGGATTTTAAAATTAACATGTTTCAGGATTATTTTATTATTATTGGTGGTAGTGGTCTGATAGAGGAAAGAAAAACTAAAAAAAATCCTCCCCTTCCTACTTCCCCATCAAAAAACTCAAACTGGTGCCTTTTATTTCTGACCATGAAAAATCTGGATAAAATAAGGAAGTAACAATTATTTCTTAAACACATACTATATGTAAAATCCTGTGTTATCCTGGGATATAAAAACAAAAATGATAGATTCTCTGTCCTTAAGGAGCTTACATTCTACTAGGAAGACAGAATATATCTTAAGAATAATATGTAATTGGGGGACTTACCAAGGAGCCCAATCCATACGACCATGGCTAAAACTTAGCAGTATCTGGCATACAGTAGGCGCTTGATAAATATTGCTTGCTTCCTTGTTTAGCTGATTTAAGTACCACATGGACTTTGGAGTATGTGTAGACATTCTATAACTGGTTCTAGTCTGCTAACCACTTGGTGAAAAAAAAAAGACTTCTGACTGGCTTCTGAAACTGAACTGGGGTGCATTTAAAAGGTGCTAGGTAGCCAAAGTGAGCCTCTCACTCTTTCCAGACTAGTTGTGTTTGAGGGAGAAAGACCTGCTATAAGTCTCTGGTTGGGGAGTTTCTCTGGCCCTCCCCATCTGGGGTCAAGATGGGGCACACAAATATGGGCCTCTTTTTTGTTCCTTCCCGCTTTAAGGTGAAGGAGTACTGGAGAGGTCTACAATCTCCAAATCTTCAAAAAAATTGGAATAGTGATTTCTAGGTGGGAGCTAGCATCCATAACAGGATTTCCTGGAGCCTAAACATGGGGTAGTTGCAGTGGAGGTGCTGAAGAGTTTGACCAGCTTAATCTAGCCCAGCAATAGAGTGGAAAGAAGGCTCATCCATTGGATTTGGAATTGAGGTAAGAAGTATGTTCCCCAGGTGTTGGGGGGGGATATATTTGTACTTCTATCTATGTATTCTTTGTAAGTATCTCTTTGTAAAAGTTGATGTCAGTTCCTTAAATGATACTGGGATGCTAATCACTAGCTCTTGGTGTAGGGGAGGGGTCAGGGACATGAGGGCTTGAAACTGGAGAAAATCATCATAATCTTCAAGGACATGACCTGAGGATATGAAGCCAGCCCATCTCTAGGAACGTACCTGCTAGTTTTCATGGGAGAGCAAGTCCAGGGTCTCACAGTATATGGGACCTCATCTGGAATAAAGTTGGGCTTTTTGCAATGGTGGAGATTCACCAAAGAGAGTCTCCACCTAGAACTTTTCATATTGATTTGTTGAATATTTAAGTACTGATACTTGCTGCATTTCAAAATCCTATACTGAAGCTAATATGAGAAGTATGGACTTTGTATCATTAACATGCTAGCGCCTAAAAGATAAATGTTCATATTTTTCTTTTTGTGTTTAAACAGACCTAGACTGCTTGCCTTAGCATGAGATCCCTACACTCTGCAGGTCTACTTATTCTACAGAGATATTCTCTTCTTTAGGTATCTAGACCCTTAGTTTGACAGAAATGTCACCTCTTTCATTTGGCCTATACAGATAGATAATCAAGATAATAACACTGCTAATTAATGTTGTTATGAGCAGATGATTGTGACAGCATTATTAAAAGTCAAATAGTTCACAAATTAAAGTCAAGTGCATATTAAAATTTAACTTTCCTATGAATCAAGCTCCAGAATTTCAAAGCAAAAAGTCTTTTTGTGAACATAACAAATCTGAGAGCCTTTATTAGAGGAGAAAGAATCTATCTGCTTCATTTTTCTTATTATTATAAGGTCAGATTTATTCAGCGCAACTCAATAGATACATTATTCTAAGAATCAGACAGGCTAAGTACAGTTTACTTTTAGCAACTAACTTTTTTTATAAATCTGAAACTATCTAGGAATTCATGAAAAAAATTTAAATCAAACTAAAGAATTTTCAGAATCATGAGATTATTCAACAGATACACACAAAAGTTAGAAAAACAATGACAAAGATATTCCAAAATTGTTTTTTTTTTCAGGATTTCTATCCATCATAAGACAGAGCAGACTAACACTTGTCCTTTCTCAGATTAACACCTGACTGTCTGAGTCAAAATGGAGAAGGAAATACTTAAATATGTAAAATTGAGCAGCATGTCAAACCTTATTTTAGTCAATAGCTCTCAGCTTTTCTAGGCTTAATCTAACTTTATTAAACCTTTGTTGAGAGCAATTCATGGCCTGAGTTCCATCTCTCAGAATTTTTCCTGCTCAGTCTCAGATGGAAACAATGAAATGGTAAAATGGTAAAATGCACCAAAGGGAAAAGGATGAGCACCCGAGGTCAGCAGTGAACCCCAAAACTAGTGGCAGAAATCACTTTCTGACAACCCTGTAGTCAATATGGCTATAGAAAATATATGTTGTATCTTTAATTTGAGGGAATTCTTCCATCTCACTGAGACTTATTTGTTACAATAATCCAAAGACACTGCCCCCATTATAGGGGAATAAATCTATTTGTACTATGATATTTGCTCTGGGACAGAGCAGCCCTAGCTGTGGATGAAAAGGTGAGTGAATGAAACCACACCTCAATCTTCTATCTAGATGGCCCCAAATCTAAACTTCATCCCTTCTAGGCATCCTACTAGAACACCACAGACTAGATAGCGTGCCATCTTGTCAGCTATCCTCCCTTCCAAAATCTCTTTTTCCACCTGTGGCTCAGGAAATAGAAATCAAATCAACATTAACATTGTGACTGGAAAGAGCATGACCATCTGCTGTCCTATTGCTTCCCTCAGAATACCTGTGATCTTGAGTCTTTACATTAGCTAGACTAGGGTTTTTAAATCATCATCATCATTATAATTATCATTATTATGTTATTCAATATCATTATATGGTCTGGAGTTAGGAAGAGCTCAGTTCAAATAGAGTCTCATACAGTTACTAGCTATGTGACCCTGGGCAAGTCACGTAACCTCTATTTGCCTCAGTTTCCTTATCTGTTAAATGGAGATAATAGCACCTGCCTCCCAGGATTCTTGTGGGGATCAAATGAGACAATACCTGTGAAGTGCTTAGCACAGGGATTGGCAAACAATAGTTGCGATATAAATGCTAACCGTTGTCCTCGTTGTTATTTTAAAGAAAACCAGTTATGTTGAAATCCTTTAAATTCACTGATTCTAAGTTAAGAAACCCTGGCCTTAGGAGGCCGAGGGGCATATGGATATCATTTACCTATACAAACCTATTTCCATAAATAAGAAAAAAAAAGCTAAAGCCTTCATCACTGACCACCATTTCCCACTCCCAGATCCCTCATGCCTATCCAGGGCAGCCTCCTCACTACTAGGTCCCATACTCCTCTACCCTCCCCTTCCATTGGGTCAACCTTTCTTCCAGGCCATCATTCCCCTCATGTACTCTGAGCTCCACCCAAACTATCACACATTTTGTATTATGTACTACATAACATCGCATCTCCTGCCCTGCATTCCCTTGTCTGGGCTGCAATTGCTCTCTCCCCTTACCTTCAGCTCTTGGAATGGAGATCCCCTGAAGGCTTAGCTCAAATGCTGCCTCTTTCAAGATATCTAAGATTCCTTACAGTTGACTGTTAAATATGTGTTTGCAGGCTGACCTGGAAACTTAAACCAAAATTCATAACTATATTTCTATGTGAAAACAGGTTCTAAGTTTTGAACAATAACCAGGAAGATCTGAGTTCAAATATGACCAGAGACAATAGTTGTGGGACGCTGGGCAATTTACTTAACTTCTGAATGCCTCAGTTTCCTCAAGTGTAAAATAGGTAAAATAATAGCATTTATTTCCTGGGACTTTAGGAAGGATCAAACGGGATAATATTTATAAACCACTGAGCCCTACTATGTAAACCTGGCGCATAGTAGTTCTTAATAAATGCTTTTCTCCTTTCCCTTTACAACTTTTAGAACACAGTTCTTGTAAGAAAGCTATGTAAATATAATTATTAGTAAGCATGTTTATAAATAAGACTTATATATGCCTATAAATAAGACATAAACATACTTCTTCCACATTTATAAATACAAAGTGTACTATACAAGCAACTCAAAGATAAAGAAAGGGCAAATATGAGTCTACTTTGTGTTGCTGGTAATTACAAGTTATTACCATCTGTCAGTGGATCATAGGTCTTTATGAAATGACTTTAGTTGTCTTATTCAAAATCCCCCAGTTGACATGTTACAATGTAGATTTTAAACATAACACAAACACACACACATACATAAAACATAATCATCAAACACATTCTTTCCATCTTAACTTTTTTGGTCTCTCTTGGCAAATAAATCCTTTCTAGCTGACACTGAATGATGCTGGCAAGAAAAAAAGAACCAGTCAATAGCTGTTAGCATCGCCTTCATTTATCAGCAGCCCTCTTTTCACAACAGCTAAGCCAAGTACAAGGAAACTTCACCTTGATGGGCTCATTCACATCTTCAGACTTCCTTAAAGCTCTTCCTTTTCTCATCTGACTATACAGATGAGACTATATAGATCTGACTACAGAGATCAGATTTCAAACTTGGCTCAGTTCCTACTTCCTTGATGAAGCCTTCCCTCACTTGAAGAACCTGTTTTCCAAAGGAATCAGTAAATTTCTAGAGTATAAATTTTTTTTCACTGTTCTTCAGTCATATACATGTGTACAAATATATATACGATACTGGGCAGCTGGACCCAGCTGAGATTGGAATCAGGAAGAATCTGTCTGTGAATCCGAAGCTAATGTGGGCAATTCATGTAGCATTTCTGAGCCTCTGTTTCCTTATCTATAAAATAATAATAACTTCACAAACAGTAACTACTTCATGAGGTTGTTGGCAGACCAACATGAAATAATACATAAAATTGCTTTGCAAACTCTAGCTCAATATGTCAATGTCAGCCAAGAGATAGTACAGGGTAGTGGACAGAGAGTCAGCCTTTGACTTGGTTTCAAATCCTGCCTCTGGCACAAACATACTGGACATGTAGCTAAAGGCCAAATCACTTAACCTCTCAGTGGTCCACGAGAAGACTAAAAGTTACAGGTGATACCTAATCTGCATTGACACATTAGCTGTCACATTAGTAAGCGTGGATGGAGTTCCCCAAATAGATGACATTCTAGGTCCGGGCCAAACTAAACAAATGAAGATCAAGTATCATTAGTACTACAGGCAGCTAGGTTGGGTAGTGGATGGAGTACTCGGCTTGGAATCAGGAAGACTCCTTTTCCTGAGTTCAAATCCAGCCTCAGACACTTACCTCAGTTTCCTCATCTGTAAAATGAGATGGAGAAGGAAATGGCAAACCACCCCAGTATCTTTGCTAAAGAAAATCCCAAATAGGGTCATCAAGAGTCGGACATGACTGAATAATGACTCAACAACAACAAACAAATAAATACCAGGTACTATTAGTACTGCTGTTATCTGTGGCACATTAAGAACTACAACTATTTCTCTCTCTGGTGTGCAGCAGCGCTTGAGAAGCATGTCCTTCTTCCTCTATCATCACTCCCCTGGACGCTTTACGAAGCAGTCCAGCATAATTTTAATAACTACACCCAGCTATTGCAAAGGAAATCACAGGGGACCAAGAGATAATTGAGGAAGAGGTTTAGGTACTCTTGCAAGCTTCTAGACCCCTGGAGGAACTGATATAGCTACTGAGGCACCTTCCAACTCTCAAATTTTATGATTTTGTGGAGGCAAGTAGGTGAATAGGTAATACATAACAGGTAACAGACAAAAAAAGAGAACATCGGACTAGGAAATTCCCATGTATCAATGCACTATTAGTGATATCTACTGGATATCTCCAGCTATATCACTGTTTGTGTGTACCCTAACTCCCTTCTCAATTCCTTCCCCCATTAGAATGTCAGTTCCTTGAAGGCAGAGACTCTTTTTGCTTTATTTTTCTTGTATTCGCAGAGCTTAGCATAGAACTTACCATAGAGTAAATGTTTAATAAATGTTTTGTCACTGATTTGCAAATGAACTTGTTCATTCTTTGAGCCCTGTGACAACACAAAGAGTTGTGTCAGATAGGAAGTTCCTAGTCTATCTGGATGGGGACAATAAGGTAGAGAAGTACACTCCAAAATGAACCTAAACCCTTTATAAGAGCACAGTGTCTTTCACACAGTAGGCATATGATATTTAAGTGAACTAAATGGAAGGGAACCAACACAAAGGTTACAATTGTATGTTTCATATAATACATATAAATACTACAATAAATATACATACAAAAACTATAATAATTATAATAAATGACATAAATATTTGTATGTACATACATGTACTAATCATGCTTGGACTGTATAGTAACTATCATAAGGATATTTCATATTTACATTGTGCTTTAAAGTTTACTAAGAGTTTCCCTTATAGTTGCCTTGCAAGGTGTAGAGTACAAGTATTATTACTATTTTACAGATAAGGAAACAGACTCAGAACTTTTGATTTACTTATTTACACAGGCAACTGCTAGAGGTTAAATTTGAACCCACTTGTCATCTCTGAATCTGGTTTTTTTCCACTATAAATTTTTGGTGTTTATTAGTTTTCTGTCCCTAAGTAATTTGCAAACTCCTTAAGGTCAGAGACCATGTTCAAAATATGGTCCCCATAGAATCAAGTGAACTATACAGAGGAATCAGTTTTCTTTAATTAACTGGGTAGGACTCTCTCAATCTAAAACTGACTCCTTCTGAGAAACCACATTCTTTGACTTTCAGACCTATCAGGGCTTAAAATATATAAGATACCATTTTACCCTTGAGAGAAGAGTTGAAAAGCAAGACTTGGTGATCTGACAAGCAGATGTACAAGGGAGTACTTCAAGTGGGGTCTCTCTTCACTTTATTGTCTTGACCCTTCCAGTAAGCAGGAGAAGAGAGGGTTAGCTTTGCTCTCATGCTTTCTCTGCCAACCTTGAGCTCTTTTCCCTCCAAATGAGTAGGAGGGCAGACCTTTGGCTCCACTCCTGTGCTCTCCCCTCTCATTGGACCTGAGAGCCAGACCAAGAGATACTCTTTGGCTTTGCTCTCTTTATTCTACCTTCCTTCCCTTCCAGAAAGCCAGAGGCACAGAACTCTTTCTGTGCTGGTACTTCTCTTGGCTGTTGCCATGGGGCATGTTGGTCAGAGGACAGGTATTAATTGATACACTATTGATCTCTTTTTTCAGAAATAATTGTGTCATTCTTTTAGGATTCTTATTAGACAGGAGAAATTTTTTATTATTTATGTTTGTACTAAGTAAAGAGCTCCCCAATAGTCAATCAATCAACAAGCCTTTTTAGTAACCTGGTTGTTTCATATACTTGAGTGACAAAGTTTAATATAAGTTGGGTTAGAATGTTCACTACTGAGTCTATGTGCTTGATAGCATTTATTAACCACCTTTCTTACACAAAGTTGTGTCTCAGGGCTCAGTTTTTTAGTATTCTATTGACTCATGAGTATTTGGGATATGACAGTCCTGGTAAGATACAGCAGAAGATTTAGTTGTGGTTTGTTGTCGTTCAGTCATTTTTTAGTAGTGTTCCATTCTTTGTGACCCCATTTGAGGTTTTCTTGGCAAAGATACTGGAGTAGTTGCCATTTTCTTCTCCAACTCATTTTAAAGATGAGGAAACTGAGGCAAACAAGGTTAAGTGACTTTCCTGGGGTCATATAGCTAGTGAGTGCTGACACTAGATTTCAACTCCAGAAGAGGAGCCTTCCTGTCTCCAGACTCAGAACTCTATCCACTAAGCCACCTAGCCACACAGGATTATTAAATATCTCTCTTCTTTCCTCTCTTTTTTGGGGATTTATTATTTATTGGTTAGTGTGTTTTTTTCCTTATATGTAACTTTCATTTTCAGCCCTCTATGCCTTTGCTCATGCCAATCTCTCCACCCAGAAATACCCCCCACTATTCTCTTTTCTCACTTAATAACAGTTGATAGGCAAAAGGCTCCCTCTTGATAACTCTATGGGAAATTAAGAACAAGATTTTAAAATGTGATTTTTATAAAAACAGGATAGAAAAATATGTACTTTAGATGATTTTAAAGCAAAGCGACAGATCAATTGTGAACCTCACATACCTTTCCAACTTTAGTATTCTTTATTCTAAAGAATGTTTAGCATATCACTGCTACTGAATGATCATTAAATAATTCAGTTCTTTGATTTTGGCATTTCTAGGATTTAGTCCCTATGTCATGCATTGCCATTTTCTTTGCTGATCTAAAGTTTTCTTAGTATCAATTAAAATCATTGTCACTTTTGTTATTATAAGTGTATAATATTAATATGTAACAACTTAGCGTGTGTTTGTACAATGGATTACCATTCACATTTAGAATTTGGTCTCCTCTCACCAGCATGAATACTTAGGACTTACAATAGGCAATCATGAGAAAGTATATATTTTTCTTAAACCACTTAAAACACTGCTTGAAGTCAGTAGCTGCCTCTTAACTGCTACAAAGCAAATTAAGCCTCTGTTACTGTCCTGAGTAAGCAGCAGGTACTCTTTCTCAGGCAGTAAGTGTTAAATAATAGAACAGTGTGTGCTGCATACATGCTAGAGGCAGATGTTTCTAATCTCTTAATTTCTTAGCTGATTTTGACAATCTCAGAAATTTTTGTTTGCTTTTTACAGACACTTATTTTCTTTTAAATGAGTCCTATTTTTCAACTCATCAATTAACATGAATATCTAAAGGAAAAAGAATTGGAGGTCTATCATAAAGCAATTACAAGGGTTCTACTATTGTGTTAGGTCAGTGAATGGCTGAAGGCTACAAAGGATGCTGCCACCAAAAAGATAATTAAATTAGACTGTTACATTTATTTTTATGTTTTCTCTCATTTGGCAAATCCCCACTTTCTTCATTTGTTCTAAGGGAAACCTCTATATGATTAGCAGCAAGACCATAAGGCTAAAAATAATGGCGACAATAAGAGGAACAAGGAGAAATGTGGGGAGCTGATGCGGTGAGTGAGGTAAGGAGAACCAGTAAAACAATAATTATAAAAAGGAAAAGAGTGCTAGAATTAAGCCAGATGCTGAATTACTTTAATGACCAATCTTGGCCCCAGAGAAGAGGCTGTCACCTCAGGTGTGCTACATAAAATATCCCTATTTTGAGAAAGTGGTTGGACTAAAAGATGTCTAAGTTCCATTTCAAATCCGCATTTCTGTGATTCTATTATTATAATTGCCAGAAGTTACAGGATCAGGTATTTGTTCATCAGTTTATTTGATTACATAAAATGGATACACATGAACACAAAGAGCCTCCAGGGTGGCTTCGTCAAGAAGAGGTCAAGTCATTTTAATATAATTAATTTCCTTTTTTGATAGTGTTACTAAACAGGTATATCCAGGAAATATTATAGATACATTTTATCTAGATTTTGACAAAGGCTTTGATAAAGTATCTCTTGACATTTGTATGGAAAAGACGAAAAGACGTGGGCTAAAGAACAGTACAATTAGAAGACTACAGAACTGATTAAATGACTGGACTCAGAGAATTGACATTGATTTAGTGTCACCTTGCCAGGAAACCTCAAGTGGAACACCTCAAGGAATTTATTCTTGGTTCTACACTGTTCAACACATTTACCAGTAGGCTGAATAATGGCACAGATAACATGCTTATAGAATCTGTAGATGACACAGATCTAAGAGGTATAGACAGCTAATACAGTGGGATGATGAGAGTCATTCCACAAGTATCTTGAAAGGCTGGAATACTGGGCTAAATCTAATGAGTGATTTCTGTCATTTAACATTCATCCATTCATCCATCCATCCATCCATCCATCCATCCATCCATCCATCCATCTATCCTTCCATCCATCCAAAAGGCATTTAATTGAATATATACTATGGGCAAGGGACTAGGCTAAGCATTTATGTAGAGGAAAGACACTGGACACCTGGATTGGGTTAGGAGATCAGGATTCCAATCCTAGCTCCATAACTAAGTTGGTGGGTGAGTTCAGTCAAATCACCTCCTTTCTCTAGGCATTAGTTTTCTTACCTATAAAATAAGAGTGATGAAGTAGGCAATCTCCAAGGGAGGTTCTTGCAACTGCAGCATTCTATGATTCTCCCTGATACATCCTATGCTACCGGTAAGTAGGAGATGGCAGTGGACATTTTGCTGGCTGGAAAGCTGTTTAATAATTCTCTTTTTGGCTACTGTTCTCCTACTATCAGTTTTTGATATTGCAAAACATATTGTGCAAATTTTTTCATTACTAGTTTTATCTTTAATCCTATTTTTGGTAAAAATTTGAATTAAAAGGAGTTCACTACTGAAATAAATTTCTGTTGAAATCTTTTAAAAATAATAGCAGCTTCTATTTTGGATGGCATTTCACAGTAACAAAGCATTTTATATATGTCATCTCCCTGGCCCATGAACAATACTATAATAAAGGGAGTGCAAGAATTATGAACTACCTTTTGCAAAATTTAGGCAAAGAAAAGTTAGATGACTTGCTCAAAAATCACACAACTAATTAGTAGCAGAGTTGTGATAAAGACCTAGTTTTCCAGTTTCTGAATTCAGGGCCTTCCACCACATCACGTTCCTCCTTTCCTACTGGCTTCTACTAGGGTTGCAAATCTATAGCTTCTAATTTCAGGGTTCTTTTTAAAAAATCAACCAAGTGGTTTCACAATTAAAACAAGTGGAAGAAAGAATTAAGCAAAGATAGAACAAAAGTACATGTTTAAGAAATCACTTATATTTGTTTACATAAATGGAAAAGTCAAAATGAAAATAATAGGCAATTCTGATTAATGGATGCCTGAAAAATGAAATGAAGCAATAGTATAACTGTTCTTTGAGAAATTTACTATTTAGAAACTTTATACTGAAAAATTACCACAAGCGGCCAGGTTCTATTCCCCCTGATAATTTATCTGGGCAGTTTTGGAAGCTTCATTATGAATTTTGGGGGCAGAAGATAGAGACTAGACCTGTGATTTCACTGGTTTACAGACTTTCCAGATGAGGAAACTCCCCCTACAAATGCAGTTGTGCAACTCTTTTGCAACTTAACATTTTGGAGAGTTGCCTAGGACACTGAGAGTTTCAATGACTTTCAGAGGATGATACAGTCATTATGAATAAAAAGAGAGATTTGAACTCAGATCTTCCTATCTCCAAGGACTACCATCCGCTATGCCACACTGTCTTTCCTGACTTTTTAAAATACATTAAAGGTTATTTTAATGTATTTTTATTTATTTTATTAAGTATTCCCAATTATATGTAAATGTTTTTATTTTTAATAGTATTTTTCCCCAGTTACATGTCAAGAAAATTTTTGGTAGTCATTTTGATAAAATTTTGAGTTCCAATTTTTTTCTCCCTTCCTCTCCTCCCCTGAAAATGGTAGGCAGTCTGATATAGCTTACCCTGTCTTTTAAGATACAAAAAATTAACATTCTTTAACTTACTAAACTTATCAGTTATCTTAGATAATGCTGGTAGCAAAGGTCTTTTCCTTTATAGCCTGGGCATTATACACGTACATACATACATACACACACATATGTTGGAAATACATATACATCACAAATTTCTGAGGCACGGAGAATGTGACTGCTTATATTTACTCAGACATTACTTTTTATGTTAGGTATTAGTGAATTCTCAGTAGTTCTAAACAAAATCTCTTAACCTCTGTGCTACCGTCAACAAAAGGCCTCAGTCCCAATTTGTTAAATTTCTAGGTAGCAAATCTACAAGTAATCAGAATTAAAGTCCTAAAAAATAGTCAAATGCTATAAGAAGTCAACTCTCAAGTAATTCAATAAATCAGAGTTGGATAGGCTACTTGTAATGAATAATGGTCCCATTTACAGACAAAGTGAGTCATTGTTTATATTAATGCATTTTAGTTACCCTAGGACCTTCCAACACAGTGTACCATATTTCTCATCAATACCACCCTCCTTTTATTTTTTTCTTTAGTCTGTAACAACACTCTAGAGGGGATCTGGTATATTTTGGAATTTTTCAAAATTATTTATGGGTATGTATGCATTTGAGTCAATGCCAAATGTCCAATTACTGAAATTCATGTGAGGAGTTTCCTTTGTTTTCAAATTAAGATTCATTTTTTAGTTTATTCAACTATATTAGATACTGCAGCTCTGTAGAAAAGTCTTTGCTTTTTGTTTTCTTGGAAAAGATGAAAGCATAATCTTACTGTAATGATTTCTATTCTTGGAGTCTACAGGATTTCCTAACTGAAAGCACTTAGTCACCACATTCATTTTGGAAAACTCTTACATGTTAACAAAATTGAACCAAATACATTTTGGCCCCAAAGCTTAGTTTTAATTCTCTGTGATTATAGAGTGGGGGAGATTACAAAAAAATACAAGTAAGATGCTTTCTAAGCACTAAAACTAGAGGTTTTATACCTCTAGTTGGTTGTTAACATTTGTATGTGTGTATGTGTTCCAGACATTTCTAGCAATCTGATGAAGCCCATGATGTCCTTTGTCAGAATAATGTTTTAAATAATTGAAGAAAATGCTAAATTTCAGTTGTTGATTAGTGAAAATAAAGATGTAATTTTTCTCATCCAAGTTCATGGATTCTCTGAAATCTTTCCATGGACTCACAAGGGGTACCCCAAGTTAGGAACCCTTGATTTATAGTTACCTCATCATTTCTCCTGAGTTTAACTGTAATTTCTATGAAGATGATATGATCGCTCTATATAGTGAGTGGCAGTCTCTCTCCTGAGCCTCAGTCCAAGATCCCTGACCTATTACAGACATCTAAAACTGGATATCCCAGAGATATCTTAAATTCAACTTGTCTAAAATGAACTCTTTATCTTTTCCCCTTAACCCTCTTTTTCCAGATTTCCCTATTTCTGCCCTTCTAAAGTCTCAGGTTCATAATCTCAGCATTATCCTCAACTCCTCACTCTACCTCACCACATGTATCCAATCAATTACCATTTCTCCCTTCACATCTCTAGCACACAATCCTATTTCTCCACTCACAGCTACCATTTCTATTCAGGCCCTCATCACCTATTGCCTAGATTACTGACAACATTCTCACAATTGGTCTCCATGCCTCAAGTATTTCGCTAATCCAGTCTATCCTATACATTGCTGCGAGAGTAATTTTCCTTAAGCTCCAAAATAATCATGTGAGTGCCCCACTTGACAATATCCAGTGGCTTCCTACTGACTCTAGGATAAAATATTCCCTTTTCCCTTATTTAGGTTTAAAGCCCAACACCACCTGGTCCCAGCCTATCTTCCTAGCTCCAGTGGATGTTATTCCCTCTCCTGCATTATACAATCCAGACAAACTGGTCTTCTCATTGTTAGTCACTTATGACACCTCATCTTTCATATCCATGCCTTTATACTGACTGTCCCCATTCCTATAATGTAATTCCTCTGGACATCCACTTCAGAAGTCTCTCTCTTCCTATAAGATGCAGGTCATGCTCCATCTTCTACTAAAGTCTTTCCTCATCCCCTGAATTCTAGCACCCTTCTTCTCAAATTACCTTGCATTTAATTGCTCTGTGTGTCTCTGTATGTCTCTCTATGTGCACATATATGTGCATTTATGAATTTTATATTTATGCTGTATACATTTTATATGGACTTGTTTTCTCCTCCATTACAATGTAAACTCATTTCAAATAGGAATTGTTTCATTCTTTGTATTTGCATCTCCAGTAACCAGAATAGTTACTGACTGACCGAACAGTGTTATACTGTTACTGAATAGTGACTGTAGTGACGGACACACAGCAGACACTTAGTAAATGCAGGCTGATTCCTCATCTATCTTGTATACCAGACATTTACCAGAGAAATTTGCTACAAAACTTTTTTCTCCACAAATGGGAGATTACTTTCTTATTCTAGCTGCATTGATTTAACCAATATTTAGCCTTATTTTAATTTATTTAAGTTAATATTAAGTTTTAACTTTTGGCTTCAATTAATTTCTTTAACTTAATATTAAGCTTTAAATTGATATTTGAACTTTAAAAGGAAGCTTTAATATTAAAGCTTAAAATTGCACTGGCTTTTTAATTTCATCTCTGCAGCTTCAAAGCCTAAAGCATGATGCTAGCACACAGCAAATATTTTAACAGTTTGTTTATCAAATTGGATTGAATCGATCCAAGTCACTCCTGAAAAATATGACATCAAACAAAAAGTATCTAAGGACCCAGAATGCCTTAGGTACCCAATATTACTTCTGCTCCTTTTAAAAGCATATGTGTTTTCATCAACTCCTTAATAATATGAAAACAGCTTAGATGGCTCAGGAAGTTAGATGACTCAGTGACTAGAGTGCTGGCCTTGGAGTCAGGAAGGCCTGAGTTAAAATCCAGCCTCAGACACTTACTAGCTGTGTGACCCTAGGCAAGTCATTTAGCCTCTGCTTTAATCCACTGGAGAAGGAAATGGAAAACTACTTCAATATTTTTGCCAAGAAAACCCCACGGATAGCATGGTCCACAGAGTTATGAAGAATTGAATATGACTGAATGACAATATAACAACAATAATAAACACCGCACATTTATATAGTGCTTTATACTTACAAAGCAATTGTATGCAATATTTCATTAACAATCTTTTTGGGTAGTTAATTCAATTTTATTATCTCCTTTCAGATAAGGAAAAAGAATCAGAGAGGTTAAATACCTTTCCCCAGGTTTTTAATAATAATAGTTAATATTTATATAGAACTGTAAGGCTTACAAAATATTTTACATATGTCAACTCGTTTGACCCTCATAATAACCCTGTGAGGTAGGTGCTATTATTATCCCTATTATACAAGCAAGGAAGGAAACTGAGGACAGAGAAGTTAAGTGATTTGCCCAGGGTCAGTGTCTCAGGCAGAATCTGAACTCAGGTCTTCCTGATTCCAAGTCCTGTGCACTAACCACTGCACAATGCTAGTTAAACAACTAGTAAATTATAGAAACAGGATTTGAATTATTTGAATTAGTAAATCAACAGTCATTCTCTGAAATAGCTTTGATTCAATCTTTGTGCTTTACCAAAGCCAATGATCAGTAGCATAAAGCGGAACTAAATTTGATACATCTGCTTAAAGGTTTTTGTTTTTGTGCTTTTCCTTTTGATTCATTAATAATACTCTTAACTTCTAACTGTACCTTGGGTGAATTAAAGGAAGAAAGATTTGCTAATCTCTAGCAGCAGATATGGGAACTGAGAGAACTCTCATGTAGAGGCCACAGGTTCAGCTAAAGAAGTTGTTTCCCATCTCTCTGGGAATATTTCTTATGGGGGTCAAAGATATTATGGAAGTGTTGGTGGGGAATCTTCTTCTAAAATTCTGGACCTCAGACGTGGAATTACTGAACCACATGCTAACAGGTCACCTGCTTTCCTCTCAATCCTTTTCTCAAAGAATGGTTTCTTTCAGAGGTAGCCACAATTATGATCATAGGTTATGTAAGGCAATTATACACCCTAGGAAAGGTTTAAAACCTGCAAAATCTTCCCCGTCATTTAATAGCGACATCTCCAATCTCCTCCATTGGAGGCTTTTAACTTACCTTAAAACAAATAAATCTTGACTTATCACCAAAAAATACTCATATGCTACAGAAAGTACTAAATATACTCATTTCTTGGTACTAAAATATGTTTATAAAAATATGTTTAAATGTCTTTATTGCATTCCTTTATGCACTGTGCCTTAGGAAGCTACCTACATAATTTAGCCTCTAATCTTGTTCTAGTTTTTCTATTCTGAGAATTCTGTATAAATACTGCTCCTTAACTTTCTGAGCTTTTAAAGCTTTCATTGGGCTCAGTCTGCTCCTTTTATTCTGAGTTCCTAATGCCCTTTTGAATTTATCTCTCAAACTACCAAGTCATTTTACTACCAATCACATTTCAGTGACATGATATCACAGTGTAGTGATGAAGAAAAATTTATCAAAATATTTAAAAATATGGTTTAATGTAAAATATTAAAATAGAAAGGCAAAGTAAATAACCAGTTGAAAAGCACTCATGGGGGCATTCTTCTTACTGCCTCCCTTCCAGAATATAACCTTCCCAAACCACTCTTCTGAGGAGGATGGGATGTATCTTAGATCCCTGCTTCTCCAATCTGTTTCTCAGCTCTGCAAGGGACTAGAAAGGATGTAAGGACGAGCCCTGTGGACGGATGCTGAATTACTGATACTTGAATATGGCAGTGTCTCTCAGAGTTATCAGCAGACCTTGGTTCAGGACTCCATGGCATCTTAGTAAGTACTGGAAATGATCACAGGAAGCTGGGTTGTTCAACATGGCTCACTTTAGCAACTGTGCTTTCTACATCCAGGCTACACCTCTACCCCCTTATTGCTTACACTTCCGCTGGCAGTTGGTTGTGCATGGACTAGAAAGTGGGAACCATAATCATCTTCTTCTATCTCCTTTTTTTACAAAAAAAAAATCCAAGCATAGCATGGCCTATTTATGTTTTATGTCCTATATACTGCACCCAAGATAAGATTTTCAGGACATTCTCCCAATATGGACAGCTGTTGGCCTCAAGTCTTGTGAGGTGAGAGGGGTCCTTCACATTAAGTATGATGAGAAAGTATGTAAATGCAATTTTACCCATAGAAAAACTAGAGCAGAGTGAGGCTTCACATTATTTCATGGCTCTCTAACAATTTAATATAGGGTTAGACTCTCCCTTATCCAACTCTCAGTTCTCTGAAATGACTGTAGGTATTCATACTTTCCTCACGAGAACATTCTGTACAGATATCAACACTTTAGTAAGACAATCTCTACTGCCTACGGTAATTTCAACTGAGTTCATTGTGCTTTGCTAACATCACTCCTCACTACATCATTCTGAGAAAGGCAATAACAGCATTAGAACTTTTAAATGATATTTTAGTGATGTGATATTACTGACACTAAGATGTAATGATGTTAATTTTATTTAATCAATTTAATTAATTATTTTTTATTTATTATAGTGTGTATTTATTATATATAGTAACTAATTAATAAAATTAATTAATTTTAATGACATTGGTGATTTTTAAATATTTAATGATATTAGTGCAGGCTATATGGAACTGTACTAAATACAGCAAGTGTCTAGTATTATAATAATTCCCCAACTTCATACATGGAAAAACTGAAACAAAAGGCAATCCTTGCTAGCTGCAAAGTTGGCAACATCACTACCAATTAACCAAAAATGATTTATTAAGTACTACTATGTGCCAGGCACTAATAGGTGCTAGGGAAACAAAAACGAAGGTCAATACCCCTCTCTTAAAAGATCTTATACTCTAATGGGAGAGACAGCAACTGCGTGTATATATTTTATAAAGAGAAATTTTGCTCAAATTCAGAACACTTGGGAATATGTCACAGAAAGTAAACGATGTAGCAGAAAGCTGTAATTTCATCACTAATGACAACATTCAGTGAGGCCAAGCTATGCTGTCTGAATATAAAGTCACAATTTCCAATAATAAACAAGACTTCTGCCATTCAATTGAATACCCATGTAGTTATTTATTAATAATTATGATAATGTGATATTCTTTCCCCATACTCAAAAGGGCTATCCAACAAATATGGAGGGAGTTGTGTTGTCTTGGATTCTATACCTCTGTCCATTAAAACAAACCCTTTGGGAATAGATTTCTGCTATCAACTTTCAGAAAGTGGATCAGAAGCCATCTGACTAATATCTCTGCTTGCCATTTAAAAGCCACAAAACCCAAATGGTTCACTTCCACAGCAACTTCCTCACAGTAACTATGTGGACACTTGTTCTGTTGTAATAGGTAAAAGATTCCTGAAATCTGAATGTTGTGGTTAGATAATCTTTGTCTCCCAAATGCTAATGTGCTTCAAGTCCAGATGGAATAGAATTCAAAACTGTGAGAAAAAATTTCAAATGGTAAAAAAACATGTATTTTTTAAGGAAGTCGACAAAGTATATAGAATTCCCCCAAGTAGTTCCACAGAAATTTCTCTTTATGAGTTTTTCTTAAAAAAAATCCCAACACCAAAATTCAAAAAAAATTGCTAAAGAAAAATAAATGGAATATCTAGTCTTCCAGGACCTAATTGTAATTAGTTACAAAAGAAATGCAAATACATTCAGGAAATGTTGCTATGATTTGGATACAACAACAATCAGTATATGACAGGAGAAAGGACACCAGGGTCCTGCAGGGCTATAAGTATGAGCTGCCTTGATCACCTCTGACCTTGTCTTGAACAAGTGTTAAAGCTATTTAAACCAGTACATTACTGTTTACAATGTGCTTTATTTATTCCCAACAATCTTGTAAAGTAAGTAGTGCATGTGTTATACCTTCATATAACAGAAGAGGAAACTGAAAAATACAAAGACATTAGTTTCCCAGATTCACAGAGATTAAAAATATCAGGGTCAGGACTTGAACACAATTTTGACTCCAAACATTGTATGATGAGATAACAGATTTGGAGCTGTAAGAGACCTTAGGGGTCATATAGTCCAACTTATTGTACAGAAGAGGAAACTTTAGCAAAACTGAGATGTGTATAGATTTTACATATATTACATGTTATCATTGATAGAAAGCTGTATATTCTTATACATTTGTTCTGTATGTTCTTATAAAGTAAAAAGGCAAGAAATTGAGGATACCCCTAGTCAGATGATATTCTCGCCTTGAAGAAATCACAAAAGGCACAGGGAACAGAAAAAAAAAAAGATGCTGATGCTTTATATGAAGTGCAAACTTGATCAGACCTTTACAAGGTACAAGGAAATTCTCCCTGATGAAATCAGAGAACAGTGAGCCCAAGCTTCAGTCATTCCCTTTGTGACCCTTTCAAAAGAGGGATATCCTCTCTTGAGAGTCAGTTGGCAGGCAAACCAAGAGAGCTCTGAAGAGTATGATGACTAGAGGTGATGGGCTGCTTGGGTGCTTGTGCTGGGACACAAAACCACATTTCTCTCTAACCTCAAAACACTATCTCTGACAGTTTTCTCCCCAGCCCAAACTCACTATGCCTAGCAATAACTCATGAGTGGGCCCCAGTGAGGCAAACTATCTCTCCTTGTTACAAGAACAAGCTGACCTCTTAATAATTTAATAATTTCCTTTATATGAACAGAACTATCTTGTACCAGCAGAATTTTCATGTATTGATTCCCACAGTTATCATATACGACCCAGAGGTCAAGCTATAGACATCAGCTCTTAAGACTATCTTGCTACAGACATAACAGAACAAAAATACACCCCTTAACAAGCCCCTGCTCCAGGTTTCCAGTAGCGAATGATGCCTGTGACCACGGTTGTATGTTATTCCCCAATTAGCATTAGATAATCCACTACTTTTCCTATATAAGCTTTAGCATCATTCCTATTAGGCTGCAAGTTCCCTAAGGAGCTCTGCCACCCCCATACTGGAGCTACATTAAACCTTTACCAACTCACCCATGCACCCCATCAGAGGTAGAGAAGGAAGGTGTCTATGAAAGATTCCCCATGGCCTTTCTCCCCTTTACACCTCAACAAGAGAGCAACAGGAGTGAGGGGAGGAGAGAGGAAAAGAAAGGAGGGAATTTCTCTCCCTTCAACTTTCTCACTCACCACGGCCCTTTGCAGCAGAGTTATTCACCCATTAGAAGATTACTTCCTTGAACACGGAGCAAAAAAAGTAGAGAAAAGAGACAGCCTTAAGGAAAAGTGATCTCTGGCATGGGGGAAAGACACAGCTACATATTCAAGAGAAAGCTATCCTGTCAGCAGGAAGCCAAGATATGTAGAAAGAGGCTCAAGGAGGCCAGATGAGGGACCTGCTGCACCCAGGGAGATGAGCACCAGAACCCTACAGAAGGAGAAAGATCAGCAGACCTTTCAGTGCTACAAGTGATGGCTTACAGCCATCAGTATTAGAGCCTCAATCACATGTATTCGTTATTTATGTGCCTCTCTACCAATGTACTTTTTGTATACATCTATTCTAACTACAGATGGATGCTGTGTATATCTGTGGAAAGTTGTACTCCATTTTTATAGGGGAATGGCTGACAATTCTGTCTCAGCAAACGCATTTGCCCTGAGTTAATTGTGGCTACTGGCAGACTATTAAAAGTTAGCACACTAATTGCTGGGGGTGGGGGGGCCTAGATGGCACCATAGTGCACAGAGTGCCAGTCCTGAAGTCAGGAAGACTCATCTTCCTAAGTTCAAACACGGCCTCAGATACTTACTAGCTATGTGACCCCAAGCAAGTCGCTTAACCCTGTTTGCCTCAGTTTCATCATCTCTAAAATGAGCTGGAGAAGAAAATGGCAAACCATTCCAGTATCTTTGCCAATAAAACCCCAAATGGGGTCACAAAGAGTTGGACATGACTGCACAACAACACTGATAAAATCATAGGTCTAGACAACAAATAAATAAAAATCTACTTTACGAGGCTATCGTGAAGACCAAATAAGATTCCTACAAATCATTTTGTAAATTGAAGAGTTGTATATCCTCCATGAAGTCCTAGTTTGATGTCTCAACATAACATGAAGATAATCCTAGGTCCTTAAAGACTAAAGCAGTGTTACACAAGCTCTGCAAATCCTATGAATCTAGTAACACACCCTGTTAAAATAATTCGCTCACTTACAGCCTAGAGGGCATCTATGGTTCACATGATTTCTACTTCTTTAGATTTAAGGAGTTCATTTTAGACAAAAAACATTAGGTCAGTTACAAAGCTCTGAGCCCTTAGTTTACAAAAATGTACTGTTTAGGAAAAGATTGAGCTTTCTGCCTAATTTTACATTTATAGCTATCTCTAGTTAAACCCTAGCCTCTTTATGGATGAAGAAAATTATAGTTTACTAAAAACATACAGGTAAATTAACAGTAGGTTATATTATAGCATATATGGATTGACAGAACCAGGAGGAGAAGTTGGAGAGAGAATTGACCTTTTCTTTAGATTTCCTCCAGCTCTGGTCTTTTGTCCAAGATGCTTTGAATGTCAATGACCCTATTGCACATCTCTCTTCTCTGCCATGCCCAAGTCCTGACTTTCTTCCTCAAAGGTGTGCTGGAAAGGCAAATATTCCAAGCTGGAATTCTCTCCATTTTAACACACACACACACACACACACACACACACACACACAATGCTTTTATTCAGGACTTAGAAGATGTAATAAAATTTCTAGCCCAATAGAATAGACCTCTTGCCTGGCATAATTTCACTTCAATGGTTTTCAAAGACTTTTCATGTTTAGTCTAAGGTCTTTCGAGTGACTGAGATGCATTCCCATCTAGTTACTGTATCGGTACCCTTACACTAGGAGTGGATCAGTTTCCATTAAGGATTCAGACATGGCATTTAAGAACCAACACAGATAAGTTCAAAGGGGATCATAACCAGGAAGTTTGCTACTAGGTGAGTAATTATTTTCTGCCATAGCAAGTCAAAGAGATCTTTTACGGAGGCATGGTAGGTTTGAGATCTGCATTGGTAGAGGGTTTATCCTGCCCTCCCTCACAATATTGATCAATTTTGTGAGCAACTACGCTGCTTGTAGACTTCTTTAGGCCTCTCCATCATGCCTTCCTTCCCTAGGAAATTCATCAACGGGAAGTCTTATTATCCTGTAAAACTGAATCTGCCTAATATTCACATCTCATTAGAACTCTGTGCCCCTCTGATTGGACCCTCTGACTGGAGGTTAGAATCATGGGCTCCAGGGAGGGGGACTGGCTCAGCACAGTCTCATCCCCATTTCTCACCAGCTACACTGCCTTGAGACTTCTTTGGGCTTCTCTCCATCATACCCCTAAATGGAGGACACCTTCCTTCTCTCCCTTTCCCAGGTCCTCCTACTTTCTCTGTGGTTTTTCAGCTTCCTTTTGTGCATTGTCTTCCACCATTAAATTGTTAGCCCCTTGAAAACAGGGGCTGTCTTCGTTTTTATTTTTACTTGTATCCCCACTACTGAGCACAGTACCTGGAACATAGTAGACACTTAATAAATGCTTACTGACTGATTAACATTGTGTTTTTCAAAAGCAGGGAACAGAGAGGTGGAATAGAATGTTTTCATCAATGCTACCACTAACTTCTTCAATTTCTGGAATCACAGTTCTCTCAAGATAATGTAAGCATCTCAGGAATTCTCTTCGTTCTTTCAGAAGTTAACAGTTAACTCAAACCTCTCTAACAGACTCCTCACAGAGGAATAAAAATCAGAGGAACAAGATTTTCTATGTGTCAGAAAACTCTGTAAAAAAACAGAATCAGTAATTAATCATTTGGCTTTAAGCCCTAACTCCAGTTTAAATAGACTATAGAAACTGTTTTTCCTCAAAGCTTTCACTCTTCTCTCTCTCTCAATCTCAAACCCCCTACTCTGAAAAGGCTTGAATAACATCAGTGCTATTAGTAATAAAATTTATGACACTATCAAATGATGTTAAAATTAACAATGTAAAGATATATAAATAGTGAAACCATGGACAATGAAACAATATCATTATTAAATGTAAATGTACCAAATGGCATACCACCTAAATTAATAAAGGAAATGTTAACTAAATTCAATATAATTATAATAGTTATTGTATTAGGACACATTAATGTTGTTATCTCAGAGCTACATGCATCTAAAAAAAGAAAAATAGAAAGGAAAATACAAAACTGAACAAATTGCTGGTTGAGATGCATAAGACTTTGACATCTTCTTAATAGGGATGTCGAAGAATATGCATATTGCTGAGCATTGCATAGTACCTCTAAAAAAGAGATCACATGCTATATGCAGCATAGAGATTATGAATAAATGTAAAGGATAGACATTTTAAATATAGCCTTTATAGACTATAAAATAATTAAAACAGGGAGAATAGAAAAAAAACAGATCTGAATGAAGACTAGGAAATGTCCTGAACAATGAGCAAAGCAAAGAAAAAAGAAAAGACATAATGAACAATTATATAAGAGATAATGATAACGATAAGGCAATATACCACATTTTCTTATTTGCAGCTGAAGCAGGCCTAGAGGGTGGGGGAGTTTATCTCTGAAAACATCCAATAAAATAGAAAGTAATAATAATTTCAACATTTAATATTCAACAATAATTCAACAAACCAATAATCATATCAATGCTAATAATGATAGAATTTATATAGCATTTTAAGGTTTGCAAATTACTTTATAAATAATATCTTATTGTGTCTTCACAAAATCCTGGGGTTGTTGAAAGGTGCTCTTGTTATCCATATTTTACAGATGAGGAGACCAAGGTAGACAGAAAGAAGTTAAATGATTTGCCCAGGGTTATCTAGCTAGTAAATGGAGACTTGATAGAAATCAGGTCTATCTGCCTGACTCTAGATCTAACTCTTCTTCAGTTGTGCCACCTAAATAAGCACCAAAGAGGAAATCTTGAAAAGCAGAAGGAAAACAATTAAAATGAAAAATATTATAGAAATAATAATCAAAACCAAGAACTGTTACTTTAGCTAATATGTATCATGTAAAAAGAAAGAGGAAAATATAACTACCAAAAAGTAGAGGGACAAGCTGAATTTACACTACAGGGTAAAAAAAATTATCAGAACTTTCTAGACGCCATGATGCTGGTAAATCAAAACTTTATAGGAAATACATGATAACCTAAGAAAATGGAAAAAGAAACCGAACAAAATAAGAGAAAAAAACCTAAAACAAACTAATCTCAAAAAATGAAATTGTACAAGATATGTAGTAACTAAAAAAAACCCCAAAATCAGAAAATAACTGAGCCTACTCTAGATTAAAAATAAGTAGATTTTGTGAAAAGTTTAATGATCACCTAATATCTATGCTACAAAATGATCACCAAATGAAAAATAAAGTACTATACCAAAAATTCTTTATGAGGAAAAATGGCCCTAATATCTAACCAAAGAGGAATAAAGCAGGGAAATTGACTTGTATCATATAAATATTGATGTTAAATTTTTAAAAAATTATCAAAAAGACTACAGCAATATGTACAAAAAATTATCCATTTTAACCAAATTGGATCTATAACAAGGATGCAAGGATGGCTAAATATGAAAAATAAGTGTGTTTATTCAAATTCAAAATAAAAGCCCAATGATTACATCAATATGTACAGGAAAAGTCTTTGGGAAAAAATACAGCATTTATGAATGCTGAAAATTCTAAAAAAAAACAAAGGCATGGAAAGATTTTTTAATATGATCAAAATCCTATAGCTACAAATCAAAAGTTACTACTATCTGCAGTCAAGAACCACTCACTAGAAACATTCCCAATAAATACAGAGCTAAAGTAAGAAAGCTCTTTTTCCAGATCATTATTATTTGAAATAGAAGGAATAGGATTAAGACAAGAGAAAGAAATTAAAGGTATAAACACCAGCAAAGAGGAGAAATATTATCTTTATTTAGAAATGACAAGATAAATACAGATTACCTCAGAATCAACAAATGAAATTAAGTAAGGAAATTATTTGCTTCACAAACAGCATCATAAAAATAACTTTATGGAAATCAACTGGCATTTCAATATAGTAATAACAAAAAGCAAGAAGAAATGATAGAAATCTGTGTGACAAAAACATGCAAATGAATGTTAAAATTGCTCTAAATATATAAAATATACGAGAATCAGTCTACCAAGACATATTGAAGACACCGAAACAATCATGTTTTAAAAAAGAAGAAATGTTACAGAAATAAAAGAAAATAAATAATTGGATAGAGAAATATTTAATCATTTATGTTTGGTTCACACCAACATAATAAAAGTAATACCTTTTAAATTAGTTCTTAGCTTTAGTGCTATACCAATCAAACTGCAAAATAGAAAGATACTATGTAGAACCAATCAAAATAAGTACCAAATTCATTTGAAAGGGAAAAAAGATGGTATATATAAAGTAAAATAATGCAAAAAATAGGAATGAAGGGAGGAATAACACTTTCAGACTTCACATTATATTATAAATCAGTTATTAAAACTATTAACTACTAGTTAAAAATAAATCAGAACAGACAAAGTAAGCAAGAACTGGAAACAATTGAACTCAGTAGCCCAATGTTTGAAAAATTCAAGAACAACTTGTTTGTGGAAAGACTCTATTTGACTTGAACTACTGGGAAAAATAGAAAGCAGTTTAGCAAAAAATAAGTTTAGGCCAGCATGTTATACCATGTACCACAATAACTTCCAAATGGTAATATGACATAATTACAAAAGGTCACAGTTTAAAAAAATTAGAGAAGGATGGAATAAGACATTTTTCACAACTATAGCTAGGGGAAGAATTCTTAACTAACACAGGATAAAAGTGATTATAAAAGATAAAATACATTTTTGACTGCTTAAAAATAAAAAGCTTTTCCTCCAAATAAAATCAATGCACTAGGATAAGAAGAGATACAGCCATTTGGCAAAGAGGGAACACCTTTGCATCAAATTGTTCTGATAAAGTTCTGATATACAATATATAAGGAGTTTATAATAACAATAATAAGTAGAATTTTTATGCTTTAAGGTTTGTAAAGCATTTTACATATGTTATGTCATTTGTTCTTATCTGTTAACACAAGTATAAAAGACAAAAGAGCTGTTCCTGAATAAATGGTCAGATTCACATAAATGTTTTTTTAAAGAAAATTAAAATATTAAAGAGCATATGAAAGATGCAAATGCACATTGAAATAGCTCGAAGGTTTCAACTCACAGCCAGTGAACTGGCAAAGATGACAAAAGAGAGAAACCGTCCACGTTGGAGGTCCTGTGAGAAGGCATACTAATAAGTTCTTTATTTGGATAGAGCTATGAGGTTGATGGAACTATGAATTGGTCTAACAGTTATGGAAAACAATTTGAAATTATATGAGAAAAATAATCCATTCACATTCTTTAATCCAGAGATCCCATTGCTATGCATTTAGCCCAATTCCAGAAATATCTCATATTATGAAACTATTGATAATTGTAGCAGATTAAAAACCAAGTAGGCACTGATTGAATGGAAAAAGGCTAAACAAACTGCATTCTTAGAATGTTGCTGCACTATGAAAATTAATGAATGAGAAAATCAGAGAAACATGGTAAGATTTATATGAACTGATATACAGCAGAGTAAGCCAAAAGAGGAAAACAATATACACGGATAACTAAAATAACACTTTTGTCACATGGAAGGTTTTTTGGAGGGTTTTTTATGCTAAATTCAAAACTGCATTTGGAATTTCTAGACCATTTACTCTTATTGAATGGTCATATAAAGCATTAACAAAGTGTGGGTTGGATGAGGAGAGGAATAATGAGAATAGGTAGAGAATAACCACAAGTTAGCTTATTCTTTGTATGCCGGGTGAAGTTTATGTGCTGTGTAGCAGGACAGGCTGTCCTGCACTCAGTGTGCACTGAAACTTTCAGTATGTAGCAGGCAGTTCTGGCAGTCATTTGTCAAGTTATTTGGTAAACATGATTATTGTTTCTAATTCTGTTTTGTCAATTTTTGTGCTTTTTTGATGTTGGCATATATTACTTATAGTCTCAGGATACCTTGTAAATGTGTCAGTTATCAGAATTTTTTGTTATGTATGCAGCAAGCTAACAAATCTCAGAGATGAAACTTTATCCTTTTAGTTAAGAAAACATATGAATGCTATTTTGGTGAGGAGAGCAGTTGATCAGGACAGAGTTTAAGCCCCTCTCTGTGGCTGTATCACTTGTGCTAGATTACTAACTGGTTGGATACATGGATCTTGTTACATGCTGTTTAAGGTTTCTATGATTTGGAGAGAACAAAAAGACCATTTAACAGATTGCTATTTTTGCTTCACAAATATACCAGGGAACAGCTCCAACTCTAAACCTACTGTACAATATCTGATTCTAACATCAGCTCTAAGAACTTCTACACAGTGCCCGACAATGTGTTTTAAAACCACCAGAAACTTGGAATTTGGATGAAGATGTATCTCATGATTCTGGTTGTAACGATGAGGCTAAGCTCAAAGTAAGAACAGCAAAGTGGTGATTCCCTCATTTAAAGTACCCTTTCCTTACTGAGACACTCAATAATTCACACATACCTAAACGACTTTTAGCCCTTAACTTATCTGAAACTGAAGTTTGACTGTTAGCTTCCAGACTAAAAGACTGACACCTTATGCAAGAAGGCTCCCAAAAAAGACTCAGAACATGAAGTTTCTGTAAAGAAGTATGAAAAGCATTCTTTGACTATCTGAAAGTGATTGTTCTTTTTTTTAAACCAAGATTACAACTTGTGTCTGCCAAATACTCCTGCTTTACTTGTGAATAGCAAAAGAGAGGGAGAGGAGGAAGAAGGGACAGAGGAAGGGGAGAAGGAGGGAGGGAGGAAAAGAGAAAAAAGAGAGGAGGGGAGAGATAAAGAAGGAGAGAGAGGAGAGATGAGGAAGGGAGAAAGAGGGAGAGAAGGAAGAAAGGAGAGGAAGAGAGGGAGAGGGAGATGGACACACACACACACACACACAGAGAGAGAGAGAGAGAGAGAGAGAGAGAGAGAGAGAGAGAGAGAGAGAGAAACAGACAGAGAGAAACAGAGGAGAGAGGCAGAGATAGAGCTACTACTTTAAAACAAAAACAGTGGCCTCAAAGGAAATTGCTGATTATAGGGAAGACAAATGTGCTAACCCAACCACTAGTAAGTCCTGAAAAAGTGTTCTTCCCACTGCTGCATGTTAAACTTGTTTTAATGAAAAATTCTGTCAAGGTGATGGATTGGAATGGTGTGGGATTCTTTCTATGAAAAATAAATTTTCAAGAATAAGTGAGGCTAAAATCAAAGGGAATATATGTGGGTTTTCAAGGTGATGAAAGACAAATATATTTAAGTTGAATAAGATGGGTAGAAATCTATGTAGAAAGTAATCAAAACTTTTAGGGAAAGCAGAAGGCAGGAAAATATTAAGAAATTATCAATGACGTTCTTAAAATCTAGGGATATAACATTCCACCTGAGATCCATTTCTTGGATTTGTGGTTAGATTTCTTCCTAGAAAACCTAGATGATAAATGTGGGGAATAATTCCATCGAGAAATCTCCGCAACAGGAAAGCAAAACTAAGACAAGTTAAGTCCAAGCATCCTGACTGACCACTGTTAAACACTGAACAGGGATATTTCACAGACAAAATACAACTGCAAATCATCAGTAGCTGCAACTGAGAGGAACTGAATTGAGCAAAATTGTGCTAAGTAAAAAATTATATTTTCAAAGATAAAACTATTGTTCCCAAGAAATCTATGGATGATAGACCAAAGCTGAAGCTATACTTGAAATCAGCATATAAAATAATATAAAGTACATTCATTTTTAATGGGTATATCAGAAAAAAAGCACAGGATTTTTTTGTTTGTTCAGTATAATATAAACAAAAAATCCCCCTATAAAATAAAGCCAAACCCTGTGTAAATACAGTGTCCAATTCTGAACCTACACAACCTATGAGGAAATGCATCATTTTCTTTTCCTTAGAAGGGTAGGGGATGATGGGTGAAGAGGGGTGCATATACTATCAGGCAATGTTGCTATATCTATCAGTTTTGCTTAACTCTTTTTCTGTTACCAAAGTCTCAATAGGGATGAATAGCAGTATATCAGAACAGACACATCTGAAAATAACTGCCATGCAAAATCAGATGGTATCAATAAAACTTAAAACATAAAAACACTGGAACAAGAATAAAATTTAACATGCAAAACAATACCCAGTGAAACAAAATACAGAAACTATATTATTAAAGAGAAATAAATGAAAACACAAGTTAATCTTTTGACACCTGGTCAACCCCTTCATTCCCCTCTTCAGGGAGCCAGGACATGGATACCATCACTTATCATTTGGCATTTTATATCACATTTCATTACACGATCTCCATTTACTCTCCACAATCACCCTGTGAGAGATGAAAGGCAAGTACTATGATCCTCATTTTAAAGAAGAAACTGAAGATAAGTGACTTGACCAAGGTTACAACATAGAAAGTGAAAGATCCAGAACTATCACTCAGGTCTGCTGCATTCTTTCCGCTTTCAGTACTAGTCAGGGGACGAAAGACAAGGTTGGGAATCTGGCAGGTATAATTCTCCTCAACCATTATTTGGATAAGCCCCCATTGGTACCAAAGGTACGCTTTTGCGGAGTTGGCTGGAAGGCCAAGGAGCTAGAGTCAAGTCAAAACCTAGGACAACCTCAGAGAGCAATGCAGCAGTGTTGTAATCAATATCATTAAGCAACATTTCTTTAGCAAAAGTGACAGTCAAGACATTTTCCAAAATGGTGGCTGTCTCAGGAAGTAAAAAACACTTGATTTTTGCTTAAATGGTAACAAACAACATTTCTCTGCACTTTTCCTAACAATATTTTCATTACAAAACTCCTCTTAGGCTCATATATTTATAACTAGATGGGTCATTAGAGGCAATACATTCAATACAATAATTCACTCATTTTACAACTGAGAATGAGTCCAAAGAAATTAAATTATTTGCCCAAGGCTACATAATAAGAGGGCAAACTAAACTGGAACAATGTTCTTTTGGCTTCAAATCCAGTATTCTTTCTATATGGAAGAAATTAAGAGTGTTTTGGAATATGGGGAAAAATAAGAACTTGCCAACCAAAATTGTTGTTATAGAAATTATTTTTAACATTAAGTTTGTCAACAGTTTGATTAGGAACAAGAAATAAAAAAGAGTGAAATTCATAAATCTTCCTTCCAGTTCCCATAAAAACTGTCAAAATAAATTTTTAGTTATCCCTACTCTTGGTATTAGGATCCATATCTGAAATTCTCAGTTAGTCAATCCCTTCGGCCTCATTCAAACCATTAATTTTGACTTCCCTCCAAGAAAAACGATAAAAATCACCTTTATGAGAGCTACCACAAAATGATATTAATTTTAAAAAGCTGAGGTTACTCTCCTTTTTTCAGCTCTTACCCATCCTCCAATGGAAGTGCTAAATCAATGGAGCAGCCAGAGAGACTGTAGCAGAAGGAAGGTACAGAGGTTTCCTGGGTAATCTAGTCATATATTGAGTAACTGAAGAATCATAGGGTTTGCAGCGCACTGGAGAACAGGCCGGAAATAATCCAATGATATTTGAAGAAAGAGTATGGTGAGGACTAGGTTTTCCACCATCGTCAGCCAACATTGGCACAATGAAAATTGATGTTCCTAGCAAATGCCCTGAGGAACTGAAAGATCTCAGGCTAATTACCACTGCGGATCAAACGTTTTGTGTTAATTCTAGTGTTAAGTGCATTTTGTTGTTAGAATATAAAAAAGAATTAGAAAACACTTTGAAAATTGGTAATTCACAAAAAGGATATTGATCAACCAAAATAGTCCATCTTCTGACTAAGCCCTAGAGTAGATTCAACTGTCTAACCTAGTGTTATGTTATTTTCCTAACCATATCATAACACCCCAAAGTATGAGTTATAATCAAATCTTTAGGGGCATGTGTTATACGATTCAAAAAAAATTGCCCCCCTTTTCCCATCAAGAGCATAAGACTACTTAGATATCAACATGTTAAAACAGTTATTTAACTAGAAATTATTCTCTCTGAAAGATTACCTCTTGGGGTATGGATTTAGGGTTTGAGTTTCTTTTATTTCCCAACACAAAGAAAAGGGAATCTAACTACATGTCTCCTATTAGAACTGTAGGGCCCCCTACTGCAAAAACGTTGGTTCTATAATAAAATATATCTAATTTGTTGTAATTCCTATGCTGTAATTAGAACCTAGTAATTGTGTAATGAGTATAATTTTGGATAAAAATAATACAGCCCCTAAGCATGACTACAAAATCAATTAAGAACTGAAGAAAAGCATTTGAAATACTAATCAGCATTTAAATTTAGAAAAATCTTCAAATATATTAATGCCTCAGGAATTCTTTGTTATGCATCTAGATATTAATTGAGTGAGCTATAGTCTCAACCATTCCCAGGGGAATTCAAAGACTCAAAAAGCATACACATTTTACAAGCATTTACAAACACATGACAATATATACTTTACTCTCTATTCTGTGATAAAACTCTACTTAAATATCATTTTTCCAATTCACAGGAATTGTACTGAGAGTTAAAATAAAACAGGAAATGTAAGAATTCAGAGAACAAATAATGAAGATAGTTTTCCCACAGTTTTGCCCACAGAATTTGTATACAAATATACTCAACAGCAAGGAAAGAAGTGGGCTGGTGAAAAAGAGTCTTAAACACATTTTAAAACAAACAGATCAATCCATGGTTTATAAATAAATCAGCTTTTCCCTTGAATAGAAAACCAGAAATGAAAAGAGAGAGTGAGGCTTTCACTATTATTCCACTGCAAACCTCATGTTACTAAATACTTCTTTCTCCTTCTATGACTAGAAGCAAGATATATTCACAAAAATGAGGAGACGCACAGACACAGGAAATAAGCACGCATGCATCTTCCTTATTTAAGATCTTGAATTAGAAGTTAATGCCAATTTATAATTTAAGTAGCTAGTCCTACTTCTTTCCCAGTGATAAGTTTTAAAATATTTGAACATATATATATGCATACACAAATGCATACATATATTTGTGTGTATGCATACCCACGCATATATATACATACATATATATATTTCTACATTTGATTTTCTCAAGTTCCATCTCTTCACAAGAAATATTAAAACAGCATCATTCTATTAAACTAAGAACTTTACAAAATACTTATACTCTAACTTAAAAAATGACTTCCATTTTAGAATTCAAAATAAGAATATTTTTACTAATTCTGTGAAAAAAGAAAAAAAAACATTTTTGAGGCACAGAGTAAAGCAAATACAATACATTCAAGATTGTCAGACTATTATGATTTAAAGGAAAAATGAGGTTCTTACCTTACTGTAGGTAAATGGTAAACTGCTTGTACTTTTCAACTTACAGCTATCTAGCATAGTGGAAGAGAAATGAGCAAAACATATTTTGCTGCAATGAGAGAGGAGCACTTCCAAACTTAGCCTTCTTCTCTGTCTACTCACAAGTGCGACTGTTCCTTTCCAACTGATCAAGCAGCAGCCCCTTCACAGATATCACTTGCTGCTCTGAACTGCAGCTCCTCAGAATGAAAGTAAGAGGAAAGCGTGATGTTTGAATCCCATGGCTTCACGGATTCACAGGATATGACTCAACTCTTCAAACCAGGGAGGGCAGAATTTTCTCTTTCTAAACTGCTAATATAGATTACGTTCTAGACAAATTATTTGTTTTATGGTGGTTATAAACCAAATCATGACATTTTTACCTGTCAAGACAAACACATCTTTTTTTTTTTAAATCTCTTCCCCACAGCTCACAGCACAGATGTGCAAATGAGAATCACACCATCACACAGGTCTGTCTGCCTGCTCACTGGAGACTATGTTTTTAATGTTTCTACACCACACAATGTCGATTCACCAACATGACTAAGAGAGAAACCTAAAAAAGAAGCAAACTGAAGACACTAAACTTTCAAGTCAGTGAATAAGGTTATAAAAGAAGAGTACTTAAAAGAATATGAAGTGGCAGAGATTCTTCACTGAGTGCAAAATGTTAATAGACTTTGGTCGTTTCTTGTTTTTCCCTACAGCAATCCTGTCCTACCTTGTCATCATCTCATGATGGTGACTGGCTGGCTGGCTATGCCCACCTCTCCACGGAGAACTCTCTCTACTTTGCGAACATTTCTAAAGGAGCCTGATTAATGACATGATGAGGGGTAGATGTGACATTTTCAATGCTTTTTTTTTTACCTTAACATCGAAACTATTTTAAGCTTGATCACATATTGAATGCAGTATTGTTACATTAAGACACAAGGAGATGTAGTTCATGTAGTTAGGTAGCTGGAGAGGATTATATGATGTTAACCCACTACAGCAGTATCGGGGTACAAGAGACTCAAGAAGATCATGGCAATAATTTCAAGCATAAGACAAAATTTCTGCGAATGACAAGGGAATATTTGTGTCCAGATTGGAAAGTACACATTCTAAGTAAGGCTATTTGAACTTGAGGGCACCAAATCACTCTGAAAATACTTTATATTGCCTTGTTGATGTGTTTTTTTCCCCAGGGGAATTAATCACACAATTAGTATTATTCTTTACTTCCAAATCAGATCAGAAACATTTAATTGTGTTACAATGCTATGTGCAGTTATCATGTTTTTAATTTCAATTCCTGTTGAAATTGAGTTTGTGATGACTAATATGGAAATGTTTTACGTGATTGTACATATATAACCAATATCATATTGCTTACCGTCTTAGGGAGGGGGAAGGGAAGAAGGGAGAAGAAAATCTGGAACTCAAAATTTTATTAAAAATTAATGTTAAAAATTGTCTTTATATGTAATTGGAAAAAACAAAATACCATTAAAAAGACATTAGGTTTCTGAAAAATGAGAAAAAGGCAGTGAGTAAAACATGGGTTCAGATCATCATCTATGAGAGACATTTTTTTTTGTCAAATTGCTCTGTGGGGCTAGGATCAATCAATCAACAAACATATATTAAGCTGGAGCTACGATGACTTAAAGAAATAGTTGCAGCCCTCACAGAGCTTACATCCTGGTAGGGGAAGCTAGGATACACAAATAAAGTATATGGAAAAAATATATACAAAATAACTATGAGAATTTTCTTTTTCTGGGAGAGATGGCAGCACTGGGGGGCATCAGAAAAGAATTCATCTAGGACAGGGGTGGGGAACCTGCATACTTGAGGCCGCAGGTTCCCAATTCCTGATCTAGGAGATGATACCAATCTGATCTTGGAGGGGAACTTCTTATTCAAAGAGAAGGTGAAGCTAGAGTACAATGCAGATATGAGGGAAGAGGAAAAGACTCTTTTTAACTTGTGATCTGTGCCTTTAATAATACATACACACCTACATGAATGTACATATTTATATAAAAATGAAATACTGTTCTTCTTTATTATTCAATCTTACTAAAAAATTAAGATAAACACACAGATGCTTATCAAATGAACATACGGTAGATGAAGCCCTTAAAAAGTCATGGACAAGTCTGGGGTGGTGCCACAAGCCTGAGATCCCTACTACTGGGGGAAGGCTGAGGTTGGTTGATTGAGTTCTGAGCTGCAGTAGGGTTAAAGCTAATTGGTGTGCATACTAAATCCAGCAACGATATAGACAACCCCCTCAGAGTAAAGGGTACCAGACGACTTAACGGCCGATGACTGTCTGCTGTGGTTCCAGCCTAGGTGAGATAGGGAGACCCAATCGCTAAAGGAAGAATGAATCAATGTCATGGTCAAGGGCAAATTTTGAATATCAAAATTAGAGATAAAAATGACCCCAGGAATTTTCTTCCAAGTTAAAGATTTTATGAATTTATTGTATTTCAAGTAACAGGTTTTTTTAAAGACATAACATAAAAGCCATAATTACAATCAATTCAACAAGGTCCTGAGGAAATAAATGAAACAGGCACTGCCCTAGAGGATGCACTTTCTTCTAGGGGACACAACGTAAGTGTATATGTAAATAAATATACAGTGATTGGCGAAGGTGAAGGGATTAATGTAGAAAGAGACGGGGACTTCTATCAGGAATACCAGCTACGCTAATAAGACAAGAAAAAGAAACTGAAGAAATAAAAATAGGCAATAAAGACACGAAACTATCATTCTTGGCAGACAAAATGGAGGTATAGAGAACCCAAGAGAATCAAGTTAAAAACTAGTTGAAATAATAATTTTATCTAAGTTGCAGGATATAAAATAAATCTATATAAATCACAAAGATTTCTACATATTGCCAATAAACCCCCAGCAGGAAAGGATAGAAAAAAAAACTCCACTTAAAATAACTGCAGATATTCTAAAACACAAGGGAGTCTACATGCCAAGACAGAACCAGGGACTCTATGAACGCAATTATGGAACACTTTTCACACAAATAAAAACGAGTCTAAACAAATGAAGAATTATCAAATGTTCATGGGTAGGCCAAGAGAATAAAAATGGCAGTTCTACTTAAATTAATTCACTTATTCAGTGCCATAGTAAACTACCAAAGAATTATTTTATATAGCTAGAAAAAATAATAAAATTCATCTGGAAGAACAAAAGGTCAAAAATATCACAGGAATTAATGAAAAAAAGTGAAGGAAGGTGGCCTAGCAGTACCAGATTTCAAACTATATTACAAAGTAGTAATCATCAATCTGGTACTGGCTAAGAAAGAGAGTGGTGGATCAGTATAATATGTTGGGTACACGATATACAGTAGTAAATGACCATAGTAATCTAGTATCTAATAAACCCAAAGATCCAAGATTTGGGGATAAGAAATCACCATTTGATACAAATTGCTGGGGACACTGGGAAACAGTTTACAGAAACTAGGCATAGACCAATATTTCACACTGTAAACCAAGATAAGGTCAAAATAAGTACGTAATTTAGAAATAAAGAGTGATACCCTAAGTAAATTAGAGAGGCATGCAAAAATGCACTTGTCAGATCTATGAATAAAAATAAGAGTCTATGACCAAAAAAGAGACAGAAAGGATTAAGACAAATAAAATGGATAATTTTGATTACTTGAAATTAAAAGGTTTTTGCACAAACAAAACCAAAGTAGGCATAGCACAATTAAAAGGAAAAGAGGAAACTAGGGGGAAAACTTTTCAGAAAGTTTTTTTTTATAAAGGCCTTATTTCTCAAATACATAGAAATCTGAGCAAATTTATAACAATAAAATCCATCCCACAATTGATAAATGGTCAAAGAATATGAACAGGCAGTTTTCAGAAGAGGAAATCAAAGCTATCAATAGTCATATTTAAAAATGCTCTAAATCACCACTAATAAGAGAAATGTAAATAAAAATAATTATGAGTCACTACCTCACACCTATCAAGTTGGTTAACATGACAGAAAAAGAAAGCAATAAATGCTGGAAGGTGTATGAAAAATAGATACAATGTTGGTGGAGTTATGAACTGGTCCAACCATTCTGGAGAACAATTTGCTATATCCAAAGGGCTATAAAGTTATGCATACCCTCTGATCCAGTAATATCATTACTAGGTCTGTATCCCAAAGTGATCAAAGAAAAGGGAAATGGACCTATACATACAAAAAATATTTAAAGCAACTCTTTCTGTGGTGGCAAAGAATTAGAAATTGAGGGGATGCCCATCAATGGAAAATGGCTAAACAAGTTGTAGTATATGACTGTGAAGGAATACTATCGTGCTATAAGAAATGGTGAGCAGCATGGTTTAAAAAAATCTAAAAATACTAACATGAACTAATGCACATTGAAGTGAACAGAAGGAGAATATTATACATAGTAACACAATATTGTAACGATGATCAACTGTGAAAAATTTGGCTACTACGATCAATACAATGATCCAAGACAATTCCAAAGGACCATGATAAAAAATGCTACCCACCTCTAGGGAACTAATGAACTCTGACGGCAGATTGAAGCATTTTTTCCCACTTAAAGGTTTCTAGCTTTTCCCCCCATCATGGCTAACATGGAAATGTGTTTTGCATGACTTCACATGCATAATTGATATCATATTACTTTATTTCTCGATGGGTGGGGGTTGGGGAGATAGGAGGCAGAGAATTTGGAACTCAAAATTAAAAAAAAATAATTGTTAAAAATAAACAAGGAAAGGAAAGCAGGAACAGAGGAACGCAGGAAGGGAGGAAGGCAGGAAGGAAGGCAGGCAGGAAGGAAGAAAGGATGGAAGCAATGAAGGAAAGAAGGAAAAGCCCCATGTTAATGCCTTTAAAATGAGACTCTATTAGATGTTCAGTTACTTCCTACTTCAGTTATTTTACAAGTCCATATTTTCATATATCAGAATAACTTAAAGTAAAATATACTATAGCCTTGTTCCTTCCTTCCTTGACACTCTGGCTCATGAAACAAAAGAAATACAGTAGCTATTCCTTATCACAGTTGCAAAAACAAGCACTGTAGAAATCTCTAAAATTGGCACTGTAACCTTAAAACTTTACATTAATTGATTTATTTTAGGTTTTTCATACGTTCCATGATTGATTAGATATATTAGATCTATTCAGTCATCAATTAGCCAAACTGCAATAAACAGAATTCTATCAACATGAGCTAAAATACTATTACACCATAAGTGAATTCACCAGCTACCAACTCCCTAGGAACTGGGATAATTTCACTAGATCTCTCAAGTCCCACAGTGTGAACTAGGCCCAGCAAATATTTTCCTAATTAGCTGAAAAATAAAACCTATCAATATATTTGTAGCTTTGTTCCCTGCAAATTATGTCAGGTATACTTACAAACAGAATATCTTTCCGAATTCATGGATTCGTAGAATTTTCAAGCTGAATGGGACCTTGCTAATTATCTAATACAAACCTTCCATTTTACAGTTGAGAAAATTGGGGCTCAGATGTCAAATAAATTGCCCCAAATCACATTGTTTATTTGTTTGTTATCCAGGCCCAGAACTCAGATCTCCTGACAATTATTTCAGTGTTCTTCCTATCGAATGACCTTGGCTAAGTCACTTAACCACTTAAGACCTGGTTTTCTCATCTGTAAAATGAGGGGGCTGAATATGCTACTTGGGTGACAATGGGCAAGTCATACAACCCCTTCAGGCCTTAGTTCTTCATCTGCTAAATGAGAGAGTTGGGTGAGATGATCTCTACTGCCAGTTCCATCTAGAAAAGACTATGATTATATAGGTGAGCCATAATGACTCAAAAGATCTTAATCTTAAGTTCTCCTTAAAACTTAGAGCAAAAGACCCTTTATGAGAAAATAAGGCAAGAAATATGAGTCTTTTGACTTTTAGCCTGATAATAGGATTTTTATTTATAGAACACTTAAATCCTGCTGCCCCCTTAAGCTTTCCTCATCTCACATTTGCCTTTTACTGCAAGATTTCCAGAAAGGATAGTCTAAACTCACAGATTCTGATTTTTGACCTCACTCCTCATATCTGCAGCCATCTTCTGGAATCCTTAATGACCTCCCCATTGCCAAATTCAGGTTCCTTGTCTGAGTCTTCTTCCTAGGTGATACAGTGGATAGAGAGCAAGATATGGAGTGGGCAAGATCTGGGGTCAAATCTTGGCTCAGATACTTACTAGCTGTGTGACTGGGAAATTCACAGACTTAGTTCCTCAACTGTAGCATGGAGAAAATACTAGCATCTACGTAACACAGGGTAGTTGTGAGATAAATGAGATGACAAATGTTAAACATTTAACAAACCTTAAAGTATTACATAGATGCTAGCTATTATTCTTATTATCAATTGTCTTATTAAATAAGATAAAACCAAACTTCCTCCTGTAAAGTATATGAAATAGCTTCACTCAGGGAGACAAAGAGGTTCTGGGACAGAATTAGTGAAGAGTTACCATTGTCATAAATAATTTACTGAGCTTTTACCACAGCTGTGACACTTAATAGAAGTTAAGAGTTTACTGTTGAGATCAGACATTTTCACGGCTCTCATAGAGCTTGAAAGTTACCTTATAAAGCTTCCCTGATAAACTGCATAAGTCTTTTTCTAAAGTGCTATATGAAGTTCTTGTGAAACAACTGCTAAAGTCATTCTAAACATTCAAATAGAAGATGGACAGTCCAACTTCAAATAAAATTGAAGACCAAGAAGACGTCCAAAATATAACTTTAGGGTTTTGTTTTTCTTTTGAATTAGAGTGTCCTAATTCAAGGACTTCAGAGTTGCAAAGGAATTTGGGGATAATTGTCTGATTAATTTACCTTTCTGACAATGTTAAATGTGGGACGAAATGGGAAAGAATGGTTTTCATGCTGCTTCTACAACTGGTTAAGGGACACAGAGCAACTAAGAACATACCCTTTCACCTATTTTTATCTGCTCCCTCATTTGCCTACTCTTGCTTCTTTTCCTCTTCTCCTTCCTTTCCAAAGCCAAAAGTAATAAGGGTTTTATGTGTGTATGAAAATATTTCAGTCAGCCTTTCCCCGCCCCTATCCTATGTTGGAAGAGCAGAGTTCCTTCTAGCAAAACAAAATGAGCCATGGGGTGGGGTGAGGGAAGTAGGGGGAGGCTAAAAGCAAACCACACCAGACCAAAAGTTTTTTTTTTTCTATCACACTAACAGTTTTGGAATGATTCATCAAGTCTTAGAATGCGTATCGTGAGTCTGAAGAAGTATAATGCCTTCTTTTCACTAGTAATATAAATCCAAATTCTTACTTATCCAACAAACTTTCTCTTTCATATCCTGAGTCCACAAAAGCATGCTCACTTACATGATTTATTGTCATATCAAGCATCACTGGACAGCTAGGTAGGGCAGTAGATAGCGTGCGAGGCCTGGAATCAGGAATACTCATCTTTGTGAGTTCAAATCTGGCTTCAGACACTTTCTAGCTGTGTAGTATGGGCCAAGTCACTTAAACCTGCTTGCCTCAGTTCCTCATCAGTAAAATGAGTTGGAGAAGGAACTGGCAAACCATTCCAGTATCTTTGCCAAGAAAACCCCAAATGGGGTCATAAAGAGTTGAACATGACTAAAACAACGAAACAACAATTAGCCATGACCACTCTGCCCTTAAAAGCTATCTCAGCATTAGTGTGAGCAGCTGATATCTGCATGGCAAAGAGACGACATTTTGAAAATACTAGAAAAAGCTGACAGGAAGAGAAGTACCCTAGTTAAAATGTTATGCATTTAGGAGGCCAAGGCACTGAAAATTTCTTCCTATTTTTGGCAGGAGTTGTAATTTATACAGTTTCTACTTCTCCTTTTTTAGTAGTTTCTACAAAGAGGAGATGAAAATGCCACTCAGGTTGGATTACTGAATCTTCTGCCTGTCTTGGCCCTTAATAACGAGAATTAAAGACAAAATCAATGGAAAGGCTAACTTGTCTATATGTGCCTATAAGATTTCCCTTCATCTAAATAACAGTCTCCTTCCCCAAATTCCTCTTTTGGTATTAACTTTTGGACTTCTGTATGACAGCTTAAAATATAGAAATGAAAAATTCCTGATCAGGGATGGAGTACACCTAATAAAGGCTAATAAGACTGTATTTGACTAGGGTCTTACAAATGCAATTATTTGTTTATTTATTTTGGAGAGGGGAGAAAGCAGGGCAATTGGGGTTAAGTGACTTGCCCAAGGTCACACTGCTAATAACTGTGTCAAGCGTTTGAGGCCGGATTTGGACGCAAGTCCTCCTGACTCCAGGGCGCCACCTAGCTGCCCCAAAATTTATTTATTTATTTATTAATTTTGGAGGGGGCAGGTGTCTTACAAATGTAATCAAATTAAGCTTTAAATATAAAAGGATTAGGGGAAGGAGAAAACTGTCTCTGTATATCCACCAAACTAGAGACTATAGAGACTATCTATAATTAAGGAAGAAAAATAGTAGTTGAAAAATCTAAAAATTCTCTAAAGAGACAAAATGCAAAAAAAGTGTTAGTAGTAAAGCCCAAAGTCCAATTGTATACACATAACCACTTAAATTTGAGTAAATAAGTAAGAGGATATAGACATTTCATAGGATTCTCAGAAGGCAAAGCTGAGACCACAGATATTACTGAGACTTGGTGTAATCCATGACTAAAATAGAGCTCTGGATGTATTTTTTTTCTTTCTTAATATTATATTTTGAAACGGGTTTAAGAGTTCCTGAAAATGAGTACAGATAAAGATAACCACTAGTGATGCAAACAAGCAAGCTCTACTGAGAGGACACACTCATAAATAAGTGATGGTCAACGTTTCAGTCTTAGGTGCTACTGCAATGGACCCCAAGATGGAGTAAAGCCCCTCAGGGAAATTCAACTATTGGGTGATTTATCTGGGCCTCCACCTGACTAAAGTAGGACGCAAGTATCAAATATTAAAAAAAAATCAATCCCAAGGATACCTGGTGTTTTGAAGTACCAGAGTTACCATCTTTGGTATCACCCAGGGGTCTCTTTACATCAACTATTTCAATATACAAAGACAAAAAAGGAGACTTGTATATGAAATCCTGTTTGGAGCAGTTTTACTTTATTTTCCTATATGAACAGCTTTCTGTGAGTGTATACCTACCACCTATACTACATACCTACGTAGTGCATTGGAGAATGATTGTTATATAGGTGTATGTATATATTGTGATGTATTTTGTTATTTATGCATTTGCTTTAATTTATTAATATCTATTATATTTTATTGTCTCTTATTAAATAAATGATTATGCTTAATATCCAAAAATCACTGCAAATCCCCAGTCGTGTAGATAGAAAACACATTGGATGAGGGCTCAAAAGCCAGTGGTGAGTAAGGGAGGTATATTTTCCCTCAATAGGGTTACCACCCCAAGGGCTTTGAGAGAGTTTGAAGGTTCAATGTAACTGTGGTGGTGGTCTGGCTCTTAGACCTTACACTTACTAGTGTGAGAACAGGTTGGAGGAGCAACCCATAGAGCAGTGGGGTGTCTCAGAGATCTAACTGAGAAGTGTGAGGCTTAAAGTGCAACATTGTGGGGTGATTATATTTTACAATGTCTGTAGTGACTAGATAGACCCTACTGTACCTAACGTCTTATTGCATCATGGGGGCATTGGAATGGCATGCACACATATTAAAACTATTATATGACTAATATTCTGAGTATCTAAGAATCCCTTTTGGCACTAGGTGAAATTTTATGTTCAAATTGACTAAATCCCAGGTCTTCTGCAATGTATACTAAGGTTGAAGCGTGGTGCTACATTTGTTGTGTGTTGTGGTACCCATTGCTTTACTTTCACTTTCCCCATTTTAGGTCCTGTACCTGAAAGGGTCCTCTTTCTATTCTTGCCTATTCTACCCTCAGACCCACCTTTGTCCAGGATTGCTTCCATTCCCATTTCTTCTCAGGTATCGTAACACTGACAAAAGGAACACGTCACAGAACGAGTTCAGAAGTTGCTGCTGAATACAGAAGGAAGAATGTCTATATCGAGAACGGAATACTACTGTGCTAGAAGACATGATGAGCTTGATGAACTTAGAAAAATGAGGATAGACTGGCGTGAAATAACAGAGTGAAATGAGCAGAACTAAGAGAATGTTGTTGTAACAGTGATATCATTTTGAGCAAACAAGTCATTTTGACTATTATATATGTATATGTATATGTATATATGTATGTGTGTATACATACACACACACACACACACACACACACACAAACACAAATTAACTGCAAAGGATAAATGAAAGAAGACGCTATCTGCACCCAGAGAAAGAACTGATAAATAGAAGTATGTCCAGAATGATTGTATGTATGTGTGTGTTTGTGCTTAATGCCATCTCTAGGGTCGGCAGAGAAAAAAAGGTAAAGAAACAAGAAAAAAAGAATGAATATGATGATATTATTATATGTTTAAAAGGAATAGCAAGTTGGACATATTAGATTTTCAGTTTCACGTGCAATCTTTTTTTTTATTACACTATGTTACAGAAATATTTGTTTTAGTCCATAAATTAAAAGCAGCAGCCTGAGAGAGTAGATATAGCCACTATTTACTGTAATAACCTGTAACAACAGTGTTACTAGCAGCTGCTATGGAGGCGAAAGACCAACAACAAGAGCATACAAAAGGGCTGCTAGCACAGGTTCTTTGATCTGCTTTTCCAAGGAAAGCAACTTTAAGGGGTTTACAAACTCATTTTAATTAAACATACATATATTGTTCACTTAGTTCAGGGGGAAAAGTCAGCACCCTGAACTTCAGGGAAAACACAAACAAAAATTACAAGCAGAAATTATATAAACAGAGCAAATAACACACAGAAATCAACAGACAGGCCTCTAGCTGTCTGACCCTAAAATAGCATACATAGTCACCAGAGAGAGAGGCACCAACATCTGGGTTTTCAAAGCTCAGGGGGCTCCTACGGCTACCCAGAGTCTCATCTGGCCAAATCAGCAACACTCTTCTAATAAGTGTACCCCCAAAAGGAAAATGCCAACCTCAGAGCTCACATACCCTGTTCAGGGCCCTGAGGGCTCAGAGCCTACTTAGCAAAAGGGGTGTGGGAAAGATCTTTAATCACTAGCACCACATCACATGCATTGTTTCCAATGAATGACTCTTGATTCAAACCAAGGGAAGACTCCAAGACCCCCAATTGCCTCAGTGCTGAGAAGCACTCCAAAACAAAAAAGGTCCCACTTTACTTGCCCCATTCAAACAAAGGCCCTTGAGTGCCTTAGCATTCCAAAAGAGAAAACATTAAAAATGCCCCACCCTGCTTGACATTACATAACCATTTATAATGTATAGAACTGGGCTATCATTTTATTAGTTTCCTTTTTCTTTTATGTGTCACTGCTGAAGTTTCTGACCATTGTTTCCCTAACCTCCATTTCCCTCCATAATCTCTGTGGTTTTCATTTCATGATTAGGCAGATAGATGGTTCAATGGATAGAGTGTCTAGCCTGGAGTCAGGAAGACTAGCATTCAAAGCATTCAGATACTTAACCAACTGTGTGACCTTGGGCACGTTACTTAAGCTCTGTTTACCTCAGTTTCTTCATCTACTTCACAGGGTTGTTGTGAGGATTAAATAAGATGATATTTGGAAAGTGTTTAGCACAGTTCCTGCCACACAGCAAGCACTAAATAAATGCTAACTAGTTATTGTTGGTTTTGCATTGTTCGGTGCCTTTTGGGAACACCTATGTTGTGGAATAGCAGAGCTGACTATATCGCCCCATCCACTACAATATACTTTCGATAATTTAATTAAGATATAAGAACCTGTTATTTCATTTGTATAGGAGCTCATTCTAACATCAAAGACTGTAACCTATCTACAATTTATTGGTGCTATGTCATTTGATACGTTTACATCTAATAATGATGGTGTTTCATTGTCCATGGTGCCTTTAAGCATGACATAATTTCACTGTTTGTCTAATAAGTGCCACACACTGCGCTGAGCACTAAGGATACAAAGAAAGGCAAAAGACAAACCCTGCTTTCAGAGAGCTAATAGTCTAAAAGAGGAGACAGTATGAAGAGAACTATGAACAAATAAGATATATATATATATGTATATATATGTGTGTGTGTGTATACATATTATATATATATATGTGTGTGTACATATATATATATATATATATATATATATATGTATGTATGTGTGTGATAAACTGTGGATAATCAATAGAGGGAAAGGAGTAGCATTAAGGAAGATCAGGCAAGGCTTCTCTTAGAAGGTGGGAATTTAGTCGAGACTTGAAGGCAGACAGAGAAATCAGGAGACAGAGATGGAGATGGAAAGAATTCCAGGCATGGTGGGCAGTGAGTGAAAATGACCAGTCAGGACATGGAGGGTCTTATTCCAAGAGCAGCAAGGGGGCCAGTGTCACTAGATCAGAGAATATGTAGGGGTGAGTAATATAGAAGAAGACTGGAAATCTAGGAGGGACCCAGTTGAGACTTTAGGTAGCTTAATTAATTTATCTAATGACAGCTGAACTAAGAGAGTATTGGCTTTAGGTCCACCTCTAATATCATTTCACTTGGTGATCTCATAAGTTCCCTCGGGTTCAATTATCTTTATGAAGAGTATTTAGCCATCCCTAATCTTTCTCCTAACCATCATCCTATATCCTCAATTAATTTTTCAACATCTTTAATTGGATACTCCACAGGCATCTCAATATCTATATGTCCAAAGCAGAATTTGCCATCTTTTCTCCTAAATTCACTCCCATTTTGAACTTTGCTCTTACTGTCAAGAACACTATCAAATTCCGGGCAGTCAGGCTCACAACCTCAGTATCATCCTTAACCCCTTACCTCACATATCCGATTTGTCACCAAATTTTGTCATTTCACCTTTGACAACATCTCTAGTCTATATCTCTTTCCTTCCATTCACACAGCCACCACCTTGGTTTAGGTGCCCATCACTTCTTACCTGGACTATTGTGTTAGCCTTTGACTCAATCTACCTGCCTCAAAGCTCTCCCCACTCGAATCCATTCTCCACTTGGCTGCCAAGGTGATTTTTGTAAAGTTTAGGTCTGACCATGTCACTCCCATGCTCAATGAGCTCCAAAGGCTCTCTGTTATTCTCTATCAAATATAAACTCCTCAGTATGACATTTAAAGTCCTTCCTATCTGCCCTCTTCCAGATACAATGGCCTATCTGCAATTGCATACAGAAGCCTGTCTTCAAATTCCTTTGCACTGGCTGTCCCCCATGACTGAAATATTCTGCCCCCTTACTCTCCTTCTAAGTTTTTCTAACTTCCTTTAAGATTGACCTCAGCTACTTTTCCTCTGAAATGACCTCTCATCTATTCTGTATATGTCTTAAATATACCTAGTTGTATAAATATTATCTCCATGAGAATGCAAGTTCATTGGCTGGATGAATGTTTTTTGCTTTTCTTTGTATTCCCATGCTTATCATTTACTGAGTGCTTAAATGCTTGTTGAATCACTTACCAAGAGAAATGTTCATTGGATACTGTGTTTCTGCTGCTTGGTTACCTTAAAATGAAGTATATAGGAGGAGAGGCAAGGAGAAAGAGAAAGGAAGAGAGGGTAAAAAGAAGAGACAGAAAAATGATGAAGGAAAGTGAAAAGATAGGAGAGGATATGAGAGGAGAAGAAGGAAGGAGAAGGAGATGGAGGGGAGGGAGAGAAAGTAGGAAAAAAGATAAAGGTGAGAAAGACGCAATAAGGATGAAAACTGGTTTGTTATATACTTAGGCATGGAGACTGTGCCATAGATTTCCCACAAATGGAAGAAGCAGGAACATTTTTAGTAATATGAATTGCAAAAAGCTTTTAGCATTATACTAAGCTACATGATATAATTGGGATCATAGCTTGAGGAATGAAGGCCAAAAACTTTAAAAGCTTGTAAACATACTTTATTAGAAAAGACAGAAATTCATTTTAAGAGAGTTTCAGAGAATAGGTTTTTAGAGAAGGAGGAAAATAAGCTGAACTCCACCAATAACTGTGTTGTTACAAACTACCCTGAAAGGAGACCTCTATAATCCAAGAAAATCAAACATACTAGGACATTTGATTAAGATATACTTGTAAGACTCAAGTTTTTATTAAAATTAATTTCATTCATATAGTATTAAATTAAGTTGGCTATCTTCATAACAAAATTACAGCAGGAGATCATCAGGTACCACTTATTCATAGTAGGAATCAGTAAAATTTGAAAAATAGAGTTACTTGTTTGCAGAAAACTAGAGAGAGGATGCCTAAACCAGGAAGAGATTAAGTAGGAAAGAAGACTATAGACCGATATACTTTATGATTAATAATGCAACCACTACAGCAATATATTGAAAAGATTATTCACTGTGACAAGGCTGGATTTATGCCAGGAATTCAACGCTAGGAAAATCAGAAACATAATAGACTATACTAAAAACAAAGACAATATGAATCACATGATTATTTCAATAAATGCAGAAAAAAACCCTTTAACCACATATAGCATTCATTTCTGTTAAAGACTCTAAAAACCACAGGAACATATGGACCTTTCTTTAACATAACAGTATCTCTCTAAAACAAAGAACAAGCATTATTTGTAATGGAAAACATCAGAAGCCTTTACAATAAAATCTAAGGCAAAACATGCACCTATACCATTGTTATTTGATAATAGTTGTAGAAGTGCTGCCATAGCAATACAAAAAGAAGAAAAAATGTCTGTGTGTGGATATAGGTAGAGAAGAAACAAAATTATATGTTTACAGTTGGTATGATTTTTTTGCATAAAGAATCCTAAAGTTTAAATGAAAAATTAACCAAAACAACTTCAGTAGATTGGCAAGATATATAATAAGCCATGAAAATATCACTTGTTATATTACTAACAAAACCTGATGAGATAAAAAGATATTATTCAAAATATCACAAAGTCCATAAAATATTTAGGCATTAACCTAATTATGACATATTCAGTACTTATATGAATAAAACTACAACGTATTCTTTAGAGAAACAAAGCATGATTTAAATAACTGACAGGATAGGCATTGTTCGTGGTTTGACCATATCAACCTAGTCATAGTGATTAATCTTTTGAATATCAAAGCAGTTACTGAAAAGCTGGCATTTACAATAAGCATTTTGGATAACTATATTCTCCACAAAATTTGTTGCAAAATGTAAAACATTTCAAGATTTCCACACAAAATATATGGTGGCTATTGTTATAAAGCCATGGCATGAAATATGGAGCTATACCACAATTTGTTCAGCAATTCCCCAACTGATGGGCATCCCTGCTATTCCCAGTTCTTTTCCACCACAAAGAGAGCTGCTATAGCATGTAGGTTTTAGAACACATAGGTTCTTTTCCTTTTCCCCTAATCATCTTTGGAAATAGACCAAGTAGTGGCATTGCTAGGTCAAAAGGTACAGGTAGTTTAATAACTCTTTGGGCTTGATGCCGGATTGCTCTCCAAAATGGTTGGATCAGTACACAATTCCACCAACAATGAATTAGTGTCCCAATTGCAGAAAACTAGAGAGAGGATGCCTTCTATATCCCTTCCAACATTTGTCACTTTTCCTTTCAATCATTTTAGCCAATCTGGTAGACATAAAATGATATCTTAAGGTTGCTTTAATTTGCATTTCTGTAATCAATGATGATTTAGAGCATTTTTTCATATGACTATAAATTGTTTTGATTTCTTCATTGGAAAACAGCCTGTTCATGTCCTTAGACCATTTATCAAATTTGTATCTAATGGTGGCCAACATGGGGGAGGGGAATGGGAAAGGGTGGAAGGAGGGAAGAAAAAGAAAGAAAAGAAAAAAGAAAATTTACATGATTACTTGGTGGTATATATAAAACGAATAGCAAGTCATGTACAGCAGATTTGCAGTTTCATCTTCAATCATCTTTTTAAAATTATACTATGTTATAAAAATGCTTATTTTATCTCATAAATCAAAAATAAAATAGATTAAAAAAAGAAATATGGAGTTATAAAGGAATACTATGAATACTATAAAACAGGTATTGGACACCATCATGGCAGAAAGATTTTGAGAGTTATTAGTGGACTGACAAAATTCACTGGAAGATTACATTAATTTCTAGTTGGAATATGTAGCAGAAAACTTGAACCATATTGCTCCAATTAAAGGAAACAAAACAGAAACGTGTAAGACAGAATCTCTATGTCTCTATCTCTGTCTCTCTGTATCTTGGTTTTTCTGTCTCTCTGTGTCTCTGTCTCTCTCAAAAAAGCAATTATTATAAGCCAGGCAATGTCCTAATCACTTTACAAATATTATCCATTCAATCCTCTCAACAACCATGGTAAATAGATGATATTATTTCCCCCATTTTCCATCCAGTGGAGGAAACTAAGGCAGATAGAGGTAAAGTGACTCGTCTAGGGTCACACAGCTAGCAAGTTTCTAAGGCTGAATTTTAACTAAGGCCTTCCTAACTCTAGGCCCAGCACTCAGTCCACTGTGCCACCCAGCCAACTCAAAATTTCTAGATTTCTTTTATCAGCAATAGAAAGACAAGTGAAAAGGTTAAGGCATTATGAAGAGTTGAAGTCATGTAAAGAATTTAAGGAGCTATTCCAAAAACTTAAGTACAGAGTTTGGGAAGCAAAGAAAACTAGAGTAAAAAGAGACCCCTTGAAACCTTTTAAGAAAATGTGGAAATTTTCTTACTGTTTCTATGGTCATAGGAAGTCCAGCACAATGAAAATGAAAGTTGGAGTAAGCAAAAATCAGGAATCTGCTGTACTAGCGGTATTAATATAATAAACACTAGAAGAGTTATGTCAAGGGAGGTGACAAACACTAGCTTCTCTGTAAAACTGGAAAGAAGAGGTAGAGGTGGGGGGTCAGCTAAGATCTATATTTATTGGTTCAAATCCTTCACAGTGGCACATGAGTTAGTGCAAAACAATTTACCAGCTTACTTTCAGACACAAATCTGATGCCATTCTTTGCAACAAAAGGTTGGATCATGGTACAGGATCAAGAGGTACAGGTAGGATCGAGGGTTAGATCAAGGATCAAGGTACAAGTAGGATCAAGGGTTAGAAGAGATATCAGAGGCCTTCTAGGTTTACTGAGATCCAGAGAGAGAAAGTGATTCACTCAAGGTTAGGTAGATAAACGGTGGGAGTTGAAGCTAAGACCTTCCGACTCTGGGTCAGCTAGGTGGTGCAAAGGATAGATAGAGTGATGGGCCTGGAGCCAGGAAGACCTAAGTTCAAACCCAGTTTCAGACACTTACTATGTGTGACTCTGGTTAAGTCATTTAACTTTGCCTCAGCTTCTTAATCTGTAAAATGAGCTGGAGAAGGAAATGGCAAACTATTCCAGTTATCTTTGCCAAGAAAACCCCCAAAAGAGGTCACAAAAAGCCATAGACAACTGAAAAAGGACTAAACAACAGCCTGCTCTCTCTAGAGTCAGCATATCAAAAGAAGAGAACACCAGTGACTCCCTCCAAATACAGATCAACTACATGTTATCTGTTTTATACAAAGCATTCAGTTTGTCATCAAAAAAATCTATTAAGTACTTATATGAAAAAAAATATTGGTTGAAGAGAATAAGAGGTTGCCAAAATGTCCTGGAAATATAAAAATAAACTTACTACAGAGTTAGTAATTATTGCACAAGCTATCACAAAATATCATAACATTTACAATTCTTGATTATCTAAAAGCCCTTGGCATAGCTCCACATCCATTCACATACAGACCCAAGCATAATAAGAATACTAAACATTTGATGCCCACATGTAAGACAAATTTCAATTTAAAATATTCCACCAATAAAATTATGTAAAGAACAATTCATATAAAATATGGCATTCCTCAGGAGGGCAGGTTAATCCCATCATAGTTCTGCCCCAGCCTTAAATACATTATCATCTCTCTTAAAAGAACTACATGTGATTTCAAAATTAAAGAGAGTTGACCAAAAACATTTTATTAAATAGTTTCGTGTACGTGGATTACATTAAGTTGTAAAACTCCATCAAAACCCACATTATTAGCTCTTTCATCTAGTGGAATCTTTCTCCAACAATATCAAAATATTACTTAGATTCAATAAGTGTGAAATTCTTACTGAAAGCCAAGAAAAGACGGAGACTAAAAGCTTCAAACTTAAATTCAGAAGTCACAACTGACCAATGGACAAAGGCAAAAATTACAAATACATTAGTCTTATCCAAGTAAAATGCATTAGGTGTAAAATTATCAGGGAAAAGTCTGTGCCTGAATATGGTAAGATACCTACTGGCATCCTGAAATCGATTAATAGCTTGACATCCCATCCTTGCTCAGTGGTAAAGAGGTCTGAAAATTTTCCTTTCCTTTGGCATCACTATATAATACTAGGCAGCACTTTTTTCCAGGTACTTAAAAATCCTTTCAATGATTTGGAGAAAATAAGTTGTTGCTGTTAAATTGTTTCAGTCATGTCCAACTCTTCATGATCCCATCTGGGGTTTTCTTGGCAAAGATACTAGAGTGGTTTGCCATTTCCTTCTCCAGCTCATTTTACGGATGAGGAAACTAAGGCAAATAGTATCAAGTGATTTGACCAGGTCATACAGCTAGTAAGTATCTGAGGTCGGATTTGAACTTGGGAAAATGAGTCCTTCTGTCTCCAGACCTGGCACTCTATCCACTGTGCCATCTAACTGCCCCAAATATAGATTAGCAAATACAAAATACAGACAACCTGAGTTATGAGATCAAAAAAGGCCTCATAGAGAAGATGCATTCACTCCACAGTGAAGTGGAGATGGAGGTGGGGAGGGTGTATATGCCAGGCATGGGGGACATTTTTTTTGCAAATGCACAGAAGTATGAGCTACAGTGGCCTCTATGGGAGACAACAGGTATACTAGTTTGGCTAGAATCTAGAATGTTTGACAGGGAGTAATGCAAAACTAATCTGGAAAAAATCAATCAAAACCAGACTATGTAGGGCTTTGAATGGCAAAGAACAGAGCTGGTGTTTTATCCTAGAAGTGCTGAACCTAGAATCTGGATGACCTGAATTCAAATTCTACCTGAGATACTAACTGTATAATCCTGGGCAAGTCACTTAACTTTTGTGAGAATAAGATTGGATGTTTGTAAAGTGCTTTATTAGCTATTATTATTATTATCATTCTCTAAATGACAAGGTAAAAATACAAGCCCATTGAAAACTATATCTATTATGTATAATATATTAATATATGTATGTATGTGTATATATATATAAAAAACTCTTATGGTCTAAATACAATTGATGCTTTTGCTTAGGGCTTATAGGGTAGGATTTCACAAGTGCTCTGATTAATTGATAGCATTAGCAGAAGGAACCAATTCAGTACCAAATCAATGTTTTTGATAACCTATTATTAGAGCATACTTTTTTGAAATTTCAAGATGCTGGCTTAACCAGTATACTTTAAAAAGTAAATAAATACATTTTAGGGAAATTAGAAGTTAAACACTATTGGATAAATAAAACACTTGATGGAATCTCATTCCTCCCCACTCTCATCTGTGTCCATTTCTTTCCTATTCTTCCATCCTCTAGTACAATGTCCCTATCCCATCATTTCTTTCCTATGATTGCATTCAGAAAGACTCCTTTTCACTAGCTGCCTACCAACTGGTGATGAGAAGTTAATATATTTATAACCCTAGGGAACCCAGGGACCCCTGCAGAATCATTGCATTCCTATTCTATATTTAGATTTGGCTCATCCCCAAACCCTGAAGGCTACATTTACCTCACCCTCTCCGGGTAAGACTAGGCATCAAGACAGCTGTGTCAATCCAGTGGGATAAAATCATTCTTAATCCAAAACCTGAAGTGATTATTTTGAACTTCACCTCTACCTCAGCACATATTGATTTCCCCAAATATCAGACTGAAATATTGGAAAATGTATTATGATCACCTAAAAAATTATTCTTGAATCTTTGACAAAATGGAAGTGAATCTTGAAAACCTTATAGGATGATCAAAATACAAACATCACCAAGGTACAAGGTATGGAACACTAGACATGGAGTCAGGAGACATGGTTTTAAACCTACTTCACGAAAGTACTAGCTCTGTTACGATTCAAGTCACTTCTGAGAGCCTCAATTTCCTCATTTATAAATAGTCTAACAATACTATAATGATCATTGGCTGGAGTATTTCAATAGCCTCCTAATTGATCTTGACTCAATTCCCTCCCCCTCTCTAATCTATCCTCCATGCAGCTGCCAAAGAGACATTCCTAAAGCACATATCTGACCATATCCCTCCCCAGTCCAGAAAGCTTCAGAGTCTCCTTATCTATATGAAAAAATACAAACTCTTCAAATTCCCATAATACATGATAGTTTAGAGACAGAGAGATGTTGATGTAGATACAGATATTTGATGTCCCTCCCTTTTAAATAGACCATTTCCTATTTATTCTGGGCAACAGAGTTACCCAGAATATATCAGGTGTATATGCCAGCCTGCCTTCATTTTAATTTAAGGAAAAGGCCCAGGAGAACATGTTTAATTTTTCTCATTGTAGTTGACCCTAGTCAGTGTCATTATTAGTGGGTGCCATTATCCCTAAAAGAAACATATAAACATTTCTCACTCAGCTGACCCCCTGAACATTTCTGCCAAATTCTGAAAACCTCTTCATTCCAAACTGGAATATCACTCTAGCCTTGGAATTCACACCTTAAAAGTACCCTCTTCCTCTTGTGTCTCTCCCTCTGACTGGTTGGCTTCTTCCAGAACTTTCATTTAATAAGGTGCCCAGGCCAAATCCGTGTTGCAAACTCCCTGAGGGTAGGGATTGTCTTTCTTTCTATTTGTATTCAAGGGGCTTAGTAGAGACTCACTAAACATTCTTTGTATCCCCAGACCTTAGCACAGTGCCTGGCATATAGCAGATGTTTAACAGATGTTTATTGGTTAAGCCATCATTTAGTTTTTATGTAGCTCCCACCAAAACTGGCAAAAAGTAAATGTTGCAATGACAAAAAGCAGTATTTTCAAATAAGTTAACAAAAATATACATGAAATATGACAGTACATTAAATATGTGAATTTACTCAAAATATAACAACAAAAATAGTCCAATGAATATGTATTTATTAGAAATTGTGCTGGAATCTTCCCATATGATACTCTGCTACTGAAGAACAATGCATATCCCAAATCTTTGTTGGTCCTCATGTGAGGGCACTAATAGGATATGTATGTATGTATGTATGTATGTGTGCACATACACACACAGAAATATAGAGAGATGTATATTTAAAGAAAGCACTCTAATCCATTCCTTCTCCAATTTGATAATGGAGAATCAATACTGGCACAAAGGAATGGCTGAAGAGATTTCCCAGATATCTCACTGTTTCATTACCTTCCAACTTAAGTGAGTGGGAAAACTCTCTGTTGAGAAAGTATAGTAGGAAAAGTGTAGTGTATCTCTTTGACAAATACTTCTGTGCAACTCATTATCATAAGGATTCAGCTTAATGTGGTTAGCTGGTCTGTAGCCTGATGATTACACTGTAAGGATGTTAAAAATGCATCACCAGTTCAACGAAACACTTCCTTCTTTTCAAATACACAGAAGACCAAGCGATAGCAATCTTCCTCTTTACTATACTTGGCCTCCCTTAAGAGCCTTAGTTCATTCTGAGTTTTCATATTTCTGGCACTATTTTTATAGGTCTGTGCCATGCTTACATTTACCTACTATCTGGCCTCACTTCCATCTTCTGTACATGTTTATTTTTTTAAAATCTAAGTTGGTTGATGAGTTTCCTGTGCATTCAGAGTGGTCTCTTCAGCCAAATCCCATTAGCTGGCTTCATTGGAATTCTTTCCTCTTGTGTCTTCAGAACTTCATTTTTCAGCATTTCCTATCCCTCCTGGGTTGACTTCCCCTGAAGCATTTTAGTCCATGGGATTACACCTAACTTTCCTCTGAGCCCTTTGAAGTCTGCTTTCTCAAAATACTGGGACCATGTCAGAATATGCCTAATTTTTCTCTCCTCCAAAACAAATCTTAGGTAGTGATTGGTACTCCCCACCCCCACCCTAAGGGTTCTCATCATTTCCATTCCAGCAACTAGTTCTTCCCTGTTATCCAAAAATGGGAAGAAGAATAAAATTTCCTCTCATGTTCTGAAGGAAATTATCACTAAGGCAAATCAGGAAGTTGATAGTTGCCGTGCTTTTGACACAAAGACCAAGAGCTCTGGCAGATAATCTAGTTAACTGAAATCCCATATCATTACTGTATCATACCGCTATTTCAGGTTTCTAATCTGTTTGCCCCAGACTCCTCATCTATTTCCTCTTTCTGTCCATGTGGTCTATAGTATACTCCAGTGACAAAATCATTTGTTTCTCCCTCTATTGACCTTCACTCAAATATTATCCATCATGTTTCTCCCCTCTGGTTCCTAAATTTCTTCATGTGAGCATACCTTTGTAAACAAACAATGCTATCCATTTTCCCCTTTTTCTATCATGTTTCTTTTCAATAAGGCCTAGCCAAGAACACCTATAGAAAGCTAAGTGTTGCAGTAAATAGAGTTCTGGGCCCGATGTCAGGAAGACCTGAATTTAGATCTGGCCTCAGATAGCTGTGTGACTCTGGGCAAGTCACTTAACTTCAGTTTGATTTGGTTTCCTCATCTGTAAAGAGTAGATGATAATAGCACCTACTTCCCAGGATTGTTTTGAGGATCAAATGACATATTTGTAAAAGTGCTTAGCATAGTGTCTGAAACGCAGTTTCAGTAGTTATAATAGTTATAAGTAGTTATAATATAAGTTAATACAAGTGTTAATTTACTATTATTATCAGGCATAGGTTTCTAGGTTTCTGTGATATATTAGGTAAAATTTGTCTCTTTGTGTTTTGGATCTCTAACTCCTCTTGCTTGCTCTCTAAACTTCGAGCATTTGTGTACAAACATTTGAGGTTATGAGTATTACCACTACTCCCTTTCTTGGATTTTATCTCCTATGCATTTGCTTTATTGTAGCTATGCTCTGTGGTATCTGATTTAAGAAGAGAAGAGTTACCAAATGAATGAATTAATGAAAAAACGATATAGTAAGCCTTTACTACATGGCAAGCACATTATTAAGTGCTAGGGATACAACTCTAAGACCAAAGCCAATGCTTGCTGATTATCTTGCCCTGGAGTACTTAGGTAGCCATCTGTGGACCTGATAGGGTATTCTGTTGTCTTCCCGAGGCATATATTTAAGACATGATAGCGAACCTTCCAAGATTTACCAAAATGGATAATAACTATCTACCTCTGCTGATCCAAGTGACACTGCCAGAAGGAACTTAAAATGAATTGCCAATGATTATGATTATGTATGTGTGTGTGTGTGTGTGTGTGTGTGTGTGTGTGTGTGTGTGTGTGATTATGAAGGCTGGGGGAAAAAAAACTAAAGACCACAGGAGCGACATTTTCTTATTGTTGCCCATTTTGGTCAAGGTATGGAGAAGACAAAAATTAATCTGGGGAAGTAAACAGGAAGCTAAGAAGATGCTCTCTGGTCTAGGTTTTAGATTACGAGGTCACTTAGAGAGCTAATCTAAGGGACTTTAAAATAAAAAGAATGAGGTAGGGAAAAATGTCTTAAGATAAATTCCTTCTTCTAAAATGATGCACCAGCAACCTACCTGGGACTAATGGTAGGGCTAATTGTCTCTGCTTCAGAAGCTTTCAAACTAGAATAAAAGGCAGGGATGGCAGACCAGAACTGAGGAGATTCAAAAGAACATAGGAGGAAGACATTACCTGGGCATTTCAGGGTGTCAGAGCCATCCCTCTGCTTTACCTTAAAGATTTATAATATTTGGAAAATAGTTTTAAAAAGGTTACTGATGCTGTTTAGACTGGGGGGATGGGACTATTGCATGAAGTTCTACATGACAATCAATAGTATTTAAATAATTCTAAATAATGAATTTTCCTTAAGTTCTAGCACTGAGCCTAGAACTTAACAGGTGCTAAATAACTACTTATAATGAATTGAAGCTAATTTTTTTTCTTCAAATTGCTCTGTAAGAAGATTTCAGAAAAACTTGGACTTACTTGAACTGCTACAGAGCAAACTGAGCAGAGCCAGGGGAATGTTGTACACAGTAAGAGCAACATTATATGATGAACAAAGGCAAATGACTTGTTATTCTCAACAATACAATGACTCAAGGTAATCCCAAAGGACTCATGATGAAAAATTCCATCCACCTCCGGAGAAAGAACTGATGGCATCTGAATATAGACCAAAACTTATTTTCACTTACTCTCTCTCTCTCTTCCTCTCTCTCTCTCTCTCTCTCACACACACACACACACACACACACACACATGCACACACGCACGTGCACACACACACGCAAACACTTTTCTAATTGTTGTTCAATCAGTCCAGTCATGTCCAACTCTTTGTAACACCATCTGGGGTTTTCTTGGCAAAGATACTGAAGTGGTTTGCCATTTCCTTCAATAGCTCATTTTACAGATGGGGAACTGAGACAAACAGGGTTAAGTGACTTGCCCAGGGTCATACAGCTAGTAAGTGTTTGAGACCAAATTTGAATTCAGAAGAATGATGAGTTTTCCTGACTCTAGACCTGGCACTGTATCCACTGTGCCCTCCCCCTACCTCTGAAATTGAATAATTAGTTTAGATGTTCCATCCATCTCTATGTATAATTAAAAAGAATCATGCTTGTGTTCTTTCGCCTAAACAAGCAATGACATTCAAATCCCTGGGCTCCAAAACTGGAAGTAAATCCAGTGTTGCTACCTGTTACTATTCTCCATATATCACAGATTGCAAGATATAATTCCTATCATCTTTCCTGTCAATAAGACTTTCAGCTTCCAGAGGTTCTTATTTAGATTTCTGTTACTTCCATGGAAAATGAAAAATATAAGGAACAATTGCCACCTTTCCCATTAAATGGAAGTACTATTGATGTTCATTAAAATTCTTTAAAAAAACAAATTAATGCCACTTAATAATAGAATCATAGAATGTAAGGAACTGTCAGAAGCTCTGGAAATCATTGAGCCCAATACCTTCACTTTCAAGATAAGGAAAGTGAAGTTAATAATCAATAAACACGTATTAAACACCTACTATGTGCTAGGCACTGTGGTAACGGCTGGGAATATAAAAAAAGGCAAAAGACAGTTTCTACCCTCAAGGGGCTTACGATCTAGTATGGGAGACAACAAGAAAAGAAAAATGAACAAACAAGTTATACACAGGAAAAACAGGAAATAATTAAGAGAGGGAAGGTACTAGAATTAAGAAGGTTTGGGAAAGGCTTCTATAGAAGATGGGATTTTAGCTAAGACTTAAAAGAGGCCAGTGAGATCAGCAGGAGGAGATGAAGAAGGAGAGCATTCCAGATATGGAGGACATGCAGAGAATATGTCCAAAATAGAGAGATGAAGCACAGAAAACCCAAGTGACTTGAACAAGATGATACAACTAATTACTGGTAACAACTTAAACAAGAAAATCTGATTCCAAAATAAGCAGATGATGATGATGATGATGATGATGATAACTAGAATGTATATAGCTCTTTAAGGTTTGCAAAGTGTTTTACATGTTACCTGATTTGTTCCTCACAACAACCCTGTTTTATGAGATGCTATCATCCCCCTTCTGCAGATTACCAAACTAAGGCTGAGATTCTAAGTGGTTTTCTAGGTTCACAAAACTTAGAAAGTGTCTGAGGTAGGATTCAAGCTTAGGTTTTCCTGTCACTTGGCACTTTATCCACCTTCCAATTAGTCAATAGCAGTTACATAAACTGCTACACACAGAATACTATACTAGACTCTACAAAGAGGCATAAATCTCGGTTCCTGCAGACATGAAATTTTCCATCTATAATACAAAATGTAAACACAGGATAATGCACTCTACAATCCAATAACTTAACCCAAAATGTTTGAGAGATTACAGAAAAATGGACAGACATCTCAGAAATATAAATCCTGCCCCAGGTCCCTCTTTGGCAGCCTCTCTTATTTTCAGCCTAGCTTTTACTTTGTTTCGTTTGTTGGAACTTAAAAGTGGATCCACCTAAACATCAAAGGTGGCATTGGATTTATAAGGTTACAGTTAACCTGAGAGACCTTTTTTCATTTTAGGTTCAATATACATTTGTAATGATTGACATTCAGGATGAAAACCTTCTCTGAATCACTGATACAGATTTGTTTTTCATTCTGAAGAAAATATGTAGTCTAAGAACTAGGACAATTATATTCTTGTAAGGAGGGAAGCAAATAATGGACACCAACATTCAGTAAATTATTAAGTCAAAACTAATTTCTGTTCTCAGTCTCAGGATTTAAATGATAGTTTAAGACATCCTTACCTGTTGGCTGACTTCCAAATACATTTGCCAACTTCAGCAAAGAGACAGAACGTATCTTTCATTCATGGCTAATTATTGGTTTTAACAAACATTCTTAAATTGGATCATAGGATCTTAATATTTTAGAAAGGGAAAGGAGTCGAGAGGTCTAGTCCAATCTTCTTGTTTTACAAACTAGGGAACAGAAGCCCAGAGAAGCTAAGAGATTTGTCTGAGGCCACACAAAAACTAAGTAGCAGAGCCAGAATTTTAATTCAGCTCTTTTTTATTTTGAACCACATTGTATTGCCATGTTGTCTCTTTTTCCTATGACGTTCTTTTAAAAAAACACTTGATTGGGATTGGATCAAAGTTAATATTGTATCAAACCTTCTTCTTTGTTTTTTTTTTATTTCTTTCACTTCTAAATCTATCCCACTCCCTTGTTCTTTCCAGCTTGTCATCTCTTCTAACAGATAAAAATGAGGAGGAAAAGTAGTTCAACACCCACATCCACATAACACATCCATCAAATCTGACAATATCAACAAAAATAATAGCTAGCCTTGATATAGCAGGTTAAGGTTTGCATAGCACTTTATATGTATCATCTCATTTAATCCTCACCACAAACCTGGGAGATAGTGGTTATTATAATCCTCATTTTACAGTTGAGGTTAGACAGATTTAAGTTAAGTGATTTGCTGAGGGTCACAGAGCTAGTAAGTGCCAGAGGCCAGATTTGACCTCAAGTCTTCACTTCTCGAGGCCAAGTGCTCTGTCCACTGCACCAACTACTAATAGTATACTGGAATGACTTTCTAAGTGAAACAGATCACTTGGTTGAAGTGAAAAGTAGCTATATCTATTGCTTGCTAATATTTATAAGCATTATTAAGTAGCTGATGAACATTTGCCCCAAGATATCATGATGAATTCATAATCTCCTCTGCATGGGAACTGCTACCAGTAGGGACCCAAGCCAACCCATTTCTCCTTATCCTGAAAGAGTCTCTTGCTTATGTTCTTTTATAAATCCACCTTACTCTATTCAACATAATAGAAGCCTTCTCCAGATTTTTCTGTATTGTATAGATTACAATATAATATTTGGTACAAATCCCCTCACCTGTCATCCCTTACTTACTACATACATGTCCGTGATGTCACTTCTGGTGTGCAAATCATTACTGGTTAAATGTGACAGCCTTATGCTTATTACATTTCTTTAAATTACTATTACGGATCCCTGCAATTTTCATTCATTTGAGATAGCAGTATTACATAATTTCCAGCCATATAGCATCATTGAGAGAAAACCAGAGTTAAGAATATAATTGACAATACTGCACAATTTCCCAACTGTGACCTACCATATTTTCTGACTCCCAATTTCATTCCAGGCGCAACTCACTGTTCATTTGCCGTATCTTTTCATGATATACATGTATAACGAGCTGTGCATTCAATGGCAGGTCATAATCAGGGCAACATGAATTCTTTATTGACTTGATTTTGCCTGCATGGATTTGAGCAACTAAGAACATCACTGGGTAGGCCCTGGAGACAGGTTGCAGAGCTGAATGAAAGTACATCAAGTTTACTCATTACAATAATCACAAATTTTATACTATTTGATTTTATTGTTTGATTATGGTTTGATGATCATATTATAATGATAAGACTCTAATCTGGAGTCACTTAGGCTAAGTGGTCCTAATGCCCATATAACCAGATAGGCAAGACAGACAGATGTATTTTTCTAGTGTTAAACTCTGTCAGCAGGATAAGGCTTGCAGTTTCTGACTGGATGAACTCTTGACTTACTGCAAGGCCCTTGAGTCATTCTCCTTCTGTCACCTTAGTTAATGCTGGAGGCTCTCATCCGTTTGTCTTCCTGATAAAGAAATTCCATTTCTACCCAAGCTCCACCCAGGTATTGATAAGAAACCCCAAGATCTTTGTATCAGATCTGAGTCTGATTAGGAACAGTTGGCACCAATTACCTGTTCTCAACCAATCAAACCCATTTTTAGAGAATATAATCTTGCACCATTTGAACCCCAGCTTTGAAGGGCTTCCCTCCCCCATACCTATTCCTCAGCCTCCTGCTGGGATGAGTTTTTTGAATATGGGGACAAACCTGTGTGTTTATATTACCATGGCATAAACATATGTATTGCTTGCCTTCTTGCTGAATTACCTACCAATAAAGCTCATGATTGTATCATTTCTCTGAATACCAATTTTCTGGAAATCTTGAACCTAGGTTTTTGCTTTAACCTGAGCGCTTAGAAACCAAATACAATATTGTCAAACAAAAAAGTCTTAAGAACCATACAATCTATAAATAATCCTCCTTCCATCTGGATGTTAAATAGGACCTCTTCAAAGACAATAGCAGACACATTTTTTGAGCATAAGTCCCTCTGATTTGTGTTTCATTTGAAACTGATAATACAGTATTACAATTATTTGTGCAATCCCAATAACTAGAAAAATGCTTTCCATGTAGCGGGTGCTTAACAAGTGTTTGTTACGTTGAAGTTCTGAGAATTAACCCAAAGCAAAATGAAAAACAGAGAGATCTCAAATAAGGTGCTCATCAGTGTATTGAAAATCACCTTGCTAGAAAAGAGCCCATAAGGCTATTTGCCAAGTCAAATGATTTTTTTAATCTACAATAAACCCAGTGGGATCTTATGTTCTCCATGCCTTAGCTACTCAACTATATGACGCTGATGATGTTGTAGATAATCATCTTTGAAAATCTCTATTTTCCTTGAACATATTTTTATTAAAGAGATTCTGGGTGTATATATAATATGAGCCTGGCACATGTGCAGATCCCATCAGCTTGCTCAGTTAATTCAACCTGTCCACATAGAGCAGCTAAGGAGCTCATCTCATCTGCAGGAGAATCATGATGACACGTAAGGGAAGTGCTTTGGAGAGAATGTGGAAAAAGTGTAAACATTTGTAACTGTTTCTGGACACAAACTTGATGAGACCAATGCTATACAGGAACTAAGTTAGTTTTGGAGTGTAATCCTCCTGAAACTGAGATAATGTAGAGGAGAATAAACTCCACAGGTAAGGAGGAGTGGTGGGGGAGCGTTGGTTGTAATGTTTATACATTTGTTCTTACTATATATTTGAAGTAAATATTGCTTTATAATAGCCAGTTGATGTTAAATGGAACTGAGATGTTAGTCACTGGTCCCATGCCAGGAAGAAAGAGCCAGTGGGAGCTTGAGATTATGATAGTAAAGAAAAAAGTTTCCTCCCCCCACACCCAACAAACTCCTCTCAGGGCAAACTTGGAACCCTGGAGAAATGTAGCTGCCTGACTGGGGGAGAGTGAGCCAGAGCATACATGTTATACATGTACGGATTATTTTCATAAAGATTTTATAGAAATAAAAAAGTAGGCCAAAAGGACAATAACTGTTGTTGTTTTCTCAATATATTTTGTTGATATTTATACCATTAGTAATCTTTTCCATTCTTTTAGCATTTTCTACTCTTTGAAAAAGTACAAAAATCTATCCTTGGATTCATCGTTCATGGTTGGGCATACTAAAAATACTGCCAAATTTAATTTACCTATTTGGTATACTAAACTAACAAGAGGTCATTTTATAGAACTACAGAATGTGGACAAGGTAGTAATAACATTCATTTGGCAGGATATCTAAAATTTCCCTTGAGAGAAATATGGAAAAAAGTAGGAATGAAGAGGGAATAGAACTTCCAGTCATTCAGTCAATAAACATTTATTGAGAACTTATTATGAGGAATTGGGGAATCCAAAAAATAAAGAAGACAGTGTGTTATCTGTGAAATCAATACACTGCCAAGGTTCTGGGCCGAGTCCCAGAGTACAAAAAAGAGTCCTCTCTCTTCTGTTCCGGATCAGGGAGAATCTTAGAGAAGGGTCAAGTTGGGTAAAATTAGCTTGTAGTACTGTTGGATAGTTTCAAATCCAAGTATTTTAGACTTCTGGACTGCATGAAATTAAAAGGGACTAAGGAATAAGGTCCTTTCCAGACTGAATATTCTATTAGTTATGAAATCATCCTATAGACAAAAATTAACTTTTGTTGTTCAGTCATTCAGTCATGTCCAACTTTTCATGACCCCATGGACCATAGCACGTCACGCCCTCCTATCCTCCACTATCACTCAAAGTTTGTCCAAGTTCATGTTCTTTGTTTTCACACTATCAATCCATCTCATCCTCTGCCATCCCCTTTTCCTTGCCTTCAAGATTTGCCAACATTAGAGTCTTTTTCAGTGAGTCCCGTCTTTTCATTATGTGGCCAAAGTATTTAAGCAGCTTCCATATTTGATGTTCCAGTGAATAGCCTGAATTAATTTCTTTAAGTATTGACTGATTTGATCTCTTTGCTGTCCAAGGACTCTCAAAAGTCTTCTCCCACACCACAATTCAAACACATCAATCCTGTGGCACTCAGCTTTCCTTATAGTCCAACTCTGGCAGCCATACATTGCTACGGGAAAAGCCACAGCTTTGACTATACAGACTTTTGTCAACAAGGTGCTATCTAGAATTAACTTAGTTATTATCAAGGAACCATTTTTCTAACTGGCACTTTATATTCTATAGATGATGATAAGAGAAAAGCAATAACATTAGTCATTTGAAGCCAATGTCACCTAAGAGTTAGTTATGCTACATGAGACTAAAGTAATGCTATGAAAATCAGTCTAGTCTCAGGATCAACAGGTCACACCCAAATTATGTTACTTCTTTGTGCTTTACAACACTATGGTTACCATAAAAGCACTAAAATATGCAACATACTGATTAGGTTCCTGTATTAGATTCTTGGTTTGGGGCAAAGGACTGAAATTTAAGGGCTAAGATACTAAGCGGTTAAGGTACATAGGAGTGGCCAAAGATGAAAAGCAGACTCCATGGAATGGTAATCAGGGTGGGACTTTTTTCTTTTTTACTGTTTTCTCTTTTGGAATGCTAAGATAATCAAGCACATCTGAGTCTTGCCTTTCAAACGTAATGGCAAGCAAAATTTGACTTTTTGTTGTTTTTTTTGAGTGCTTCTCAGCACTAAGGTAATCAAGTGCCTTTGATGAGTCTTGCCTTTGTTCCTTTGATTGAATCAAGAGTCTTTGATGACTTGCTATAGAAACAAGAAAACCTAGTTCACATGGGTTTGAGTCACATGGTTGTGATGCCCTCTGTCTGAGGCTGGTGTTTTGTTTTGGGGCTCTCGATCACTAGAAGAGTGTCATGTGATTTGACCAGACAACACTCTGGGTACCCTTCATGGAGCCCCCCAGCTTTGAAAACCTAGATGTTGATGCTTCTTTCTCTGATAGCTGCATGTATTGCTATAGTTAGATGGTTAGAAGCCTGTCTACTGGCTTGTGTTTATTTGCTCTATTTATATAACGTATGCTTGTAATTTCTGTTTGTATACTCTCTGAAGTTCAGGGTGCTGGCTTTTTCCCCTGAACTAAGTGAATGTATATGTATGTTTAATTAAAGTGAGATTGTAAACCCCTTAAAGTGGCTTTCCTTAGAAAAGCAGATCAAAGAACTTGTTCTCCTACGTGCTCTTGTTGTTGGTCTTTCGCCTCCACAGCAGCTGCTAGCAATATTGTTGTTACACCTCATACCTTTAAAAATATGCCTAACAGCACTTTTTGTGATGGCAAATAAAAAGAGAATACCAATCCTTCGGGGACTGAATGAACAAACTAGAGTGTAGAGATATAACGGAATATCATTGTGCCATAAAAACCATCAATTGGGGAATGGCTGAACAAGCTGTGGTATATGAAGGTAATGGAATACTATTGTATTCATATACATAAGAATATGGGGATGCTATGGACTTCATAACAACCTGGAAAAACCTACACATCATAATGCTGAGTGAGCGGAGCAGAGCCAGGAGAATATTGTACACATCCACAGATATAAGGATTCCGTGAGGACCGACCCTGACATACTTCGCTCTTCTCAGCAACGTAAGGTGCAAGGACAACTCCAGGGGACTCACGATGGAGAATGCTATCTTCATCCAGAGAAAGAACTGTGAAGTTTGAATACAGATTGAGGTGCACTACATGCTTGCCTTTTTTGCTTCTCTTTTGTTTTTGTTTTTGTTTTTTTTTTGTTTGTTTGTTTAGTTTTTTTGGTTATGTCTCTTCTTTCTCATGATTCATTCCATTGGTCATAATTCTTCTCCACAACTTGACTAGTGTATAAATTAATTCAATGCGAAGTTATACATGGTAGTTATATGAGATTCCAGGCCGTCTTGGGGTGGGAGGGGGGAGGGAGGGGAGAAAATCTGGAACTCAAAATTATGTAGAACCGTGTGTGGTAAACTAAAAATAAATAAATAAATTTGAAAAAAAAGACTTAGGGATAGAAGGGGTTCTTAGAGGCTGTCTATTCCAAGTTCCTCCTTTTCTACATGAGAAAACTGAGGCCCAGGGAAGTGAAGTAACTTGCCCAAAGTAACATAGGTATTATATGGCAGTAAATGGTATTTGAACCCAAGTCCTCTGACTACAAATCCAGTACATAAAAGCCACTGTAAAAAATGATGGTAGCAAATAAATGTTTACTGAATAGTATATTCACTTCACTTCTGAAGGTTCTATTAAGCTGTTCTGGGATGGGGAAGGACCATGTTACAGCTGTTCTCTGAAGACCTCATTGCTGGCAAAGGGTTAGAATAGGGAAAACAGGAAGGAAACCCTGCCCACCAGACGTCATTTCTGCATAACTCCCAAGACCCAAGTTCCTAAACCAGCAAGCACAAAAAGCAAATAGGGACCAAGATTAAGGACACGAGAAAATTATGATTAAATAAGCAGAATAGGCATTTGCATACATACTTAGAATGACTGGGCTTGACTTGTGAAGTTTAAGATATTGTTCAATTAGCCAGGTGTAAATGTTTAGTAGTTCTATCCATTATGAAATCACAGAAGAAAAAAAATGAGTGCCCAGATTTGATTTAGGATCTAAAGTAATATGATCCTAGCTAGGATTGTGACCATGAAGACAGATGCAAGGCAGAGACCAAAGACAGGGACATTTTGTTATAATGGAATGAATGCTAAAATTAGAGCCAGAAAACTTGGTTTCCAGACTCTGCCACTCCCTTGTGGCATGACATTAACCAAGTTACCAAGCTTCAGAAGACTTTAGTTTCTTCATCTTAAAAATGACGGGGAAGATTTCAGAGGTTCTTAACTTTTGTGTCATGGACCCTTTAGCAATCCGGTGAAACCTATGGATCTCTTCTCAGAATAATACTGTTAAATACATAAAATGAAATACAAAGATTAATAAAGTAAATTAATCATATCGAAATACAATGACCCAGCTATTTTTAAAACAAGCTCAAAGTTCCCTGGCTAAAAGAACTTTTGAGTTAGGTGACCTCTGAGGTTCCCTGTAGGTGTTTATGATACTTAGAATCTATATAATTCTCCTAACCGTACTTAACATAGTGTCATGCTTTTTTATGATAAAATGAAAGCAAAATAGTAATATTACAATTTATAAGACTTTTAGATGTCTTAGGCCCTGAAGGTTGGTACCAACAAGTTTTTAGGGCCTTTATTTTATTCATGTTCACGTAAACTTCATCATATTAAGTTTGGTTATGATTAACAACATCTTGAAATAGACAATGCAACAGATACATCAAAAGGAATGTCATCCTTCCAAGTAGTCCCCCTGAGAGATTAGATAGTTATTCCAACAAAGCTACCACAGTTCCAAACATCTGTTTTCTAATTGCCTCCAGGGACAATTTATGAGCTAGTATGAGGTAGTAGACAGAACACTCAACTTTAGAATTAGAAAAATTAGCTTGAATCTAAGCTCCTCTGCTTCAATTCAATTCAGCAAATACTATCTGGAAGGCATTGTGCTAGTTCTCCGACTTCAAAGAATTTACATTGTACTGGTAGGTCAGGTTACAACAGAATCAGAGGCAAATCTAATACAAGGTGGGGAGTGAAGAAGTCAAAGGAGAGATCAGGCAGAGAATCAGAGGCAAATCTAATACAAGGTGGGGAGTGAAGAAGTCAAAGGAGAGATCAGGCAGAAATCTCTGGAGTCAAACCTGAGAGGAAGAGAAGGATGTTGTAAGGCAGAGATGAGGGAACAGGAAATGCCTCGTGCAAATGTAGACAAAAGATGGCATGTTGAATTTAGGAACAGCAAGCTTACTAGCTCTGTCACCCTGAATAAGTGACTCTACATCTCTGACCTTCAGTTTTTATGGGGATAACAATATTGAGTCTGGTTGGTGAGTGATTCAGATGAGATTCTCTCCCCTTGACATGAAAAATGCCTTTGAGCTTTAATGAGATTTACAAATGGCAGCTAGATATGTCCACATGGGTTGTCTATAGACTATGGAGCAGCTCTTGGGTGTATGGATGATCTGAGGTCTGGCTTACCTCTGCAGGTAGGAACCAAAAGCTTTGTACCTTCAGCATCCAGCATACCACCGGATCAAGGGAAAGTCAACGAGGCTAGACCCTCTTTATTCTAGTCTCTAAGAGGAGTATTGGGCTAGAATTATATCTGCAACACCTCAAATATCTGTCTAATCTAGGGATTTAAATTCAAGACAAAAGAAGGTTTTCCTTGATCAGTTTTAAGGGGGATGGTAGCCCTTAGCACTCACCAGTTTGGCTCCTGCCCAACAAAGACAGAAGAGCATACAAAGAGCAAATCTCAAATAAATCCATTTATCCATAGAAATGTTAAATAAGAAACCAGACAACTTATACAAATTAGAATGTACCAGAGAATGCTGAGGGTGAATGAGCTCTTCAGATGGGAGCACCATAAGACCTCAGCTCAAACCAAAGGAGAACCCGATCTCACTTCTGGGAGAGTCCTCTCTCAAATAGGCTCTAGGAAGGAAAACTTGAAATTAGGGGTGTGGTAATGAAGCCAACTTCCCTACACGTCTGCAGCTTCTCTTTTCAAGAGTGTCTCTAGAATCAGGTGTCTCTCTAGCACCTACTCTAAAAATCTCTGATACCAGAGACATTAAACTCACTGCCTACAAGGATCCATTTCTATTTGAGTTTGACATCACAACCTTATACCACACACCAAAGCATCTAGATCAGCATTCTCTCTAGCAATTAAGAGTCACATCTCCTTTCATTCACAGCACACAGAATTGCAATGCCCTCCATCTTGGGTGGGAGCCAGGTTACACAAATTAATGTAACCTATTGTTAGGAACCATATTTAAACTGGTCTAATTTATCTGTGGTCACACTTAGTTTTTGAGGAGGGAAATGGTATTCCCTAGCTTGATGACCCATTTTACATCGTAAATTTGTTCCAGAATAATTTTTTGGCCAGGGAGTGGTGTGCCCTCTCCCACTAATGTGCTCCAGCTATGGGCTAAGGTGGATGACAATCAGTTCCCCAGAAAGCTTTACCCTCAAAGAGAATCACACTCTTCCTTATACTATTTGGCTTATTGTGCCTCCACCTGGGAACCCTGGGAAAAATTCCTTAGAATTTAGATTTTGCTCATTTCTAGGGTCTCTGCAAAAGAGATTAACAGGGTTCCATTTGTAAAGGTAATGAATGTGCAAAGTAAATCTGATATTTAACAGCTATTTATTTCCTCCATCATAAAATAAATGTACAAAATCACAACAGACTAATTAGCATGCATCGACAATTACTTAAAACAAACTACACTCCATCACAAAATAATGACAGGAGCCTATAAACAGATGCAGAAAACAGGAGGCATTCAAAGGCATTCATAGAAGCCTATGGCCTCTATTATTTCTCCAGGGGGATGATATCAAAACGTGAAACACACAGTGGAATTGCTGAACAGGATTTCCACCTTCAACTCAGCTCCGTACCATCTCAGCAACTCACTCAAAGTCACTATCTTCTGGCAAACCAAGGCATGGCTTGGACTTGACATCTTGGAAACGCCCATCTTCTCCTCTGAGAAGATGTTTGAGGAGTTACTCCATGATTCCAGGTCTCTCCCAGTGGTCACCAATGCTGAGACTATCTCAGGATTGCTATTTGGTCCCCTAGGGTCAGTAGAAGCATAGAGTCAAAGACTTCCCATCAATAGTGGAATTTGGAGGGGACCCAAGAGGGCAATACTCACCAGTCTGAGGTTTTTAGGTCAGGGTCAGATAATAGCAGTAAGGAGTCAATTAAGAGTGAAGCAAATAGGCATTTTATTCCAGTCAGGTGGAGTAGATAGCAAGATGGATGGCATCTACAATGAACGCGGTGTAAGAGGTTCCATAAAAACATATTTTTAGGGCAGCATTCATAAGCTAAACATTGTGCAAAATAATAACTGTATGAAACAAAGAAAAGATGACTATTCATAAAACACAGGTGGTTAAACAAAGAGAATTGATTTCTTGTTGGACAAAATCATATATTCTCAGTTTCAAGACACAGAAAAAGGAGTTATTGAGTGAGTGTAGCTAGTCTCAGTAAATTGGGCCAGACAGGGAAGGGAACTTTCCCAGTGTTCGGGAATCTTCCATCTTCAGCCTCTAAGTCTTTTTGTACTGCTAAGGCTCAAAAGGAGACACTGAAGACCACTGGCTGCAGCAGCTGATCCTATATATAGTTCACTGGGGGTCTTTTACAGCAAAATGGCTGATACAGAACAATATGGAGTCAGCATGCCTTGAGGTAGGGTTGTTTCTAAGGAGAAGAAGATCTATGTGTTACACAAAATGTCAGAGAAGTTCATGGTGCAATATCAGGAGGTTTATTAAAGGATATTAAGGTAAGGGAAAGGAGGAGACTCATTGGAAACTTGTTGAAGTCACTCTCTGTAGGTTCACCTGGGGAAGGTAATTTTGTCCACTTCTCCCACAAATCTCATGGTCATCACTTCCACATGAGCAGCTACCATAACTGCTGGGGTTGACAAGGAAGAATTTCTCTCTTATCCTTCTCCCCTCCCCTAGGAAATCCAAGGGTAATCTACCAGAGCCTTGCCCCCTGCTTCAACCAATAAGCATTTTTAAGCACCTATTATTTTCTAGGTAATGTGCTAATGCCCACTGAGAGCATCTTCCTGTTCAGTGGCCTCTTCAGCATATCCCCCAACTACAGGGGTAGAGGGAACACACAGGAACCAAACACTTACAGGTTCGTATTTCCTTTATCAAGTTGCCAAAGCACCTTTCGTGAGAAATGACCAAGGTTCAGGCCCATCCCCACACATCCTCCATGGGCTACAATCAAACTATTAGCTCTACAGTTATCAAAAGCTTTTATCTTAGGGGACTTAAAAGAACAAAGATTTACTATTTGTGTTAGATGAAAATTAACATATTTTAGTGATCAAGAATAGCTAATAGAACCCAAAAAGGTAAGGAGGTGATAGGAGGGAGGAAGAAGGCAGTAAAAAGAGCCATAATCAAGAAAAGTAAGATTGAACCTGAAACAGAACTGCAGAGGTCAAAGCCACAAACAGTTCATAGAAGCAACCACTCTAGAGTTAGGCAGAGTCATGAAATGGGAAGTATAGAGCGAGATCAGGAAAGCAACCCACAGGAAGAAGCATAAGTTATCAGTGAACGATAGATTGTCTTAGATAATGTCTCCCCAGGAAGAAGTGCCCTTTTGAGGCAGGAGGGTACAAACCAAGTTCCACCCTCATTTAGCCATGCCTGTGTCATTGTGGACCCACAAACTACACTACTCAGGAAAAATTCTCAGAAATTATTTTTTGGCCTATTGGTAAAATAGAAAAACCAGGTCAATAAAACTTCAGAATTCCTTAATCCAAGTAACATTGTACCACTCCAACAATACAAGACTAGGATGGACAGATGGGGAACGTGAGCTCTTAGCCTTTTTATATCACTTAGAACTCTGACATCCTTGAAGTCCTTGGAAGAGAAAGATGTTTCCCGTGATCTTTGTTCCACACCTGCGTGTTCTTTCATTTCTTGCTTATTTAATTAAAGGTGTATCTGGGCTTATCTGGATACCATGCACAACTGAAAACAATGCTGGACCATCCTGTGTCAAAAATCATTATGACACATTGCATAGGGCTGCTGATTGAATGTTGTATACAGGAAACTGCTGAGAAAGATTACAAAGTTTGCTGGCTTTTCACTAAGACTTTTAAGTATTAATATTGAATGCTTAAAACACCAGACACATATACCCAAGACTATAAAAATAATTTCTGAATTGACCTTTGTTTTAAAGAATAAAATTGATTTGTCCTCTAATCTAAAAAAGTAAAGGAGACATAGCTAGAAATCTGAGTTTGGGCCAAATCATGAAGGGTCTCCATTGGCAGATTAAGGAAATTGACCTTATTCAGTAAATAAGGAGGAGTCACTCCAGGTTTTGTTGCATGAGGACGAGATGAACAGAGATGGGCTTTAAGGAAATCAATTTGGTGGCAGAACACAGGGTGGACGGGAGGAAGGAAAGGAGAGGGACAGAGAGCAGGTGATATAATAGTCAAGAGGTAAGATGGTCCTGAACTAACATTCTAACTTATGGCAGTGGGGGGTGGCGTGGAAGGGGCTGCACAAGGAACAAATTTGGAAACACATAGTCACATAAAGTTTATTAATTAAACTATTATATTAGAGCAAAACTGGGTCCTCAGAGACACCAGATCATGATCACAGAATCACAGACTTTGAAAGGTGTGAGGGATCACAGTAGCCATTTAGTTCAACTAATATACAAAAGAAATCTTCATTGTAGTATATCCAGCAAATGACTGTTGCCCACCACATTCTGAGGTGGGTCACTCCACTTCTGGATGCCCTAATTGTTAGGAAGTTTCTTCTGACATCAAGCTTAAATGGACTTCTCTGCAACTTCTACCAGGTATTTCTGGTTCATCCCTCTGGAGCCAAACAAGATAAGTCCTGCCCTTCCTCCACAAAATTTCCCTTCAAATATTTGAAGACAGCTATCATCTCATGCCATGGGCAGCGAGGTGACACAACAGACATAGGGCAACACTTACTAGCCGTGTGACCCTAGGCAAGTCATTCAACCCTGTGTGCCTCAGTTTCCTCATCTATAAAATGAGCTGGAGAAGGAAATGACAACCTACTCCATTATCACTGCCAAGAAAATGACAAATGGGTCATGAAGAGTCAGACAGAACTGAAAACAACTAAACACATACGCAACACACATCATCTCATATCACCTTATGATGGAAGGCTTGATTTCCAAACAAAATAAATTCACATATTACTGTAGCTTCACTACTAAGTTTTGTTCAACTCTGCACACCGCCTACCAATTTTGTGAAGTTTCACTCCCAGAATAACAAAGTAAAACAGAAAGGGACCAAATTCTTGAGTAAACAATTTAGATAGGGCCAGAAGGTTAAAAAATATCATTTTTTCCACTAAAACATTTTGAAAAAAGCATCAGCTGAAAGACAACAGTTTTAAGTATATTTGTTCTCTTCTAATAATTACTGTGTCATCAAGTACAAATGTCGCTTCATTCAGGAAGCTCTAACACAACAGCCCTTCTTTTTTTGCAAACCTTTCCAACAGGTAGGTGGTGGAGCTGTGGTAAGAGTGCTAAGCTTGGAATCAGAAAGACCTGAGTTCAAATTCAACCTCAACACGTACAAGCTGTGTAATCTGAGGGAAGTCATTTAATCTTTCTGTGTCTCAGTTACTTCTAGTATAAAATGGAGATTAACAATTGCATCTACCTTGCAGAGTTGTTTTGATATGGGATGAGATATCTGTAAAAAGTCCTTAGCACAGCGCCTGACACACAGTAGGTGCTTTCTAATTGCTTGTTCCCTTCCCCATCAGAATCATAATATGCCTGGCACCCAGAGCAAGCAGACCAAAATGTTAACTCAAATCTATTTCTTTTAAGGCAAATCAAATTGAGGGAGGGGGAGACTCTAAGATGTCACAGAAAGAGTACAGAAAGTAGGTCAGAACCAGGCTGTTAAGTTCAAGTAGTGTATGACTGATAGGTAGTAGGTGGAGAAGGAATCACACTACCTAAAAGCTTACTATTTTAACCAATGATTCTTGCTAACAAGATGCTACACTCAGTTGTTTCTGCACCGCTGAAGAAGTATAAGTACGGCCAGCGATATTGAGACTTTGGTATCCTTAATCAAAGCCCCAATGGCCCTGCCCAATTATGTCTTTCCTTTCCACTGGGCCCTATTTGAAGCACCATTATATTTTTTAAATTTATTTTTAGTTTTCAACATTTATTTCCACAAGATTTTGAGTTACAAATTTTCTCCCCATCTCTCCCCTCTACCCCGCCACAAGATGGCATATATTCTGATTGCCCCTTTCCCCAGTCTGCCCTCCCTTCTATGACCTAATGTCCCCCCACCCCTTATCCTCTTTCCTCTTACTTTATATATATATATATATATATATATATATATATATATATATATATATATATGATTTCTATTCCCCATCGAAGCACCATTACATTTTAAGTAAATCCCCCTACATCCTCCACCTCCCCGAATACTCCTGGTATCTCCTTGTCTAAGCAGAAATCTGGCTTTCCCCCCATTCCTAGAAACTCCTTCCAATGGAAGTGATTCCCTCTCTCTCCTTTTTCTTAAGAGGAAGAGAGAGTAAAAATATTCCTTGTACCCATAAGTAATTACACAATCCATTAGCAAGGATCCATTAAGTATTTCCATGTGCCAGGCATTGTGCAAAGTACTGGGGATAAAAAGCAAAAGCAAAAGAAATACCTGCCCTTAAGGAGCTTAATGAAGCAGACAACATGTGCATAAATAATCATATACAGAACAAGGAAGGTCACTTTAGGGACCAAGAACCCAGCAACCAAGGGAAGTCCTCCTGCAGAAGATTGGGTTTGAGCTGAGTCTTAAAGGAAGGTAGGGACCCCAAGAGGTAAAGGTAGGAATGGGGGCCATTTCAGAGATGGGAAACATTCAATTCAAAGGCACAGAGACTGCAGATAAATGGTAGTTTGTAAGGGACAGCAAGTATAGCTGTATCATAGAATATGTGAAAGGGAATAAGACCATCCTCCTAGTCAACTGGGTGAGCATCCTAGGTGTCAAACTTCAGATAAATAGAAAATTAAGTAAACTTTCAAGAGACATTTTTGTAAGTTTGTAGCACTTACACTTCTGAAATTATTGAAGCTTAAGGCTGCACCAAGAGTTTTGGGACACCCAGTACATTTATCCCTATCCATGGAATGGAATGGATTGAGCATTTGTTAAAGCACCCATTATGTGCTGGGCATCATGCTAAAGGCTTTACAAATACCTCATTTGATTCTCACAGAAACCTTGTTCATAAAGGGGTTGGAGTGAATGATTAATCTATTCTCTGCTTCCAATGTGTCCTTTCCAAATTATTGGGGGTTTTATTGTTGTTGCTGCTTTTATTTTTACTTTTTTACTGGCAATTTCATCAGTGAAGGCCTGGCTGCAGCTTCTCTGATGTTTCTAGTCAGATGGATGCCTAGGGCACTGAGAGGATAAGTCACTTGCCCAGGGTCACATAGTCAGTGTCAGAAAACAGACTTGAACCCGAGTCTTGTTGATTTTAGAGGCCGGCTCTCTATTCACTCTGCTAAGCTGACTCTCTGAAGTATTACATTACTTGGGGGTAAACAAAATACATTCTTCTCAAATCAAGAGTGTGATAAAATAATTAAAATAAATTCCATTTTATCTTTTCCAGTTATTATTAGGGCTATTATCTTTGGCACAGCATTATCAGCAGTCTTAGTTTATTAAAGCTTCTACATTACCAGTTTTTCTCTGGAAATCTAGTGCATTTTTACATCCAGGTGACAAAATTATTTACTTTTCCCTCCAAAAGTCAGAAAGGAAAACAAAATAAATGAGACTCAGAGCTCAATATTAACTGAAGGCTGTGAAAATCAATATTTCATTAGCTCAAGCAGTTTCAATACTAGGAAAGAGAAATAAAATGGAAGAAAAAAATCAGATTGGGGGATACATTTGAAGACGGAGCCTGTGATGGTGAGGAACATGAGAAATAACAGTAGAGAATGGAATAAATCCATCTTCTTATCTTTTTACCCAAAGGTCATTTACACTAAATGTTACACAAATATTGGAATGATAAATTTAAGGCTTCAGAGAAAACTGTATACTTTCTTTTTTGAAGTCTGTATTTCAAAGTTTTATGTATACACATATGTATGTACATACACACATGCATCTGCATATATATATATATATATATATATGGATGTGTGTGTGTACAATAAGTAGGGTCTTAAAATGAAATATCAATTGACTTCAGAGAATACTTTAATATTCTTATTCTATTCTGGTTCAATAATTCAAGCAAAAAATGTGAGTTTGAATCATTGCATTGTAATTTTTAAACAATACTCTCTCCCTCTCAAAGTGGCTCAGAATTTATTTCTGTATATGTTATAACCCCTTCCCCCAACAGAACATATGGAACTGTTGTTTTTCATCTTTATATCTCCACCATTATTTTACCCAAATCCCCAGAGAAGATGCTCACTCAATGGATGTCTTCGAATTAAATTCAATAGCCAGGCACTACTATCCATTTTACAATTTTTAATCGTGAAAGATGCTTAGACACAGCATGGCTAAGTGAAGTATTCTCAATAAAATATTATTGATCCTATATCCCTATCAGTGAAAAGTTTTTAAGCATGGACTTCTAATACATACATTCTTATTTTTAAAAATTATATAATGATGTGTGCTAAAACTTCAATAAATTAGAAATTAAAAAGGATAAGGCAAAGATGAAATAATAGTGGATCCTAAAGACAAAAGAGAGACACTGCAGTTTAGTGAGTAGAGGGTAGCACTGTCAGACCTGTACTTTTTGGTAACTGTGTGGAAGATCAATTAGAAAAGGGAGAGACTTGAGGCAGGGAGACCAATTGGCAAGCCACTGAAATAGTTCAAGGTGATGAGAGCATGAACTAGAGTGGTGTCTGTATGAGGTGAAGAGATGTAGGGATAGAAACAAAATTTTGTAATTTATTAGAGATATGGAATGAGAGAGAGTAAAGTCAAAGATAATGGTGAGATTGTAGTCTTAGTTTACGTGCATATATGTATGCACATGCATATACACATATGTGTGTATATATACATATATCATTCATTCATTCATTCACGCATACACCTGGGATTCAGCTGCATATAGAGATGATAAGTAAACGTGTGGGAGCTGATGAAGCTGCTAAGTGAGAGAGTATATAGAGAGAAGAAGAATGTCCAGGACAGGGCCTTGGATAATACAAATAGTTAAGGGGCAGAATATGAATTATGATCCCATGAAGACGACCAAGGGATGGTAAGACATGTAAGAAAATAAACAAATGTAAATACTATAGTTGATTTCAAAAAAAATCTATTAAAATAAAAATTAAAGACAAGGAATTTAAGGACTTACGAATAATTGAAACTAAATATATATTTATTCAGAAACATTTTCACTTAAATCTACATTCTAGCCCATTAAATTTATTATACAATTGAGTGAATATAAATGCATCTTTTCTTGGTAAGTTATTGTTTTCGTCTTTCTTTACAACAATACCAAATTACTATCAAATTGTTACATTTCTCAATTTGTGCTAATTCCCTGTTACAATTCTTAGACCTATCTTTAAAATGAATTTAAAAGAGGTGATAGACTCAGATCAGATGCAAAATGAGACATAGATTTTTGGACATGGCCAATGCAGGAATCTGTTTTGCTTGCCTACGCATATTTGTTGCAAAAATTTTGTTTTTCTTTTTTGTTTTCAATAGGGAGTCTGAGAGGTAGGAGGATGAGAAAATAAATGCTTGTTAATTAAAAAAAAAGTAAAAAAAAAGTGAACTTAACATTGGCTTAGTTCTAAGTAAAGTGCTTATCCACAGGATTTTTATTTCTTTATTAAAAAAATAAAAACTAAATAGTACATAAAAAAGACTTCCCATAAAACTTCAAAATTTTATTTCCAACATACATAGTATCAATGCTTCTCTGCTCCTAATCAATCTCTCCTACACTTTTAATTATTTTCTACCCTGTGTTACACATCACTGTGTATGTCCTTCAAGCCCTTGCTAGACCATAAACTTCTTCATGTCAGAGATTGGTTTATTTTTCTCTGACTATCCACTACATTTGCTCCTCCTTACATGGGGCTGAATGAAGGTGGAGAAAATTATGAGACCACGCTCATTGTGTCCACTACAAATTTCTGTTCCATAATCTCAACTGGGTCTTCACTACTTCAAGGCCTTCTTTTACATCTCCCTAATTGATTCATAATCCACTCACCACCGTGACTTTTTCAAAGCTTTTCATTCCTCCTCAAATTTCCCATGGCACCCACCTCAGCTTGCATTTCCAACTGCCTAATGAACATGTTGAATTGGATGTCCCATAGACATCTTAAACTTAGCAGGTCCAAATCACAATTTTCCCAGTTACTCAGGCTTGAAAACTAGATATCATCCTCTACTTATTATTCTCTGACCCCCTTATCCCCTCCACTTCTCTCTCTCTCTCTCTCTCTCTCTCTCTCTCTCTCTCTCTCTCTCTCCCCCTCCTTCCCTTCCTCCCTCCGTCCTCCCCCTACCTACCTAGCTACCTACCTACCTATATTCCCTTTTCTCCTCTGGCACTACCACTGCCATGGGGTGCAGGCTCTCATAACTCACACATGTCCTACTACAGTAGGCTGCCTCAAGTTTCTCCCCATCCTAATCCATACTCCACCCAATGCCAATGTGACTTTCTTAAAGTGTAAGTTTGATCATGAAACATCCCCTCTCCCCGCTTTCAATAGACTCTACTTGCATCCTATTACCTCCAGGACCAAATATAAAATCCTCTGTTTGGCTTTCAGAGTTCTTTATAGCCTGGCCCCTTCCTACCTTTGCAGTCTTTGTACACTTTACTCACTCCCACATACTCTATCCTGTGACACTGACTTCCATACTGTTCTTTGCACACAACACTCCATCTGTCAATTCAAGGTATTTTCACTGATTGTCCCCTATGTCTAAATTCTGTCCCTCTTCATCTCTGCCTCCTGGCTTCCTTCAAGTTTCTGCTTCCCTTTCTTTGTATCCTCTGTACTTAGTACAGTGACCATACATAGCCCACAAAATATTTCTGTTTTCCATAAAATATTAACATTTTCCAGGAAGAAAAGCATGCAAATTGTACCCATAGTAGGGGCTTAATAAATGCTTGTTGACTTGACTATACTGAATATAATATCTTGTATGATGAATGAACTTAAAACTTTATAACAGTCTATTAGACTTAAAAGAAATGCCCTTTGATATTTTTAGACATTTTGGTACCTTTATTTCTCTGCCGGGATAGCACAGAACTCTGATTCTAAACCGTATGATGTAAAAGGAATTTGTTAAATGCTTATAATGTGTTGACTTTATTTACTGTCTTCAGAGCTGAAGTTGGAAGAAGGGGAGAGGAGGGTATACACTAGGCAGGATGACATTGAGAAGACTGGGAAATGGTGTGGTGGTTTGGGGTCTGAGCAAGACAAGGTGAATGCTCACCAATCAGAAGTCCGGATTCCCAGAGGTGGGAGCTTGTATGGATGCCAAGAACTTACAACCCTACTCTCTCATCGAAACAGGTTCCTGTTGGCTGCCACCATGGGCACTACCTCTTGGACTAGGACTTTAGTGGATAACTTGACTTCACTCATAATAAGGAAGATACAAGGTAACTATGACACCATTGTTGCCCTTATCACACTCACAATCTGTGGGGCTATGAATTTTAAAAGCTAAGTAGTAACATATTCCTTGGTCTCCACAAATGTGGGGGTGACAGATTTGCAGTTTACCAAATTGTGTTTGTTTTTCTGAAACAAGTGGAAGCTAAGAACTGAATAAAGCCCATTGCATGTTTAAAAAGTTCAGTTTACTTATAATGAGTCCAAGCCTAGACAAAGAAGTATTCCATTTTTCCTTAGACAGTTAATTATTAGTGAGCTTTAGAGTCAGAAATGAATTTTCTCATTTCTATCCTTTTCCACAAAAGGGCTCCTTTGGTTAGGTTCTATTTTTATTCCTCATTATTCGCTTTTAATGATTTCTCTAAAGTGCCAAGTCTATATGGACTTCATGCTAAAATTTACTTTTTCCTAACTAGAAATTGCCACTTCACATCTTTAGGGTTAGCTTAGCCTTCATTAAGATATAACACAGCAGTTTAACTCAAATTATCTCATTTCAGAGCTCTGACTCCATAACACTATTAAAACTAAATACCAAAGCCTCAGATTTGAATTTGGGAATTGAAGAATTAATAGGATGAATGCAAATATCTAGAAATATTTGCTCTTTATGAAAAATAAAAATTTAACTGCAACACATCCTTCTTAATGTTTTAAGTCTAAAATGCTTTAGCAAAATATACCTACCTATCACTAGGAAATAGAGCTAGACAATTTACAAATATTTGCATGGTTTTGTTTCAGGCAAATGTAAAAAAAGGTCTAAAAATGGCAACATGTCAAATGAAAATAAGTACAGGTGGAAGCAATATTTGCCTATTTCAATATCCAGCATCTAGGGAAAACCAAATTTCATTTAATTAATCCCATTTCCCCTAGAACTTTCATATAAAAATTATAAAAACAGATACACCTGAAACATGGGTAGGGCATATGGTAGGGTTTGGGGAGAAGGGAAGTACAATTAAGAAAGGAAAATATAGTAATTATTTCCAGAAAGTTCTAAGATCATTAAAAAGCAGATCCCTGATTTTAACAGGCAACTAGTGGCTCAGTGGATGGAGTGTAGGGCCTGGAGTCAGGAAGAACTGAGTTCCAATCCATATTCAGACATACTAGCTGCGTGACCCTGGGCAAGTCACTTGACCCTGTTTACTTCAGTTTCCTTATCTGTAAAAATGAGCTGGACAAGGAAATGACAAGCCACTCCAGTATCTTTGCCAAGAAAACTCCAAATGGGGTCATGAAGAACTGAACATAACTGATATGACTAAACAACAACAACTTATTTTTAAAATAGTCTGGTTACTTATAAAGTCAATGAACAGCATGCATTTATTAATGCTGTACCTGCTACTGGAGACACAAGTACAAAGAACAAAATAATCCCTGGTCACAAGGAGCTGACATTTCAGTTCTTTGCCACCACAAAGAGAGCTGGTATAAATATTTTTGAACATGTAGGTTCTTTTCCTTTTTTCCTAATGATCTTTGGAAATAGACCAAGTAGTGATATGGCTGGGTCAAAGGGTATAGGTAGTGTAATAACTCTTTAGGCATAATGCCAGATTGCTCTCCAAAATGGCTGGATAATTTTACAATTCCACCAATAATGAATTAGTGTCCCAATTTTTCCACATCCTCTCCAGCATTTGTCACTTTCCTCTTCTATCATTTTAGCCAATCTGGTAGGTGTAAATTGATATCTCAAGGTTGGTTTACTTTGCCCTTCTCTAATCAATAATGTTTTAGATCAGTTTTTTATATGACTATAAATTGTTTTGATTTCTCCGCTGGAAAACTGCCTGTTCACATCCTTCGATCATTTATCAATTGGGGGATGATTCATATTCTTATAGATTTATAAAATGTGTATAGAAGTTCTCTTTGTGGTGGCAAAGAACTGGAAATTGCAGGGATGCCCATCAATTGGGGAATGGCTGAAAAAAATATGATTGTGATGGAATACTACTATGCTATAAGAAATGATGAGTTCAATGATTTTAGAAAAAACACGGAAAGACTTGCATGAAATAATGAAGAGTAAAATGAACAGAACCAAGAAAACCTTGTATATAATAACACCAATATTGTTTTAAAAACAACTTTCAGCAAACTAGTCATTTTCACTATTATAAATACCCAGATTAACTACCAAGGACCTATGGAGGAAGATGTGATCTGCATCCAGAGAAAGAACTGATAAATATAAGTATGTATAGAATAATTTTACATATATATCTATTTGTTTCTAATGGCAGCCATATCTAGGGTGGGGAAGGGGAAGGGAAGAAAAAAAGAAATTTACGTGATAATTTTGTTGTATATTTAAAGGAATAACAAGTTATGCATAGTAGATTTGCAGTTTCATGTACAATCATCTTTTTTATTGTACTGTGCTTGTTTTGCTCCTTAAAATATTTTTTTTTAAAAAAGGAACAAGGATCTGACACTTTAAAAGGAAAGGCTAACAAGCACACACAACATAAATATTAATAAAGACAAATAAGCACAAAGTACTTAAGTACAAGGTAGTTTGGGAGGGCTTGCACTAGAAGCTGGAGGGATCATAAGAGGCTTCATGTAGAAAATGGTGCTTGAACTGAGGAAAAGTATCCTCCAGGCATGGGTGGGAGAGCCAGTGAAAAGACTCAAGGGATGGGAAATAGAAATGTGTGTGGAACAAAGGGAAAGCTATTTTGGATAGATCCCAACCTGCCAGATCTCATAATGCCCAAAGAGGCTGCAAAGATAGATTGGACCAAGGGCTTTAAAAGTTAAGTAAAGGAGTTTATATTTTATCCTAAAAAAATAGGAAGCTATTAGAGTTGACTGAGCAGGAAAGGCACATGGCCAGCTCTTAGGTTAAGGAAAATTACTTTGGTAGCAATAAGTAGAATGGATGGGAGTAGGGAAGTGAACTGAGGCCAGGACACCAATTGAGAGACTTACAATAATCTAGAGTAAGAGGTGATGAGGTCCTGCACTAAGATGGTAGCTATGGAAGTGGAAAGAATGGGTTGGATGTGAGAGACATTGTGGAGGTAGAAATTGCAAGATTTGGCAAATGACTGGATACATGAGGTGACAGAGAGTGAGGAGCCAAGAAGAATTCTCAGGTTACAAACCTGAGAGACTGGAAAGACGGTAGTACCTTTGATGGGGGGGAAATGAAGTTTGGAATAGAAGAAGGTTTGGCAAAAAGAAAAAAATTACTTCAGTTTTTAACATGTTGAATTTGAGATGTCTCTCAGACATAGAATTCGAATTATCCAATAGCAAAGGCCACCTATTTGTCAGAGGTCTGGGGAAAGGATAGACTGTGAGATGATATCAAGGGATTTTGAGATGAAGAGGATGAGAGAAGAATAAGCTCATGTTGAATGGCCTCAATTTTCTCAATAATGAAAGAGTCAAGGTTCCTGGATAAGAAGGAAGGAGTGTGTGTGAGGGGATGGTAAGGCTTAAGGAAGGAACAGAATTTTTGGAAAAGCTTCTGTGGGGAATGAGATAGGGAATTAGTTAGGGGGTAGTAAAAGGACTGTAATGAAAGGTCAGTCGAGGTTGGATAACATGAATTTGTCATGTACCCAGGTAGCTCAGTTTTGAGACTTCCTCCAGTCACATTCAGGGACTCATGAGTAGGAGAAGAGGAGACAGACACTGGGAATAACTCAGGCCCAAGGTTGATTGATAGGTTTTCAAGATAATGTAGAGGTGAAATGGCCAACTGTTATTGTGTTGTGTTGTGTTGTGAGATCTGGCACAATGTTGTGTTGATACTGGAGAGGCAAGAAAGTAAAGTCAGAGCAAACCTAATGGCCTAGAATTAAGAGGAAAGGGAACCACTAGTGGGCTGAACTGGATTTACCCATATCAAGCCCATGCCAGCAACACAGAGAAGGTGGGGCAAGGGGGCCAGAAAAGTGCTAGCATTCAGATAGCATTGTGTGAAGTTACCTCCAAAGTCAGGTTACTTCCCTTCCCTTGGTCCCCTGATTTCACAATGAGAATCATGGTCACCAACAGTAGCACTATGGTAGGACACTTATTCTTTTAGATTCCCTAAGGTTCTCAGGGGTTCCACCACATGCAGAGCAACATGAAGTTTTAAGTAAATTACTAATTGGCTTTTGAAACCTACAGATTATAAACAGATTTTATTTATTATAAACAGATTTATTTTATTTATTTAATTTCATTTATTATTTATTTATTATAAACAGATTTATACAGATTATAAACTATTTGGGGACAAGGATGGTACCATAGTAACATTTGTATCTTCCTTTCACAAAAGAGCTCAGTAAATGTTTGCTGAATCAGAAAAGGTGTGTCAGCAACATAGTAACATATTTACATTTTATACTAAACACAACCGGTTGCTCTGTTACTTCTCCATAGACTATGAAAAAGCAGAAATGAAACAGCCTTGGTCACAAAGAAAACTATAACAATTCATGTTTCTATGACACTCTAAATGATTCTCTGCAAAGATTTTTTTTCAAACAGAAATCCATTTAGAAGATTTCAGAACACAGAAAATGTATGTTTTCTGGTCCAGCATGGTTTCTTTTGACCAGTTCTCTGAAGGATTGGTTTAAGTTTCAACAACCCATACCTGAATTTTGCTACATAGTCTTGTAGCCTTTCTTTCTCTATGAAAACTTCTCAAATTGCAAAGCGTACCTGATGAGGGAAGGGAAAAGGCCCTAGAGGAAGACAGGATTTAGAAAGCAATGGCCAAAATTACTAGATGATATCCACAGTCCTATCAATGCAAGGTAAAGAAAAGACTGGCACACAGAGCTTTTTTCATAAGATCTTCAAGTTATCACTGATTCTGGTCATTTGAGACAGGCATAAAGCATGTTTCAGCATCTTTATAGTGGTTGCAAGCACTAACAACCATCAATAGCAAGGTTTTGAAGATGACCAAAGAACAAGGGCAGAAATTTCAACCTGTCTGGTAGTAAGGATGATGACTGGGTCCTGGTGGATACTGGATCCAAATCTAGGAACAAGAATGGGAACCTGAGGGATAGAAGGGGAGGTGGGGCAGGAACACACTGAGAAATTGAAAGACCCTAAAACAAGAGAGAAAATCCAGAAGGTGACAGATCTGGTCAGGTTGGCAAGAAAATAATTGGAGTAAGGCAAGAATGAACCCCTGGCTTCTACCCACCACCAGAAAAAAGCAAGTCTGAAGTGGCAGGAAGATTTAGCGTCCTGTTGGAAGGGAAGCTAGAGTGGAGAGCTAGAAGAAATAATGCCCATTATAGGCAGATTTCCAGTTACATCTGAGAAGGGAATGTTCCATCTTGGCAAGATAACCTAACAATTCTTATATAGAAGTATTGACTATGGATCCAGAAAAGCTGGGTTGGAATCCCACCTCTGCCACTTACTAAATGTATGACACTGAGAAAGTCACACCAGCCCTCAAAGCCTCAGTTCCTTCACCTAAAAATGAAAATAATAATAAAAATATCTATACTACATATTTGACAAATTTGAGATCAAATGAGATTTCATATATATGCTATAAATATTAAAGTGCCCCCCCCCCAAAATGTCAGGTACTATTATCAGCTAAAGTTTTTTTCCAAGGTCAGTGTCATAATTTCATGCCTGTGGTCCTTTCCCAGGTCAGACTGTTGATATGTATCTGTAATCTAGATTTCAAGCCAAGCTTGGGCATTTTGCATGTTGCAAAGACATGATTGTTCATTGATGGAGAGAATGCTGAATTTAACGTAATGCATAACTGGCCAAGTTCCAGAGCTTTGGAGAAGAAAAATGTTTTTCTGTTTCTTCTTCAAAAGAGAGGGTCTATCTTGTGATTAAGCTGAGATCTCATCTTAGTCCAACCTAAACAACTCATTCACCCTGTGTATTTTCTGGTACATTCTTACCTACGTAACTCCTTCAATTTGTCTTTGCTGTTTTCTTTTGGTAAATGAGTTTACTTGCCATTTGATATTTGTGAGGGTCTTTGGTGTAACCAGTATGTGGTAGGAAAGACTCGACCCCAGGGGGTATAAGCTTAGAGTATCCTCCCCTCTTTAATGGATAACAGAATAGGAAAGCAGCTTTGTTTTGAACCTACTTGGAGAGACAAGTATATAATTACTTCCTGGTATCCCCACTCGGAGTGGAAAACTGAAAGCTTACCTGTGACCCCTCATCCTACTCTCCTCAAGGCAGTAATTGCAGTCTGCTTTGGAGAGGGTCACTAAGTTTCTTTGTCAGTGTACTGGGAATCAAGATGGGCTCTTAGCACGTATTCAACCAAGTGCCCTTGAAGAGTTTGGCCTTTGTTTCCTTGATTAACTTAGGAGTCCTTGATGACCTCTTTGCCTCAAGGGAAAGCCGAGTTTACATGGGTTTGAATGACATATTTGTGACATCAGAGGCTTTTAGACCATGTGGGTTTGTCACATTTTTGTGACAATTTTAGGTCACGTGGGTGAGTCGCATGTGTCACTCACCTTTGACACTGAACAAGATATATAAACCCAGAGGTTGGCTTTCTCTTTTGGAACTCTGAGCCACAGAAGGAGTGGTGAGTGACTTTAGGCAAGCCATTGTTATGAGTTCCCTGGCTTTGAAGAAAAGACAGATGTTGATGCTTCTCTGGTAACTGTATATTGTGATTTTGTCAGACAGAAATCTATGTGTTGATTTGTCTTTATTTGCTCTGTTTATATTTGCTCTGAAGGTCAGGGTGCTGGTTTTTCCCCCTGAGCTGAGTGAATGATATTTTTATGTTGGATTAAAGTAAGATTGTTAACCCCTTAACATTGCTTTCCTTAGTAAAGCGGATCAAAAGAACTTGTGCTTGCAGTGTTCTTGTTGTTGGGCTCATGCTGGTTTTTCACCCCCACAGCAGCTGCTAGCTGAATTGTTGAAACAGTCAGTCACCAAATTCAGATCATGTGAGCTACATTTTGACAATTCATGAAGACAAATACATCATATATGAACACCCATACACTATCTCTCATACACACACACACACACACACACACACACACACACATATGGCAAAGGAACTAGTTTTCATTTGTTTTGAGTCAAATAGTACACACGGGCACACAATAGCCACAAAACTGATTTCTGGGGTATGGTCAGCCACCAACTCAATTTCCGGTTAATTTTATTTCCCAGTTCTCTTGGTGTCCTCTTAACTAAGTCATGGAATAAGTTAGGAAGAGAAATTATCACTAAGACTTATAGACTATAAAAATTCCATGTCTATACCTCTCTTAAACTGAATTATAATCAAATTCATTGTATTTTCCAGCATCTTCCCTTAGAATTAGGTCTTCTTGAAAATTCAAACTAGCTTTATGGATAGCCACCATTATTGTTATAATTAGATACGCAGTGTGTTTTGAAATTTCCTTAAAAGATGTTTAACTTTACCCACTCTTTTAAAATATGTTGGAAAGATGAAAGCATTTCTCTGAAGATGGGAGATGGGAATATGGGGGACAATTAACACTGTTGGACCAATGATAAAATAGTTTCCATAGTTATTTGTGAATCTCAATGGTATTATGGTTCTCACAGCAGTGATTTTACAGTAGCCGTGCATTGTGCAAGGTTTACTTAGATAAAGAAATGTTTAAAATTTACATAGGAAAAAAGTCTTAAGAAATTAGGAAACTTTTTATGAAGCAATATTTTTGATAGGACAAAATATTTTACAGGTCTTAGGTGACCTGAAATAAATATTATACCTTAGACTCTACATGAGTTTTCTTGTCGAAGACATTGGAGTGTTTTGCCATTTTCTTTTTCAGTTGATTAAGGCAAACAGAGATTAAGGGGCTTGCCCAGGGTCACGCAACTAGTGGGTGTATGAGGCCACATTTGAATTCAAGTCTTCCTGACTCCAGGCCCAATCCTCTATCCACGAGCCACCTAGCTGCCTCCGAAGCAAACAGAAGTTAGGTTGTTGTGTTTGTCCTTCATTTTCAAAGAGGATGACATCAGGGAAATGATGACATGACTTGCAGTTGACTTTGATTTGAGTGAGGGAAGCCTGTGCAAGGTCACCAGCCTCCCTTTCTCCTCCAGAGCCATCTGGATCCAGTGACCAGACATTCATCAGGATGACAAGATGACCCAGGATACAATGGGAGACCCTAGCCCTTTTAGGCTAAGGATTTTTCATGTACTCACTTAGAGTGAGATAAAGCCCATTCAGTGAATAGACCTCTTTAAGAAGTGAGTCAAGGGAGGTCCCCTTTAATTAGTAAAAAAGATTTTAAAAAATCAAGCTGAGAGGAGAAGACCCTCAGGGTTGCTGTTCCAATGAGAAACAGTTACCATTGACATTCACTCTAAGGCAGGAGGGCCCAAAATACAGCCATTAAGAGAAACCTGGGCAGGTACCTATTGTGGTCCAATCTATGAGCTTCAGAGTGAATTGGATTTAAGGTTTTGTGAGAGAAAGAGAGAGAGAGAGAGAGAGAGAGAGAGAGAGAGAGAGAGAGAGAGAGAGAGAGAGAGATCTAGCCAGTAAACCCCAAATTAAGTGGGCACCTTCTGGCCATCAAAATTTGTCTTCCTTTGGAGGGTAGAAGGAGAAGGAGAGGGAGGGGAAGAGGGAGAAGGAGAGGAAGAGGATGAGCTGAGTTACCCAACTAGCTGCATCCCTTTTTAGGCAGCTCGGTCCACTCACAGGTTGTGTTTGTCTTTCTACTTTAAAGCACTATGGTCCCTATAATTTGAGGGGTCTATATTGCACAGAGGCAAAAAATTGGTAATTTATTTAACATTCTTGTCTGTAGATCACTTCAGTCATCATAATTGATTCTATCTTAAAGTCAGGGCAATATTTTTATAATCTCTAATAAAATTATTGAACTTAGACTATGAGCTGGGCCCAGAGTTAAACAGGAAGAGGAGAGAAGTTGGAATGCCTTTGGGAAATTACATAGTGCTTTTAATAATCCTAAACTTCTCTCCGAAACAAAGGCCCATTGTTTTAAAAACAAATTTCTTCCATGAATGTTGTATGGCTACCAATCAGGAAATAACTCAGTCTCTGAAGATTCAAAGTCACCAGTCACCAAAAGGGCTAAAGAGGCTCAGGGTGGGCATGAGCAGAGCACCATATATTACCAATAAAGAATTATAAGCAAGATAAACAGCATAAAGGGTATCATTAGGGAGATGAAATGCCTGAGGAGGAAAGGGGAAAGCATTTAGCAAAAGTGGAGAATAAGCATTGGACAACCTGTGTATTCCACTGGTATCCATGCAAAATCAAGAGACAAAGAGGAAGGACTTCAGGCTAACCTCAGTGGAGGATTTATGGGAGGACATGGACAAGAGCCACATGGGATAAGTAGACATGAATAGGTTTCCAGTTGCCTCATTGGAGGCTAGAATCACTTCTATGAAATTATAGGGGGAAAAAGAAGTATGTATGTATGTATGTATGTAAGAAATTCATTTAATTTCTCTTTCAATAACTCACTGTGGTATGTAGCTGATGGTGAGTTCTCGAAGGTTATCACTAGCAAGGAACAAATGTTCTAGCTAGAGCTACAAGCTAGTTCAAACTTGAAGCTAGTAGAGAACTGTCAGTCAGTCAATTAGCATATATTAAGCACCTACTGGAACATAGTATATCTGTTATCTAAGGGCCATTATCAGGTGGGCCACAAGCTAATGGATTTTTTGGTCATAGCACCTTTCAAGGATCATCTACCAATTTGTAAATAAGCTGCAATGTGCATCAGCATAGGAGGTATCCATACCAATGAATCTACAGGTCCTTAAAGGTCCTTGAGGATAGAAAAATCCCAAATTAGGATTGTGGAAATTAATGCATCATTGACAGTGGTCTTCTCATTTGAGAGGGCAAGTTCTTCATGTTATTTCTCCTTAACAGGAAGAATGTTTTTGAAATTCATCATGTTAAGGAAATTTTACTCTTATTTTCCAATTTGAAAGAAAAATTTTTACAAAATGTTTAAAATAGGCTATTAAAAGATGGGCACTGCTTGGCTTACATAAAGCAACTCTTTATAAATGGCTCCCTGGGAGTGGTCATAGTCCAAGAAAATTACTTTTCCATTTTGGCTTTTCTTCCCCTTCTAGTCCCACTGGCTACTTCCTGGGACATCTCCATGACTAACAACCCATCCCCACTTCTTACCTTGCCTAAGTGAGTCTCTGTTAATGCCAAGACTCTTGAAACATTTCTTGGCTGAATTCCACATAATTAGCAAGGCCCTCGGAGTATTCAGACCCTCGGATGCCTCTGCACGTGCATCGCTCTGCACATCCCTCTTTCTCAGGTTTCTTTTCAGATGTGATAGCTTTTGAGACAGTTCAAATGAACAATCACAATACCTTCTGTAGACAACAAATGTACACTATAATCAAAATGATAAAATAAGGTTTATGGTATTGATATGAATAAGAAATAATTTCTCCTAGATATCTGAAATATATTTACTTTTTTGATAGCTGCACTTGAATCTATTTTGAAGAAATGAGCCATCATATGTTCATTGTTTAATTTGGGGGGTGGTTCTACCTCAGGAAGTGGGTTGTTTGATAGGAAAAAGGTCTTGATAGGAGATGATATAGCACACTGACAATGTTGATGATAACTGCCAGGGGACAAGAAAGGACTTGTTTATGTCAAGAAAATTGCTCAAATAAACCATTTCCCCACCACAGGAACTATAACAAGTTGTCATCCAAAATAAAATTCCCTACTAGAGAAGCAATATTATAAACAATAAATGTCTCCAGAAACAGGTCATATTCACAGCTAAAAAATATCAAAAATGAACTATGAACTGCAAAAGAAAAGCTACTTTCTCTTAGTCTTACATACATGGAAACTGAGAAATTTCTATGTCTTATTGTCATCTAATATCTGTCCTAAAAAAATAACTAAATGAAGTGTTTTAAGTTCTGTATCAGATGAGAATCATAGTCCCGTGAACTTTATAGAGTAGATGTGATGATAAAATGTGATAAAAATATTAAGTAGTAGCTAATATTTATAAAATGCTTTGTCTTACAAAGTATTTTATTTGTGTGTATTATTTCATATTGCTATTATTATTGAAGGAAGAAGAAAAAGAAGAAAGAAGGAAGAAGGAAGAAGGAAGAAGGAAGAAGGAAGAAAGAAGAAGAAGGAAGATGGAAGAAGGAAGAAGGAAGAAGGAAGATGGAAGAAGGAAGAAGGAAGATGGAAGACGGAAGACAGAAGGCAGAAGACAGAAGAAGAGGCAGCATGGGAAAGAGGCTATGAAAGTGTATTTGATTTCCACAGTGGACCAAGAAAGATGAGAAAGTCCAGAGGGAAACAATTATAACAATGGCAAAGGAAGTGTTACTGAAGTTGGAAGGAAGGAGATGCCTGGTGGGCCAACAGAGGTCAAGAATTATGTCTGAATATTTATTTTAGAAGAAAACCCTGGTCCTCCCATAAGCCCTTACCCACAGATATTTAAGAGGCCCTATATGCCTAGCTGCCATAGGCTGGAGATAGGATTTTCTTTGCTGTGGAAGTGTTGCTGATGTTCCAAGTCAACATTCTGATATGTTTTCCTGTAGAAACATTTTTGTATAGAGATTACCTTCCACAGTATTATTGATATGTTACCATTTCATATATATCATGGGTTAAAATGTCTTTTGTGGGCTGCCATGGCACAGGTGTGTGGGTGGGGGGTGGAAAGTTACTAAATCACCATCTAACCCATCATGCCTAAGGGAAAATTATGTTCCAAGTTCCAAATAACTGACATACAAATAAACAGTTAAAACATATCATTGTCGAAAGTTGGAAATGGGACATCTGGAGACTTCTAGTTGAGATGGTCATTTAAAAGGTTCTAAAATAGCCTACGTCTCCTACAAATAAATCTATAATGATTTAAAAGAGCAGTAGCTACAACAGTTATCAAGAACACCAGTAAGTTCTTTCATCTAGTCCAAGTCAATACAAAAAGATGGTTAGAAGCCAATGGATATTCAAAGAAGGAATGTAACAAAGGATGCTGGGCCAAAAGTCAGTAAGACCTAGAAAGAGTTCAGGCACCAAGGAACCACCATCAAAGTATCCAAGACCATACTGAACGAGAGAGAGAGAGAGAAAGAAAGAGAGCGAGAGAGAGAGAGAGAGAGAGAGAGAGAGAGAGAGATTGATTTCTTGGTGTTATTTCCTTATCTATTGTGCCTTTAAGTAAAATGTAGTTTTCCCTGCTTACCTCTTACAACTATATCTATTTTTATTGTTGCCTTGTTGGAGATCATGATTGCCATTTTACTAAATAGAAAAATAAAAATTATGAAAATCGAAGAAAAGTTAGCAAAATTCAAAACAAAAAAACAGGTGATAAAAGTAAGAGATAGTTTTGAGGGGGGAATCAATAAAATAGAAAATTAGTTAATTTCATTTTAAAAATGGAAAATGAAATTATTATGCTCAAAAATGAAAGGGAACTCACAACAGATGAGGAAATAAAGAAAATGATTAGAAACTATTTTCTTATTTATATGCAAAAATAATAATATAGGAAATGGATGAGTACTTACAAAATACATAATCCTCTGATTAAGAGAACAAAAAATGAGGAATGTAAGTAATTCAATCTAAGAAAAAAGAAGTTGAACAAGCCACAAATGACTTCTGAAAATAAGATCCCTGGTATCAAATGGATTTACAAGTCATCAAAAGAAATATTTTAAAAGAAGAAAATCAGGTGAATTCTATCAAGTATTCAAAGAAAAAGTAACTCCAATATCATATAAATTATTTGGAAAATCTTAGAAAAAAGACATCCTACCAAACTCCTTTTATGAGACAAATATGGTTCTAATACCTAAACTAAGGAAAAACAAAAGATAGAAAGAAAACCATAGAGTAACATTACTAATGAATACTTTAAAAAATAAATTTGTTACTTATTTTGAACATTCTTTTCTTTTTAAATTTTGAGTTCCAAATTTTCTCCCTCCCACCCTTCCTCTAGCCACTGAGAGGTAAGCAAGAAAGGCAAGCAAAATTATACACGTAAGATAATGTAAAACATTTTCATTTTAGCCATATCACAAAAAAGCAATCAAAAAAATAAGGAAAGCAAGAAAGTTTATTTGCATGCAGAGTTCATCAGTTCTCTCTGTAGAGATGGATGGCATTGTTTTCAACTTGAGTCCTTTGCAGTTGTCTTGATCAAAATAGCCAAGTCTTTCCCAGTTGATCATCATTACAACATTGGTGTCACTGGGCACAATAATCACCTGGTTCTTCTCTCTTCGTTTTGCATCAGTTCATAGAAGTCTTCTCATTTTTTTCTTTCTGAAACCACATCCCTTGTCATATCTTATAGCAAAATAGTACTCCATTGCAATCATATGCCAATTCATACCATCAACTACTTCCCAACTGATAAGCATCTCTTCAATAAAAAATTCCAGCCACTAAAGTCTTTGGCACCATCAAATGTTTCATCAGAAACTAATATGATTTTTATCAGTGGAAATGACATTTAAAAAGAGGATCCCCATCTGCTTTGCTACTGCACTCTGAGAGACCACCCTAAGGACCATGAGGCTTTTCTATCTGACCTGCAGCTGAAACCTTCCCTTATGTGTTGTCTCTCCCCTCAAGGGGAGGACCTCTAGGTGAGGTCCTTGAGAGCAATGACTGCCTAATTCTCTATTTGTATAACTAAAAATTTACACATAGTAAGTACTTAACAAATGCTTCCGTCCTTTATTCATGAAAGTTGAAGACTTTGTTACAATGAGAATTAATTAATTCATGCCCTACTAGTTAGGAACGTATGAGGCAGGACCAGGCTTATTTTAGTTTATTTTAGCAGTATCTCTAACAAAAAGGGTTTGCTAAGCAAGCGAGAGGTCAAAAAGGGAATATTTAGCCTACTTGGGAAAACACATTGCTTTAAAATATTTTAAAAGCTTCTCATTACATACAATTGATATGCTAAATTAACACTAGCATTTCTATTGGGTAAAAAACTGGACTCGTACCAAGAAAGATCTGGATTCAAATCCTCTCTCTTGACAGTTACTAGTTTGTGACTATCCTATAAAAGTCACTTAATTTGATGAGCCTCAATTTTTGTTGTTATTGTTCAGTCATTTCAGTCATGTCCAACTCTTCATGACCACATTTGGGGTTTTCCTAGCAAAGATACCAAAGGTTTGCCATTTCCTTCTCCAGCTCATTTTGCTGATGAGAAAACTGAGGCAAAAAGAGTTAAGTGACAGCTAGTAAGTGTCTCAGGCTGGATATGAACTCAAAAAGTTGAGTCTTCCTGACTTAAGCCTCAGCACTCTATCCACTGTGCCATATAGCTGCCTCATGAGTCTTAGTTTACTCATGTATGAAATGAATTAATTAGAAGGCCTGTAAGTTTTCTTCTAGCTTTAGATCAATAATCTAAATATGACTATTTAGAAGTTCCTATATGAAAAGACCTACTATGTTTCAAGCACTCGATCACTTTATAAATATTATCTCATTTTGTCCTCTATAGCTCAAGAGTATTAAAACATTAATTTTTAAATATTCTGAAATATAGTCTATTCTATAATTCTGACTGGCCTCTCTCGTGCTTAGTTACAATTTAGTGATGATTGCCTATACCCTCATTTTTTCCTCATCTAAACCTCTAACAGTCAATCTCAGGAAGAAGTCTAATATTTGGAAAAAGGCACTGTTCATACCTCTGTACAATGAGGTATTCCCCTAACACCTTGGAGCCCATCATTGCCTCCATAAAGACACTCCATGACTCTCCTAATTGCCAACCCCCTAGAGAGCTTATCATGTGCCTCCATTGTGGTTACTAATCTGTGCTATCTGCCAAGATACAGAGCTGCTTAACAGGAAATATTGCAACTTGTGACAATGGAGCTGTGCTTATAATTAGGAATTAGACAAGGTATTTAAACACAAAGAAATATTCTCAAGCATGCTCGGAAATTCCTTTTTAAATTGGCTTATTTATTCCACATTCCCACTCCCAAAACACATTTCCTTACAAAGATGATGATTAAAGTCTTACATAGCTTTCAATTCCTGGAAAAAAATAAGTTTCAATAAATCTTATGGAAATTTTTTTAATATGGTCACAATGAGTAAATGTTATAAAAATAAAGTCACATCATTTTTGGACAGTGAGATATTTAAAAGTACGTTAATGATAAAATTATGATAAGTGATATGATAAATGATAAAAATTGATGAAATTCCAATTCTGTTTTAGTCAAATGACTGGCAAAAAACCTTTTCCATAGAGTTGCCATTTAAATTATATATGTTTACTAAAAATAAAATGAACATTTCATTTGTCATAGACTGCTGAGGAATAATTTTATATAAAATAATTTTCAGATAACTTCAAAGTTTTATTTAATTTTAATTTGTTTTGATAGAAATATATCTAAAATAGGGGCAGTTAGGTGGTGCAATGAGTAGAGCACCAGCCCTGGAGTCAAGAGGACCTGAGTTCAAATCCAACCTCAGACACTTGACACACTTCCTAGCTGTGTGACCTTGGGCAAGTCACCTAACCCCAATTGCCCTGCCTTCCACCCTGCAAAAAAAAAGAAATATATCTAAAATAAAGTGCACACTTGCACCTTTTTAAACAAAAGTTGCTGAACATAGTCTTTTTTGCATGTGGGTAACTCATAGTCATCATGATGTGTCTCACAATATCTTTATGGAGAAGATGAAGGAAAATAGCCTGTATGACGGTTGAGTCAGTTGGGTTCAAAATTTTTGCTGATCAAAGATCAAAAGTATTGATAAGTGGATTGATGTTAAGTAGAAATGTTCCAAAGGCTCTATCCTTGTTCTGACCATGTTCAATATTTTTTTAATGCCTTAAAGGAAGGCAAAGATTGGGCATCCTCATCAAATTAGCAAATGACTCAAAGGAAAGTTAGTGAATTAGGCAACAGAACTAGCAACCAAAAATATATTAACAAGGTAAAATTTAGTAAGGATAATACTAGTATTAATATAACATTTTAAGGTTTGCCAGGAGATTTACTTTGATCCTCCCAACACCCCTGTGAGGTAGGTTATGTTATTATGCCCATTTTACAGATGAGTAAACGCAGGCTAAGAGAGATTATGTAACTTGCTGAGAACCACAAAGCAAGTATAAGCATCTGAGACAGGATTTGAACTCAGGTCCAAGTTACACTTTATTCCTCTCTATGTCCTGTACAATCCAATAAGACTAGCCTCCTTGCCCTTCTTAACACAATATACTCCATTTGTCAACCCTGGGCATTTTCACTGGCTGCCCTGCACAGTAGTGCACACTCTGCCTCAGTTTCTTCATCTGTAAAATAAAGGAAATTGACAAGATGACCTCCAAGGTACCTTCCATCATGAAGTCTACTATTCTGTGACCTCTGAGGCTTCTTCTAATTCTATACTTCCATTATTCTTTCATTATGAACATCTATTATTGCTATGTAGTAATGTAAAGTTGTTGGCTTTCTTTCTAGCTGTCAGTTGCTATTTCTGCTATCGTTCTCCCAGCTTCCAAGAGCAGCTCATTACCCTCCCCTTCCGCTTTGCTGCTTCTAATCTGCTGCTGTGCAGAAAACTAGATCATCAAGCTTGTTAAGAACTGTACAGTAGAAATGGGGGAAAATTTTGTAATTCAAACTCTTGTGAAAATCAATGCTGAAAACTAAAATTATTAAATTAATAAATAATAATTTATAAAAAGAACTGTACAGTAATTCAGAACCAATGGGAGTGACTCAGAAGTAAAAATGCTTGGCTTTAAGGCAAAACTTTTATGAGAACTGCCTGTAGGTTGCTTCTGGGTTTGGGATTATGCTCAGAACTACAGAGAGCGCCAGAAATCAAGCCTTTAAATAAATGTTGTGTTATGCTCATGGGAATAATCGTATAAATTATCCCAATCTGTAATTCATTTATTAGTGTAAAGAACACCTGGTGTGAAACCTCCTACCAACACAGATTGTCAACTTCTAATGATTTCTAGTCTTAGGAGTGATTTGGGGCACAAGGAAGATAATTCACTTGCCCAGGTTCATGAAGCTGATGTATGTCAGAGGAACAACTTAAACCCAAGTCTTCCTGACTCCAAAGTTAACTCTCTATTCAATGCAACCCACTGGTTGTTGTTCAGTAGTGTCCAACTCTTTAATGATCCTATTTGGGGTGTTTTTGACAAAGATACTGTAGTGGTTTGCTATTTCCTTCTCCAGTTCATTTTACAGATGAGGGAACTGAGGCAAATGGGGTTAAGTAACTTTCACAGGGTCACACAGCTAGTAAGTATCTGAGGCTGGATTTGAACTCAGGTCTTCTTCACTCCAGGCCCAGAGCTCTATCCACTGTGCCACCTAGCTATTATATGTCAGAGAATGAAGTTGAACCCAGGTCTTACTGAGTTAGGTCTCTCTCTAGTCAATGTAACACACTACTTGTATGATATCAACTTATCTCTTCATTAAACTGGTTAAAATGTAGAAAAGGAGGGTTTTGCTGATATACATATTTCATGCCCATTTTAAAAATTATTTTGACTATATGGAGTGAATACAAAGGAAAAAAGACTGTCTACAAATTCTATTTAGTCCCTATCCACAGTATTAGTAGGATTTGGTGGGAAAGGGGAGCAGAAGGGAGGAGTCCACAGAAGGGCAGAAGAATAGGAGAAACAGTCATTTTCATTTCTGTTATGATTCTGGTCAAAATCATAGGATTCTGTCAGATTTTATTCTACCATCTTTCTATCTTCAAACTATGCTTTCCATGGAAATTTCCTTCCATAGGAAGACTAGAACACGACATGTACCCTAACATTCATTCTTTGTCCCTTTTCCCTCAAACTGGTCCTATCCCCAAAATGGACCTTATAACTTGCTCCCTTCACTTCTGTCACTCAGAAGTCCCTCTTCTCACCCCTCAATTTAGACTAGTTATAAACCTAAAAGCAGTAAGGAAAGCTTCGTCTTAAAAAAATTATCGGGACAATTATGGCATCAATAGGAAATACCTCTGAGTTTTGAAGAGAAAAGATTCTATTTCTTCCCAATGGCAAAACTTCACAATCACTGTTCTAAAGATCAGCTATACTTCCAGTTTTCGAGAGAATCATTTAGACCAAACCCACTTCCTTTTAAATCCTTTCACAAATAAACAACTTGTAATAACCTCCAAAACATTAAAGAGTATCTGTACTCCCTGAAATGCTTTAAAAACTTCAAATACATTGAAAATATAACTTTTTTTGCCTTAGTGAAATGAATATAAGCTTCTTGAGGACAGGGGCTATTTTATCATCCTTATCAATGAGTATTTCTTAAGCACTTAATGAGAGATAGGTGGCACAGAAGATAGAGTGCCAGGCCTGGAGTCAGGAAAACCGGAGTTCAAATCCAGCTTCAGACACTTACCAGTTCTTTGACCCTAAGTAAGTCACTTGACCTCAGTCTGTTTCAGTTTCTAAAACTGTGAAGTGGAGATTATAATAGCACTTGCCTCCCAGAGCTGTGAGAAGCAAATGAGATAATACACATGTAAAGGGCTTAGCACAGTGCTTGGCACATAGTAGGTGCTAACTGAGGACATAAAGAAAGTGGGGAAATCTGCCTGCTTCTTAAGAAGCTCACATTTTATTGGGGGAATCAAGGATGAAAAACCAAGGTTGCAAGGCTGGGTGAGGGAGGATGGTGGGCACTAATAGGGAAGTTGGGAAGAAGAGGGAATTGAGGGGAGATTTATAATAATAGCTAACATTTATATAGTGCTTACTTTATGCCATGCACTGTGCTAAGAGCTTTACAAGTATCTCATTTGCTCCTCACAAGAACCCAGGAAGTTAGGTGCTGTTATTATCCCCATGGTATAATTGAGGAAACTAAGGCAGACAGAGGTGAAGTGACTTGGTCAGGGTCCCAGAGGTATTAAGTGTCTAAGGCTAGATTTGAATTCAGGTCTTCCTGACTCCAGGCTTAGCACTTTATCTACTAAGTCACCAAGCTGCTTCTACATAATAAGTTCTCTTTTAGACAAGGTTTAATTTTTCTTTATGTATCTCCCATGCAGTAGACCCTTCATAAAGATTTGTTGGACCTTTTCACAGAATCACAGAAAAGAAGAATCTCAGAGGCAAAAGGGATTTTGAAAGCTGTCTAGTCCAAACTACCCCTAAATAGGAATTCTTTCTTTAAGATCTCTGCTAAGAGATTATCTGGTGTCTTCTCAAAGACATAAAGTGATGGGAAACTCATTACCTTATAAGGGAGGGCACTACACTTCATAATAGATCTGTTAGGAAGCTTCTCCTTACATCAAAGTGAAATCCACTTCATCATAACCCACTGCTCCTAGTGATGCCCTCTGAAGCAAATCAGATCTAATCTTTCTAACACCTGAGAGCTCTTCATAAACTCAACACTGTTGTTTTCCTGCATCACTGTTTATCTACCCACTCATAAATACCCCTCATCTCACCTCTCTGTTCTAGGATAAATACCACTAGTTCTTTCAACCAATCCTCATATGGTTTGGCTTCTAGTTTCCTCAGAATCCTGGTCCTCCTGCTCTAGATGCTTCTAACTTGTCAGTGTTCTTTCTAAAATGTGGTGGCCAGAAGCAAACAAAATATTTTGGAGTAATCTTACTAGGACCAACTACACTCCCTCATTGAAAGCACAATGGTTTTTTAATTAATGCAAATATTTTTTCTAATGTTAATTTTTACATTTCCTCTTTTAGAGTGTTGTTTTTTTTACATAGCCATCAGTATTTAGCAATATTAACCTTAATTTTGTTCAGAGTTAAAAGAAACTGATTACATTGGGAGCCATTAAGAAGGCTAAAACAACATTAAAGCTCACCAAATTACTAATATAACAGAAGAGATATTCAGGTGTTAAAAAGAGATCCTGATGATCAGAAGAATTCGAAACCCATTTAATACTATGAGCCCCAGAAATTGCACTGTGCAGTATGGCATTTATTAACATCATGGCAATATGTAAGATCATAGCTTTGATGAGCAGGAAGATGTAGTGAAATGCATCTATACTGAAGTGTCTTATAAAAGGTGAATGATTTTGTACTCATTCTCTGATGTGTTAACTTCAAAGTCTTTTACTCAAGATTGTTAAGCTAACTATAGATAATTCAAAGCAGATATTCCCAAAGAAACTCTTTTGCCAAAGAAAAGGTGTTAAATGTTGTTTCAGTTAAAATCTTCTTTCTGCTCCTTCTATAATGCAGTGTTCATGTGTGCTTATGTTTGTCAAGTTCATGTAAGTAAAGTTAAAAAAATTAAAGATGTGAAATTTTAGCACCTATAAGCAGTTCATGCTTAGTGATATTTTTGCTTTTGCTGAATAATGACTTGCTTCTGGTACCAGAAAAAGCTCATAACTTTAATAGGAACATAAAATCTACAATTTGTCAATTATCCATGGATTACCATAACTCTCCAAAGCTGATGAAATACAGTTTGATTATGTATTGTAATAGCATTAAATGGTATAATTGTTTCTTATTAGTTATTTCTTTAATTCAGTCAAATTTAGAGCTAATTTTTATAGGATTATGTTAATATTTCTAAAGTTTTAAAATTTCAAAAAGTTTTTACTGTAACACTGATATACAATATTTTCCCTTAGTGTTGCTGGTCAAGTGTCCACCTAATGTAATGAAAGACAAAACAGTATCTCATTCCTTGTCCTGTCATATGGAGATCACCACCATCACCACCATCCACCCAAAACAGGCTTGAATGAGGCCACAGTGACAAAAAACAATACTATTTTAAGTCCCCTGAGCACTGCTTCAGTCTGATAGTTTCTAGCTATCTTTCTTCTGTTACAGTAGTCCTTTAAGTTTGGTTTAGCCTACTTATTGTATAAAATACTTTTAGGTTAGCCCTTTCTTAACATCCCTAGCATATCAGCTGTTCTTGTGGAGATTAACCTGCATCCGACAAGAAAATAAGAAACCAGAGCAGGATGGTGAATTCTTCTTCAGGATCACACGGAGAAAAACCTGACATCAGTAGGGATATTTCTAATTCCAGGAATTTTACCTTTCTTGTAAATTTCCCATCCACATCTGTGTTGACTGAAAGGACTTCCTTGTTTACAAAGTCAAATTCAGTATAAGTTTTGACAAAACAACCCCTTTACTTTAAGTATGACAGGAAATGAAAAGCAATCAATTTAGTTGGCAAAAAGGATATAAATACTTTAATATATTTATTTTAGTACTTATATGTTTTATGTTTGTAAGTATCTTAGTACTTACAAATACACGTTTGTTCTTTCTTTCATTGAGATGAGCCATGTCAACACTATTTTCCAAAAATCTAAAACAAGCCTTAATGTTTCAAGGAACATTAAGGCTTGTTTTAGATTTTTGGAAAAGCAGAAGCAGACTTAATTAATTCGTGCCTGTGGAAAGCTTCAATCTATGAACAAAATTTCCTTAAGGTTCCTCAGGTCATTTGATAATCAGTAGAACTTCTTACCATCTACCATTCATACCTTTATTGACACTGTATATATGCATCACATTTTACAGCACAAACAGATGTAAGAATAACTGATGCATTAGTGAGAAGATATGTGGGAATGTGCATGTGCGAAATGAGTAGCTGGAAGTGGTGAGTAAGGCAGCAAGATGAAATAGTTAAGTGGGTGAATGAGAATAAGTAGATTTCATTGTCACTGAACACAATCAAAATCTATCCCCAAGAAAAATGAGACATTAATGCACTATTGGTGGAGTTGTGAATTGATTCAACTATTCTGTAGGGCAATTTGGAACTATACTCTAAGGGCTATAAAACCATGCATACCTTTTGACCTAGCAATACCACTACTAGGTCTGTATCCCAAAAGAGATAAAAACAAAAACAAAAAAAAGACCTATACATACAAAAATATTTATATAGCAGTTCTTTTCTGGGGGTAAAGAATTAGATATTGAGGGGTGTCTATCAATTGGGAAATAGCTGAACAAGTTGTGGTATGTGATTATGACAGCATACTATTGCATTGTAAGAAATGATGAACAATGGGGCAGCTAGGTGGCGCAGTGAGTAGAGCACTGGCCCTGGAGTCAGGAGGACCTGAGTTCAAATCCAGTCTCAGACACTTGACCCATGTACTAGCTGTGTGACCTTGGGCAAGTCACTTAACCCCAATTGCCTTGCCAAAATAAAAACAGAAAAAAAGAAATGATGAACAAGATGCTCTCAGAAAAACCTGGAAAGACTTGCACACACTGCTGATGCAAAGTAAAATGTACAGTGTACAAAGTAATAACATTATTTCAAAATGATCAGTTGTGAATGACTTAACTATTCTCAGAAGTACAATGATCCACGACAACTCTGAAGGAATTATGATGAAAAATGCTATCCATCCCACCAACTGATGGCGTCTGACTACAGATTGAAGCATATTTTTATTTCCTTTATTTTTCTTGAGTTTTTGTCTATGTTTTCTTTCACAACATGGCTATTATGGATATGTTTTGCATGACTACACGTATATAACCTATATCAAATTGCTTGCCTTCTCAATATTGGAGGGTGGGTGGGGATGGGGGTAAAGGAGAGAATTTGAAATTCAAAGTTTTAAAAAAAATGTTAAAAATTCTTTCTACATGTAACTGGGGAAAAATAAAATACTAAATAAACACAAAAACATGTATCCTCAAACCTTAGATGATGCTTCTTCAGATCCCTTATAGGACATTCTTCTAGAAGTTCTTCAAACATCCATCAACAGCCTATCTCTCACTTCCTCCTGACTTTTCAAGGAAAGGAGAAGCTCCAGGAATCAAGGTTATACTACTACCTATCTACCTACCTAAACCTATCTTTTTTAGCCAGTGAACCCCTTCAACAAACATTTTGAGTTTTCTTTCTAAAAGGTGACTTACATTTTGTATGGAGTTTTCAGGAGACGGGATACAGACTGTTTTTTACTTCCTCACCCTGACGATATCCAGAAAAGCCTTCTCCTCTTTCCATTTCTGTAACTTTGACTTTTCTTAGAATCTGAGTGTGGTGACTTCCTATATTTCTGTCATAGTTAATCTTTTCATCTTTTTCCCCAAAACTACAATCTACTCTTTGAAGTCCTAAAACCAGGCATAAGTCCCCTGATGATGTGAATCATTCATGCTGTGAATGGACCAATAAGAAGTAACCCCACCCAGAATCAACCATTTCTTTGAAAATAATAAAAACACAGATCTGTTGTTTTTATTTAGAACATGAAGATCAAAGAATCAAAAAAGAAATTTGAGCAAGTTATAGGAAATGAAGAGGGAGCTTTTTGCTTTCCCTACTCTTACTCCTTCCCTTACCCCTTAGTACTAATACATATAAATAAGGTACCTGCCTGGGTGTGACCCAAGGGAGGCAGAATTCTACCAAACAACTCAAAGCCTAAAAGCAAAGGCAACAGATGAGCCCAAGTACAAAGAAATAAAAAATATGCTTCTGAGTCTTTTTATTCTTTCAATAAGGAGAGAGATAAACTGCAGAGAGCTAAAAGGTTTCTGATAAAGAGGAAATGGATCTCTTAACTGCCAGCAACATCCTTGTTTGATCCTAACACCTCATTAGAGGCTATCTCTGTTTTTAAGCATTTTCTTATTGAAAGGTATGGAATAAACATAGGCCCATGAATTAGACGTATCCATTTTCCTAGGCCACGGTCTTTTTTCACTGAAAAAAAAAAACACTGAATCAAGTAAAATGCTAAATAATCCCTACTAATTATGAAGAAAAGATCTCTTTTTAATAAATTATTGACTTACTTATTGATACTATAATACAAAAGTAATCTCTAATATTTTTTGAGGATCCACATACTCTTTAAAACAATTCAGCCCAGAAAATCATGACCCCACCATCAATAGAAAAGTCAAGCCTGAGTTGTCTTCTGTATTTGTTTTTTGAGTTGGTTCTGTATTTGAGGTAATACATTCAACATTCCCTCAACCAGTCTCTACTCTCAAGGATGAACATTTCAGAGATAGCTGATATGTTCGAGGCTGCAGTCTGGGTTTATAGGCACACAAAACTAGAACTGAAAAAACTTACAAGTAATCAAATCCAAGTGAATTTATATAACCAAAGGCTCCTAGGGTTGAACCAATTATTTTCCCTTTAACTCAGTAGTATCGTGTTAACCAAAAAAGTTAAAGCCTTGGACATAGCTTAATACTGTGGGCTTTTTTTGTTTTCATTTTTGTTACTTACTGTAAACAACTTATCAAAAAAGGAGACTAATGCTGTCCATCTTAGATAAGTCAGTCTCCCCAAAATAAGCATAATGCTGGGCACTAAAGCTCAATAATATAACTGAAGATTTTAGATATTGTACAGAATTCCAATGTAAAATTATTCTGAAAATAAATTATATAACCCAGGGGTGGGGAACCTGCAGGCTTGCGGCCACATATGGCCCTCTAGGTCCTCAAGTATGGCCCTCTGACTGAATCCAAATTTCACAGAACAAATCCCCTTAATAAAAAGGCCACAATTGAGAACCTAGAGGGGCAGTATATATATATATATATATATATATATAACCCTCATATAACCAGTAATATTCAATGGAACCAGAGCAACTAGCAAGTCAAACTCAGAAAAAACAACAGTGTATGTTACCCACCTTTGAGCACATGCAGAATACAAAAAAACAATGATATGAATAGATAACTAGATTTGTTAACTTTATCTTTCCCTTGCATCCATTGAACAGTCATTGCTCAATATCACATCTGGGAAAATTTTCACTCTAACCCAGGTGAAGAAGGGATTGGTTATCTAAGACTAAATATGGATTCCTTTTTCCTAAAGAAGAGATTTGTTCATAATAATTAATGTACTTGCTTTCCTATGATTTATTAATAATTAGAACTATCAAGCATTTAGGTGACCATTGTGTCGAATGAAAGTGAACTGAAACGGAAAACTATAATTATCCATGTGAATATCTATTCACACATAATTATTCATAAAGTGAAGTGTTTCTTTTTCACTTTACCTTCATAAGAAATGCATTGGTTCTATAGAGCTTAATTTGCATCACACAGAACTGGAAAAGGACCTTAGAAATCATCTAATCCAAACTCCTCATTTTACGTTTTACAGAAAATTGAGGCTAAAAGGGAGGAGAATGATTTACCATGGGTCATTCATAAAGCAAACAGAACTTAGTAATTATTTGTAGTCTTCTGACTCCATATCCAGTGCGTTTCCAATCTTACCTTGTTACACATTGGTAGTCTAATGTGAGACGTAACATAGTGGATAGAGTACTGGGCTTGGAAAACCTGTCAAGAAGTTTACCACTTCTGACAACAGCTATGTCAGCTTCTAACTTAACCTCTTTATGTCTCAAGCAACAGCCTCACAATCGAAGTCATGCCAGTTGTAGTCTGCATTTGTAGAGAAAGTTGCCATGTGGAGAATATCTTGGATACTGACAAAATTACAAAACTTTCAAGAATTAAAATAATAACAAAATGTAAGGAATAAGAAATGTGAACATCTCAGAGGGGATATAAAAGGAGAAAATTTAAGGAAGAGTCACAGAAGCTAACATTACATTGAGGGTGGGATTAGAAACCATAATCATGTAATCTGTGGACAATCAGAATGAATACAGACCTGTGAAATTTTTGGCAAGAATATTGGAATGTCTGCTTAAACAGTCCTTTTGAGTGAGAAATCCCAGCAGACATGAACTTATTATTGGAATACAGCTGGACTCCTTGGGATTGGTTTGCATTGTTATTGTTAATAATAACAAGGGATATTGCCTAAGGTGGGAGTTGTCACATTCAGAGAATTTTGATAATTAGGGTTCTGAAAAAAATGAAAACAAAAAAGAAGTTAACTTCAGTTCTTGCTTGAAAAATATTGCCAATGTTGTCCATCTTGTAGCGATGATTGGCACAAAGAACAAAGCCAAAAACAAAAGGGTCCTGACCAGAGGAAAATTTTTTACTATATTCCATGAAAGCCACTGAAAATTGAAATGGCTGGAACTCTTGAAGCTGCTCAGGCCTTAATTCTACAAAAAGAGATTCTAATTACAGGAAAGCAATGCTTGGCTGACCAAGAGCACTTTTCTAGTCCAAAAACCAAACTCTGATAATAAACAACGCGGAAGAGGAAACTTATGAGAGGCTCTCTTAAACAGTCCAAGCCAATTTCCAAATTTCTTCTGTATTTTAACGTACGTTATTAGACATACCAACATATATAGAAGTATTTGGTCAAACCTTTCCTGATTTCATTACTTGATGGTGCTACCCCAAAAAATTACTTTGTATTTATTTTGCATGTTTTTATTTACTTATGTGTCTATATGTTGTTCCCCCAATAAAATATAAGCTCCTTAGGGAAGTCATATAAGTCTTCACAGTAAAGACAATAAATGAAGATGTTTAAGTTAAGTATCTCTCCAAGGCCTACAACAATATTCACAAAATAAATGTAAGTTGGTTGACTAACTGAATGAACCACTCGAACTACTCAACAAGAGGTCAAAATAATCTTAACACCCTCTTTTAATATTTTTATTAAAAACCAATCAGATCAATTCTTAATTGTACAATATCTATAGTACCAACTTCACAAGGTTGCCATGGGGCTCAAATGACATAACATTTGCAAACATTGAAGTATTATATAAATTCTAGCTATTATAATTAATAGTTCTCAGTCATGTAGCCTGATGATTCACTTGGGAAAAATATCATAAGATCATAGAAAGATTAGAACTGGAAGGGACATTTATTCAAGGTCTATGCCCAATTTCATGAGTGAAAACCCTGAAGTCCACAAAAAGTGACTAACACAATCACACAGCTTGCTAGCAGCAGAGCTGGCATGAAAATCTCTGTCCCTTCTGACGCTCATTTGCTTTGCAGTCAGTAGTTGCTCATTTCAAAGTACTTTTCTAACATCAAGGTAAATTATACATGTATTTTCTCTCATTTTGCATAAGGCTTAGCTAGTTACTGAGTCATGATTCAAACTGAGGTCTCCTGGCTCCTAGGCCCCATAACTGGGTTCCTCTAATTTCAGAGATGACAGGGATCTTTTTTTTTCTTTTTATTTATTTATTTATTTATTTATTTTTAGTTTACCACACACGGTTCTACGTAACTTTGAGTTCCAGATTTTCTCCCCTCCCTACGCCCTCCCTCCCCAAGATGGCATGGAATCTCATTTAACTACCATGTATAACTTCACATTGAATTAATTTATACACTAGTCAAGTTGTGGAGAAGAATTATGACCAATGGAATGAATAATGAGAAAGAAGAAACAGAACCAAAAAAAAAAAAAACAAAAAACAAAACCCAAAAACAAAAACAACAGAGAAGCAAAAAAGGCGAGCATGTAGTGCACCTCGATCTGTATTCAAACTTCACAGTTCTTTCTCTGGATGAAGATAGCATTCTCCATCATGAGTCCCCTGGAGTTGTCCTTGCACCTTACGTTGCTGAGAAGAGCGAAGTATGTCAGGGTCGGTCCTCACGGAATCCATATATCTGTGGTTGTGTACAATGTTCTCCTGGCTCTGCTCCGCTCACTCAGCATTATGTCGTGTAGGTTTTTCCAGATTGTTATGAACTCCGTATCATCCCCATTTCTTATGGCACAATAGTATTCCATTACCTTCATATACCACAGCTTGTTCAGCCATTCCCCAATTGATGGGCATCCCTTTGACTTCCAATTCTTGGCTACCACAAAAAGAGCCGCTATAAATATCCTTGTACATATGGGTCCTTTTCCCGCTTGCGTGATTTCTTTGGGATACAACCCTAGAAGTGGTATTGCTGGGTCAAAGGGTATGAACATTTTATAGCCCTTTGGGCATAGTTCCAAATTGCTCTCCAAAATGGCTGGATCAGCTCACAACTCCACCAGCAATGTAACAATGTTCCAATTTCCCCACATCCTTTCCAGCATTTATCATTTTCCTGTTTTGTTATTTTAGCCAATCTGACAGGAGAGATGTGGTATCTAAGAGTTGTTTTGATTTGCATTTCTCTAATCAGTAGTGATCCAGAGCATTTTTTCATATGCCTATAGATAGCTTTAATTTCTTCCTCTGAGAACTGCCTGTTCATATCCTTTGACCATTTCTCAATTGGGGAATGGCTTGTATTCATATATATTTGGCTCAGTTCCCTGTATATTTTACAAATGAGGCCTTTATCAGAGATACTAGTTGCAAAGATTTTCTCCCAATTTTCTGCTTCCCTCCTAATTTTTGTTGCATTGGCTTTTTTTGTACAAAAACGTTTCAATTTGACATAATCAAAATTATCCATTTTGCATTTCGTAATGCTCTCTATCTCTTGTTGGGTCATGAATTCTTTACTTTTCCATAAATCTGATAAGTAAACTATTCCTTGCTTTCCCAAATTACTTATAGTATCAGCTTTTACTCCTAAATCATGAACCCATTTTGACTTCATTTTGGTATATGGTGTAAGACATTGGTCTATGCCCAGTTTCTGCCCTACCATTTTCCAATTTTCCCAACAGTTTTTGTGAAATAGTGAATTATTAGCCCAGAAGCTGGCCTCTTTGGGTTTATCAAAGAGTAGATAGCCCAACAGCAAGAGATAGAAAGAGAAATTCCATTCAAAGTTACTGTAGGCACTATAAAATATTTGGGAGTCTATTTGCCAAGACAAACCTAGGGCCTATATGAACATAACTATGACACACTTTTCACACGAATAAAATCAGATCTAAATAAATGGAAAAATATCAGTTGCTCATGGTTAGGCCGAGCTAATATAATAAAAATGACAATTTTACCTAAATTAATCTATCTATTCAGTGCCATACCAATCGAACTACCAAAAAATTATTTTACTGAGCTGGACAGAATAGTAACCAAATTCATCTGGAAAAACAAGAGGTCTAGAGTATCTAGGGTATTAATGAAAAGAAATGCTAGAGAAGGTGGCCTAGCCATACCAGATATTAAACTGTACTACAGAGCAGCAGTCATCAAAACTGCCTGGTACTGGTTAAGAAACAGGGGTGTGGATCAGTGGAATAGGATAGGTACACAAGTAGGAGAAATCAACAAGTTTAGCGATCTACTCTACTACATCTTCAAGATGACAGGGATCTTGAAGATCATCTAGTTCAACCTTACATTTCACAGAAGAGGAAACTAAGGTCCAGAGAGGTTCCAGGAAAAATAAATCTCAGCTATCAAGTAACAAAGTTAAAAGATTTGAACCCACATCCTTTGACTCTAAAACCACCACACCATGCTTTTCCACTGGCATCCACTCACTGACGGACAGCCCACACGCCCCACTGGTATCCTTGTGTAGTCAAGAGAAACTGTAGAAAGTCCTCAGCACATCTTACTGGAGAATATAGGCAAGAGTCATATAGGAGGGGTGGGCAAGGATGGGTCATCACCTGTATCAATGGAGGGAATAATCACAAGTGGAGGGAAGGAAAAAAGAATTAACACATAAAAGATCAATTTTCCTGTTTAAATGCTCCTGTGGGTAAGTTTCATGAGAGAAGATGTTGAAAATATGGGCTCAAATTCAGTTAGGGGAAAAGGGGTCATGTCAGGCATTTTGTTGATCCAGACTTTTTCCCATTCCCCAAGGGCATGTATAATTGAGAGTTAGCAATAATGAAACTATATGTTCCAGGTCAGCTCCAGGTCCCCATTCATCTCATCTCAAATTATCCAGGCTTATTCACATGGATTGTTTCCATAGCAGTTGACATTCAGAGCACTTATAAATAATTCTAATCAGTATTCCTCACAGGCTCCCCTTTCAAAGCACTTTTAAGATGATGAACAAAGTACCTTAAGTGATTTGCTCAAGAGCATACACATAATTAGGTTGCCACTAGAGAAAAGCTGAATTTATGTCAAAATCTGAACACACTTTAAATGTTCGTTTGCTTCCTCACACACTCCAGTACTCAATACTCAAATGGATTTGTCTTCTCATTGATTTTAGGTATTCCCCTCCAAGGATGCAGATAACACCCATGCATGCCTACTGCTCCTGCTCTTGCCTACATTCTCCTATAAAACATGCTGTGGATCTTTTACAATTTCTCTTGACTATACGAGGATACCAGTGGGGCAGGTGGGCTGTCCATCAGTTGGCTATTCTCCCACTCTCAAAACATGTGGCTAACTTGGCTCCTTTTTCAGTTATACATTTCTTTCATGACACACTTTACTTCAATTCTTCATCAATATTCCTTGTTGATAGTGTTTTACCTCCTAGTGTGTCAGTGGTCAAAAGATACTAATAATAGAAGAGGTATAAATAATATCAAATAAATAAATAAAATAATTATTATTTGTATGCCAACTTAGATTTATTTTGTGAATATTATGGTAGGCACTGGAGAGATACTTAATATAAACATGTCACTTACTGTCTTCACTATAAAGACTTGTACAACTTCACTAAGGAGCTTATATCACTAAGGAGCTTATAATCTATTGGGGGAAACAACATATATACACATAAGTAAATAAAAACATGCAAAATAAATACAAATACAAATAAATTAATTAATAATAAATAACAATAAATAAATACAAATAATACTAAAATGGGTCAGTAAACTATAAAAAAACTATATGAAAAAACTGCTCAAAATCACTAGTAGTAAGAGAAATACAAATCAAAGCAAGTCTGAGGTTTCAACTGATCCTCAGTAAGCTGGCAGAAATGACAAAACAATAGGAAATCCAGTATTAGAGGATTTGGAGGAAAACAGGTACACTATCACACTAGTGAGGGATCTCTGAATTCTAGAAAATCTGGTATTGTGCTAAGAAAGTTACTAAAATGTCCATAAACTTTGACCCAGGTATCTCACAGCTATGTATATGCCCCCAAAAGGTGTTAAAGATAGGATGAAAAGATCCATACACACCAAAATATTTAGAGTAGTACTTTTTACAGTAGCAAATTTTTGTAATAGCCAAGTTACTGGCTAGTGATTAAGCTGATTGTGGTAAAATACACACACACACACACACACACACACACACACAGATGAATCTGAAAAACACAGTGAAGCATGGTAAACATAATATGAACAGATACAAACTAAAAGAAGGAAAACCAAGGAAGCAATATATACGAATGCCCATAAGCAGTGGTGGGATTCAAATGAATTAATGGAACTGAGCTGAGGTGCCATCCCCGCCACTGACACAGCTGGCACAGGCCCTGTCCCTGCTAACAACTGGTTTGTGAAACTAAACCTAAAATTAGGTACAGTTTCTAATGAACTGGTGTGAACCAGCTGAATCCCACCACTGTCTATAACCATATAATCGGAAAAAGACAACAACAATCTTTAAGCTAGGCTCTTGAGAAAGAAGGAGAAAATGTACCTCCCTCTCTTCTTTGCAGAGAAGAGGCAGTATGAGTGTAGAATACTGTATACACTGTCAAACTCAGTTGTGTTACCTAGTTTTGTTGAAGTGCCTCTTTTTTCTCTTAATTTTTTGTTGTTGTTACAAGGTATAGCTCTCTGGGAAAGAAATCAGAAAGACACATATTTGGAAATGAAAGTGATTTAAATAATCAATATTTAAATATTTAAATATCAATAAAAATGAAAAACAAGTTTCAGCTTGCTCATGACCATCACGTACCTTGCCATCCCATTTTCAGCAACCCTGTTTGGAGCCTGTGGCAGTAATATTGTGACTCATCCTTATAGCACATGAAAAATACTGGTATTAAAGAGATGAGTCTGTTTAGGGACAAGCTTGGGGTCATTAAAAGAACTTGTAAATATCCCAAAGGCTAGAGATCTAGCCTTCTGTCCAATTCTAAGTGCAACTTCTTACCTATTTGTAGTGTGTCTCCAAGGCACATCTACTGACTTGGCAAGATTGCCAACACAATGGCATCATAATAGTTCTAATGATGATGCCTCTTCATCCACTTTGTTTTCCCCAGGCTACTATCTATGCTAAACTCCTTAGAGTGAATATTGATTTCATTTGGGAGCTTCTGAAATGCATCTCCCTTCTAGATGTTTTATGTGAATCAGAAATCCAAACCACAGTCCTTCTGATGAAATCCTCAAATGTATTATCACAAAATGTAAAGCCAACCACAACTTTTTAAAAGTATATAAGAAAAACATTCATTATACTGCCACAAGATGATGTATTCTAATCCAAATATTGACAGAATGCCATGAATCAATGGAATTGGAGATAAACTACACACTACAAAAGTTTAGTAGTAAATAGAAGTCTAGATCCTTTCATTTCTCCAATATAGCTAACTTTATTCCCTAACAATAAATATATTGCGTTCATGCCATTAATCCATCAGGTTTGAAAAGTACTTAACTTTTTGCTGTTCCTCATGGGTTTACTCACAAAACTGACAGTGGTCATTGGTACCATTTGCTGGCTCTACTCAGCACAGTTGAAATCCCAAAAGGAGGAAGAATTAAATACCAAGTCCGAATAGAATGAAGAACTGGCATTCTCTTTGAGCATGAGCTTTCAACTAATCTGAATATTTGAACTGAATGAAATGGGTTTTTTTGGAATATCCATTCCTTTATGACAGAAAAAATAAATTGCAACATATCTTAACTATCTCACTGGTTAAATCTAGACAAGGCATGTGTTTCCAAACTGTATGAAATAGTTTGGTGCAAAATTTTAATTATCAGAAATAAGTATCTGGCCTGTAAGGAATTATGAAGTATAATGAAAAAGAATAATAAAGAAAGAAAGCATTTCATTATGCAACCCCTCAGTGCCATGCACTGTTTTAAGCACTTCACAAATATCTCATGTGATCCTCACAATGTTCCTGGAAGGTAGGTCCTATTATTATCCCCATTTTATAGCTAAGGAAACTGAGGTAAACAGAGGTTAAATAATTTTCCCAGGGTTGCACAGCTAGTAAATGTCTGTGGTTGGATTTGAACTCAGGTCGTCCTGACTCCAGATCCAACATTCGATCCACTGTGCCACCTACCAGCAGAAATATGGCCTACCAAACCAGTCAATAAACCTGTATCAAGAAAACTTCCCTGAGAGTGGAAGAAATATCTGTATTGAAATAGCCCCACCCCAAAAGGATTGAAACCCATGGTGGAAATTCTCTGATGAAAATTCAGTTTTTAGCACCATATAGACACAGCCTAAAAAACACCACGCAGTCCATGATTCTCAGTTTGCTTGGTTAGCATTAATTTAATTTTTTAAAAATAAAAAGAATAGGGGGTAGAGCCAAGATGGCAGCTGGAAAGCAGCGACTTGCTTAAGCTATCCCCAAAATCCCCTCAAATACCTGTAAAAAAAGCTCTAAACAAATTTGAGAGCTGAAGAACCCACGAAATAGCAGAGGGAAAAAAGGTCTCCAGCCTGGATGGTTGCTGGGAAGAGTCTATTGCATGGGCTGGGAGCAGAGCACAGCCCAGCATGGGCCACACCAGGACAGCCCAGACAGGGAATGGGCCAGAGCAGGCCTTAGCGCCATGAATCACTGAGCTGTGGCAATTACCAGACTTCTCAATCCACAAATGCCAAAGACCATGGAGCAGGTTAGTGGGAAAAGTGCTAGACAGGGTTAGAGAGTGGTCTGGCCCCCGCCCTGGGGGTGTTGGAGGTGGTACGTGGTGGTGACAGCAGCAGCAGGAAGCTCCTGCAGCTGCTTCCAGACCTCCAGCATTGGCTGCTTCCAGAGTCCCTGGCTCACATGGTGGGAGGAATCAAGTGGCAGACCAGAGTGGGAATGCAGGGCTTGCTTTGCCCTGCTTGGATATGGGTCACAATCCTGGTTGGTGGTTCTTGGGGGAGGAGGAGCACTGCTGTGGCAGAGCTTGCAATGAGAGTGGAGTAGAAGTAGCTGTGAAAACAGCAGTGCAGCCCGTAAAGCTTCAGACAAAGCACTCTCTACTCTACAAGCGATCATACCCTGACAAAAAGTTCAAAGGTCAAGTAGTTGGCTGGGAACATGTCCAGGCAGCAAAAAAAGATGCAGATTCTGACTCTAGAATCTTTTTTTTTGGTGATAAAGAAGATCAAAACATACAGCCAGAAGAAGTCAACAAAGTCAAAGAGCCTGCATCAAAAGCCTCCAAGAAAAATATGAATTGGTCTCAGGCCATGGAAGAGCTCAAAAAGTATTTGGAAAAGCAAGTAATAGAAGTAGAGGAAAAATTGGGATGAGAAATGAGAGAGATGCCAGAAAACCATGAAAAACAAGTCGACAACTTGCTAAAGGAGACCCCAAAAAAACACTGAAGAAAATAATACCTTAAAAATAGACTAACTCAAATGGCAAAAGAGCTCCAAAAAGCCAATGAGGAGAAGAATGCCTTGAAAGGCAGAATTAGTCAAATGGAAAAGGAGGTCCAAAAGACCACTGAAGAAAATATTAGTTTGGAGCAAGTGGAAGCTAGTGACTTTATGAGAAATCAAGATATCATAAAAGAGACCCAAAGGATGAAAAAATGGAAGACAAGGTAAAATATCTCATTGGAAAAACCACTGGCCTGGAAAATAGATCCAGGAGTGATAATTTAAAAATTATTGGACTACCTGAAAGCCATTATAAAGGAAAACTGCCCTGATATTCAAGAGCCAGAGAGTAAAATAGAAATTGAAATAATCTACCCACCACTTCTAGAAAAAGACCCCAAAAAGAAAACTCCTAGGAATATTATTGCCAAATTCCAGAGTTCCCAGGTCAAGGAGAAAATAATGCAAGCAGCTAGAGAGAAACAATTTGAGTACTGTGGAAACACAATCAGGATTACAGAAGATCTAGCAGCTTCTACATTAAGGGACTGAAGGGCTTGGAATATGATATTCTGGAAATCAATGGAGCTAGTATTAAAACCAAGAATCACCTACCCAGCAAAACTGAGTATAACACTTCAAGGCAAAATATGGATTTTCAATAAAATAGAGGACTTTCAAGCTTTCTCAGTGAAAAGACCAGAGCTGACTAGCAAATCTGACTTTCAAACACAAGAATCAAGAGAAGCATGAAAAGGTAAAGAAGAAAGAGAAATCACAAGGGACTTACTAAGTTGAACTGTTTTGTTTATATTCCTACATGGAAAGGTGATGTGTGTAATTCATGAGACCTTTCTCAGTATTAGGGTAGCTGAAGGGAATATACATATATACAAACAGAGGGCACAGGGTGAGTTGAATATAAAGTGATGATATCTAAAAAAAAATTAAATTAAGGGATGAGAGAGGAACACATTAAGAGAGAGAGAGAGAAAGGGAGAGACAGAATGGGGTAAATTATCTCACATAAATGTAGCAAGAAAAAGAAGTTCTGTTGGAAAGGAAGAGGGAGCAGGTGAGGGGGAATGAGTGAATCTTGCTCTCATTGGATTTGATTGAGGAGGGAATAACATACACACTCAATTGGGTATCTTACCTCACAGGAAAGTAGGGGGAAGGGGATAAAAAATCAGGGATGATAGAAGGGAGGGCAGATAGGGGGAGGAGGCAATCAAAAGCAAACACTTTTGAAAAGGGACAGGGTCAAGGGAGAAAATTGAATAAAGGGGTACAGGAAAGGATGGAAGGAAATATAGTTAGTCTTTCACAACATGAGTATTGTGGAAGGGTTTTGCATAATAATATATGTGTGGCCTATGTTGAATTGCTTGCCTTCTTAGGGAAGGTGGGTGGGAAGGGAAGAGGGGAGAGAATTTGGAACTCAAAGTTTTAAAATCAGATGCTCAAAAGAAAAAATTATTTTTGCATGCAACTGAGAAATAAGATATATAGGGAATGGGGCATAGAAATCTATCCTGCCCTATGAGAAAGTAAGGGTAAAGGGTTTGGGGCAGGGAGAAGTGCGGTGAGAGAAGGGAGGGCTGACTGGGGAACAAGGTAATCAGAATTTATACAACCTTGGAGTGGGGGGAGTGTAGAAATGGGGAGAAAATTTGTAACTCAAAATCTTGTGGAAATCAATGTTGAAAACTAAAATATTAAATAAATAATTAAATTTAATTTTAACTCCAAAATAAATAAATAAAAGGGATCCTAAATGGCTTTCCAAATTACAGAGGAAAATCTTCTATTATTTATCAACCACTAACTCAACAAGCAGTTATTAAGTACCTACTGTATAGTAGGAATTGTGCCAAGCTGTGCAGATACAAAAACAAAAATAAACCAGTTCCTGCCCTTGAGGGAATATAGGTGGGAAGAGTTTCAATAGAAAGTTCAAAATACTATTATGCCAGGCATAGGACAATAGTGTATTTATTGCTTTGTTGGTGTTAGCAGCATGTGATAAGTGTCATATAAAGCAGTGAGGAAAAAACTTGCATTAAAGAAGCTCTCTTAGGTAAATAAAAATCATTTTCCTGAAGAGACAGAAGAGTCTAGTATTCCATTCCAAGGTAGAAAAATCAACAAATATTCAATAAACTATATCTACTGTTGATTTGTTGTTTAACGCTATCTCTTTGCAAGGTTTTTGTTTCCAGGGTTTTATAGTCAGGACCAAAGGGTTCTGCTTATAAGAACTTTAATTAATCAGCAATGGTATGGCTGGCACCTGCCAAACTTGAGCTCTCCTGGACTGCACAAAAAAAATCATGCTATCCTATTATCCTATCAAAACTGGTCTTAAAGTTTTGTTTATATATATAAATAAAACATCCTGAAAGTTCTTCATAGAATATTATACTCAATGTTCTTATTTTCCAGATTATTTGTGCTTGCTTTGTTGTTTTTTACTACAGACCTTTCTACATAGGGAGTAAGGTAATAAAGAATCCTGGATCACAAATCCTAAGACCTGGGTTTGAATCTTTACTCAACCAGCTGTTTGCCACTGAAAAAGAGAGTAAACATTTATTATTTTTGCTCATTGATAGGGATTATATATTGTAGGACTGGTGCTTATTGTGAAGTGATAAAAGAGTATTATTCACAGTGGATCTTCAATGTTTATTTTCTCATTCTTTAAACGTCACCTTGGAGAGTCATGCTTTACCCTATAGGAAGTAACCTGCTTTCCTGCATTCAATTTTTCTATTACTTAGAAATCAGTGGTGTATGGAGACAGCACTGACAAGTTCACCTTGGGAACAAGGGAGCGGAAAGCATGACACAAAACAAAGGTGTGAGATTTCTATGTCTCTATTAAACAGACCTGAAAAGGAAGTGAGCTGGTCATTTAGCCAGATTTTTCTGTTGTGAAAGGTTGTTTTTTTTCTGTACCATTAATAAACATTATTTTAAATATTATTTATCTCCTCCTTTTTTATTTCTGTTTTGGATATATTTTATATAACTAACTTTTAAAAATCAGTATTTATTTTTGACATTAATTTTTTTAAAATTTTGAATTCTAAATTCTCTCCCTCCCTCCTGCTCCTCCCCCATTCAGAAGGCAAGGAATATTGAATCAATCATGCAAGTGAAGTCATGAAAAACATATTTCCATATTAGCCATGTTGCAAAAAATAGCAAGAAAAATGAAATGAAAAAATAAGCTTCAATCTACACTCAGTTCATCAATTCTTTCTCTGGAAGTGAACAGCATTTTTCATTATCAGTCTTTGAAATTATCTTGGATCATCAGGTTGATTAGAGCAGGGCTTCTTAAACTTTTTCCACTAGTGATCCCTTCAGCCCTTCTTAAACTGTGGGTTAAGATCCCATATGAGGTCATAAGCCACAGTTTAAGAAGCACTGGTAGAATAGTTAAGTCTTTCACAGTTAATCACTGTTAAAATTTTACTGATACTGTGTACAATGATCTCCTGTGGTTTTGCTCACATTACTTTGCTTCAGTTCATATAAACCTTCCAAAGTTTTTTCTCAAACCATTCTACTTGTCATTCTTTATAGTACAATAATACTCCACCATATACATATACCACAACTTAGTCATTCCCCAAAATATGGGCATCTTCTCATTTTCCATTTCTTTGCCACCGGAAATATACCTAACATTTTAAGACAATAAGAATTAATATAATTCACAAATACATGGATACTGGAGGAACACATGGAAAACGTTTGGAAGTTTGGAGCCCACTGATCTAATCCAACTCCCATCATTGAAATATGAGAAAACTGAGGCCCACATTGGTGCAATGACCTTGCCCTAGGTCAGTGGGAGAACTGGGATTCAAACTCAGGACTAGGCTTCAAATCCAGCATTCCTTCTACGACAAGAAAAAAAAGGTAAGGTGAATTCACTTAGATATGGAAAGAAGCTCTGAAAGAGGCTAAATATTTGAATGATTAAAAATGAATTTGTCTTTGACTACCATCATCACTCAATTGTTTCTATGCCATGCTAGATTTTAATACCCTTCTCATTTGTGAAAGGATGATAAAATGGCAACATAAACATAAGTGTAGACATAAAAATGAATAAATAAATGTAATTGTTCAGCCAATTAAGTCCAGATGCAGAATTTACATGACTTTCAACAAAAGGTAGAAAGAGCAGTTAAATTATTTTGTAAATTGAGAGCTTTTGATTCAATACATATCACCTAAGTCCCTTCTGGTTGCCACTGCTGGAGATAAAGAGGAATAAAGACATCATCCCTGGCATTAAGGAGCTTAAATTCTAGATTTAGCAATCTACGTTAATATTTTCCAGCCATTGTCTAGATGTCTGGCTGAGTGTAATGCACTGGCTCTTTATCATGTGAAGATTCTTTTCTTCCCTAAAGGGGACAGAAAAAGAACTTTTATACAAAAGAAAACAATAAAAGTCATCTGTGAAGAAATACAGTTTTGCATTAAAATATGAGGAGAAATACATTGTTATGAGGGAAGACTCTCTGGAATGGGGGAAGCAGAGACATGCAGGAAGAAACTGATATGAAGCAAAGAAGAGAAAAATAATCCCACAAAAATTCTATTTGAAACAGGGAAAGGATAGAGGGATTCAAGTTTTATAAAACTCATAAAGTTAGTATTTTCATGTAATTTAATTATATTTAGTGGTGTGTGTGGGGTAAATTAGTATTAGTGAAATCAGCAATAATACATTCCCTTCTAAGAAAAGCAATAACTTTCTAAAAATATGGTAGATGACCAATGTAACAACTATAACTTTGAATGTTAAATTGATTTTTCCTACAAAAAGAAACAAAAGGAGCTATGGAATAGATTTGAAAAGCCAGCTCAGTTGACTATAGGAAATGCCCTCAGTCACAAAGAACGATTCTATATTTAAACTAATTGTACGATGGAAGGCAGTTTGGTGTTGGAGCCAAGAGACCTGAGTTGAAATCCCAAATACTGGTTCTACCTCTTACTTTGTACAAGTCACTTAGTTTCTTGACTCAATTTCCTCTTCTGTAAAATAAAGAGGTTGGATTTGGTGACTCCTAAAGACCTTTCCATCTTTAAATCTATGATGGTATGTTCCTATAATATATACCACCCTGAAGCTAAGTCCAGAAAACTTCAATTGCACTATGTGCCAAGACTGCAAATATCTGAAATCATGTAACAGATATAAGTCTAGTCCAATAGCCATTTTGGAAATAGGAGTATAGGAGAATAAGAGTCCATCATGGACTTCTTCCTGAACTGCCCAAAGGTAGAAATCATAGTTTCCCTTAGAAATATGGAATTGGGGGTGGGGGAGAGAACGGTAGGAAGGAACAGATCTTATTTATCTAAATATATCCTTGCAATGTAGGCCACTCAAGTTCCCAGTGGCTATGATTTAAAATCTTGTATAGGCAAAAAAATTTAAACTCCACGGCATGGCATTTACACAGTCTGACCCCAACCTCCATTTCCAGCCTTATTTCATACTATTTTACTTCATGATAAAATCCTTTTCTTTAAGGGTTAGCTCAGAGTCACATCCTCCAAGAATACTTAAATGTGTTTTTCCCAAATAAAATCATTTTTTCCTTTGCTAAATGTTTAATAGGATTCTGATAGTATCCCTCCTTTGCACCTATTCAGCCTTGTATACATACCATTTATACCTTAGGACCCCTTTTATGAACTCCAACCTTATATTTTATGTTGCTCTGGGACAGCTAGGTGTTATGGTGAATAGAACACCAGGCCTGGAGTCAGGAAGATCTGAGCTCAAATCTGGCCTCAGACACTAGCTGTGGCCTAGGCAAATCATTTAACCCTGTTTGCCTCAGTTTTCTCATCTGTAAAATGAGCTGGAAAAGGAAATGGCAAACCACTTCAGTATTTTTGCCAAGAAAACCCCATGGACAGAATCCATGGGGTTACGTAGAGTTGGACACAACTGAACAACAACAACAAGGCAAATATTGTGTCACTTTTTCTCTTTATCCCTTCAGAATCTTGCAAGTCCCTTACAAGTACTGGGTATTGAATCAATGAAAATTGGGACTGCCTCTCTTTGCATCCCCAATGCTTAGCACTGTGCCTGACATATAGTAGGTAGTTAATAAGTGCTTATTGACTGTCTGCTTAATTGAAATGAATTGAACTAAAGCCAGGTTTCCTGACATGCTTATTTTTTGGGTTGGTATCAATTTGAAGAGATTGCTAGAAAATTATTTTCAATAAACTATCACGTACCTTTATTCTTACATGGAGTCAGTACAGACTGCACTGAGCATTCAGGTGCTGGCTCTTGAGTTGTTTGGGTTTTCTTTTTGAGCTGAGCATCCTCATTTTCTATCATCTACACTCTACTAAGAAAAGAGACATTCTGTTTTTCAAGAGCTGCAGAGGCTCCAAGGAGCCTTGCCTAGCGTATATGCGTCAGCTCTTCACAACAATAGATTCCGAGTCAACAGCAGTGTGTTCAAAATAGAAGTACAGTTTGTCCTTCATAAAAAGCACCTGAGAGACAAATATTCCTGTCATATTTCACTTTCTTTTAATCAACTTCTGGGCTTACTCTGCCAGATGTAGCCTGTAACTCATATTTCTTTTAAGTATCCTTGCTATTAATAACAGCTTTGCTGAGGGAATCTCTATACTTTACCTCAGAGAGTCCTCGAGATACCCTCATGTTAAGAATCCTTCTTTACCCTTAACCTTCCTGTGTCATAGAAGAAATTAAATAATATTTGTAAAGCACCTTAAAGCACATTATAAAAGCTATTGTCATTATTAACATCAATTTAAAAGCACATATAATAAAGTATCAGATGAAAGTATCTGATCAGATCCTTCAGGTCCTCTTCTGAACTCTCAAAGGAAAATCTGTCAATTCCATAACAAAATATGCTAGCCCACCCCAGGGACAAAAAGCATCACTTTAGCACAAGAAAGTGTACTCTGCTACTTTTCCTAGTCCCCTGTTTTCAGGTGATCAAAGGGTGACCCTTCCATAGCTCTAGAGTGCCTTCTTTCTTTGATGATCACTGGTCCTACTTCTCATTCAAGAAGTACTTGCACAGACAAGTAACAGAACTAGCAGAGGTGTAAGTAATTTATTTTTGGCCTACATGACTGCATTAAAAATGATTAATGACAGCTAAGCTGTAATTTAGAAAGTTGGAAAAATGTTTAGGGAAAAAAGTGAAAGTACCAAAAGAACAAGATTTTCAAAAGTGAGTGATTTCCATTCCAGTGACTGTTTTAGGTATACATCTGCATGTCTAGAGTCCCAGACAGTAGTGCATATATAACATAATTCCAAATCTCAGGAATTTTAAACAACTAATAAAGTCATAATGATTTGCAAACACTTAAAATTACGTGCTCCCTTTTAATTTCCCCCTGTCACGTTCCCAATCTGATGAGACTGGCAAATAGTTGAGAAAAGGAAGGTGGCAGATAATGGCAAAAGGCAAAAGGTTAAATACAAGGAGTCAGGAGAGAGAGAGAATGAGGGTAGCATGGGAGAGAAGAAAGATAAAGGGAGAAGAAATCCTTGATCCAAACACCAAAATAATCAGATAAAGATGAAAATGATTTTTTTTTTGCTAACAGTATGACAACCAGCATGAGAAACTTTCAGTTAGCTTTGGTGGCTCGTTGTTTTGTTATTTCTATGACATATCCACCACAATTAATTAAATAGCACCAATGATAACCATTAAATTAAAAATTAATTTAAAGCACCAATGATAAACAGTTCAGAGACTTCTATTAACTATAGAACCATTTGCTAAATGTACATAAAATGCATACTTTTTTAGACCGTGGCAACACACATATATTACTAGCCACTGCTAACCATCACTATTTGTCTCTGTTTTGTTAGTTTATTGATCACCTAGATTGCCCTTTGGGTAATTGATTGCTTTCCTCAGGAAAGTGAAACAAGAAGTTTCAATGAGGGCTAGTTCATCAAGAGCAGTACAGAAACGTAGTATTAATCTTTGTCCTACTGATAATTGTGATTAAAGGAGTAAATTAAAATCTTGCTGTCCTGTTGGAGTTCCATCATCAATTCTGAGTACAAGTTCTTAGCAGCAATGCCTTGAGCTTTTAAAGTGCGTATTCTGCCCAGACATGATTCATTACTATCAGATTCACTGCTTGGTTTTGATTTTTGCTTTTTCAGGAGGGGGACTGATCACAAGAATGATAGCTTTGAACAGAGCATCACCCTTAATGCACCTATCATATCCTGCACCTATCATATCCCCAAAACTGTACTAGATACTGGGGATCCAGAGACAAAAATGAGAAAGCACCTGCCTTCAATGTGCTTCTATTCTACAGAGACGATACAATGTTTTCAAAGATAAGTAGATACAAAGCTATATACAAAAAATACAAATTAATTTATGGGTAGGTCACCAACAATGGAGGAATCCTCAAAAGCCCCTTCTAGGAAGGGACATATGAGCTAAGCTTTGGAGGGAGCTAAGGATTCCAAGCAGCAGAGGTTAGAAAAGAGAAGATTCCAGGCATGAGGACAAACCTGTACAAAGACACAGGTAAGAGACAGGAGTCATACAGAGAACAGCAAGTTTGGCTGGATCACAGAACATGCGGCAGGAGTAAGGGTCACACAGCTAGTAAGCATCCAACTCCAGATTTGAACTTAGATTTTCCTGACTCCTGAACTTTATCCACTTCACTGCCTCGCTGTTCCATGTCAAGAAAAGAAGGGCATATAGACACAGAAGATTTAGATAACTCTCCCATCTTGCTGGTCCAATAACAATTATAAAACATGATTATGTCACTAGAATTAATAGTTAACACTACAGCAGGCCCTGTTTAAGAGGTCTGTAAAGCACAGTAATTGTGATTATTACTAGTGACAATAATAATGAGTTATCATTTAGATAGCACTTAGAGGTTTGCAAAATGCCTTACAGATTATCTCATCTGATCCTCACAACTCTGAGAGGTTGATGGGAGAGGCTGAAATGCTGACATCGTTGATAAAGTAAGATTCAGAGAAATCTCCAATTTCTTCTTCATCTCTGCTAAAATGGTTCTTCATTACAACGATGATTATAAAATGGGAGAGTTCCCCGATGAACAACACCGAAATGAGTCTCAGGAGCACATGGGTAAAAGGATGTATGGGCTGGTAGAAATCAGCACTTATGTATATGGCAAATTGCCAAGTATATCATCAGCGCGTGTGCCTACTGCCAAGAGAAACAAAGATAAGAATCAGTGTTCACTTTGAAGTGGAAATAGCCCCTTGAGCTACGGGAATGCCCAGAGCAAGAAAGGAAGGCTTTAATGAATAGCACAGTGTCTAAGCATAAGTTTGCGGACCCTGGGACTATTAGAACCTAGGAACTCACTCTGTGGTTGTCATACTGTCATCAAGTTAAAGTATTTTAAAAGATTCCTGGACCTAACTACAATTAATTACTTTTCCTTCTGGAAGAAAAGAGACCTAAATTGTTCATTTTTTTGATTTATAGTACAATGAAATAAAAAATAAAACTTATACATGTTTTATCCTAAAACTTCACTGTCAGAGTGAATTCTAGAAGTTAGGAAAGATTGTTGAAGGTTATCTTTTAAGTTAGGTATTATATTATGCAACATGGTAATCTTGTGGGGGGGAAATTGTGTCAGCCATACTTACAAGAATAAGTCATGCACAGTGGTGTATCTGTAAGATTTAATTATCTCAACTTTTTAAGAAATGTGCTATTAATAGTATAGTTCACAATTATACAGCACTTTATCATTTACAAAGTACTTTCTACTATAGGCAAAAATGCAAATATATTTTAAACTATGTTTTCTTCTCTTCATTTGAGTTTTTAATAGTGAAACTACAAAAGCAAGATTATAATTATAGACTCAGCTTTCTCAAAGCATACACTCAACATACCAATACCATGATTTTGGTTCTTATCTATGCAAGTAGGTTCATATATGAAAATATGTTTTGTCCAACATTTGTAAGTTTTTAAAAAGTCTATTTTTTCTATCTTTGTGGGAGATCACACAGGAAGTTTAATAATGCTAATACCATGAAGCAGTTAAAAAAACTATATTTACAATATATTAGATGTTTGTTCAAGGTTAACCTCAGAAAAAAGAGGGTCTAAGTTGATCTATGTCTTAGGGTCACAAGAGTTTTCCCCCAAAAAGCAATTGTATTTACTACCATTTTCTTTCACCCTCAGTTTCACAGGTTTCAGTTGGGAGCCTCTAAGGAGTTCCCTTTTTTGCTTTTTTTTGCAGGGGGGAAGGCAGGGAAATTGGGGTTAAGTGACTTGCCCAAGGTCACACAGCTAGTAAGTGTGTCAAGTGTCTGAAGCCGCATTTGAACTCAGATCCTCCTGCCTCCAGGGCCAGTGCTCTACTCACTAAACCATCTAGCTGCCTCAGGAGTTCCTTTAAAAAAAGTTAACAAGTTTCCCCACTTAAAATGTCAGAAAGATATAAATAATGGTATTTTTCTTTAGAACATTTTCACTGTTATTTGTATTTATGACCACAAGTATCCAATACTTGTCAATAACAAATTTCATTAAAAAAACATGTATGTTGTTCCTAAAGTGGATTTTACCTTTCTTTTAGTTCCAAAAGACATTTATCTTACTTTCCTAGTGCATCATTTTTTTTCTCCAGTAAGCATTTAAAAGGAACACATGCTGGAGGGTCAAACTGTAACTTGGTGTCGCTGAAATAATAATCTTATTCACTTTTAACACATATTTACTACGTATGATGCATTGTGAACAAGATGTAAAGGGGATGAAAAGCTTTGGGTCACACTCCTTAGGAATTCCCAGAAATCTTCAAAATCAATTAAGCTATAACTGATCTCTAGATTGTCATTTTATTGCACAGACTATTTTATTTACATCGCACAAAGTATTCTCTTCAGGGATGATCTATGGAGAATATTTTTCCCAGTCTGACACACACCCTCCTTGTCACTTCTGCCTGTATAAAACACTAAAATGTAGGAACCATGAATGCAAACTAATTTTCTTCCCAGCTTAAACAAGACAATTAAGATCTAAATCTGCTGGAATGGAAATAACCTTTGAATTGCCTGATGTGGTTGGATTAGCCGAATCATTGCTCCCTGGTATTGTATGAACCTGAGGTTATGCTAGATAAGGAATATCACATTATAACTGAGACCATGCAGAGGACATTGGGGTAAAGGAAAGTAGCTGTATTACTTTGTTTCTCATCTAGATCAACAGAAGCTAACAAAGAGAGACTGCAATACTGTATTTTTTCAGGTTCTCATAACCTCACATAGGAACGGAAAGTTAGAACAGGTGCATATGAGAAAACAGGTGGTACAAGAAATTGCCCACAAATGAATTAGTTTGTATATGTATAAATTCCAACAGAGGGATTCAAAGGAAAGATTGCACACAACTTATATCACACAATGCTCAAATGTGTCAATAGAGAAGCAATAATTTATGAAGCTCCTGTCAGAATCTTGGTAGCATTTGCTTCCTATTTTCCTATGCAAGCAGGAGCACATTAAAGAAGCCAGCTCTTATTTACTGGTAAGATCTTTTCCTGACAGCTGAGATAAGCCCAGTAGCTTGGCTGGATGCCAGATGAGGAAGTAGGACCAGATGCTTTATCCAATGTAAAGCTCCTGTCACCTTCCACCTACAGAATGAGGGGGTTTTTACTTCATGTCAGCAAGTTGTATGTTAGCTCTGACAATAGTTGCTCAGTTTAAAAGAGGTAGGTTGCTTTTTCTTCATCATTTTACAATAGTTAATCTGTACTGATCAAAAGTCCCTTATATTCATTCAATTGTTCAGTCATTTTTCAGTCATGTCTGCCTCTTTGTGACTCCATTTGGGATTTTCTTGGCAAAGATACTGCAGTAGTTTGCCATTTCCTTCTCCAGCTCATTTCACAGATGAGAAAACTGAGGCAAACAGGGTTAATTGATTTGCTCAGGGTCACATACCTAGTAAGAGTCTGAGGCCAGATTTGAACTCAGGAAGAAGAATCTTCCTGACTCCAGGCATGGCACTCTATGCACTATGTCACCACCTAGCTGCCCTCATTTATTCAATTCCTTACTTCTTTTTTTTTAATAAATTTATTTTTATTTTTAGTTTACAACACTCAGTTCCAACTAGTTTTGAGGTTTCAAATTTTCTCTCCTTCCCTCTCCTTCCCCCTCCTCCCCAAGACGGCATGTAATCCAACGTGGGTTCTACATATACCTTCACATTGAACTTATTTACATAATAGTGCAGTTGTAAAGAAGAATTATAACCAATGGAATGAATCATGAGAAAGAAGAAATGAAACCAAAAAAGAAGGAAAAAAAGAGAGCAAATAGTTTGCCTCAGTCTGCATTCAGGCTCCATAATTCTTTCCCTGGATATACATAGCTTTTTCCATCATGAGTCTTTTGGAGCTGTCTTTGAACTTTGCATTGATGATAAGAGCCGAGTCTATCAAAGTTAGTCCTTACAGATACTGTGTGTCTGTAATTGTGTATAATGATCTCCTGGTTCTGCTCCCCTCACTCAGCATCAGTTCATTTAAGTCTTTCCAGGTTGTAATGAAGTCTGTCTGCTCCTTATTTCTTATATCACAATAGTATTCCATTACATCAATATACCACAATTTGCTTAGCCATTCCCCAACTGATGGGCATCCCCTTGATTTCCAAGTCTTTGCCACCTGCTATAAATATTTTTGTACATACCGGTCTATTTCCCTCTTGTATGATCTCTTTATGATACAGCCCTAGAAGTGGTATTGCTGGGTCAAAGAGTATGCACATTTTATAGCCCTTTGGGCATAGTTCCAAATTGTTCTCCAGAATGGCTAGATCAGTTCACAACTCCACTAACGATGTAACAATGTTCCAATTTTCCCACATCCTCTCCAGCATTTATCATTTTCCTGTTTTGTCACTTTAGCCAATCTGACAGGAGAGATGTGGTACCTAAGAGTTGTTCTGATTTGCACTAACTAAATCACTAACCAACAGTGATTTAGAACATTTTTTCATATGACTATAGGTATCTTTAATTTCTTCCTATGAAAATTGCCTGTTCATATCCTTCAACCATTTCTCAATTGGGGAATGACTTGTATTCCTATAAATATGGCTCAGTTCCCTGTATATTTTAGATATGAGGCCTTTGTCAGAGACACTGGTTGTAAAGATTCTTTCCCATTTTTCTGCTTCTCCCCTAATCTTTGTTGCATTGGCTTTGTTTGTACAATACAGGGGGAAAATAGGATGAAAAAAATACACAAATAGTAATCATAACTGTGAATGTGAATGGGATGAACTCTCCCATAAAACAGAGTCAGAGAGCAGAATGAATTAAAAACCATAATCCTACAATATGTTTACAAGAAACACATTCGAAACAGGGGGATACACACAGGGTAAAGGTAAAAGGCTAGGGTAGAATATATTTTGCTTCAGCTGAAGCAAAAAAAAGTAGGGGTAGCAATCCTAATCTCAGACAAAGCAAAGGCAAAGATAGATCTAATTAAAAGAGATAAGGAAGGAAACTATATCCTGCTTAAAGGCACCATAGACAATGAAGTAATATCATAACTTAACATATATGCACCAAGTGGTGCAGCATACAGATTCTTAGAGGAGAAGATAAGGGAGTTACAGGAAGAAATAGACAGCAAAACTATACTAATGGGGGACTTCACCCTCCCCATCTCTGAACTTGATAAATCTAACCTCAAAATAAACAAGAAAGAAGTTAGGGAGGTGAATAGAATTTTAGAAAAGGCAGATATGATAGACCTCTGGAGAAGACTGAATGAGGATAAAAAGGAATATACCTTTTTCTCAGTGGTACATGGCACATACTTAAAAACTGACCATGTACTAGGGCATAAAATCCTCACAATCCAGTGCAGAAAAGAAGAAATGCATCTTTTTCAGATCATGATGCAATAAAAATTATTTGCAATTCCTTACTTCTAAAATTATCTGCAATCTATCCTGTTTCTATCTTATTTGTACATAGTCGTATGCATGTTATCTCCCCCTTTAGGCTTCTAGCAGCACAATGGATAGAGCTCTGGCCTGGACTCAGGAAGAGCTAAGTTCAAATACAGCCTCAGGCACTTACTAGCTATGTGACCCTGGGCAGGTCACTTAACCTCTGTTTTTCTCAGGTTTCTTGACTGTAAATTGAGAAAAATAACAACACATACCCCACAGGGTTGTTGTGGGGATTAAATGAGATAATGTGACCTTGGGAAAGTCACTCAACCTCTTTGCCTCAGTTTCCTCAACTGCAAAATGGGGATACCAGCTCCTATCTCACAGGATTGTTGTAATTGATCTGAGAAAAATGTTCCCACTGAGTTCTTTTAATAGGTATTTGCTGCTGAATAACACTATAACCACACTGAGATTACAGAGGTTGGAACCGAGGTTTTATTATGCTTAAGCACAAGTTCAGAGCTCAGAAAATTAACCCTGAACCCTAATTAGAGTTCTAAAAAAGTTTATAGAGTTTTCAATTATGTGTGAGAAAGAGCAATAATTTTTGATCATACAGATATGTCAAAAAGGAGCCAATCTCATGTGCATCCCCCAAGGTCACAGACACTCAACAAATAGTTTTGGCTTCTATATTAGAACTATTGTGAGTTGCATTATCAAAGCAAGGTTTGTAAGATTTACACTTACAAGGCTATATTTACAATGGGCTATTTAAGATGGGTGATTTACATGTCAAAAAGATAACTACAGGGTCAGAGCTGTTGGGATCCTATTCCTTTCTTATTCCAGGAATGTCTGTGAGCCTTCAGTTAATTTTAACATCCTATGGGCAAGGCTTTAGCCAGACAAGTAATGCCCTAAAGAGGTGGTCCTGAATTTCAAATAATTAAGACTAATAAAATAATATAAAGAATTAATAATTAAAACTAATAAAAGGAAATAAAAAATCATTATGAAAGTATCAAATGAATATTTGTAAAGTGGTTAGCACAGTGTCTGGCACATAGTAAGTGTTTAACAAATGTTTATTCATTAACTGATTGATTTCTATATAAATACTTATGTTCTTCTCTTTCCCTTCTCTATTAGACAGTGAACTCCTAGAACATAGAAACTCTTCTATTCTTTCGTTGTATCCTGAGGGCTTAGCATAGTGCAGGGCACATAGTAGGTGCCTAACAAATGTTTATTGATTTGCTGACTTCAATATCACCACACCATGCAAAATAAAATACTTTGTTTATCACTTAAGTATTTTTTAAAGTAAGGTGGTACAGTGGACAGTGTCAGGTCTGAAGTCAGGATGACTCCTCTTCCTGAGTTCAAATCTGGCTTCAGATACTTACTAGCTGTGTGACTCTGGGTAAGTCACTTGACCCTGTTTGCCTCAGTTTCCTGATTTCTAAAATGATCTGGAGAAGGAAATATCATTCAAGCTTAACCTCAGTAGTCATTATTTACTGCCCCCTCTTTCTCTGATTGCTCCCCCAAATCGAATTGTTATATTCTATTTATTCTTTCTCTACAATGTGTCTTCTATCTGTTCCCTCTTCTCTACCACTTCCACTGACAACACCCCAGTTTAGGCTCTTATCTTTTGACCAGGATACCACACTAGCTTCCTAACTGGTTTAACCAATGTGTAGTATCCTCAAGTGCCTCCCCATTCCAAACTATCCTATACACTGCTGCCAAAGTGATTATCTTAAAATGAAAGTCTGCCTATGATATTCTTCTATTCAATCCACTTGGATGGCTCTCTGTTATCTCTAGAATCTGATTAGTTTTTAAAGTCCTTCCCAACCTGGTCCCAAATCTTATTAGGTATTACTTCCCTACCAGGCCCATCCTTAGGTCTAGACAAATTGGTCTTCTTGCATTTGCTCACATAATACTCCATTTCCCATCTCTGTATCTTTGTACGTGTGTCCTCATGCCTGGAGAGCGGATGAAATTACTAGAAGAAAGATTGTAGAAAGAGGAGGACCTCTTTTTCTATTATTCTGAGCCCACTGGGTCATATCAGAACAATCTATAGAATAGCAGGTGACCATGGCTTCCATCTCACATGTGCAGCATTTTTCTTCAACAGCTGGTGTAGTGCTGTTGGAAAGATAACAGCGGCCACATGGGCTATCTATGGCTCATACTGTGACTAGTTTTCTTTTCTGTCTTTTTCTTTTTTTTGTTCCTACCCTAGTTTTCTGGTGAGATCATTTATTCTGTTCAAAATTCTTTATCCAAAATGTCATATAGCCAGCTCATTCCTACCATGCCTCTCTCCACTGTTCCTTGAGTGATCCTCAATTTCAATTCTCAAGAGACTTTGATGTTCCATGACTTGCAGACATACAATGGTGCTGGAAGAATATTAACTTTTTTAAAAAACAGGGGTTTTTGGGACAAGCTTAGGGACAGTAAATAAAGTTCCAATTTCCCAAAGGCAATACAGGTCTCTCCTCTTTTGTTCAATTCTGTTGATTTTCCAGTGTCTGTCCAAGATGAGTTCTGTAGGTTGTCTAAACAACTGCTTATCATAATCTGAAAAATTGGCATTCTTTATCCACTTGGTTTTTCCTTTTTAGTTAGGCCAAATTCTTTAGAGCAATTAGGAATTTCATTTAGGAGGCTCTGCAGTGTCATTTGTAAACAGAAACTTCTATAAGATCTTACCATACAAAAGAATCCCTTTTTTGATGTGGATTCTATACTACATCTTCCTCAGGGTACCTAATAAATGTCTTTGGTGAGCATCTATCTCTGTTTTCTTCCTCACCTTGGATCATTGGGTCTTTGAATAAGGTTAATTTTGTTTTCATTATCCCCCAAGAAAGAGTGTATATTGTAGGAGAGCCTTTAAGGTGGCATTTTGCTACACTAAAGGAAATGCTTTTTAAAATAGTCAATCAGTAGTAAATAGAGTGGGATTATGTATTCTCTGCATCTTTGATTTTGTTTTTGTTGTCTTTATCTCTGGCACCTAGCACAATACCATGCACAGTGAAAGGGATTAAGACATGCTTACTGAATGGAATCAAACTTGTGATGGAATTTCTCTAATGGACTTAGCATACCCACTTACAGCTTTTTGTTTGTTAGGAGGTTCCTCAACTGAGGAATGACACTTACATGACATATACAGTATTATCTTTTACCACCCACACAAGCTATGAAACTGAAAGCACATAGATTCTCATGCTTCAAAAAGAGAAAGATAATATTTCATTTCAATCACAAGTGGTGGGGTGGGGGGGGGGTGAAGATCCAAGAGAACAGAAATAGAGTGAAGTCTGGAAAGGAAGAAGGAAAGAAAGCTCTTTAGCACTGGTGACGTGAAACAAGGTCTTAGAGAAAGGAGATTCTCCAGGATAGGTTTAGTACAGGACTCAAAGAATTTTCAACAGCTGTCAATGGAATCATTAAGGCCAATGAAGAGATGCTCACTTTGCCACACACATCCCAAGAAGAGTTTGGGTTCTGAATGCCTCCCCAATAATGTGTCTGGACAACACGGAGTTCACAGAATCTCTGATGAATGTGCCATGTCAGAAAACCAAAAGAAGGCTGTTATCTGTGCCTTTAAGCTGTAGTGTCATGACTTAATGGAGAGAAGAATAATTTTCTGTGTGCCAGCATTCCTGGCTTTAATTTTTTTTAAATTAAGTACATATTCTCCAAAAAAAAAATGACAGTCATCTGACAGATTGATTCTGAAAAAAATCTTCCTCATTCTTTTTCATATCCTCTCCTGATGCCAAAGAAAAGATCACACAGGGCATTTTCACACCAGCAAAAATAGATTGCGATTCCCACTACCCAGATTTCAAAGGATTAACCTGGCAGTGATCTTCAGAACTCGGCTGTATTTTTTATTTTTTGCTTCATGATGTTGTTGTTGGGTTGTTTCAGTCATGTCCAATTCCTCATGACTTCATTTGATGCTTTCTTGGCAAAGACACTGGAGTGGTGTTCCATTTCCTCTTCCAGGTCATTTTAAAGATGAAGAACTGAAAGAAACGGGGTTAAGGGACTTGCCCAGCATCGCACAGATAATAAGTGTTTGAGGCTGGAATTGAACTCGGGAAGATAAGTCTTTCTAACTCCAAGTACTCCTAGAACTCTATCCCCCGTGCCACCTAGTTGTCCTTACTTGATGATAGTGACTCATAAACAGAACTTTTATTGAGCTTCCTAGGTCTATCTTGAAATCTCATGGCCCTTTCATCGTTGGGTACTTCCACTGGAAGATGACAAAAGGAAAAGAGGGATCATAGATAGAATTAGGTGTTTACAAAGGAAGCTAGAAAGTATTTTTTTTAATTTTGCTATCCCCTCCTCCATCTCAATGTGGTTTTCTGTTTGTTTGCTTGCTTGAACTTAATGTTTGATCTTATACACAGAATGACAATATCACAGATTTAGGATTAGAAGGGACCTTTGATATCATCTACTTCAACCTTTTCCTTCCACAAAAATGGAAACCTAGCAAGGTGAAATTACATGTTCAGTCAGCAAGTGATAGAACACTCAACTTCACTACAAAAACAGATTGTTGGTGAAGGTTTGATCTCAGCTGCAATTGTTATTTGGGGGTTCTATCTCTCATTTCCAAAATGTAGCCACACCCCAGATATTTTAGGATCCATCACAGCTTTAATTATTTTGCTCTTCATTTGATCACTGAAAAAAAAAACAACGTAAACATGAGGCCTGGAGACAACTCTCACCACACATCCTGAAGTTTACATGTCACCAATCCTATATTTTCCCTATAACACCATAGGTGTGACCATATGGTTACCAAGCCCAGATCAAGCTTTGCTTGCTTATGTGATAATGAGAACACACTAGAACAGCATTAGAATTCCAATGGAAATTAAAATCATTACTTCTTTTAGAGTATAGGATTTAGAGCTGGAAAAGAGCTGACAAATGAGAAAAATGAGGGGGGCTGGGGAGATGAAAGCACTTACCCAAGGAGCAGGGCTATGATTCAACCCAGGACCCCTTACTCTAAATGAAGTGCTTCACTCCACCAGCCTATTTTTTCCTATAATTATCAATAGTCCTATCATTTATTCCTGGGAGAGAAAAAACTATAATGTAGAAAAGTAAAATTTGCATTTCCCAGAGACAGTGGGCTAAAATCCAGTACATGGTGATGTTCCTGGTGCTTGTAAATCAATCTTTTAACAATAAAATGTATAACCAAGCAAAAGAACTTACTTTTAGAAAACTCAACCCACAAAATATTAATATTAATAAAACCAGGGGACACTTTAATATACCCAAATAGTCACTAAATGTAAATGCTTATTTATCAAAAACTTCATCTGTTCTTTCAATTTAGCCCCTTTTGTTAGACATGGATGTATTATTTGATTAAAACAGTCACATGTCAAATATAGTTTTGGCAAGTAGTTGACACAATGAGATGCAAAAAGAATCCCACAACATGCTTCTACAAAGTAAAATTATTTAACAACGTATAATAAATCAAACAACAGCCCTTGAAATTTTAAAACATATAACAAAGCTTTCTATCCACTAAAATACAGCTCAATCCATCACAGCTCCCATCTTCTCAAGAAGGCTTTTCTGATTATTCCAACCATTATTCCTTTTAAATCCTCAGGTACTTTCTTCATACCTCTCCGACTCATCTCATACTACTCTGATCTCCAGTTACCTATGTACAAGCATATCCCAGACATCATTTTGGCAATGTCGTTAAGCCACTATGACCAAATCTTTGGGCTACTGGCAGTCTTTCTCTAACTGCCCTTCTGATTGATTGATAGCAGCAAGGATGGCCAATCAGAAAATAGGCTCCTTGGAAAACTGGCCAGATAGGTGAGGAAAGGAAATAAAAAGAAGACAGCCTTTTCCAGCTTGGTAGAATTTGATCTCCCCAATGTCATTTCTACTCTTTCTTCTTTTAAGATTTTATAATTTAAAATTTGGCTACCTCATATCTCCCACAGCATCCTACTTTCTTTATTGTATTACTGGGCCCCCTGTATCATTGTTTCATCTAACCTCTTTGGAAGTATGCTAAAAAAAAACCCTTTTTTAGTACAACTGATCTGGATAGGTTGAGATAGATAGATAGATAGCAAGGTAGATAAATATTTCTCCAATCTAAGGTCCAACAGATTCTCCAATATCCAATTCAAAGTCCTTTCCAAACGTTTCCCTTTAGGAAAGTAGGTAAAAGATAAAGAACAAAAATTAGGGCCTTGGAAAAATGGTTTAAGTGGTAAGCAAACATTATTATCATTATTGTTATTATTAGTATTATTATTAATTGTTTTTGGTTTTTTGGCAGGGCAGTTGGGGTTAAGTGATTTGCCCAAGGTCACACAGCTGGTGTGTCAAGTGTCTGAGGCTGGATTTGAACTCAGGTCCTCCTGACTCCAAGGCTGGTGCTGTACTCACTGTGCCACCTAGCTGCCCCCATTAGCATTATTATTGCTAATAATAATGATAATAATGTTTTTCTTTGACAAATGACCTTGGTTTGAATCCTGCCTATATGTGTGACCATGGGTAATCATTTAATCTCCCTGGGCTTCAGTTTTCTTATTGACTTGGCAGCCTCTTAGGTCCCTTCCACTTCTAAATCTATGAGTCTCTGATCACATTTTCACAGAACCAATTGCCAAATTAATGAGCCAGTACAGGTCTTATGTATCCTGCTAGAGATAATCTTCTTTAAGAGCAGGAGGCTATCTTGTTCACATTTATATCTTTCACAATGCTAGTGCACAATAAGGGCTCAATAAATGTTTGCTGAATGAAAGGATATGACAATATTTGAAAACAGGTAGCCATTAAACGCACCAATACTGTTCAAGTCTCAATATAGCGAGAATAGAATATCTTCACTATTTGAAAGGAACAGTGATACAATGGAATATTTTTATTTTCAAGTAATGTTATCATTCACCACCCCTGGAAATACAATCTTAAAGCAAAATTCATAGCATTAGATTGGATAATTCTCTCTGCAGTGTCAAGTGCTCACTCTCCATTATGTACAATATATTGTTTTATGTCTTGTATGTTATAGCAACATTTTCATGGTCAATGCAAATTCACGGATGCAAAAGGATGTGCCTGAATTAGTACTATGCAAATGCACTATGGTTTGAGTTTGCACTTGAAAATCAGGTAACACACACACACACACACACACACACACACACACAATCTAAAGCCTTGGTTTCTCAAATATAGAAATCAACATTTATCACAAAATAAATCAAGATCTAAAATACGATGTGTTGCCAATATAATCCTAATCTTCCTAAAACCTATAACTGCAAAACAATTAAATTCTGATTTTGTGTTTAGTAAATGAGTTTATTTAACATAAAGTTAAGTTCCAAAGAGATGTATACTATAACCTGTATGACTACACAAAATTTCTAATTTCATTAACAATGGAGGGAAATAACAAGAATATTTTACTAGAAATGTATCAAAGCTTTTCTTTTCTTAAATGCTATAACAGATAATTGTAATAAACATAATTTGTATTATGTTAAATTGATTATGTTTATTATGCCCTCTGATTATCAATATGAAATCAGGTAAGATATACCTCACTCTTACACCAGGGAGATCTATGTTCAGAGGTACTGGCCGCTATGACAGAACACATTCAGTGCAGAGTTCAAATGACACAGAGATTCCTGAGAGATGATAAGTTCCTTCAACACTGGTGAAAGTATGCCGAGTGCATTAAGCCCCATAAGACAGTAGAGCCACCTAAATGAGATTAACAAACACTTAAAAGAATTTGGCCTAATTACATAGAAAAAAAAAACTGATGAAAAAATGTCTATTGTCCAGACCATAATAAACAATTGAGGGGACAACCCATGGATCTGATCCATCAGTAGATACACTTTGGACAGACACTGCACATGAATGGTGAGCTGGATCCACATTTGCATCAAAGAAAGAAGATAAGCCAGATCACCATCAAGAAATTGCACAGTCCTTTTAAATATCTGAGGTTTTTCTTTTATATAAAGATGTGTGCCTGTGAATCATGGTAGGACACAGTCTTAAATGAATCAAAGGTCAATGGAGAGATAAATGACAGACATGAGTAGGCCTCAACATAGTTGCAACTTAAAATTCTGTAGGAGCAATGATATAAAGCTTGCAATCAAGAAGTATAATGGGAAAGGAAGGGTAGGCAAATCATGCAGCAAAAAGATAAAAGACAGATAAACTGCATGTTCTATTGATACCCACACAAGGTCAAAAGAGCTAGAGGAAGTGCACCAACACATTGGGTGATCACCCTTTGGAGGCTTTGTGGAAGGAAAAGGTCTCCCTGAATTCAGTCACTCCTTTCTCTGATCAATCCTCCACACAACCATGTCACTGTCCTATTCAAAGTCAAGTGGTTCCTTTCCCCTACAGGATCAAATAAAAACTCCCATGTTGGAAGATTCACAAACTAGCCCCAAACCACCTGTCCAGTCATATTTACTATTCCCTTTCCTAAACTCTATGGTTTGAACAAATTGGACTTATGTTCGTCACATTCATCTGTCATCTTGATAACTTTGATTTGCTATCTCAAATTCCTGGAATGTACCAGCTCATCACCTCTAACTCTTAAAATTTCTAGTTTCCTTTAAAATTTATCTCAAATGTCACTTCCTACATAAAACCTACACAAAAACTGGAGGCTCAGTTGTTAGTGCCTACCCCTAAATAATTGTTTTTATTGGATATTGGATATATTGATTTGTGATCAATAAAGGATGAGTTTTATACTTATACTTCTTTGCATTTTTATGAAGTTTTAACATCAATTTTTTAAAGATGCCAAGGACACCTAAGGGTCTAAGAACTCCTTTTTATTCCCATTCAATATTTGCCAAAAAGCTATTATCTCCTGATTTTTCTTAAGTTCAGGTAGGTCCTCAACTCCTTTCTTGGTTATCTTTGCGTTAGATTTCTCTAGTCCTGAGAGGGATACTTTGAGGTCCTTTACTGTTACAACAATTTTTACTATTTTCCCCTGTAATTCAATTAACTATTCTTTTAAGTATTTAGATACAATGTTGTCCTGTACTATTATGTCACAATTCTTATTGATCAGTCAACATATGTTTATCAATCTCCTTTTACAGGGCAAGCAATGGGCTAGGCACTAGGGATTAAAAGACAGAAATCACAGTCCCTGTCATTGAGGAGTTTATATTCTATAGGATGAGATAAAATATATACATGTAAGTATATAAAAAAACTAAATGCAAGACATGGGTAGATCACAGGATCATGAATTTACAGCTGGAAGGGACAGAAAAGATCCCCTATTCCCAAATAGGGAAAGCTAAGGCCTGGAGAACTTAAGTGTGACAAAAGAGATGAGTGTTATTGTTGGTTGTAGGTTGTTGTTTTTGTTCAATCATTTTTCAATTGCGTCTGCATGACCCCATTTGGGGTTTTCTTGGCAACATAGAGGAGTGGTTTGCCATTTCCTTCTCCAGCTCATTTCAGTGATGAGGAAATTGAGGCAAATGGGGCTAAGTAACTTGCCCAGGGTCACACAGCTAGGAAGTCTCTGAGGCCAGATTTCAACTCAGGAAGATAAGTCTTCCTGGGACTGGAGGCCTGGCACTCTATCCACTGCACCATCCAGCTGCCTAGGAGATGAGTAGCTGAACTAAAATTCGAACTCAGATCTCATGACTCTAAGTTCTGCATTCTTTTCATAGAATGTGTCTCTCAATAGAACTTTTCTGAACTTGCATTCCTCTACCATAGAGGAATTTGATTGCAATCTGCAATCCCAGGGGAGCATTCATATTGGTAAAATCAGAGTACTGATTTTACTATATTTTATATATATATTTTCTATATATATTCCCAAGTTCACAATACAACTTGACATAATGGAATAGAAGGAATACTATATATATAAAAACAGAAGAATATGGATAAAATATTAACTCTGTCATTGACTATCACTTCATTTCCCAGGGACTCAGTTTCTTCATCTGTAAAAAAGGAGTTAAACTAGATAATCCCTAAGGTCCCTTTCCCCTTCTGAGGTATCTATGTTCCCATGTGATATATCAAGTTCCTTCTGCCTCTCAATCCAAATATTCTTTAAGAGACTGAATCTATTTATTGCCTAGTCTCACTTTGTGCAAAAAGAAGTGCATTTTTTCTCAATAAAATGGTGGAGGCAGGGCTACATACAGGAAATGGACACTCCAGAAATAGTTATGGGGTAAGGAAAACTGTGCCTAACCCTTGGAGGAAGGGAAAGAAGCATTTATTCTTCTTTCCAGAGTAAGTAAAAGGAGTGATGCTCCCCCAACAAAAATAAATAAATCTGTAAAATTAATATGTAAAATTAAAACTCTAATTCCAAATAAGACCCTATGAGGGTCCCATTTCTGGTTTAAGTTCTAGGATTGTATGACTCTTAAAGGTTTTATTTTATTGTATTTATCCTATTTTATTTTAAGGCAAATAAGGAATTCATGAAAAGAAGAAAGGAAAAAAACTTGAACTGTCTCTATATAATTAGTACTAATGGTTTATATGTTTTACATACATTATAACACTCAATCTCTATAGTAACTCTGCTAGGCAAGTCACTTAAATATTATTGCACCCAGGAGATTGAAGCTGAGAGAGGGTAAGTGACTTGCCCAAGATCACTCAGTTGCACAATAAATGGCTTGAGCTGAAGCTAGGGCTTCACACTCTACAGTCAAATATCCTTTACATTAAACGACTCTTCCTTCCAAACATGCTTGGATCAGATACAGAAAAAAGGATGTTTTTAAAACCCAAGTCCTTTAGCTTCATCTCTCAACTACTCCCAAGGAATTTATATAAGCTGGCTAGCTTGCTGGGCTCTCACAGCAGCCTGCAGGTATGAGTTTAACTTAGGAGCAGTAAAGTGGTACAGAGGAGAGAACACTGGGCCTGGACTTAGGAAGATCCAAATTCAAATCGAGCCTCATCTGCTCACCAGCTGTGTGGCCCTGGGCAAGTCACTTCACTTCTGTTTGACTCAGTTTCCTCATCTGTAAAATGGGGAAAATAATAGCACCTACTCCCCCATGGTTGTTGTGCCAAGCAAATGAGATAATAATTTTAAAGTGCTTAGCACATAGTGAGGACTATATAAATTTTACCTATTATGATTGTATTTTTGACACTTCAATTTTTTGAAAAACCAAGGACTAAAAACAAAAATAAAAGGCAGGAAGAAAAAAAAATGTTCTTCTGTCAAAATGGACTTTTGCCATCTCCAAAAGGACGCAAAGAAACATCACTACAAGGACGAGAGATTGAGAGTATAACAAATGTTAAACAGGAATATCCTGTTGGACTTGTAGTGAGAATTTGTTAAACATAAACAACTGTGCTTTTTATATTACATTCAAAACTTAAGCTAACTACCAACAATAATCATATTTGTAGACTCAAATCTCCTGCTGGAATAGAGTATTATTATAAAAAATGTGGCCTTTGTAGATTTCCTTCTAAAACAAGCGGATACTTGGGAGCTGCCATCCAGGGTTTGCCTTTCCTGTCAATGACAACTTAAGTGGGAATGATTATTTAGGGGCAGCTAGGTGGCACAGAGTGCTGGGCTGGAGTCAAGAAGACTTATCTTCCTGAATTCAAATCTTACTAGCTGTGTGATCCTGGGCAAGTCACTTCACACGATTTGCCTCAGTTTTCTCAACTGGAAAATGGACTGGAGAAGGAAATGACAAACTACTCCAGTATCTTTGCCAAGGAAACCCCATATGGGGTCACAAAGAGTAGGACACAAATGAATGACAATGAATATTTCATTTTTATCTACTAATTATGCAGAATCAAACAAAGGAAAAAATTGACTACTCTGAAATGATTCACATTAGAGATTTTTCTTTGAACAAAAAATGCAGCATGTTGTTAGAGTGGAGTTTGTTGCTTTTTTGTAGGATGAGAGAGGAGAACATCTTTTATTTTTCCTTTCAATGAAACTATTTGTTATTCTGGCAACAGGATATTTTCAGTCTCTTCTTATGATCCACATAGTGAGATTGAGTATATTTTTACAAAATATTTTTCTACTGTGCAAAATAATAATAATAATAATAATAACATGCATTTATATAGTACTTTAATATTTGAAAAGCACTTTAAAATATTACCTAATTTTATCCTCACAATAGCCTTAGGAAGCAGATGCTATTATTATACTTATTTTACAGGTGAGGAAACTGCATCATAGAGAGATGTAAGTGACTTGCTCACAGTCACACACCTAGCACATTTTTCTGGATGGATTTGAAATCAGGACTTCCTGACTCAAGGTCCAACACTCTATTTACTGTACTATCTAATATAGTAAAATATTCCCATTTATCATCACCAAAGTTTCATATGAAAGACTAATCTCATTCTGTTTTTTAGAAAAACATTCTAAATACACAAAATTATATTATTCACAAATCATCCTCAATGCTAATTCGATAATCTTATAATACAGAAACAGATTTTCTTCACTCCTTAAGAACTCTCTGGTCTTACGTGTATGGGGAAGCTCAAAATTCTCTTTGGCACCATTTAGCACCTTGAAGTATGTAATAAAACTTAAAAGGTTAATAACAGCTAGCAAATAGAGTTTAAGTAAAAAGCTCAGGTTTTTCATTTTGCCGTTTTTCTCTGAAGGAAGATGAAAATCTAATATACAAAGACCGTGAACATGAGGAAATGCACAATAAGGTTCTTATTAAGTTGCAGTGAATTTAAACATATCACATTTTGTAGTTCTCCCTCAAAGCATCTCTTGCTTCTAAAAACACAATATAAATTAAAACACATAACAGAATTTACCAAAATAAATGTATTTCAAAAATACAAACAAACATGGATTTCCTCTAAAGTAAAGGTTACCATATTTTTTTATAAAGAACCTAGGAAGAATGTGGAATTGATAAAAATTAAACCATGGCATTACACAGCCTGAAAAAAATACAGCATGCAATGTAATGATGGTAAGGTTAGAGCCCCTATGGCATAAAACTATTTATAGCTAGCTTCAACTGAGGAGGGTGTCAGAAGAAGCATGTAGGAACCTGGTGTAAGACAGAGTTGACAATTCCTATACAATTCTAAAACTGGATGATTACCTAGTATCCAGTAGTCAAACACTCAGACTAACCCATCAGATTTTTACCAGCCTACTACTTCTTAATTGGTTTTTAAGGACCACAAAGGTTAAAAAAAATCATTAGTTCAAGAATCTACAGGCCAGATCACGAAAAGTCTCCAAATCCCTGTGTTTTCCAGGTAATTCAAAAGTAAGATAATTCCATAAGACTCTTTCTCTAATCCCTTAATTGCACAATCAAGAATTTGCTCATCTAGATTTTAGGCAGACCCATACGCCTAGAATTCAAAACTAACGACAGTAGGAAAAGAATTAGAATTTTGTTCTTTCAAACCAGCTGGATTTATGTCCCACCCTCTAAAAGAAGCTTCATCTGGACCCTGAGGAATTTTCTTTTCTAGAGACCTTTAAAAAGTAGCAAAGATTCTCATCTGTTCAGGGCAAAGGGAGAAAATAAATAATCCCTCAAAAACCTTTATTCTATATGAAAAATCCCACTTCATAATGAAACTGGGAGTTTGTTGATACCAGGAGAGATTACAGTTAATATAATCGTAATCATTGATAATCACCCAGCTCTAGTCTCACAGTTAGCCTATTAATTTTTCTTAGACGTTGTTCAATGTTGTAACATAAGCAATTTTGTGTACAGCAAAACAGCTTTAGAGAACCTGTAAGGTTTAAGTGCATCAAAACTTGTTAAGGTCATATTAAATAAAAATTCATCATAAAGTATTCTAACAAGTGTAATTAGTTTTAAGTCATTTTTCAAGAATACTATTGAACTTGTGATAACCAAGTGTGGACTGTTATATTTTCAACTGAAACTTACTGTATGTTTTAGAACATTGATGCACACTCAATCAGTTTTATACTCATCTCATTATCCTTGTCATGATTCCATATAGAAATCATAATCATAGGAATATATTTTAGATGTCAATTTTCATTCACATTTTGTAAAGTAATTTGATGTGAAGAATATAATTTCAGGTACTTCCAAATTTTACAACTTTGAAATAAACATTTCATTTGGTTTTATCATGGAGTTAACTTCCTCATCTTCGATGCATAGTTAAGAATACCCTAGAAGAGGGAACCAGTGGCCTCTAGGATATCATGAATTATTTTTAATCACAGTAGCCAATTATCACTTCTGGAAAAGTTGTGGGCTGCCATCACTGGAATTTGGTGGACCTCCTCCATGAAGATAAACCAACCCTACTCTCAGTCAGTCAGGGAACTGTTTTCCCATCATCTCAGTCATATCTGTTGGAGTTTTCTTGGCAGATACACTGGAGTGGTTTGCCATTTCCTTCTCCAGCTCATTTTGTAGATGAAGAAACTGAGGCAAACAGTGTTAATTGATTTGCCCAGAGTCGCACAACTAGTAAGTGTCTGAGGGTAGATATAAACTCAGGAAGTTGAGTCTTCTTGACTTCAGGGCCAGCACTCTATCAGCTGTGCCACCTAGCTATTCCTCAATTATGGCATAACACATTCAAATAGGTGGGGTTAGACTGTTTAAAGAGCCATGATAAAATGTTTAGAAAAGCTGGGGGGAGGGGTGTGAATACATAAACAAGGCACTAAGCTAGTCAGAAAATACACATATAAAAACAAAAACATCTTTCTCCTAAAGGAGATTACATTCTTCTGGAGTGATAGGGAAAAACAGGAGCTACAAAGCTCTAGAAAATTTTGAGGAAGGAGAGACAATTTACTTCTTAAGTAGCTTTCCTAAGAAATCCACTAGATTTCCTCATGAGTAGAAAAGCTGGAAGTATACCCTAAAAGTGTTACCAATAACAATAACAAAAGAGCCAAATGTTCAAAGCTTTTTATAGCCAAGATTAATAAGAAAAAAAACTGTAAGCAAACTAAATGTCCAACAGTAGCAAAATGATTAAATCAATTGGACAGAGTTGGACTGGAGCACTTCCCAAGAAATTAGGCACGTGTACTCTGGCTCCATGGGGAGGGAGGCACTGGCTCTGGTCCCTTGCTAAAGGGTGTGGTAGGTTCTTTGGTCCTTGGGGGTTCCTGAGAGAGTATGGTGGATAAGGAAGGATTGTAAGGGAAAAGACTGGCAAATGAGCCAGGAAAAAGCCACCCTCTATGTGAGCCATAAGGAACAAGGAAAGCTCTCTCTCCCTGGCACTTCTTCATTGAGACACAACAAATGAGAGTTATTCCTTGAACTGCCCCTCCTCAGCAGGAGCTAGGACATCTAAAAGCACTTAAAAATGAGAAAATGGTCTAGGTGAGCCTGAGGCTGGATGAAAGGTAAGCATTTCTGGGCTGGAGGCTACCTTGTGGGTTTAAAAGGTTTGGAATTCCTAGGTGCTGACTCATCTTCCTGAGTTCAAAACTGGCCTCAGACACTTACTAGCTGTGTGACTCTAGGGGAGTCACTTACCCCTGCTCGCCTTAGTTTCCTCATTTGTAAAATGAGCTGGAGTAGGAAATGGCAAATCACTCCAGTATCTCTGCCAAGAAAACCCCAAATGGGGTCACAGAGAGTCAGACATGACTGAAAAATGACTGAAAGACAAGACTAGCAGAGGAAAATGCTTTCTGAAGCTATATCATTTTTCTTTTTCAGAGTAGGAGATGACCTTAGGCAAGATCATGCTAGAAACTGAAAGCTCAAGTCATCACCTGGTAGGCCAGACTGAAGTGATTACCTGTTCAGCAGTCCCACAGGTCTCCCCAGTGTCCTCCCTCCCTCCCAGGAAGTTATAATAGAAATGATGGATTGTAGTTTATGTTTTATGTGGTTGTCAATATGGGTTTATGAGTTTTATGCATTTATTTTGTGGTGGAGCTGGAATTCATATAGCACATATAAAGGGCTTTAAAAATATTATCTCATTTAATCCTCACAAAAACCCGGGAGGTAGCTGCTATCCTTATGTCCATTTTACAGATAAAGAACTGAGGCAGACAGAAGTTAAATGGCTTGCCCAGGGTCCCACAGCTAGGAAGTGGTAGCCTGAGGCAGGATTTTAACTAAGTTCTTACTGACTCTGGCTCCAGAATTCTATCCACTGCACCATCCAAATGGGAAAGGAAATGAATATCTGCCCTATACACAATACCTAATACTTTGTACATTGAGTAAATTTCCTAAAAAGATCCTATTAATTCCTTTGGGGGAGAATCTAGATATGAACCATTTATAAGTTTTGTTTAAGAGATTTTCCCATGGAAAAAGACCCACATGTACAAAAATGTTTATAGTAGCTCTTTTTGTGATAGCCAAGAATTAGAAATTGAGGGGATGCCCATCAATTGAGGAATGGCTAAACAAGCTGTGGTATATGAATATAATGGAATATTGTTGTGCTATAAGAAATGATGAACAGGCAAGCTTCAGAAAAACCTGGAAAGACTTACATGAACTGATGTGGAGTGAAGTAAACAGAACCAAGAGAACATTGTATACAATAACAGCAACATTATATGATGATCAACTATGATAGACTTAGCTCTTCTCAGGAATACAATGATCCAAGACAATTCCAAAAGACTCGTGAGGGAAAATGCTAATCATACCCAGAGAGTCTGAATGGAGATCGAAGCATACTATTTTCACTTTTGTTGTTGTTTTATGTTTTTTCTTTCTCATGGTTTTTCCCTTTTGTTCTGATTCTTCTTTCACAAACATGACTAATGTGGAAATATATTTAATATTATTATACATGTATAACCTATATCAGATTGCTTCCTGTCTTGGGGAAAGGGGATCAGAGAAAGGAAGGAAGAAAAATTTGGAAATCGAAATCTTATAAAAAGGAATGTTGAAAACTATCTTTACATGTAATTGGGGAAAATTAAATATTATTAAGTGGGAAAAATAAATAAAATATTTTCAAACACTAAAAAAGAGATTTTCCCATGTCCACAGCTTTATTGTTCAGTCATTTTAGTCATGTACAACTCTTCATGACCCCATTTGGGGTTTCCTTGGCAAAGATACTGGAGTGGTTTGCCATTTCCTTCCCCAGCTGATTTTACAGATAAGGAAACTGAGGCAAACAGGGGTAAGTGACTCCCCTAGAGTCACACAGCTAGTAAGTATCTGAGGCTCCATTTGAACTCAGATCCTCTTGACTCCAGGTCCAGTACTCTATCCTCTGTGCCACCTAGCTGCCCACAGACATAACTGGGGAACCCTTATGGGAGTGGTACCCTTCTATGCAAAGGGTGATGTGAGGAATATAAAGAAATATGGAAAAAAATTTTATGAAAGTGAGAAAAGTAAAAGGAAAATGGAGCACACACTATGACCATGTAAAAGTGAATGAGAACGGACCAAGAATTCTGATAGGAATTTAGAAGGAAAATTTGGACAAGTAACTTGAGTTTCTTCACTTGTAAAATAAGGGGATAGGAACAAATGAATATCAAGATCCCTTCCAGCATAAAATGTGTTGATTTCGGTGATCAGGTAGCAATAGTATCTCCTTTTATGTGTGTATTCTTCAAGTTGGAATGGAGAGCAAGCCTCCTTACATTTCACTGATAGCATTAAAATTCCTCCATACTTAAAAAGTTCAATCACCTCACAGAGAAATAAATATATGAGCTGAAGGAAAGGTAGCCTCCTCACTGTCTCACTCCCTGAAACTCCCTGCTGACAACATAAACCATGCCTGAATCCCATTTCCACCCTGCTGAAAATACACTTTAATCTGTTCTGCAAATCATACCCATCCTTCAAAGCCCAGGTCAAGTCTCAGTTTGATAAAGCCTTCCCTGACTCTTCTCTGGGTCCTTCAGGGCTTAACATTTGTAACACATATTTGGGTACTTCATCATCTCCTGTACTTGTCTTTCTGTATCTTGTGTCTCCAAAGAAGCTGTAAATACTTGATAGCAAAATCCATATATTAAACTTCTTTGTTATTTCACAGGGTTCCTATACCAGGGGTAAGTACAGAGTATCACTATAAATTGAACCTAATCACCACTTTTATTAAATATATGCTATATTCTATCCCATAAAATATAAAACAGCTGAACTGGACTTCTTTCCTATACTTATATTTTCATCTTTATCATGTTGACTTGTAGATATCTCCCATATGTGAACTCTGAGAGAAATGATTATATCTCTCTCATATTAATAGCCAATTATTAAAACTGGGGAGACCCAAACTTTTTTTCCTCTGTCTTATTTCCTTGTCCAGTCTCTCAAAGACTGGGCTGATAGAAGATATGATTCACATTATCCTCATTCTCAGTATTGCTATTCCACCCAGGTAGCTCAGGCTTGACTAGGGGATATAGATTCTTTGTCTAGATTGCCCAGGCTGGGGGTGGCCTGAGTATAGGGATAGTTTCTCTGGCCAAGAGTGACATGATATCACTCTCAGCCCCAGTGAGCTCAATTCTCTTTGTAAAATCTACCTCTCATTAATTGTTAACTAATCAGAGTTGATTGCCACCTCCAGGAATACTTCTCTACCAAAAGGCATAAAAGCTGTGAGCCTGCTGCCATGATTGTCTTTGGCATTTGAGGGGGCCATTGACCTTTTATTAAAATGCTGGCATTATTAATAAAATGATTAAATTGCCCAGAAATTAAGAAACTTTTTAAAACATTACAGCTCCTGGAACCATGTGCTATTCATCTTTGTATGTTCCCAAACCAGAGAAGCACTCACAGTGCTTTACATCCAATAGACATGTAATAAATGTTTGTTGAATGAATATACAAAGAACATCATGCTTATGTCCATTATACAAGACTTTTCCACCCTAGAAGCCCACAGACCTCTCTTGAGAAGGAACATGTATATATTAAGCAGATTAAGGATTCAATAGAAGTAGTAAAGAATCTATAGTTATCTGCTATGAAGACAAGCTCTTGAATAGTCCCTCAAAATGTGTCAATTGACTAGATAAAAAGGACAATATCATGCCTCCAAAATCTGTAAAACTGCCTGAGAGAACGAACATCAGTGTTGCCCAGTTTCCTAATCAGAAGTGGCCCATGGATCCCACTCATTCTCAACAACAACAACAAAAAAATGCTTCCTGGATACAAAGGATAAGCACAGCTTCATAAAAAAGAATTGTTTTTCTCAGTGATTCTGACTGTGGAGAAAGAACATTCTGCCAGGACAGTCAATACTCTTAAAGTATTTGTACTGATCTTCTGTCAATAAGAGTTTTCTGCCTCAAAAGTTGGCCCACAGGGCAGCAAAGTGGCACAGTAAGTAGAGCACTGGCCCTGGAGTCAGGAGGACCTGAGCTCAAATCCAGCCTCAGACACCTGACACACTAGCTGTGTGACCTTGGGCAAGTCATTTAACCCCAACTGCCTTGCCTTCCCCACCCCCCACCCCCCCGCAAAATAAATAAATAAAACATTTTTTTAAAAAGTTGGACCACAACTCCAGAATTCATTTTTACTTTCTTTTCCACAAGTGCCAGAAAGAACAGAAGCAAGGCCAGGGTATTTCTAAGTGTCTTCAAGAGATACTAGGTGCTACAATACTCCAAAAATTAGCTGTATGCCCTGCCCTTAAAAAAATCATACTTAGTGATTTGTTGTTGTTTGTCCTTCATTCTCGAAGTGGACCATGACATCAGGAAGGTGATACCATGACTTGCAAGTGAATTGGATTTAAGTGAGGGAGGGCTGTGTAAAGGCACCAGCCTCACTTTCTCCTCTGGAGCCATGTGGATCCAGTAGCAAGATATAGATAGATCAGGACAACCGGAGATGGCCCCTAGTTATTTCCCAAGGACAAAAGAAAGACTGTGAACTTTTAAAAACTGTTTAATAAAAACATCAATAGTAGATTACATATAGGATTTATGCCCAAATTCTCTCTTGGAGTACAGCTCCAAAGGCACTTTGAGCTTGGCATTAGCCAATCCAAAATGCATTGCCCCATCGGAGGATGTATTTTCTTCACTTATTGTAAATAGTCTTTTTTAAGATAAGGAGGGAATGATTATCTGCTGTGAATGAATGTCTCAGAGTCTGACTACTGAACAAATTGAGAGTATCTACTATATATTTTTGATATCTAAGGAAAGCAATGAACAGAACATCCCAATAATACCCAAAATTATAGCATTTGTGAAGCAAAGCAATGTTTATTTCATTGCCATAGGAGCCCATTAATATTATCTCTGGTGATTTTCCATTTTAATGTAAATGGAAGCACTTCCAAAATGACTTTCCATCAGAAGGTTAAAACTTGGGTACTTCCATTAGTATTCATCTTTTTATTTGCTCACCTATCAATTTTTTGAGGCATAAAAAGAAAGAACATTTTAAAGCATCTACATGTCAAAAAATAAGATCTCCAAGTATATATATTTCCTTTTGTTCTTCTCTGTCCAATTCTTTCCAAATATTTTGGCCCAGAACAAAAATTACAGAATCTTAGAGTTGGAAAGAATCTACAAGTCCCTCTGGTCCCACCCATACCTCACCAAGAATCATCTTCATATATTCTAGAGGTGGTTATCTAGCCATTTGTCTGAGAGCCTCCAATGAAGGGGAAACCATTATCTCCAGAGGGAGCACCTTCCATTTTTGGATAGTTCTGATTGTTTTCACGGTGTTCCCATGGAGCCAAAACCTGCATTTCTACAATAACTATTTCTTCCAGTTGTGCCATCTAATTCAACTTTAATAAAAATCCTGAATGGACAGTAGCCCCTCCTGGTCAAAACTACACAGTACTACTCCCTAGCAGTACTACATTACCCTCTTCATTCCATTTCAACAAGAATCTATTCCACATCTATATTTACAAGGCTCTTTGCTTGGCATTGAAGAAGACCAAAACAATGCATGCTGACATCCTTGGGGGACCCCCAAGAAGACCACCATTGTGAAGATCTGCATCCAAAAATCTGCTTCTTTCTGGCTCTGCTTCAGCCTTAAAGTAAAATTGTAGAGAAACCTCTAAAACAAAGTTTAAATATGGTAAATCTTTACACCCTAGATTCTAGGCTCTTCCTAGTTGTACATAACAGGATCCCTCCTCACAAAGGTAATAATTGTACAGTGTGGGTACTGAGCATGAGATGGTTGTTTATTTTCTATACCCAAATAAATAAGATGCTTAACGCTCTAAGGTACAACTTAACAAATACAGGAAATATTAAAAAATCAAATAGCCCATCATATGTCTTATTATTCAGTTCTGACTTTCTGTTGCATTGTAAAAAAATAGAAAACTTTTCATTTCATTTACTTTGCTGTAGTTATTGTGCAGACTGTCTTCCCAGTTCTATATACTTCTCTCTAAATCAATTCATATCTTCAGACGCTTCTATAAATTCTCATTTGTTCTTTCTTATAGGATAGTAATATTCTATTACATTCACATACCACAGTTTGTTTAGCCATTTCCCCAGTTGATACACATTTACTTTTTTTCCAGTTATTTGCTATTATTATAAGTACTGCTTTGGATATTTAGGTGTCCATGGGATCTTTCTTTTTGACTTTGACCACCCTGGGGTGGATGGTTGATGAGGAGATCTTTGGTCAATGAGTATGGACATTTTGGACATTTTAGTCATTTCTCAGTATAATTCCAAATTAATTTCCAGAATGGTTAGAGTATTTTGCAGCTCCAACAATGGTATATTAGTATGCCTGTATTTCTCCCTCCCCTCTGGAATATATTATTAATAGAAGGATATTTTGGTAGTATTTAGGGCAGCTAGGTGGTGAAAGGATAGAGTGCAGGGCCTGGAGTCAGTAAGTCTTGATTTCAAATCTGGCCTCAGGCACTTACTATCAATGTGACCCTGGGCATGTCACTTACCCGTATTTGCCTCAGTTTCCTCATATGTAAAATGAGCTGGAAAAGAAAATGGCAAACTATTCCAGTATCTCTGCCCAGAAAACCCCAAATGGGGTCACAAAGAGTTGGACACAACTGAAAAATGATGGAGCAACAATAGGAGCATTTAGAAATGGAAGCAATGATCACAAAGAATGTGGCTTCATAATTCCCTTTTTTTAACATTAAAATTAAATGGTGGAACAGCTGACTGCTGTAAAAATGCCTTCAAGAAACTACTTGAACAAGCTTTTTTATTATAGGTTTGTGGACAAGATAAAGAGTTGTGAAAAAATGATAGCATACCTAGGTGAATTGGAAACTCTCTTAATGACCAGACCCAAAGAGGAGACATTAACAAGTCAATGTTAAATGAGAAACAGACAGACAGAGAGAGTTCTCTAAGAGAATAGATGAGAGATTACTTGGCCCTGTGTTTTTTATCCCTTTTGGCAATTACTTGGATGAAATCATAGAAGGTGGTTCATACCCACACTAACTTGGGATTCACCAACCTAAAATGAACTCAAATTCCTGTTTATAACATCCCAAGGTAAATATCAGTGGATAAGGATGCCTCCTCCATGCTGAAAGGCTTTTGGTTTTCTAGCAGCATTCTTAATCATTAAGTTACTCAGGTATTTCCCCTTTCTCTGCTCAAAGTGGGTTGGTGAGGGGGCCAAAAGTTGTCATATACAACAAAAGTGGCCTTTTTCCCATCATCCAGAAAAGAGAGTAATTCAGCCTAGCACTGAGTTCATCCCAAATGTTCAGAAAAAGGTAACCTCTTGTTACATAGCCAGTATGACAGCTTTCTCCCTACCTCCTGTTAAAAGGATTAAAGAGTTTACGAAAGGAAAGGAGTTAATGTGGTAGTCAATCAATATTTACTGATAACACATTAGGTGCATGTGAATTACTAGTGGTCAGGCCTAGACAACACAGATTGGAAAAGCTTCTCACCCTAATATAATTGACAATAAAATTTGTTCATAAGAGCTGCATAGAGGCTGTGTGGCACAGCGGATGGAGAGCCCTCTTTGTTAAGACTCGTGCTCAATATCTGATTCTCAACATCTTTGTTGTGTGACTCAGAGCTAACAGGGATCTCATAGGCCATGAGGTCCAACTTCCTCATTTTACATATAAGGGATGTGAGGCCAAGGGAAATTAAGTGATTTGCCCAAGGTCAAACACTGGGAAAGTGATAGAGGATCTGGACTCACTTCCTAAGATCCACATCCTCCAATGTTCTTTCCCTTAACCTCTTATTTTGTTGTTGTTTAGTCATTTCAGTTGTGTCTGACTCTTCACAACCCCACTTGGGGTTTTCTTGGCAAAGATGCTACAGTGGTTTGCCATTTCCTTCTCCAGTTCATTTTACAGATGAGGAAACTGAGGTAAACAGGGTTAAGTGACTTGCCCGGAGTCACACATTTAGTTCTCTAGAGGCCAGATTTGAACTCAGGAAGAGGAGTCTTCCTGACTCCAGGCTCTGCACTCTATCTACTGTGCCACTTATCTGCCCCTTAAACTCTTACACAATTCTCTAAGACTATAAATTGCAAAAACAACTGCTAATTTTTATCAGTAAAGTTTGCTTACTGGGAGTCTTCTGTGCCACTGAAACCACAGGTTAGGATACCCTCGAGGAGCTCATAATTTAATGGGAGAGACAACAAGATCGATGTACAACTTCCCTATCTCATTCATATTCACTTGATATCAAGAGAATGTGGGGAAGACTATGGACACATGGGGTAGAACACTGTGGCAAATCTCCCAGAAGAAGACACAGAGAAGAGTTACATAGGATGGGCAGGCATGAATGAGGTGCAATCTGTATCATTAAAGAGATTGTACACATTGATGAAATCATAGATCTGTCGGCATATTAGAGTAGAATATCTATAAACAATATTACTTGACAAAAATAAATATGTATAGTCAGAAATAGAGTGATTGCTGATTTTTCTTTTTTTCCATTTTAAAATTATCCATGGCCTGAGGTTTCTAGAAATATGTGTTTACGCATATACATATATGGAATTTTGATATTTTATAGCCTAAGTACAATGGTGTCCTTCAAGGCATGTGCTTGAACAAGGTCTAAAAGATGAGTTGTTTCTTGAGATAACTGGGGTTTGACTTTGCCCTGCAGGCTCAGAGTATCTTCAGGTATTCTCCAAGGAAAAGATTAAAATCTTACTAATGCATTGCTATAGCACTGAAGAAATTCTACATAGTCACATATAATTAGGTCGGATAATGTTCAATCCAACACAGAGCTTTATTCCCCAGCTGCTTGGGGCAAGAATAATATTTCTACTGTAGATCCTCTAAAATATTTTTTACCACTTAAAACCCACATTAAAATATTAGTATTTTCCCCATCTGTAAAATGGGAGTATGAAATCCCTATTTCCCATAGTGTTATGAAGTTTAAAAAACATTGGCTTAAAAATATTGGTAAACACAGAGCTTCCTTGAAAAGTGCTATATAAATGCACTCGAGCTGGTTCACTGTGCATTTAACTGTTGTTCAATATTATTATAGTTATTGCTGTTATCATTATTATTATTAAATGACTATTATATAGTTACTTAAATCATTAATGATATTATAACAAAATGCTTCCTGTCCACTTCTGTGGATACTGGGATTGCTGCAAATAAGGGAAAGTTTATGTCATGCGATTTATCTAAGAGACTTTTTAAAACTTTTATAGACACAATAAAGAATGTTGTAAGTCAGCATGTTTCCTCATCTGAATTGACCAGATTCCTATATAATAGTCCTTTAAAGATAAGCCCGGAAGCTATTACCTAAGGAATTTATTATGTGCTTACATACATATGTTTATATACATGTTTATATAAGAACTCTAAAGAATTACTGATCCAAGAAGTCCTAAGAACGTATCAGCTTGAGGAGGACTCTATGCCTGTTCTTTTGGTTTGATTTCCCACACAACAATGTTAGTACTTGAAAAGTATTCTAAGAAAATAGTGCAAATAACAGGAAATTCATTACAAACATTGAGAAATAATACAAATTGTGTGAACAGGACATTAGCTGCACAGGAAATTTAATGGGTTTGAGAAAAATACCTAAACAAAGCAACATGTAAAGTGGCAAAGAATTTAAACCCTACTGCCTAATAATAAGCACAACATCCAGAGAGTTACTGTTTGGGAGTAAAATGCAGGTGAATCCTCCCTCCCAGGGCACCACGTTTATATATGATGGAGGAGCTTAAGGTTACCAGACAGCATAGCAATTTGCCTCATAAAAAAAGTCTACTCTCACTGTGTACTCTCTGGAGCAAGCTTGACAAAACATGAATTTCTGAAATTTACCTTCTTAGCTTTTGTGGGAAACATGTTTGACCTTTTTCTCTTAGCAAATAAAAAGGACACCCATGGACTGCTCTTCAAGATGAATCAGTCCGTTTACAAAGTCCATTTCCTAGTATTTCAAAGATCATCAAGGGAATAAGGGAACCAAAGGAGTAAACTAACTGCAGAGTGGGCCTGTCTTCAATAAACCATCATCAGGTACGCTAAACTAAACCTCAGGCATCACTTTTTAGAAAGGGAGAGAATGAACCAAATGGCACTTTCTCCTATTACCCAATGGATGGAACAACTATAAACCATCATGATAAAACCTCAGGCATCCTACTACACCAAGGGTGGTAAGATGCAGAGAATAGATAATGTTAGAGATATTTTATTCTTCAGGATTCCCACAAACAATGGCATATACAAACACACTGTACTAACTCATAAAGCTAATTTATACTGATAAGAAACACATCTACCTATTTATGCAAATAGATTCTTAAAAATACATTGAAAAGCACCCATGGTAAGCATGGCAATTAGTGCTCTGTAACTAAAGACTAGCAGTTCAGGTACTCAACATTATAAAATGTGTTATTAATTCTTATCCTTGTAGAGTCTTTTCCTGACACTTTCATTTGCTTAACTGTTGCTCAAAGGCCACAGTGGCAGAAAGACTAAAGATTCTGCATCTCCAAGGAGAAAAGTCATTTCCAAACAATCCCTGATAACACACATATGTCTTCTTTTCTCTGAGAAAGACCTTCATCAAAGACTTATCAGGCTACCATACCACATGGGGTATAGCCACCCAAGAACACTCAACATCAGATAACTCAACAATCAAATTGAAGTCAGAGTTTACAGGTCTATTTGGGTGCGTGATTAAGTACCCAATTGATGGTCTTTTAATATCCATTCAAAAATAAAATTTAAGTTATAGGTCCAATAAATAACTGAAATTTTCCTTGAAAAGCTGCCTTCTATAATTGTTAGAAAGCCTACCCACATCAAAGATATTATGTATCCATTTGAGTATTAATTATCCTAGTCACATGATAAGTAATTAAGATATTTTCAGCTTTTAAGCCATCTTTGTCTAAATCTACCATTTATTCTTCTTTAGCGCTAAAACTTTAATCTGCTGTTTTACAACCAGGAAATCATTGGAAGAAAGTGATATTAATGTTTTAAAATGTGGCATATTCCTTCAAGTCTATTTTTGATTAATTATATTTCCTGAAAATAATGATACTCAAAACTGAATGCTGTAAAAATATGACCAAGATTACAGCCCCACTCTACCCCTCTAAAAAAGAGATATCAGAAGGTACCTCCCCTTACAATTTTGCAGCTGTGGAACATTCTAGGTGTAGAAGACTTCATATAATACCAAACTTTTGGGATGTTAAGTGAATTTTGCTCAACTGTTTTTTTTTTATTTTTAAATTTTTGTTAAAAGATTTCTCTCCGATTGAGGGAAGAAGAAAGTATACATTGGAAAATGTAGGTCATATTAAAAACAAAAATATCAATAAAATTGTATTTTAAATGTATATTTCCTGAAATTTAACCCATTTTTATGTCTGTTTTGAATAAACTGGAAAAACTATGGGGATTTTGTATGGGTAAATGAAATACTTGATATTTGAGCTCATTTGAAATATAGATGGACAAAACAAACCTACTCATAAATACAAACTACTGTTAAGTTGTATCATTGCTATTCTAAATACTTGTTACAGGTAGTCTTGTTTAGAGCTGGAAGAGACCTTAGAGGTTACATAGTATGCATTCCTTCGGCCTTTTTACTTTGGGATTCTATAGGTTCCTAATAGGTTCTATAGTGATAAGAGAATTAAGATTATTCTCAAGGGAGTCCAGGAATTTTTTTAAATGAAAAAATGCACACTAGACTACATTTCATATCAAATAATGAATTAGAGGTCTCCGTAGAGTCAATAGTCAATAAACACTTATTAAGTGACTACTGCATGTCAGGCACTGTACTAAGTGCTGAGGATAAAAAAGAGGCAAAAGACATTCCTCAGTCCTGAGGATCTCAGAATGAGACATAAGCAGAATTCTTTTTGCACCCCTACTATTTAGCCTCCTAAATTTTTTTGTCTAAATATATAAATGACTGAAAAAGAACTGACTTTGAACAAAGAACTTTAATTCAACTTATCAAAGGAATAAGAACTGTTCAACTTCCAACTGGACATTTCTACTTTAATGTCAAGTTAACATATCCAACTCAGCACTTCCAAAGTGGAATTCAGCAGTGTAGCATAATTGAAAGAGCACTGCTCTAGAAATCAGATGATGCATATATTTCTTTTTTATTGCATATCTTTCATAGTCATCATTTCTTATGACACAATAATATTCTGTTATATTCACGTGCTACTTTTTAAAAAGTTATTCTCCAAGCAATGAACAACTACTTTGTTTCTAGTGCTTTGTAACTTTTATGACTATTTGATTGGGATATTTCTGTCTCTGAGAGACAAAATAACAAAAAAAAAACTTTTTTATGACTTTGTGACCATTAATATCAAGCAAGGTAAAAATTAGACAGACATATGCCCAGACAAAATGTTTGCCAATTTCTTAGAAGATATTCACTACACAGTCCAAGTTTAAAAGAGTCTTCATGTATAGGGTGAAATCCTTCAGATATTTCTATTTGCAGATGTGCAGGTTATATCCTGATGTTACTGGACCACACTTGACTGGGGCTTTTCTACAAGAGAAGGGGGGAGCGCATTCCAAGCCTGGGGGACAACCAGTACAAAGGTACAGTCAGAGGTAGGAGATGGATGCCTTGCATGAAGAACAGATAGAAGGCTAGTTTGGCTAGATCACAGAGTGAAATGGATGAAGGATTAATATACAATGAAGCTGGAAATACAGGTTGTGGTCATGCTATTAAGGACTTTAAAAGCTAAACAGAAGAGATTATATTTTATCCTAGAAGCCAAAGAAGAACGCTGTGGCTGTGAGTGTCACATAAAGCAGAGATGTCCAAAAGTCTGAGAACTGAGAAAAGTCATCAGATTTGGAAATCAAGAGATCATTAAGAGATGAGACCCACAGCTATGCAAAAAAAGTCAGCCTAATCAATTCTAAAGGAAAAAAAAAGTGGATGAAAGATGCATATTGGACAGATTACAATATACAGATAGACTGACTACCTACAGGACTTTTATCAAGCTTGGAAAGACATGGCAAATGGACAATGAGATGGGCTCAGAATTAAACAATATAGGGATAGTATACTGGATTATTTTGGGAAAATGCCAATTTTTTTAAATGACCTCAAACTTCTCCCTGAAACAAAGGCCCGTATTTTTAATACTAATATTCTAACATTATTATATGGCTGTGAAAGAGAGGACAATGGATAGGTACATGGGTGGGTGTGAGCAGGCTGCTCATTCCTTTCTGCATCAATTCAGCTGTCACATTTGTCATTTCTTACAGCTTAACAATATTCCATTACATTGATACACTACAGTTTGTTCAGCCGTTCCCCAATGATGAATACCCACTTTTTTCTAACTCTTTGCTGCACCAAAAAAACACAACCATCCTGCCATAAACATTTTTATATACACTTGGGTCCTTTCCCTCCATTTGGACCTCTTTTGGAAAAATGCCTAGTAATCAAATCTCCTTGTTTTGCAAATGAGAGAACTGAGACCCAGAGAATCTCAGGTCAAACATATAGTAAGTGGCAAAGAACAGATTCCAACTTCCATGGCTCCATATTCTGCACTCTGTGATTAATTTCCCCATACCCACCAATCTCCAAAATGAGACAGACTGCTCTCTCTCTCTCTCTCTGTTTCTCAATAAAATAGAAAAAACTATACAAAGACCTCTGAGGCTCCAAAGCCAATTTCTAAAACCTAAGTTAGTACTTCACAAACATGCAAAACTTCAGTTGTTTGGGAAAATAAATCCAAAGAAGGCATTAAAGTTTGAGAGTGAAAGCAGATTAATTGTTTTCCATGTTTGCTGCTGAACTATTCTAAATGAGAACTAATAAGAATCCTAGAGGGGAATACAAGGTGCAATAAATTACTCTGATGCACACAGCCCAGATGAATAAGAGACATTTATCTCTAACATGTTCACCTAGTTCAGTCTCAGGCTTCTCTGTTTTATGCAGTTGTCTTCTCTGTATGTCTCTGGATAGTTTTTTCCTTCTTTCTCTTGCTTCTAATTCCACCCTGTGTGCTTATCTGTATGTCATTTTACTTTTCTAATGAAAATTACTGTATTTTGTGCACTTTGCAGGGGGGAGGGGGTAAACTTGGAGAAACACTGGGTTGGAGGAGTCTTTTTCGACTGACTGTACAACCAGAACTGAGGACATCTTCAAAAAGCCTAAGTCTGCTTTGCCCTAGCCTTTTCACCCCATTCTCTTGAGCCATGCTAATAAAGGATTCTTGGTGACTCCTTCATTCTTGGTGTCTGGTGAGAGACAATGCTGTAAAGGGAAAGGCCATGAAGCCTCGCATTTATTCTCTTCCATTTTAGACCAAAGGACTGGAGATTCCACACTGGTGATTTTTATGTCAGAAGGAGCTCTGACATCCTATCATTCCGGAGTCTAGGTTTTACCCAGAGGAAAATGAGTATACTACAGGCATGACCCCAGCCCAGTGGCAGCTGAAATAAGGATGCATCCAGCAGTGAGCCTGCCTTTGAATGTGAAATTAGTAGGACTAATGCTATGAAGGAACTAAGTTAGATCCTACTTTACCCAGAGACCAATGCAACAGAAGGAAAAGTATGACCCTGAGGTATTTAGAGGGAAAATGTTCGTATTCTGTTCTTATTATATCTTGGAAGAAATGCTTGTGTCTATATCTTATATCTTAAATGTTTGTTACTATCATAGAAGTAAATGTTCCTTTGTTAAAGTTGGGTGGGATAATGGATAGAGTGCCAGGCTTAGAGTCAGGAAGACTTGAGTTCAAATCCAACCTCAGACATTATTAGCTGTGTGACTCTGGGGAAATCACTTAACCCTGTTTGCCTCAGTTTCCCCAAATGAGCTGGAGAAGGAAATGGCAAGCCACTCCAGTATCTTTGCCACAAAAAACCCCAAATGGGTCACGAAGAGTTGGATATGACTGAAATGATTGAACACCAAAAGCTAACTAACGTTAAGTGCTTAAATGCAACTGGGACCCCTGGTATCTAACAGCGGAAAGAACATAATACATGGGGGCTTGAATCAATAGAATCTGAGGAGAGAGACACCTCCCAAGTCCCTTAGCATATTCTAGAATTCTAAAGGGCAGACATAGGGGCCTTTCTCTGGCAAAGTGAGCCAGCGTGTACATGAGTAACTTGTCCAAGATCACAGGAATAGGAAGAGGCAGAGCTGAGATTCAGTCTCAAGACCCATGATTCCAGAGCCAGTATTTCCACTCTACTGTTCTGCTTCTCCATTCTATTAGAAAGAGAGGGAGAGATGCGATACAGCATGTAAAAAAGGGGGATATAAATGATGTTTTGAGAAGGAGAAAGGCACTAACAACTAGTGGAATGAGGGAAAAAGTTCATGTAATAGGGGGCATATAAGCTGGGCTGTGAAAGAAGCTAATGATCCTAAAAGGAATAGTTGAGGAAAGAGTGAATTATAGGTGCAGAGAATAGGTTTTTCAGGTACAGAGATGAGAGATGGAATGCCAAGCTTAGGGAATAGCAAGGAAACCAGTTTGACTGGAATGTAGAGTAGATGAAAGGGAGTGGAAAGGTAAGCTAGGGCCTGTCTGTGAAGGGCTTTAAATGCCAAGCTAGGGAGTTTTCATTTTATATGCAGGGTAAGAGGGAGCCCCTTAAAGTTCTTGAGGAGTGGCATGGTGAAACCTGTGCTTTCAGATTATTTCAGGAGCTCTGTGAAAAATAGCCTAGAGAAGTGAGAGGTTGGAAACAGGGAATCCAATTAGGAACCTATTGCCAATAGATCATATGTGAAGAGAAAAGGATCTGCTCTAGGATAGTGGCTGTATAAATAGAGAGAAGGGAGCTGGTCTGAGAAATGTTGTGGAGGTAAAACTGACAAGATCCAACTGAATTGCCCAGTCTAAAATCATATACTATTCCACCTACTCCCACTTGAGTGAAGGTAGATTTTTACAGCACACAAGATACAAAAAAATTATATGAAACAAAACTATGAACAGTTAGCAAGGGCTAGGGTTACCTTGGAATGCAGAGAGAGCAGGAAATGAGTAATGTAAAAGAAAGAGTTAGATGAAGGAATATGTTGGGTGCCTGGAGCTGTTAGAGATATAAGACCTTGTGTAGTGACAGTGTTTTGGGTCAGATTGTGTTAGGATGAATGTGGGTGATATTTTATTTTTTTAAAATACTGAGTTTACTTCCTGGGGATTTATTATCAAGCACTATAATTCAATATCATATGTGAAGAATTTTTAATTTTTCTACTTCTCAAATAGAAAAACCTGCAAGTACTCTTTGCATTTGGAATTTTGTATGTTCCTTTGATGCACCATAAAGCACTCTTTAACAGGGTCCTGAGTAGAGTCAACGAGATTAATATTTTCTGATTTAGTCCTTGTCCACTGATGGAAAGATCAAACATTGATCCCTTGGGTGTCAGTGAACTTAAATGGAGAAGAATATGTGAATTTAATTCAGGTGATCTTTACATATATTACTGAGAGCAAGAATCTCTTAGAAGGAATGGAGTAGCCCTCACAGTCAATTATAGAGTGAGAAAAGCAGTACAGCACCAGGGTATAATCTTAAAATGGAAGAATTATATCCGTTCAAATCAAGGGCAAACCATTAAACGTCATAATAATGTAGGTCTATGCTTCAACCACTGATGCCAAAGAGCCCAAACTTAAATCAGTTCTGTGAAGACTTACAACATCTTCTAGAAGTAACATCAAAAACAAATGTGACATTTTATCACAGGAGATTAGAATGCTAAAGTAGAAAATCAAAAGATATTGGAATAACAAGGAAATTTGGCCCTAAAATACAAAATGAAGTCAGGCAAAGACTAATAGAATTCTGTCAAGATAACTCTCTGTTCATAGCAAACACTCTTTTTCAACAACTCAAAAGGCAACTCTACACACAGACATCACCAGTTGGTCAATATCAAAATCAGACTGATTACACACTTTGCAGCCAAAGGAGGAGAAGCTCTATAGAGTCCATTAAAACAAGACCTGGAGGTGACTGTGGCTCAGATCATGAGTTTCTTAATGAAAAATTCAGACTTAAATTGCAGAAAGTAGTGAAACCATTATCCTGTATAGGTATGACCTAAATAACATCCCGTATGAATAGGAAGTGTAAGTGATGAATAGATTTTAGGTATTAGATCTGGTAGATAAACTGCCTGAATAACTATGGACATAAGTTCTCAATATTGTACAGGAGGCAGCAACAAAAATGCTCCAAAGAAAAAGAAGAGCAAGAAAGCAAAATGGCTATCTGATGAGGCTTTACAAATAGCTGAGGAAAGAAGGAAAGGGAAAGAAAAAAGGGAAAAATACATCCAACTGAATGCAGAATTCCAGAGAATAGCAAGGAGAGTTAAGGTTTTCTTACATGAGCAATGCAAAGAAATAGAAGAAAACAATAGAATGAGAAAGACAAGAGATCTCTTCCAGGAAATTAGAGATATCAAAGGAACATTTCATGTGAAAATAGGTGGGGAGGATAAAAGACGAAAATGATAGGGACTTAACAGAAGTAGAAGAAATTAGGAACAGGTGGCAAAAATATGCAGAACTGTATAAGAAAGATCTTAACATCACCAATAACCACAATAGTGTGGTTACTGATCAAGAGCCAGACATCCTGAAAAATGAGTCAAGTAGGCCTTAGGAGGAAGCACTGATAACAATAAGGCTAGTGGAGGTGAGGGAATTCCAGCTGAGCTATTTAAAATCCTAAAAGAAGATGCTATTAAAGTGTTGTACTCCACGTGCAAGCAAATTTTGAAAACTCAGCAGTGGCCACTGGATTTAAAAAGATCATTTTACATCCCACTCCTAAAGAAGGCAAAGCCAAAGAATGTTCTAAATCACCAAACAATTGTGCTCATCTCATACACCAGTGAGGTTATGCATAAGATTCAGCAAGCTAGGCTTCAGCAATATGTGAACTGAAAATTACCATAAGTTCAGGGTGGTTCTTGAAGAGACAAAAGAACTAGAGACCAAATTGCCAACATTTGCTGGATTATGGAGAAAGCAAGGAATTCCAGAAAACATCCACCTCTCCTTCATTGACTATACTAAAGCCTTTAACTGTGTGGATTACAAGAAAATGTGGCAAGTCCTCAACGAGACAGAATACCAGATCATCTTACCCATCTCCTGAGAAACCTGTATTCAGATCCAGAAGCAACAATTAGAACTGAACATGGAACAACCAGGAGGATTAAGATTGAGAAAGAAGTATGACAAGGTTGTATATAGTCGCCTCATTTATTTAATTGATACACAGAATACATCATGTGAAATTCCAGGCTGAACAAATGAAAAGCCAGAATTGAGTTTGCTGGGAGAAATATCAACAATCTCAGATTTTCAGATGACAACATTCTGATGGCAGAAAGTGAAAGAAGAATTAAATAAGAAGCCTCTTGATAAGGGTGAAAGAGGAAAGTATAAAAACTGGCTTGAGGCTTAGCATTAAAAAAAAGTAAGATCATGGCAACTGGTCCCATCAGTTCCTGGCAAACAGAGAGAGAAGAAACAGAAGCAGTGTCAGATTTTATGTTCTTGGGCTCAAAGATCACTGCAGATGGCAACTGCAGATGGTAACTTCAACCATGAAATTTAAAAGACTCATGCTCCTTAGGAAGAAAGCTATGGCAAACCTGGATAGCATACTAAAAAGCAGAGACATCACCTTGCCAACAAAGGTCTGTATAGTCAAAGCGATGGTTTTTCCAGGAGTGATCTATGGCTGGGAGAGTTGGACTATAAGGAAAGCTGAGTGCCACAGAATCATCACTTTTGAATTGAATTTTTGAGAGTCCCTTGGACAGCAAGGAAATCAAATCAATAAGGAAATTTATTAAGGCTACTCACTGAAGGACAAATACTGAACCTGAAGCTTAACTACTTTGACCACATCATGAGAAGAGATGACTCAATGGAAAAGAGCCTGATGTTGGGAAAGACTAAAGGCAAAAGGAGTCGGGGACAGCATGTCATGGAAGCAAGAAGCATGAGCTTGGACAAACTTCAGGAGATAGTGGAGGATAGAAGGGCCTGGCATGCTATGGTCTATGAGTTCGCAAATGTCAGACATGACTAAATGAATTAACAAGTCACTTCTTCCTGTAAATCTCTTCTTTTCTCTTCAATGGAGATCTATAGCAGGTTCTTGAATACCCCTTCTTAGTACCCATCTACCCTTCTGAAACCCAGAAGCATCTTTATAAAAATTCATTACAAACCTAAAGTACATCTACATTTTAAACACAATCTACAACAGCTCAATACCCTTCTAATCACCACCTATGAGGGAGATGAAAAGACTGTTTTCCCACAACTTATGTGTTCCATAAAGCAGTTTTAGAATTTAAGGCAAAATGTTACCGCTAAACCTTATCTAAAGCCCTTCAAATTCCTTGACTGGGAAGAGCATTTGACCTTCTATCACTCAGACTTAAATTTCAGTTTGTTTTTAAAATTGAACCATTCTGACAGCTTAATTAATTTTTTATGTGCTCTGTATTCCTTAAGGGACCACTCTTTAAAATAGTATTTTTAAATAGTATTTAAAATAAGTATTTTTAATTAAAAAGCTTCATTCTAGTAAACACATATTCTTGTATCACCTTCCGGCTAGCAAAGTAAAATCCAGAAGCATGGAATTTAAAAACAATGAAGCAAGTAACTTACAAACATCTCAAAATCAGGGATGATCTCTAGCCATGCAAATAAAGAGAAACAAAGCATGTAAAGTCTCCTACAAAAACTGCTCCACAAATGATTCCCTACAGGAAAGGCATAGTAGATACAATGACCTAAGGTTGGGAAACAGAGTTTGAATCCTGCCTCAGATGCTTCTTACCTTTATGATGATGGGAAAGTCACTTAACCTTTCTAAGCCTCATCAATGAGGATAGTAATATTTCCACTACCTATTTGAAAGGGTTGTTGTGAGGAAAATGCTTTGCAAACTTAAAAGTGCTATGTTAAGATAATTATTATGATTTTATTATTAATGGTTGTAATTATCATGCTGGTGGTATTCCAGAAGTCGTCTTCAGGCAGGATCACAGCTTGCACAGCCCAGACAGAAAAATATCTATCGTATTTTCAAAAGGGCTCTGATGAATGAATTTGCATAATTTCTTGTAACAAGCTATTCTAGTATATACCACCACTTAATGTTTGGACAGCTTTCCTTGTGGCTATCCTAAAACCTTCCTAACGTAATTTCAACCGATTTCCTTTTGTTTGGGAAAGATAAATAACAAACAGCTGGAAAACTTCCATTATGTTCAGTTCTTTATATATTTAAAACTCTTACTAAGCTGCCCCTTAGCAGCTCAAACTTCTGGTGCATTCCAAAATTTTGGTGTTATGCTTTTGGGAACTCTCTCACAAAATAATGGGTCCCTTAAATTAAGTTACTAACAGTTTCCTGAACAGAAGAAACAAGGGAGTCAAAATTCCACCTCTGATATACCAGTCATTCAGGAATAAAACATGTCATTCCATCAACTTGAAAGACAAAAACAAAAATATTGTGCCATGTCATCCCTTATCCCTGTCCTCCCTATTTTCACTCTAGACTAGGAAGGAGGAAGGGGAGGGAAGAAAGAGGAATTGCATGAGAATCTAGATTCTTATATAATGCCATCCTTGTTCTAGAACAGACTTTGAGCAGGGAATCACAATAGTCGTTCTCCGTATAGTTTCCCATGAGAATGTAACTTAGGGGTGGGGAACCTGCAGCCTTCCTTCTAGGTCCTCAAGTGTAACCCTTTGACTGAACCCAATCTTCGAAGAACACTCAAAGGGTGTTGGCCTCAAGGCTGCAGTTTCCCCATCCCTGGTATAATCAGTAGTTGCACAGGGAATGTATAGAACTTCCTAATCAGCTTCTAGAAAATCAAATGGGTGCTAGTTCAGCACTTGGATACTTGGGTATGATGAAGCCTTTGGCTGGTCCTTCTTGATTCCTAGCTCAGGTGACTCAGCATCTGGACATTTTGAAGATGATAATATAATTAATTCCCTCATTGGCCACTGAACAGCAAAATTTGATGACTCAGTGAACCTTTAAAAAAAGAGTGACCCTTCCCCCTTACTTGCCTTGACCTACTGAGTAGTGTCCTACAAGTCTGGGACCCAATTAGACGCAACTAGGGGATAAAGTGGATACAGCACTGGGCCTAGAGTCATAAAGGCCCAAGTTCAATCTGGCCTCACACACTTACTACCTATATGATGTTGAGCAAATCCCCTAATTTCTGTCTTTCAGTTTCCTCAATGGTAAAATGGGGATAAAAAATAGCACCTGCCTCTCAGAATTGTAGAGAAGATCAAATCAGATAGTATTTAGAAAGTACTTAGCACAGTGTCTGGCACACAGATGATTAATAAATTCTTGTTTCCTTCCCTCCTTTCTTCCTTCCTTCCTTTCTTCCTTCTTTCCTTCCGAATAGTTATGGAAAGAGAAGCTTGCCCTTTTCCCTTCCCCAGCTGCCATGTGACCATAAGCAATCAGAAGTTAAATCATGTCCTTCCTGGGATCTGAAACTGAAATTGAAACTAGTGCTGCTTCTGGTGTGTGGGGTGGAGGGGTGGGGGGTAGAGGGTGTTTTTCTGAGTATAGATGACTAATCATTAGCTTCAAGATAAACATGTCCATGCTTGAAGGCAACCTAGAAAAGTTTAAGAGGTCCAAGGGTTCAAGGACCTTCGGTTTGAGTTGTCTGGTGGCATCAGAGAAAACAACCACCAATAAAAAGAACCCGAGCTCTGGCCCAGCTAGCCAGAAGACATGGATTTTGAGAAGATAGAGAAGAGTTGAAATGAAATTTAACAATGCCTCTTCAACAATCCCACAAGTCCCATAACTAATTCATCTTGTACAATGAATACCTTCCTATTCTTCCATTTAGGGATACCCAAGATACCTAAGTTTTAAGTAAAGAAGTGCCTGGGAGTGCCAGGATTGGAGCAGGGTAGAGGCTAGGAGTGAAAGGGAATTAGAAAAGCCTTGTATTCAAGTACAGGATGCCCAAGAGTTAATCTAGTCCAGAGTATATATGCATGGGCCAAGTGAGAGGAGCCCCTTAATGTCAAGTGAGAAGGCACAGCAACCCAAACCTTCTGGGCTCAGCAATGGGTTATTGTTGCTAAAATCTAAACCATGAAGAAATGTCTAGTGCATGATAATTTGCAAAGTGATTGGATTTACAATCAATTCCAGTCAAAAAAGAGTTTCTAAGTATCTACCATAGGTACTTTGGATAAAAAGACAAAAATACCAGGTTCCCTGCTGCTAAGGAGTTTACATTTTCCTAGGTATCAGAGGGGTTTACAATCTGTGCATAGAGAAGTAAATGCAAGGTAATTTGAGAAAGGAGACAACACTAACAATTCTGGTAGAGAAGAAAGCCTGGTGACACTTGATCTGAGCCTTCAAGGAAGATAAGGATTCAGAAAAGCTGAAATAAGGACAGACATGCGAGCAGCTTTTGCCAAATGCATGCAGGAATGATGAATTTGGATAATTAACATCTTTGGCTTGAACCTAGAATGTATAAAGGAAATAATGTAAAATGAGCCTGCAAAGTTAAGTGGCAGCCAGATATGAAGGGCCGTAAGTTTGGACTAAAAAATTTAGTCCTGAATTAGACTAAAGAGGTAATGGGGATTCACAAAAGCTTTTGAAGAGGGATTATATTTGAAGTGCAGTATTTCTAGGTAAGAATTGTTTGTTTTTCTGAGTGAGGTCATTGGTTCATTACAAACACAAGATGAACAAATGGTCAAAAGATATTTTTCAAAAGAAACAAAGTGCTAACAATCACCTGAAATAATTTTCAGCTTTGCTAATAAGAGATACAAGTTAAAACAATTTTGAGGTATCACCTTGCATATCACACTGATGAAAAATAACTAAAAGCAATAAAACTCAATTCTGGTGAGGTTGTAGAACTGCAAACTTAAATTTTTTGGAGAACAACCTGGCAATATTCAGGACAAATATAAAAATAATCGTATTCTTTGACCATAATTTCATTGTCATGATTATACTGTGAAAGCATTATCAAAACCAAAACACAACAAGGTGTGGTCAGTATAGCATGGTGAAATGTTACAAAACTTCTCCTTACAAAACAACCACAGAAAGCACCAAACTAAATTCTGAGTGGGAAAGCCAAGAAAAAGTCAAAGTGAGTCATTTTCCAGCCCAAGGCAATCTAGTAAGTGAGAAAGGAAGGTCTGCAGACAATGGGGTAAAGGTTGGCCAAGAGCTTGGCACCAGTACCCAGAAAGGGCAAGAGAATTGAATACAGAGAGAATCCTGGGAATGCCTGTCATAGCACTAGGTAGAGGACTGAGTGCCATTTGGTAGTTCTGTTGTCCATTACCCACTTCTGAGTTGTAGTTTCAGGGCAGGAAGTATCAGTCAGTCACATGGGAACAAGGTCCCTACCTGGGCAAAGAACAGAACACAGACCAAAAGGGCAGTGACTAGACCTCTCCCCAGATCACACCACTTGGAAGGCAACAAAAACCTACTGGTTCCCATGTCAAGCTGTGAAAGCAAAAGGATATAAACAGACAGAAACTTGGGCCAGTCATCCCACCTCCCACCTCCCAGAGGTGAGTAGAACCCAACTCTAATATAAAATCCAAAGTCAAAGAATAGGCTGGAAAAATGAGCAAACAAAAAAAGAACCCAATCATAAAAATCTATTGTGGTGACAGGGAAGCTCAAAAAATAAACTCAGAAGAAGACAATCACTTGAAAACATCTTCCAGCAAAGCATCACAGGAAAAAAAATATATGTTGGACACAAGCCCAATAAAAATTCCTAACAGACAAAAAAATTTATTTTAAAAATGAAATATAAGTAGCAAAGGAAAAAGACTGGTTAAAGAAATGAGAAAACTGCAGGAAAATTATGAAAAGAGAGTTAGCAATTTGATAAAAGAGGCATAAAAATACTGAAGAAAACAATTCCTTAAAAATCACAATTGGCCAAATGGTAAATGAGGTACAAAACCTTACTGAAGAAAATAACTCCTTAAAAATTATAGTTGGGAGGGGGTGGAGCCAAGATGGCACAGTGAAAGGAAGGAACTACCAGAGCTCTCTCACAAATTCTCTCGGATACATCTAAAAAAGTAAATCTTGGCAGATTTGAGAGAGTTAGAAGCCACTAGTAGACTGAGAGGGGTAGGAGTGCTGGGCACGTGGAACAGCACCAGACCAAACCAACCAGGAACAGCTGAGGAATCCAGCCAACGTGCAAGTCTGGGTCAGTGAAATGCTGGAACAGGAACAGGTCCAGGGTGGAAGTACTGGCTATGGCTGCGATCGAGCCCCAGGCCTCTCAGCCCAGGACTGGAGTTTGTTGGAGCACAGAGCCTGCAGCCATGGGAGCAGCTAGCCCAGAGGCCTCCAACCCACAGTCTAAAGGTTTGAAACTTGCCTTCTTGAACTTCTGGGAGTCATGATGTGTAGGTAAAACAACTTTTATCCCTCCCTTGAATAACCCCAGAGAATAATACCTGAGGAGAGATAGAGGAACCAGAAGAGGGGCTTCAGTAGTGAGAGAAGTAGGGGAGAGGGCCCTTCCTGTGGTGGTGGAAAGAGACTAGTGTAGGAAGAGAGGTGTCCCAGCAGCCCTCACCTCAGCAGAACAATGAGAGTAACTGAGCTCCAGGGGGTGGAGCTAACTAACGTCAATGCTAGGACCCCAGACTTGGCTTTGCACAGCCAAGGGAAGTGGCAGACACCAACACAGACAAGAGCTGAGACCACCCAAGCTGTAGAATAGTTCTGGGGAAGAGGAGACTCCCAGCAGCCAGACCACCCCTCCCCCACACCTCACGAAACCAGAGGCCATAGTACATAAAGCCAGATCCCAACACAAGAAACTTGGGACAGAGCACCCTGAGCCCCAAAAGCAGAGATCTACTTCAGAAACCAGGAGAAAAAATAACACCATGAAAAAGAATAGTAAGAAGCTTTCAAAGACAATTGATTCATATTATGGAGAAAGGGAAGATCAAAATACAAGTTCAGAAGAGGAAAGCATGGACACTACACCCACATCTGAAACCTCAAAAGGGAAGTGAACTGGTCTCCAGACCAAAAAGCATTCCTGGAAGAACTCAAGGAGGACTTTAAAAACCAAATTAGGGAGGTAAAAGGAAAAATGGAAAAAAATTCAATGAGGAAAATAAATCTTTAAAAGGTAAAATTGGGGAATTGATTAAGGAAAATCAGAATATAAATGGAGAAAATCTCATTGAAAAGTAAAATCAACCAAATGGAAAAGGAGATAGAGAAGATAAAGGAAAACGACAAAACATTAAAAATTAGAACTGGGCAAGTAGAAGCTAATGACTCTACGAGACATCAAGAATCAGTCAAACAAAATCTAAAGAATGAAAAAATAGAAGAAAATGTGAAATATCTGATTGGAAAAACAACTGACCTGGAAAATAGATCAAGGAGAGACAACCTAAGAATTATTGGTCTACCTGAAAGCTATGATGAACAAAAGAGCCTGGATAGTATCTTCCATGAAATTCTTAAGGGAAATTGCCCAGAGGTCCTAGAACCAGAGGGTAAAATTATCATCGAAAGAATTCATCGATCACCCCCTGAAAAAGATCCCAAATTGAAAACTCCAAGAAATATTTTAGCAAAATTCCAGAACTACCAGGTCAAGGAGAAAATACTGCAAGCAGCTAGAAAGAAACAATTCAAATATCATGGAACTACAGTCAGGATCATGCAAGATCTTTCAGCTTCTACATTAAATGACAGGAGAAATTGGAATATGATATTCCAAAAGTCAAAGGAACTTGGACAACAACCAAGGATCAACTACCCAGCAAAATTGAGCATAATTTTCCAGGCAAGGAAATGGACATTCAGTGAAATAAGGGAATTCCAGACCTTCCTGATGAAAAGGCCAAAGTTCAATGGAAAATTTGATCTCCAAATACAAAACTCAAGAGAGACATAAAAAGGTAAACGAGGGGGGAAAACTCTAGTTAATCAATAAGACTAATTAGTTACAACCTTATATAGGATTATTTTCTTTTATGTATGTTTTATATATACATATGTCAATCTTGAGAATACTATACTTATTATGACAATTGAAAGGGATATTCATAGACTGTGGATATTAGTATAAAATAACTGATATAACGATAAAAATATAATTAAGAGATATAAAGGGATGGTTCTGGGAGAAGAGGTAAGGAGGTAGTACAAAAGGATAAATTACATCACATGGAGAGGCACAAAAACATACTATAGTAGAGGGAAAGAAGGGAGAGAGAAGAGCAGTATTTGAGCTTTATTGTCTTCGGATTTGGTTCAAGAAGGGAATAACATACCCTGATAAGTATAGAAATCTAACTTGTCCTACAGGCAGTAGGAGGGGAAAGGGGAAAAAAAGGGAGGGGGATGATCAGAAGAGAGGGAAGAAGTAGCAAAGGGAAAATGGTAAGATAAGGGAGGGGAATCAAGGGGGAGGGTAAACTGAGGAAGGTGGTGGTCAAAAGCAAAACTCTGTTGAGGAGTGGAAGGGGAAAGGGAGAAATAAAAGCACAAATGGGGGGAAATAGGATGGAGAAAAAGACACAGACAGTAACCATAACTGCGAACGTGAATGGGATGAACTCTCCCATAAAACAGAAGTGGAGAGTAGAATGGATTAAAAACCATAATGCTACAATATGCCATTTACAAGAAACACATTTGAAACAGGGGGATACACACAGGGTAAAAATAAAAGGATGGAGTAGAATATATTGTGCTTCAGCTAAAATAGAAAAAACAGGGGTAGCAATCCTAATCTCAGACAAGGCAAAAGCAAAGATAAATCTAATTAAAAGAGATAAGGAAGGACACTACATCCTGCTAAAAGGCACCATAAACAATGAAACAATATCATTATTTAACATATATGCACCAAGCAGTATGGCAGGCAAATTCTTAGAGGAGAAGTTAAGGGAGTTACAGGAAGAAATAGAGAGCAAAACTATAACAATGGGAGACCTCAACCTTCCCCTCTCTGAACTTGATAAATCTAACCTCAAAATAAAAAAGAAAGAAGTTAAGGAGGTAAACAGAATTTTAGAAAAGGCAGATATGATAGACCTCTGGAGAAAACTGAATGGGGATAAAAAGGAATATACTTTTTTCTCAGCAGTACATGGCACAAACTCAAAAACTGACCATGTACTAGGGCATAAAAACCTCACAATTCAGTGCAGAAAGGCAGAAGTAACAAAAGCATCTTTTTCAGTTCACAATGCAATAAAAATAAGCTAAAAATTAATTGGAAACTAAATAATCTAATTCTAAAGAATGAGTGGGTCAAAGAACAAATCATAGAAACAATTAATAACTTCACTCAAGAGAATGACAATAATGAGACAACATACCAAAACTTATGGGATGCAGCAAAAGCAATTCTTAGGGGAAGTTTTATATCTCTAAATACTTACAAGAATAAAATAGAGAAAAAGGAGATTAATGAATTGGGCATGCAACTGAAAAAGCCAGAAAAAGACCGAATTGAAAATCCCCAATTAAATACCAATTTAGAAATACTGAAAATCAAAGGAAAGATTAATAAAATTGAAACTGAGAAAACTATTGAATTAATAAATAAAACCAAGATCTGGTTTTATGAAAAAAACAATAAAACTGATAAACCTTTGGTCAATTTGATTTTAAAAAAGGAGAAAATCAAATTACTAGAATCAAAAATGAAAAGGGTGAATTCACCTCCAATGAAGAGAAAATTAAAACAAAAATTAGGAATTATTTTGCCCAATTGTGTGCCCATAAATTTGAAACCTTGGGGATATGGATGAATATCTATAAAAATATATATTGTCCACGTTAACAGAAGAGGAAGTAAAATTCCTAAATAAGCCCATCTCAGAAAAAGAAATTGACAAGCCATCAGTGAACTCCCTAGGAAAAAATCTCCACAGCCAGATGGTTTTACATGTGAATTTTATCAAACATTTAAAGAACAATTAATTCCTCTACTTTATAGAGTATTTGGGAAAATAGGTGAAGGAGTCCTACCAAATTTGTTTTATGACACAAATATCGTACTAATACCCAAACCAGGAAGAGTCAAAACAGAGAAAGAAAATTATAGACCAATTTCCCTAATGAATATTGAAGCAAAAATTTTAAATAAAATATTAGCAAAAAGATTGCAACCACTTATCACAAGAATAATACACTACGACCAGCTAGGATTTATTCCAGGAGTGCAAGGCTGGTTCAATATTAGGAAAACTATTAGCATAATTGATCATATCAACAGCAAAACTAGCAGAAACCATATGATCATCTCAATAGATGCAGGAAAAGCCTTTGACAAAATACAACACCCGTTCCTATTAAAACACTAGAAAGCATAGGAATAAATGGAGCCTTGCTTAAAATTATAAATAGCATCTACCTAAAACCATCAACAAGCATTATTTGTAATGGGGATAAGCTAGATGCATTCCCAGTAAGATCAGGGGTGAAACAAGGATGTCCATTATGACCCCTACTATTCAATTTGGTACTAGAAATGTTAGCTGTAGCAATAAGAGAAGAAAAAGAAATTGAAGGAATTAGAATAGGCAAAGAAGAAACTAAATCATCACTTTTTGCAGATGATATGATGATTTACTTAGAGAATCCTAGAGAATCAAGTAAAAAAACTACTTGAAATAATAAACAACTTTAGCACAGTTGTAGGATATAAAATAAACCCACATAAATCCTCGGCATTCCTGTACATTACTAACAAAGCCCAACAGCAAGAGATAGAAAGAGAAATTCCATTCAAATTACTGTAGACACTATAAAATATTTGGGAGTCTATCTGCCAAGATAAACCCAGGGCCTATATGAACATAATTATGAAACACTTCTGATGCGAATAAAGTCAGATCTAAATAAATGGAAATAAATATAGATATAAATATAAATAAATTATATTGGGCTGAGCTAATATAATAAAAATGACAATTTTACCTAAATTTATCTATTCAGTGCCATACCAATCAAACTACCAAAACTTCTTTTACAGAGCTGGATAAAATAATAACAAAATTCATCTGGAAGAACAATAGGTCTAGAATATCTAGGGAATTAATGAAAATAAATGCTAGGGGAGGTGGCCTAGCCATACCAGATATTAAACTGTACTATAAAGCCGCAGTCATCAAAACTACCTGGTACTGGATAAGAAACAGAGTCATGGATCAGTTGGATAGGATAGGTACACAAGACGCAGTAGTCAATGACTATAGCAATATACTCCTTGATAAACCCAAAGAATCCAGATTCTGAGCTAAGAATTCACAATTTCATGAAAACTGCTAGGAAAATTGGAAAATGGTAGGGCAGAAACTGGGCACAGACCAATATCTTACACCATATACCAAAATAAAGTCAAAATGGGTTCATGATTTAGGAATAAAGGCTGATACTATAAGCAATTTGGGAAAGCAAGGAATAGTTTACTAATCAGATTTACAAAAAAGCAAAGAATTCATGACCCAACAAGAGATAGAGAGCATCACAAAATGTAAAATGGATAATTTTGATTATGTTAAATTGAAATGTTTTGTATAAAAAAAGCCAATGCAACAAAGATTAGGAGGGAAGCAGAAAATTGGGAGAAAATCTTTACAACCAGCATCTCTGATAAAGGCTTCATCTCTAAAATATACAGTGAACTGAGCCAAATATAAAGGAATACAAGTCATTCTCCAATTGAGAAATGGCCAAAGGATATGAACAGATAGTTTTCAGGGGAAGAAATTAAAGATATCTATAGTCATATGAAAAAATGCTCTAAAGCACTACTGATTAGAGAAATGCAAATCAAAACAACTCTTAGGTACCACATCTCTCCTGTTAGATTGGCTAAAATGACAAAACAGGAAAATGATAAATGCTGGAGAGGATGCGGGAAAATTGGAACACTGTTACATTACTGGTGGAGTTGTGAACTGATACAGCCATTCTGGAGAGCAATTTGCAACTCTGCCCAAAGGGTTATAAAAATGTTCATACCCTTTGACCCAGCAATACTACTTCTATGGTTGTATCCCAAAGAGATCACACAAGTGGGAAAAGGACCCGTACGTACAACAATATTTATAGCGGCTCTTTTTGTAGCAGCAAAGAATTGGAACTCAAGGGGATGCCCATCAATTGGGGAATGGCTTAACAAGTTGTGGTATATGAATGTAATGGAATACTATTGTGCTATAAGAAATGGGGAAGATACAGACTTTATAATAACCTGGAAAAATCTACACGATATAATGCTGAGTGAGCAGAGCACAACCAGGAGAACATTATACACAATCACATATATATGGATTCTGTGATGACTAACCCTAATAGATTTCACTTTTTGCAGCAATACAAGGTTCAAAGACAACTCCAAAGGACTCATGAAGGAGAGAACTATCTACATCCAGAGAAAGAACTATGGAGTCTGAATGCAGATTGAGGCACACTGTTTGCTCTCCTTTTTTTCCTTTGTTTTTTTTTTCTTTTTCATTTTTGCTTTTGTTTTTTTAGTCTTGTTTCTTCTTTCTCATGATTCATTGGTCAAAATTCTTCTTTACAACTTGACTATTGTGTAAATAAGTTCAATGTGAAATTATATGTAGAAGATATATCAGATTCCAGGCTGTCTTGGGGAGGAGGGGGGGAAGAAAATCTGGAACTCTAAATCATGTGGAACTGAGTGTTGTAAACTAAAAATAAAAAATCTTAATTAAAAAAGCATGTAGTAAACCCCATACATAACTTGCAAAAAAATAATAAAATGTAATAAAATAGGGATACTAGTAGCATCAATCTCCCAGGCTTGTTGTGAGATAAAATGAGATAAAATGCATAAAGTTATTTGCACACATGAAAGTATTATATAAATGCTATTTTCTTGGTCTCGTGGAAGTTAATGACTCCATAAGACATTAAGAAACAGTAAAATCAAATTTAAAAAACCTGAAAAGTAGAAGAAATAAAAAATATGTCATTGGGAAAACTGACCTGAAAATAGATCAAGGAGAGATAATTTAAGAATTACTAGACTATTTGAAAGCCACAGTGAAAAAAAGAATAACTAGACATATAGTTTAAGAAAATACAAAGGAAAACTGCACAGATATCTTAACTGGGGTGAGGAACCTGAGGCCTTGAGGACATATGTGGCCCTATAGGTCCTCAAGTGAGGCCCTTTGACTGAATCCAAACTTCATAGAATAAATCCCTTTAATGAAAGGATTTGTTCTGTAAAACCTGGACTCAGTCAAAAGTCATACCCAAGGACTTAGAAGGTCACGTGTGGCCTCCAGGCCTCAGGTTCCCCACTCCAGGCTTAGAATCAAAGGGAAAAGGAGAAACTGAAAGAATCACCTCCTAAAAGAAATCCTCATATGAAAACTCCCAGGAATGTTATAGTCAAAATCCAGAGCTCCCAGGTCAAGGAAAAACCATTCAAATAACATTGAGCCACAGTCAGAATCACACAAGATTTAGCAACTACCATTATAAAGAAGTAAAGAGCTTGGAACATGATCTTCTAGAAGGCAAAGAAACTAGGATTACAATCAATAATAACCTACCCAGCAAAACTGAGTAGAACCCTACAGGGGTTTTTAAAATGGACGTTTAATGAAACAGATGACTTTCAAGCAAACCTGGGATGAATAGAAAATTTGACATTCAAAGATTTAAGAGAAGCATAAAAAGGTAAACATGAGTGAGTAATCAATGATTTAACAAGATTAAAATGCTTATGTTCTCATATGAAAAGATGATACATGTAACATGATCATTATTAGGGTAGTTAGAAGGAGTAAACACACAAGGCATGGATGTGAGTCTATTATGTTGGGATGATCTGAAAAGTAGAATGGAGGGGTGAGAAAGAGGGGCACACTGGGAGATGGGGGAAGAGAGAGGAAGAGTGGGGAAAATTATCCTCACATAAAAGAGGTGTGCAAGGATGAGTTTTTATAATGGAGGGTGAAATAGTGATGGGGGCAGGGGAAGGAGAACAGGCAATGTTTAAACCTTAACTTTCATATGAACTGGTTCAAGGAAGGAAGAGGATAGATGAGATGAGATGAGATAAGATAGAGAAATATAGATATAGATATACATACATACATACACACATACACAGTTGGGTATAGAAATTCTTCTTACTCAATAGAAAAAAGTAGGAGAAGATGGGCTGAGAGATGTGGGGGTGAGATGATAAGAGGGCAGATAGATTAAGGTAGGCAATGATCAGAAGTAAAACAGTCTTTTGAAGAGGGAACAGGGAGGGAAAGAGAAGGATAAATAAAAAGAAAAGAATGGAGGGAAATACATAGTTAGAAATCATAACTGTGAATGCTAATGGGATGAGCTGACCCATAACATGGACTAGGGTAGCAGAATGGATTAGAAATCAGAATCCAACAATATGTTATTTACCAGAGATATATTTGAAACTGAAAGATACATACAGAGTTAAAATAAGAGGCTGGAGCAAAATCTATTATGCTTCAGCTAAAGTAATAAAGGTAGGGCTAGCAAGCATGATATTGGACAAAGCAAAAGTAAAATTAGACCTAATTAAAAGACAAATGAAGGGAAATTACATTTTGCTAAAAAGTACCATAAACAATGAATAAATACCAATACTGAACATATGAAAATTTAAATGTTACAGGAGAAAATAGACAGTATACTATCCTCTCTCAGACCTAGATAAATGTAATCATAAAATAAACAATAAATAACTTAGATGAATAGAATTTTAGAAAAGCTAAATATGATAGACCTGTGGAGAGTACTGAAAAGAAAAAGAAAAGAGTATACTCATTTCTCAGTTGTGCAAAAAAAAATTGACCACATATTATGGCATGAAGACCTCAAAAAACTCAGAAAAGCTGAAATATTAAATGCTTCCTCTTTAGACCATAATTTAATAAGGATTACATTTAGTAAAGGGCTAGAGTACAATTTTAAAAATCACTGGAAATTTACTAACCTAATTCTAAAGAATGAGTGGGTCAAAGAATAAATCATAGCAACAATAAATAATTGCATTAAAGTAGACAATGAAACAATATATCAAAAAATTGTGGAATGCAGCCAAAACAGCACTTATGGGAAAATTTGTATCTCTAAATATTTGTATCAATGAAAGGGATAAAGAACAGATCAATGAATTGGGCACACAACTAAAAAAAACTAGAAAAACAACAAATTTTTTTAAAATTAAAAACCTAAATAGAAATCATGAAAAATCAAAAGAGCATTTAATAACATTGAAAATAAAAACCAACACTGAACTAATAAATAAAACTAGGAACTCTGTGTTTTTTAAATAAAAACCATAAAATAGATTTTTTAAATTGGCAAATTTGATTTTTTTTAAAGAAGAAAACCAAATTAGCACTAACAAAAATGGAAAAAAAAGGTGAATTTACATTAATGAAGAGGAAATAAAAGCAATTGTTAGGAGCTATTTTGCTCAACTATATGCCAACAGAACTAACAATCTAAATTAAAAAGATGAATATTTATTTTCATTTGGACAAAAATATAAATTGTCCAAATTAACAGAACAAGAAGCAGAATACTTAAATAACTCTATCTTAGAGAAAGAAATATAACAAGTCATAAGTGAGCACCCTAAGACAAAACCCTTAGGACCACAAGGTCTGATCATGAAACAAACAAATCCTACCAAACAACTAAAAAACAATTAATTCCAAAAGTACATAAACTGTTTGGGGGAAAAATAGGTAAAGAAGGAGTTCTACCAAATTGCTCCTATGATATAAGTGTGGTCTTGATACCTAAACAGGGGAGAGTCAAAACAGAAAACTACAGATCAATTTCCCTCATGAATATGGATGAAAAAAATTTAAATAAAATGATATCAAGAAGATAACGGCAATGTATCACAAAAATCAAAGACTATAACATGGACTTGTACCAGGAATGCTGGTTCAATATCAGGAAAACTGTAACCAATATTGACCATATGAATAACAAAAACAACAAAAATCATGTGAATATTTCAATAAACATTGAAGAGGCTTTAGACAAAATATTATACCAATTCTGTTTTTTAAAAAAAGAGACCACTAGAAAACACTGGAATAAATTCTAAAAATTATAAATAGTATCTAATAACCAAGAAGCAAATTTTATCTTTAATTGGGAAAAGTTAGAGACCTTTTCAATAAGATCAGGGGTGAAAGCAAGGAAGTCATTATCACCATTGCTGTTCAGTATTGTACTAGAAATGCTAACATAGCAATAAGACAAAGAAGAAAAATTGAAAGAATAAAAAATGGCAATGAGGAAATAAAATTCATTTTTGCAGATGATATGATGGTTTACTTAGAGACTAAGTTGGCTTTAGAGGTCATCTAAAAAACTACTCAAAACAATTAACAGCTTCTACTAAGTTGCAGGATATAAAATCATTAAAAATCATCAGCATTTCTATATATTACCAACAAAATTCAGCAGGAAGAAATAGAAAGAGAAAATCCATCAAATAAAGACAGATCTAAACAATTGGAGAAATATTAATTGCTCATAGGTAGACTGAGTCAATGCAATAAAAACCAATTACCTGGTAAGCATTAAATAGGAAATAATTAACAGAGAGAAAGCACCTTAGAGGAGTTGGGAAAGGCTTCCTGTAAAAGATAGGATTGGGAGCCTACTGTGAGCCTGAGGGACTGATTGCCCCATACAGTATTAGTAAGGAAGGAGAAAGGGTATTACTATACTCTCAATAAAAATGACATTTAAATATCTAAATTAATTTAGCTTTTTCAGTACTGTGCCAAACTACCAAAAATTATAGAGCTACAAAAAATAATAAAAAAAATCATGTGGAGGAACAAAAGTTCAAGAATATCAAAAGAATCAAAATGGGAAGGGGACCTTGAAATACCAAATCTCAAACTATACTACAAAGCTGTGATTGTCAAAGCAATTTGATTTTGTTTAAGAAATAGAGTGGTTAATGAGTAGAACAGATTAGTTATACAATATACTGAAGTAAGTGGGTAAACTAGGGTGTGATATACCCAAAGATCATAGCTAGAATTCACTATTTGACAAAATTGTTGGGAAAACTGGAAATAGTATGGCAGAAACTAGGCAGAGAGCAATATCTCACACTGTATACCAACATACCAAGATAAGTTCAAAAAGGGTTCATGTTTTAGACATGAAGGGTGTTATCATAAGGAAACTAATAGAATGTGGAAGAAATTACAACTCAGACCTACGGATAAGGTAAGAGTTCAAGACTAAAGGAGAGATAGTATCACATAACATAAAATGGATAATTTTGACTATATAAAATTAAAAAGTTTTTGTACAAACAGAACCCATGAGGTAAAAAATAAGAGAAAAAATGGGAAGCTGCGGGAAAATTCTTTGCAGTGAGCTTCTCTGATGAAAATCTTATTTCTAAATGAGAACTGAGGGAACTGAGTCAAATTTACAAGAATGAAAGCCATTCCCCAGTTGATCAAAGGATATGAATAGACAGGTTTCAGAGGAAGAAATACAAGCTATTGATAGTCATATGAAAAATTCATATAAATCACTAATAATTACAAATATGCCAATTGAAATAACTCTGAGGTACCACCTCACACCCATCAGATTAATTAAGATGACAAAAGAGGAAAAAGACAAATGCTGGAGGAGATATGGGAAAATGGGTATACTGATACACTGATGGTAGAGTTATGAACTAGTGTAACAATTCTGGAAAATAATTTGTAATTATGCTGCCAAAACATTAAACTTTACATAGCCTTTGACCCATTGATACCATTACTAGTTCTATACCCAAAAGAGATCAAAGAAAAAGGAAAAGAACCTATATGTACAAAAATGTTTATAGCAGTTCTTTTTACAGTAGCAAAGAAGTGAAAACTGAGGGAATGCCCAGCAAATGTAGAATGGTTGAACAAGTTATAGTAGATCAATGAAATGGAATATTATTGCGCTACAAGAAATGATGAAGGAAATGGCTTCAGAAAAAACTGAGAAGACTTGTAAGAACTGATGGAAAGCGAAATGAGCCCCACCAGTAGAACAATTTACACAGTAAGAGCAATATTGTAAAGATAAGGGGGCAGGTAGGTGGCACAGTGAGTAGAGCACTGGCCCTGGAGTCAGGAGGACCTGAGTTCAAATCCGGACTCAGACACTTGACACATGTACTAGCTGTGTGACCTTGGGCAAGTCACTTAACCCCAATTGCCCGGCCAAAAAAAGCAAAAAAAAATATTGTAAAGATAACTTTGAAAGACTTAGTAATGCTGATCAACATGACCAACCACAATTCCAAAGGACTCAGGACAAAACATGATAAAACACCTCCAGAAAGAGATGTGATGGATTCAGAGAACAGATTTAATCATATTTTCCTCTCTTTATTTTTCTTCCTTTTGTGGGGAAGGGGAGCATAACATAGCTAATGTAGAAATTTGTTTTGTATGACTATACATATTTGTAATGAGTTTTGTTTATCTTGCCTTTTTGGAGGAGGTGAAGGGGGAAGGAGAGAATTTTGAACTGAATATAAAATGAAATTAAATCCTTTAGAAAACAAGATCAATTTGAATGTAAATAGTTAAGTTTCATTGATTACACTGATTTTTATTAAGTTTTTAAAAACATTTATGATTTCATTATTATAGGTATTGTAGTCTTAGAAAGCTGCTTATTAAGAAGTCAACTAAATTGCCCAAGACCACATGGCAAATGTGTGTCAGAAGTACAACTTAAACCCAGGTCTTTCAGACCCCAAAGTTGAATCCCTATGTGCCACATAGTCTTTTAAAAAGACATCTAGTTAAACAAAGAAAAGAGGTATTTGTATTTAGGATTTCCTTTCCATTCAGGTTTGGGTATAAGGCACAATTAGGGAGAAGAAAGGAAGAATCAGACAGCTACTCCTGCCAAACATCACCACCCTGAAGTCTTTTCTTCCCTCTGCGTAGGGTTTTGGTCTTATCAGACCTGCTGGTAAATTACATGGAACTAATGAAGAGGATAGGAGCCCCATGGATACAAACAAGTGGCTCCCCCACTGATGGCAGCAAGTAACTACAAGAGTCGCACCTGGAAAGACTGACTGAGTAGTAAGAAAAAGAAAGACTTCCCATTTGAGACTATAAGTGATTCAGAGAAAGAGGAATTTCAGTGAAATGATGGGGTCAGAAATCAAAGTGTAAAGAATTAAGAAGAAAAGAAGTGGAAGCACTTGTGTTTAATGTTTGCTAGTTTACTAAATAATGAAAAAAGAAGAAAACATTATGATTTGTTATTCTTTAAAAAAAAAAGCACATGTTAATCTTATTCATGCCAGTCACATGCCAAATATAAGTAAAGAACCAAGATACAATTTAAATTCCTAATTGGCCAGACGATTTGGAATAGCCTTTATAAGCTGCCCAATGGCACACAATGAGTTTACATATACATAACAAATCAGTTATAGCATGAAATATAACTATGCTGATTAGTGCTATGCCTTGTGATGCAGCAGTCGTACTTTGTATTATTTTAATTTTACTTTAAAACCAAGAGGTCTGAGTTTTTGGCCAATTTAATCCCTAATCCTTTCTTCCATCTGAGTTTTTTAAGATACTGGAAACCATGTTGGAACAAATTTAATTTGTAGCCCTGAAAAGAATTTTGGTCCTGTAGGGAACATACAATATTTCTTTTGTCTATCATTGTCCATTCTGTTACAGTAATTTGAAGGGGAAAAAATAACTGCTTCCCTGATGTAGAGAAGCAGGTTTGCTTCTGAGCAGCACATTCAGAACACATCTACTGAGAGCATCAAAAAGTCCATTGGGCCCTCCTGTGGTAAACAAACAAAAATGCTTCATTTGGAAAATTGGAGTCTGTGAGTGGAGAATCCATCTCACACCACATAAAATCTCATTTGCAGATTAATATGTCATTTCCATAAGCACACCAAGTCAATAAATATTAGAAATCATTACAGACTTCTGATCATTACAGATTCAACTGTTCTTTTACTTGCACATATAGCTTATCTGTTCTGGATAATGTCAACAGCTGGGTAGTTTAACAATAAAATCTATCGATTACGTTTTTTTGCATATTTGTGCCCTCAAGGCTTTTTGTTGGCCTCGATCTGAAATTGAGATATTATTTAACAAAAAGGGATTACTTGTTTAGGATATTACTGACATAAAACATTAGATGTGTCTGGTTTCCCATTTTGAATTGAAACGTTTCTGAAATTCGAACATTTGTGGAACGAACACTAGTTTTCACTTCCTTGTAATTAAACTTGGAACTTCAAATAAGTAATTTTGGTAAAGAAGCATAATCAGAAACAAATTTTTTAAAATTCCTACATATAAGAACATTGCCAAATCCATTTGGTCACTTGGCTCACAAAACCTACTCCATGTTTAAAATTTTAAAATAATATTCATTTTCATCTGTAATATCACCAAAATGAGGAAAAGAAAGGTAAAATTCATATTAATTATGATCACAGAAGACACCAGCACCAAAACTCAATTCCATATACTGTAGGAAGTGCACACTTTTATTACCCTGGCCATTTTAATTGAAGCTTTGCTGCCTGTACACATAACTTTATATCTGAAGAGAACCACTGGTTTAAACTTGGCTGTACAAAATAAAATCTAAGAAATAGCTCATTTTAAGCCTCATCAAAATAATGACCTTGCTGGGGTCATCATCTGGTCATCTGCATTTAATTACACATTTGTTGCTTAAACTCTAATCTAACCAGTTAAAACATAAAATTGCCCTCAGATCATGATAACTACACTGGAGAATAAGTGGAGAAACAAAGATTGTTGCCACTTTCTTCATTTCAACTGAAAAATAGGATTTATCAGGAAACATCTCATAATGTTTTCTTACTTTGAGGGATCTCTGGTTTCATGAGTGTGCATACTCCTTCCCATAAATGCAGACCACAACCCTCCTGATGGACTTCCTTCAGGTCCCAGGAAAAATCCTACCTTCTACAGGTAGTCTTTCTGATCCCCCTTAATGCTGTGCCTTCCTTCTAAGAGGAGCTCAATTCATTCTGTCTATATCTTGTTCGTACAGTTGTTTGAATATTGTCTCCCCAGTAGACTATGAGGTGCTTGAGAGTAGAACAATTTTTTTGCCTTTCTTTTGATCTCCAGTGCTTAAGAAAGTGCCTGGCATATTTTTTAAAATATGGACACTTATTAAATGCATACTATATGTCAGGCACCGTGCTAAGCTCTGGGGATTTAAAAAAAAAGGCAAAAGACAGCCCCTGCCCTCAAGGAGCTTACAATCTAATGAACAATGTGCAAATATATACAAAACACGCTGTATACAGGATAAATAGGCAATAATTAACAGAGGGAAGACACTAGAATTAAGAGGAGTTGAGGAAGGCTTCCTGTAAAAGATGCCATTTTAGTTGGGGCTTAAAGAAAGGCAGGGAAATCAGTAGGCAGAGTTATGAAAGCAGTGCATTCTAAGCATGGAGAAAAGGCAGAGAAAATGCCTGGAGCTGAGAGATGGGGTATCTTATTCATGGAACAGCCAGGAGATCCATTGTCACTGGATGAAAGAGTTAAGTGACTGGGAGTAAGGTATCAGACGATTGGAAAGGCAAGAGAAAACTAGGCTATGAAAGCCTTTGATGCCAAAATAAGCATTTTGTATTTGCTCCTGGAAGCAATAGGGAGTCACTAGGACTTACTTAGTGAGGGAGTGACATAGCTCAGATCTACATGCTTTGCTAGCTAGATGGAGAATGGATTGGAGTATAGACAGATTTGAGGCAGGTAGGTCCATGAGCAGGCTTGTGCAATAGACCAGGTATGAGGTGATGAAGGACTACACTGAGTGGTAAAGGTGTCAGAAAAGGGAAGGGGGCATATATGAGAGATTTGCTGATGTAAACTTGAGAGGCCTTGGCAACAGAGTGGATATGAGGGACAAAAGATAATGAGGAGTTGGGGATAACTCCTAAATTGAGAGCCTGAGGGATTGGGAGGATGGTGTTTCCCTCTGCAGTAATATGGAAGGTAGGAGGAGGGGAAGGTTGAGGGGGAAAGATAATAAGTTCTGTTTTGGATATACTGAGGTTAAGATATCTATTGGACATCCTGGTTAAGATGTCTGAAAGGAAGTTGGACATGTGAGATTCAGAGAGTTTGGGGCAGGATAAGCAAATATGAGAAGCATCAGCATAGAGGTGGTCATTAAATCCATGTGAACTGATGAGATCACTGAGTGAAGTGTAGAGGAAGATGAGAAGTGGGCCCAGCACAGAATCCTGAGGGGTACCTACAGTTAGAAAGTGTGATCTGGAAGAAGAGCCAGTAAAGGAGACAGAGAAGGAGCAGTCAGAAAATAGTGTCCCAAAAACTTACAGTGAAGAGATTATCAAGGAGGAGAGAGTGATCAATGGTGACAAAGGCTACAGAGAGGGCAAGGAGAATAAGGACAGAAAAATGCCATTGGACTTGGCAATGAGGAGATCATTGGTAACTTTGGAGAGGACAATTTTGATAGAAAAATAAGGTCAGAAACCAGATTGTAAGCCAATAGTAGGTGTCAAAGAAATGCTTGTTAATTTCAGAAGCCTTCCATTCTGTCTCATCTCCTAGAATTCTTAGTTGTTAACTTTAGCATAAATATGCCACTGAGATATTCTCCAGGGTTTGGGGGATTTCCTTTTGTTCTTTTTATATCTCACAGATACCAGTTCACCAGTGGAATTATTTATATATCTCACTATGTGACTTACCCCACAGTCTTGCTTGTCATACATGTCTTCAGCGATGTCTGTACAAGATCTCAAAGCTGTATGGGACTGTAGAACATAAACTCCTTGAGGGCAGGGATGATTTTGGTTTTTTGTCTGTATTCCCAGTACTCAAAATACCTGGAAACTAGAGTAGTCCTTTAAATATTTATTGAATAAATAACTCAGAGGACCTCTAGTCAATGTTAAACAGGAATCCCTTCGTACAACATAACTACTAAGCGGTCATCCAGCTTTTGCTTAGCGACCTCTGGTGAAGGGCAACCCATTACCTCTCCTGAAGCAGCTCCTGGAGCTCCTGGAGAGTTCTAATCATTAGGATATCTTTCCTTCTATCGACATTAAATCTGCCTCTTTGCTACTACCTATGTCCTCCAAGACCAATCATGACAATTCTAATCCCTCTCTTCCATGTATCAGCCCTTCAGATGCTTAATTTCTATCATTCACGCACACACACACACACACACACACACACACCCTAGTCTTCTCTTCTCCAGATTAAATATTTCCAGTTCCTTCAAACGATCTTCACATACTATCATCTTTTGCCATCGCCTTGATCTTCCCCTTCGGGAGGGGTTACTGTACCTTTCCCCTCTCATGCCACCCCCTCTTCCTATTTTCTCCTCCTCCTTCTGTTGTACTGTCATAAATATGTAAACTTTTGTAAGAACTGTGAACTCTTTAGATTGGGTGTTCATTTCTCTTGTAATAAACCTGGTTTTCACATAAGTTTCATTACCTGTTGACAGCCTCTCAGGGCCTCCAGGCAATAAACTGCAGAGAAAATGTAAATCTTCTCCGATAATGGAAGATTGAAATCACAGGTCCAATGTGTTTGTGTGTGGGGGTAGGAGGGGGAGGTTGGAGGGGGAAAACCAATGGTCTATCCACCATCTTGTCAAGAAGCTGGTAATTAAAGGAAAATAAACTAAAAAAGTAAACATTGGAATGTTCATTTGTAGGTTGGTATGTTGTCATAGGAAAAATTACCATTAACAACTCTCTTTGTTGTTAGCAAGGTACGGTGAAAATTATATGTCAGCATCTTCATGGTGTCCATCTACACACCTCTTATAAACGATTTTATGTATTGTCAGAAAGAGTCAGGGGTTATAAAAATTTAATATTCGTATTAAAATCACCCACTGTCTAAAATAAAATCCTTCCAACCACAGTAATAAATAATGTAAAACCTTGAGGGGGATGTGATTCATGCTGATGAAGCTGAGAAATCTGAGTTTTAAAAAAAACTCTCACTTTTGTACTGCTGTCTATATATTTAAAGATTATGTATATAGTTTGTGCACTAACATGTATGTGCACTCAAGATTATCAGGACTTGAATTCATCACAGTACTGCATAATCCAGGCTTCCCAATTCTGTCAGATTCTCAAGGAGTTTTCTGGAAACTGAAAGACTTCTGCTTCCCCAGTATTAGTTGACTTTTTCCTAAGATGGTAGAGAATGAGCTTTTTGCATATGCATCTTGTTGCTCTGCCTGGTCTGGCAACTTTCCTCAATGTCCTTTTGTCCTAGGAGCAAGTGAAAGTCATTTTCTTCAAATACCCCTGAGTTGAAGAAAAGCAGCACTCTCTTCCATCAACTTTTTTTTTAAACTCAAACAGGGAGTATATTAAAAAGCTGTTAAGCTTTGTGTTACAGCTCCATTGTGTGAGGAGAAAACTCCAGCACTGACTGCAGTACAACATTTAGTTAACAATGACATCTATTTAACATTTACATTTCACAGGAGCATGTTTCCATTCCAGCCACTCTAATACATTTAATCAGGTGTGTCCCTGTATCATCTCAGAGCACCTTTTCATCGTAAATGGCAGTAATAGTGTGGGTGGCACATGTGAAGCAATATAAACAGACAGGAAATGGTTCTATGGAAGGGAAACAAAGTAGATGCTCTTAATACTTCCATTTCCTCCTACTCCCCCTCCCTCACCCCACCCATTCCTGTGGCTCCAGAACATCCAGCCTTGGTCGGTATTGTTGCAAGAATTTTTCAGGTCCTTGCTAGCCACTGCATGAATAAGCCAGCAAAGGCTACAGGCTGATAAGTACAAGGCAGTTTATCCACTCAAGAGTATAACATACACCTCATCAGTAGGTGATAGACATGTATGTCTCACAATTACATAAATGACATATATATATACATATATATGTGCATATGTGTATATGTGTGTGTGTGTGTGTATACACACACACACACACACACACACACACACACAGTATATAGCTACGTGACTCAGACTTTGGGTAAGAACTTGGTAGGTCATGTAGACAGACTTAGAAAGGAGTTTTGCAAAAGAGATGTGTTACTTAGAGGGGAAAAGGTACACTTTACAGCAAAAACAAAAGGATACTTAAACTATTACAAAAAGCTTTTAGCATAGCTATTTATACCAGACTAAAGAAAATAGTATCTTCTTTATCAGTTAGTTATTATTTGTTAAGCTCCTACTACATGCCTTATTAAACAAAATAAAGAGAAGAGGGGCTAAATTCCTGGGTTATTCAAAGTCCTATAAGTTTTCTATGTAATTGTAAAGTCATTGGAGCAAGAAATCTAGTGTAGATAGTATATAAATATATATATATATATATATATATAATATATATATAATAACAGCAATATAGCACAAAATGAAGTCAGTCATTTTCTCCAAAAAATACACTTTCAACAGTATGGTCTGGAGTAAATGCTACCAAATATCTAAAGAATAATTCATTATATTAGTCTGTAAATTTTTTTTTAAAAAAAGGTAAAGAGTTTATACCAAATTCCTTCTATGACATAAATATGGTATTGATACCCAAACCAGGAAGAGCAAAAAAGAGAAAGAAAGCTATAGACCAGTTTCCCTAATGAATATTGATGCAATTTTTAAAAATAAAATACTACCAAGGGTATTAGAGTAATATACACCATGGCCAGGTGGGATTTATAACAGTAATGCAAGGTTGGTTCAGTATTAGGAAAAGTATCAGCATAACTGACCATATCAAGAACAAAAAATAACAGAAATCAGGATTATATCAATAGACACAGGAAAAACTTTTCACAAAATACAATACTAAAAAGCATAGGAATAAAGAAGCCTTTCTTAAAATGGTAAGTAATATCTATTTAAAACCAATAGGAAGCATTATCTGTAATGGGGATAAATTAGAAACCTTCTTAATTTGATTGGGGTGAATCAATGATGTCCATTAACATCACTATTATTAAATATTATGCTATATAACTATTGTAATAAGAGAAGAAAAAGAAAGAGATCTGAGATAAGAATTCACTATTTGACAAAAACTGCTGGGAAAACTGGAAAACAGCATGGTAGAAACTAGGCATAGACCAATATCTTACACTGTACATAAAAATAAATCAAAATGGGTAAACAATTTAGATATAAAGGCTGACACTATAGGCAAACTAGGAGAACAAGGAATCATTTACCTTTTAGATTTAAAAAGAACAGAAGAATTTATTATGAAATGCAAAATGGATAATTTTGACTATATTAAATTTAAAAGTTTTTATACAAACAAAACCAATGCAACCAAGATAAGGAGGGAAGTAGAAAACTGGGAAAGAATGTTTACAAGCAGTGTCTCTGATAAAGTCATCATTTCTAAAATATATAGAGAACTGAGTCAAATTTATAAGAACACAAGTCATTCCCCAATTGATAAATGGTCAAAGGGTAGGAATAGACAGTTTTCAGAGGAAAAAATTAAATCTATATATAGTCATATGAAAAAATGCTCTAAATCACTATTGATTAGAGAAATGTACATCAAAACAATTCTAAGGTACCACATCACACCTATCAGATTGGCTAACATGACAAAACAGGAAATGATAAATGCTGAGGATGTGGGAAAATTGGAACACTAATGCATTGTTTGTGGAGTTGTGAACTGATCAACCATTCTGGAGAGCAATTTGGAACTATGCCCCCAAGGACTATAAAAATGTGCATACCCTTTTACCCAGCAATACCACTTCTAGTTCTGTATCCCAAAAGAGATCATACAGACAGAATATACAAAAATATTCAAACCAGCTCTTTTTGTGATGGCAAAGAATTTGAAATTGAGGGGATGTCCATCAGTTGGGAAATGGCTGAACAAGTTGTAGTAAATGAATGTAATGGAATACTATTGTGTTATAAGCAATAATAAGCAGGTCAGTTTCAGAAAAACCTGGAAAGACTTACATGAACTGATGCTGAGTGAAGTGAGCAGAACCAGGAGAACATTGTAAACAGCAAGAGCCACATTATACAATAACTAACTTTGATAGACTCATTTCTTCTTGGCAAGGCAAGGATCTAAGACAACTCCAAAAGACTCATGACGCTATCCACATCCAGAGAAAGAACTGTGGAGTCTGAACGCAGATTGAAGCATATAGTTTGCTCTCTTTTTTTGTTTCTTCTTTCCTGTGATTTCTCCCATTGGTTCTGATTCTTCTTTACAACATGACTAATGTGAAAATAGGTTTAACATGAATGTATATGTAGAGCCAATATCAGATTGCATGACATCTTGGGGTGGAAGGAGGAGAGATGTGGGGAGAAAATTTGGAACTCAAAATCGTATGGAAGCGATAGTTGAAAACTAAAAATAAATAAATACATTTATAAAAGAATAAAAATGGGCAATGAGGAAACAAAACTATCACTCTTTGCAGAAATATGATGGTATAATTAGAGAGCCCAAAAAGAATCAACTAAAGGCCTAGCTGAAATAATTAACAACTTTAGCAAAGTTGCAGGACATAAAATAAACTCATTGAAATCATCAGCCCCTCTATATATACCTCCCCCCACCACAAAGCCCAGGAAGAAGAGAAAAATTCCATTTAAAATAAGTGCAGACAATATAAAACACTAGGGAGTCTACCTGTCATGTCAAACCCAGGAACTGTATGAACACAATTACAAAACACTTTTCATATAAATATAGACAGATCTAAACAGTTGGAGAAATATTAATTGCTGGTAGGGAGGCTGAACCAATACAATAAAAATGAACATTCTGCCTAAATTAATTTACTTATTCAGTGTCATAATGATCAAACTACAAAAGAATTATTTCCTAGAGCTAGAAAAACAATAACAAAATTCATCTGGAAGAACAAAAGATCAAGAACATTAAAGGAATCAATGGTAAAAATGTGAAGGAAGGTAGCCTAGCAATACCAGATATCAGTTACAAAGTGTAATCCTCAAAACAATCTGGTACTAAGAAACAGAGCAGTGAATCTGTGGAATGGATTAGGTATACAACACATAGCAGTAAATGACCACAGTAACCTAATGTTTAGAAAACTCAAAGATGCAAGCTGTGGGGGCAAAAATTCATTATTTGACAAAAACTGCTGGAAAATGGATTGGCAGAAACTGGGTATAGAGCAATAGCTCACATCATATATCAAGGTAAGTTCAAAATGGATACATAATTTAGACATAAAGGGTAATATAATAAGCAAATTAGGAGGGCATTAAAAAGTTATTTGTCAGATTTATGAATAAACAAAGAGTTTTTAACCAAACCAAAAATAGAAAGGATCACAGGAAGTATAATGGAAGTTCTTGATTATATGAAATTAAAAAGGGGCTGCATGAACTGAGCCAATGCAGGCAAAATTAGAAGGAAAACAGGAAACTGGGAGAAAAAATTTACCAATTTCTCTAATAAAGGCCTGATTTCTCAAGTATATAGGGAACTTAGCCAAATTTACAAAAATAGGAGGAATTCCCCGATTGATAAAGGGTCAAAGGATATGAACAGGCAGTTTTCAGAAAAAGAAATCAAATCTATCAATAGTCACATGAAAAAAAATTCTCTATGTCTCCAATGATTAGAGAAATGCAAATTAAAACAGCTCTGAGGTACCATCTAACACCTATCAGATTGGCTAATGTGACAGAAAAGAAACATGACAAATGCTGGAGAAGATGTGGAAAAATAGGAACATCAATGCATGGTTGGTGCATTGGTCCAAACATAATGATCCAACCATTCTGGAGAATGATTTGGACCTATGCTCAAAGGGCTATAAAATCCTTTGAGCCAGTAATACTACTACAAGGTCTACATCCCAAAGATCTGAGAAAAATAAAAAGGACCTATGTGTACAAAAATATTTATAGCAGGTCTTTTGTGATGGCAAAGAACTGGAAATTGAGGGGATGCCCATAAATTGGAAAAGGGCTGAACAAGTTGTGGTATATGATTATGATGGAATACTACTGTGCTGTAAGAAATAAAAATAGGGATGGTTTTGGAAAAGTCTGAGAAGACTTATATAAACTGATACAAAGTGAAGTAAGCAGAAGCAGAAGAACATTGCACACAGTAATGGCAATACTGTAACAGTGAACAACCATGGCTAATATGGGAATGTTGTACATGACTTCACATGTATAATCAATACATTACCTTCTCAATGGATAGGGAAAGGTAGAGGGAGAAAGAATTTGTTGTGCTATTAAGTAACTTGCTTAAGAACATACAGAGCCCTAATTAAAATTTGAGTTATCTTAATTCCCGGCCAACTTAATATCACAACAGGTCTCAGTTTCCTTATTAGTAAAGAGCTGAATGACCAATAATCTCCTTATGGAAGTCCCTTCTGGCTCTACCATTATAGGACTCTAAAAGGACTGGTTAAAGAAAGGCCCATAACGAGATAAAGAAAACCATTACATTTAGAATGTTATTGAGATATGGTGACTCAGGGACCCACTGTCCCAGCCTTGCTTGTCAATCAACATAGGGGAAGTTGATACCAAGTCTACAGTTTTTTTTATTACCTGAACTTTGTCATGAATCCTTCCTTGGTATCCCTGCCTGTAAAATCGTCACCTTCTTACTGCCTGCCTCAGGGAGAAACTGAGATGCAAGGGCTTAACCTCTTTTGCTGAGGTGGACCCAACTGGAATGTCTTAAAGTTACCTATAACCACTGGCCCCATCCTAAAGCCATAGGTGATCTCCAGTGATCAGCCCTTCCAAGTGTTGCTACCTTACTTATAATAAGCTCCTTTTAATCCTCTTCATCCTGAGTTTTGCTTCAGGATTAAAAAAAAACAAATGAAGAATTTTCCTTTCAATAATAGTTACTTCCTTTCCTTTAAATATGAAGATCTGACTGACCTTCCTGTGGGCTCTGTATCCTTAGTATTATACTTAAATTCTGTTTCTCATTGCCTTATGATTACCCTGAAGTTCCAACTTTTTGAAATCCTGTATAACAGCTACATATCTTAAAAAGACTAAATTCTCCTCCTCTCTACCCAAAGACTGTAGGATGATTTTAGGATTACTTAGGTAATTAATCTTTTCATTATCATGCAGCAATTATAATGTTCTTTAAACCAATTACATTTATTCAGAAAAGTGATTTTCTTTATCTGAACCCTAAAAATATCATCTGACTCATAATTTTCCTATATTTCATTTTTTAGTAGAACAAATATCACATAAAATGTTCTTAGGATGTGTTTTCGAGGTACCAGATTAAAAAAAATACTGGGTTTAAATATTTTGAGAGTAAAGTGAAAAATTAATAACATTAAGATAGAATTTTAAAACTGGAATGTACAACATGGCAAATTTGTTAAAAGGGAAATTCTATGTTCTGGCCATTGTCCTGAATAAAGAGGCAAAATTCAGGAAGAAAAAGTTTAAAATGGAGCTTATTAACACACCAAGACAAACACATGAGTGAGCCAGCCACTGGGACAACCAGGCACTGTTTTTAAAGACAGAAGTCTTCCACATAAGGGCAAAGATATTTGATTATATCAGGAAATCATAAAGAGGTGGGAATTAATACTACCTCAGCTCCTCCCTAAGTATTTTGATTGGCCCAACAAGGAGATGGGGTGCTCATTATGAGGAGGCAGGATTAGTTCTAAGGAGATATGATTAGGATGTGAGGGACCCACTTTCTCCTGCAGGACCAAAGTCAAGCAAAGTTAAAACATAGAATCACTTCAGAATGTCTCTGTATTAATGACTGATTTTACACAAATTTATTAAACTGTGATTTTAAGAGGGTTGTTGATGTTGTGTTGTGTCTGACTCTTTGTGATCCCATTTGGGATTTTCTTTGCAAAGATACCGGAATAGTTTGCCATTTCCTTCTCCAGCTCATTTTACAAATGAAGAAACTGAGGCAAACATGACTAAGTGACTTGCCCAGGGTCACACAGCTAGGATGTGTCTGAGGCCAGAATTGAAATCAGGAAGTTGAGTCTTCCTGACTTCAGACCTGCATTATATCCACTGGGCCACCTAGCTGCCCTCTTAAGAGGGTTTTATTGTATACTAATAGAAAGTGACTGATAGTTTTACTATTAGCTTAATCTAAGAAAATGCAGGGTGAAGAAAGAAGAAAAGTGGTTCAAGGAGGAAAAGAGAGCTACAAAATGGCACAGAATTAAAACTATATGTCCCTACTGTAGTTAATTCCTGACCACTCCATACATGGAGGCCCCTCATTTCATCTCTTCTTTCTTCCAGTTGTCTAATTTGAGGACATCTCAATTTTGTTTAGCACCTTTATCAAAGACAGAGCAAGGGGAAAAAAAGATTAATTTAAAACCAGACAATTTGGCTCTTCCATAGCAGGTCTGAAAAAAAAATGTTTATTGGATTGGGAGACAAGGGAAGGTTGAAATCATTAATTAAAGTGCTTTTGAATTTATAGTGGCTCCCATTAGTCACTGCTCTTATTGTCTCCCATTACTACAGATTATCAAGAGCTGAATGTACCCCCCTCCATTAATGAATTATTTGGGGAATATTGTGTTCTAGTTAAATAAGTTTCCAAATTAACTGATGATTAATCAGAAAAATATTTATTTGAATTATGTTATTGAAAGTATTTTTTAAATACAGTAACACTTCACTTATCCAAAGGTCAATCTTCCTATAGCCTCAGCCATTTGAAACAGCATTGAAATTGGAAATCTTTTTAAAAAGAACAAACCTCTGAGCATTAAGTAATCATAAAATTACATACAATAGCGGCAGCTAGGTGGGGCAGTGGATAGAGCACCAGCCTTGGAGTTAGGAGGACTTGAGTTCAAATCTGGCCTCAGACACTTGACACTTACTAGCTATGCGACCTTGGGCACATCACTTAACCCCAATTGCCTTGCCAGAAAAAAAATTACATCTAATACAATGTGAATGATGAGCAGGGACAGGGGCACTGTCATTGCCTGGCAGCAATTATAAAAGCTAAGTCCAACTTATTTAAAATTTTAGAAACACAGAAGTGGTAGGGAAAGGGAAAAAAAGAGAGAGAAAAAGTAAAAGAACAGAGAGAAAACTAGCAAACAGCAGAGGTGGCATCCAACAAAAAGAGATGTAGAAATTAATTTGAGATGTGGGTAGTAAAGTACAACTACTGACAGGCAGAAGTAAAAAGTGATGTGGAGAATAAACCCTGATATGTGGAGACAGGGGATAAAACCAACTTCCCCCTGGAACAGCTCCTCAGGCTAAGGAGCAAAATGCCCTACTGCCCTTGGTAGACCCTGAGGGTATCACTGAAACAGACTAGCAACACAGCAAAAGTATACCCTTATAACTAATATGGAAAATGTTTTGCATGACTTCATGTGTATAATCAATATCATATTGCTTGCCTTCTCAAGGGGGAAGGAAGGGGTGTGACGGAGGGAGAGGATTTGGATCTCAAAATTTTAAAGAATGAACGCTCTAAAATGTTTAACATGTAGTTGGGAAATATTTAAGGAAACAAATTAAAATATATTTTTTTTAAAAAGCAATAACCTTCTGGAGACTGAAGTAGAGAGAACTGAAAACTTCAGAGTGACTAAACAATCGAACTCTATATAGTCTAACAGTAACCTCAAGAAGAAGGGGAACAAGGAGGAGAGAACCATATGAAGCATAAGGGAAAAAAATAGCTCTATGTATCTCCATAGAATCATTGCTGGACAATTATGGGTTTCTTTTTTAACAAAAGCTTTGCAATCTAAGAGAGAATTCCATTCAAGGGCAAATTAAGCCTCTATGTGGATGATTCTCAAATGGACCTATACTATTTTAACCTCTCTGCTGACCTCCAATCTCACATTTCCCACTGTCTTTCAGACATCTCAAGCTGATTGTCTAGTAGCCATCTTAAATTCAACACATCCAAAATTGAACTCATTATCTTTCTCCCTAAACCTTCCCCCAGCTCTTAACTTCTTTATTAGGGTTGAAAACACCATCCTCCCAGTGTCTCAGGTCCCCTACCTTTACATGTCATCCTTACTTCCTCTATATCTCTCATCCCCTATGTCTAATCTTTTGCCAGAGCCTATTGATTTCACCTCTGCAACATTTCTCAAATATGTCTTCTCTTGTCTGATACTGTCACTTCTGTGTAGGCCCTCATCAACTTATGCTTGGATTACTTCAAGTCTGCTGGCCTCAAGTTTCTCCCTGTTCCCAATCCATGCACCATTCAGCTACCAAAGTGATCTTCCTAAAGCATAGGTCCAACCATGTCACCTCTCTACTCAATAAACTCCAATGGCTCCTTATTGTCTCCAGGATCAAATACAAAATTCTCTATCTAGCATTCAAAGCCCTTCATAACCTAGGCCCACACCCTAATTTCTAGTCTTCTTACACCTTACTTCCAGACACATACTCTTCCATACAGTAATAACAGCCTCCTTGTTGTTCCACAAGAAGGACACCCCAACACTTAGCTCTGGGCATTTTCTCTGGCTCTCTCCCATGCCTAGAATGCTCTCCCTCCTCAACTCTGCCTACTGGCTTCCCAAACTTTCTTCAAATCCCAACAAAAATCCTTTCTTCTACAGAAAGCCTTCCCAACTCCTCTTAATTCTAGTGCCTTCTCTCTGTTAATTATTTCCTATTTTTCTTGTATATAGCTAATTTGTATGCATTTGTTTGTTTGCTGTCTCTCCCATTAGACTGTGAGCTACTTGGTGCCAAGGACTGTCTTTTGCCTCATTTTATATCCCCAGTGCTTAGCACAATGCCTGGCATATAGTAGGTGCTGAATAAATGTTTATTGGCTAGTTATTGACTCTCAAGAACCTGAAATATGGAGAGTTCACACTAGTCTACTTCTAATCCCTTTGACTCCAGGAAGGAAAGCAGCCTAAACTCGAAAACACAGATAACAATCCCTTGACTATGACCAGAACACAAATGATGCACACTTAATGTGAGTCATGGTACAATTTCCCCTACTCTCTAAAATTGCTGAGATTTTCAGCCCTCTGGGTAATTTGCATCATAACCAGCTTCTCCTACCCAATCTATCAATCCACTTAATTCTGTTCCTCTTACTTTGATTAACCTTATCTTATCCCCTATAATATTAACATACTGAAAACAGAGAGAAAAAACACCTGTTGTAAGAACCAGAATGTGAAACCAGGACTCTTAAATCCAAATTTAATATTCTTTCCACCACCCCACCCTACCTAACAGTGCTCCAAGAAGATAGAAAATATATTTAATGTGGCAATTCATTCTTTGATGATAGTAGATAGGAGCATGTTGTCCCATGCCATCCCACTTCACTGCCCAAAGTAGCATAGTAAACATAAATGAATTATTTTTGGGTGATTCAGGACCCTAAAGCATCTCAAGGTGATCATGATAACTTGTTATGGTATAGTACTGGGTTGCAATGAATCCATACTGAGTCTAGAACATCTTCCTGAACAGGGGTTCTCAACTATTTTATGTCATGGACCCCTTGTACAATTCAGGGACTACCATGGACCTTCTTACAATGTTATTAAATGCAAAATATAAAATACAGAGAATTACAAAGGCAGCTAATTAAACTGAAATATGATTATTTAAATATTGTAAAATGAGTTCATGGACCTTACATTAAGAATCTCTGAAAGAGTTGCTTTTTTAAATGAACTCTTGGTTTTTACTTTTTTTACACCATTTATTCCTTCTTTTGAAAAAGTGAAAAATACCCAAAAAATTGTAATTGATTTATACTTCTGGTCGGTTTGATTCTTATGAATTGAGGTTTTTCTAGTCATTTTCCTTTTCTCTCTTCCTGCCAGATCTTCCAATCATTTTCTGCTGTCTTACAGGAGATGTTCAAACTTCTTAAAAGTTGAGACTCTATCATCTGTTTTTTTTTCCTCTTAATCTCCTTAGTGCCTATCAATATTTAATGATTAGTTTATTCAGGTACATCTGAGCAGTAGTCCCTGAATTCATCATAAACTTCTAAAATCTACTTGGGAGGGGAGGGAGAATGTTGGAATATTCTGAAATACAACATAGATTTAAGAATTTATAATTAGCTACTACTGCCTATGGTAGACTTCTCATTCCCATCATAATATGGAGAAATGCATAAATTCTTATTGAAAAAAATAACTAGGAATTCTTTTATTCTGTTTTACTTTTCAATTAATAAGCATTTATTTTCTCCCCCTCCCAACTCCCTTTATTTAAAAGATTTTTAAAAACCCATGTAACAAATAATTAGTGCTACGCAGAAACAAATTTCCATGTTGTCCATGTGCAAAAATGCATCTCATTCTGAATGGTGAATTTGCCTTCCACTGTATCAGGAGATGGTAGCATCATTAGTCCTCTGAAATTATCGCTCATTGCTTTGATTAAGGATCCCAAGTCTTTCAAAGATTGTCTCTATGATGTTATTATTATATAAATTATTTTCTTGGATCTGCACATTTTATACAAATCTACTTAGCTAGACAGAACTGTGGATAGAATGAATACTGGTTCTGGAGCCAGGAAGACCTGAGTTCAAGTACAGCCTCAGATACTTACTAGTGTGTGATCCTGGGAGAGTCACTTCCCTTCTATCTGCCTCAGTTTCCTCAACTGTAAAGCAAGGGTAATCATAGCACCAACATCCCCCATTGTTGTGAGGATAAGATATTTGAAAAGCACTTTCCATAATGCCTGGCACATAGCAGGTGCTTATTCCCTTCAACTTCCCACTTCCTCATACTTTTCACCATTCTTAGAGCACAATAGTATTCTACCATGCTCATAAAACATAATTTGTTTGGCTATTTCCCAATTGATGGGGATCCAATTAGTTTCTAGTTCTGACAACTAGGATTTCTGCGATTTACAACTTCTTGATCAAGTGTGCAAATGCCTGAGTTAGTATTTTTCCCTTTGGATTTTTATTTTCATTTTTCAGCAATATCTCACTAAAAATAACTGAGCAAATGAAGAAAGGAATATGGAAGTGGAAAATAAGGTGACAAATTAGGCAAATTTCACTTTTGAGAACTTGAAGGTGAATCTGTTCATTACTTAGGTGAAGTATGCCATAGGGCCCAAGAGTTTTAGTGAAGAAAAGGTATTAGTTTACATCAGGTGAAAATCCTCCTTTCTCTGAGAATATATTTCTTGTTACAAAAGCATGGGGGTTTTGATCCATAGGTGGGCTTTGACACAGGTGTTTTGATTCATAAAATGTACTGCCATTCGTTAAACATTGTATAGATTTTTACATTTTTTCTTGCTTTCTCTACTTTATTGTCCTTTTGACAGAGTCTAATGGCTTAAAGTGTTGCCTTTTTTGGCAAGCATGTAACTTACTGATTTATCAGAACATTTCAGTCCTCAAGAACTGTGCTTTTTTATCTCATCCAAGAGAGGAAATGACTCATTTATGTAGAGAGTTGCATGTAGGTGTTTAGATGAATATTGCTGCCAGGTAGAAATAGATCAATGCAAGTGGAGTTTTATAACCATTAAAATTCAAAGCCTTTATTTTCCTAAGGAACTAAGATTCAAATTTAAATTTTCATAGATGCTAATAACTCCGTGTTTTGGAAGAGAACTTTAAATGAACTTAATGTATTTTGAATAGAAAGATAATACTAAGGAACTACTGTCAAAAGGACACGCATCTACTTTGAGTTGTTTTTCCAGTAGTAGGAATGGGTTTATACAGAACCATGAACATATTTCACCTACTTGTTGAAAAAAAATGAATGAGTGAGTGAATCAATTGAATGGCCTTCCCATGGCAAGCATGTTGCAGGAGCTTTTCTGACCTTAAGGTACAACCTAATTATAGTGCATGAAAAGCACTGCTAAACATTTAAGAATTACCTGTATGCTAAGAAGTTAAACACAAGCCTACAATTGTGTGTGGTCTTCTTACTGTTGTGATATTTAGAAATAAGGAAATTAATTAGTTCTTGATTTTATTATTATTGCAGAGAGGTGAGAGGTCTGTACGTATGGTGTTTTGAATATACTGTCAGGTTTTTAGTTCTGGGTTTTTTTTTACTATTGATTGGTTTTGCTGATTTTTTTCTTCATCCTTTTTTATTTTTGATTTAAATTTTTTTGTCATAAAAGCTACCTTTCTGGGATAGGAAAAGAATATATATGCATATGTGTATATATAGTGGGAAATTTTAGGTGAGATAGATACAAAAACATCAACAACAATTATTTAAAACATTTTTATACTGTGGAATCCCTAAAACCTCATTAAGGACTTTAGAATAATAGTATAGAAAACTTGAAAATTTTAACTCAAAAAGGAAAATCTTGCAATTATACTTGACTTAGATTTTGAAAATTTACAAATTTTATCATATACTTTTTATGGACAAAATGGACAGCTATGGGCTAAATGATAATAGAATTCAGTGGATTTAGAAATGACTGAATACCTAGACAAAGAGTAGCATTAGTATTTTATGTTGTTAATCATCTCCTGGGATGGAGGTCATTAGTGAAGTGCCCTAGGGATCTGTCCTTGGCCTTGTGATTTTTAACATTTTTATTAAAGACTTGGACAACATCACAGATGACACGCATACATGCTTATACAACTGTTGATGACACAAAGCTAGGAGGAATAGCTAACATACTGGATGTCAAAGTCGGGATTCAAAAACACCTTGTCTGACTTGATTGTTGGGGTTAGTTGAATGTGGAAATATTGATGAGGATAAAGTTAAAAACTTTCCATTTTTGTGTTCAAAATAATCACCTCCACAGGTAGAAAATAGGGAAGTTAGGTTAGATAATAGTTTTTCCAAGAAAGGTCTTAGTGGACTCAATAAAAGTCAACAGCATGATACTTCGGTATATTGATGGATCTGTGGGCCCAATGAAATGGGTACTCCCTCCAAAGTTGCAGATCTCCACCTATCCACAGCCCAAGTTGCACACCTCTTGTCCATGTCTTCCTACAAATTCTCCTGAGTATATACTGAGTGTTAGATTATTTAGCATTAAATGAATGCCAATGGAGAATATGGCCTATCCATCTCTTTTGTGAGGTTTTCATACTATTTCTGATATAAAATTATATAGTGGTAATATGCTATATCCTATATAGCAAATATACCTACTCTGCATCTTGGCATTGTTCTTTGGGTGACCTTCAAATTTAAATCTACAAAGATCATGGTATTCCATGATTGGCAGTCACAAAGCTAAGAGGTATAGTGGATAAAGAACTGGATTTGGAATCAAGAAGACAGGAGTTCAGATCCTCCCTCAGACAGTAGTCATGTGATCCAAGGTAAGTCATTTAATTTCTCTGTCTCAGTTTCCTCAACTGTTAAATAACCTACAATGTCCCCTCCAGCTCTAAATGTATGATCCTATAATGAGAAGAATATCAGTATTGAAAAGGTAATACAGTTTCAGGGGAAAACTCAGGATCTTTAAAATCTCCAGGCAATAAGCAATTCAGCCTTCTATTCAAATTTTTCTTCTATTCAAATCTCAATCTATCTAATGGTCTCTTGGTGATGTCTTTCCAAGACATCTGTGCGTGTGTGTGTGTGTGTGTGTGTGTGTATCTACACTGATGGATCAGTTTTGTGGGATATCCATTCAACTGTACATCTAAATAATACGCATTCTTCATCCATGTTTTTTCCCTATGTAACTCTTTTGAGTGATTATAGATCTCACTTAAGAGGACCTATAATGTTCAGGAATATCTGAAGGACATGACCATCTATACAGAATCTTCCTTGCATGTGGAGTCTTCACTTGATATCTTCTATTGCAATGAAAAATATTGCTAGTGAATACGTGTATGTGTGAGAGTCTGTGTCTGTGTGTATAGACAAATATATCTATATTTATACATATTTACGTGTATATGTGTGTGCATATGTATATTTTCCCTCACAACTGTAAGAAAGTTGAAAAAGTTAACATCTTTCAAGGAATTTTGTATAAGTGTTGGTTGAACTGGGCTGTCTCTAATGTCTCTTCTGACTCTTGAATTCTGTGAAAAGTCTGCTGTCTTCTCAGCATATAAGATGTGATGGAGAGACTACCAAGAAATTTCAAAACTACTTGTTAATGCCCATTGTAAGGTGAAGAAAGGAGCAAATTATATTGGCTAAAAGAACCTAGAAAACATCAGGGATTATGAAGTACTAGGAAAGAAAGACAAGTTAAGTAGTATTTTCATCACTATTGCTCATGGAAGGCAGGGACTTCAGAAGAGGAAAGCAGATTTGGAATAGGAACATTTGGTTAAGATAGTGTCTAAAAACAGGATTTATTTGTATTTCTGGACTACTGCATAAAGCAGGAATGATGCAATCTTTATTAGGGATAGAGTACACCTAAAATATATTTTAATTCCTTTATTTGGTAAAAAAAAAATCATATAGAATCTTGTACGTTTTATCAAAAGAGCTTTAAAAATAGAAAAAATGAGGAATGGAGAAAACATTCCTTTTTATCTACCAAGCTAAGCAATAAAAATAATCTAGATGACATAAGGTATAGCAGATAAAACATAGGGAGGAAAAAGTCAGTCACAGGGTGTGCTGGAGCTAGCTTGAGTAGTGACAGCCCACTATTAAATTTAAGTGTGAGCATTTACATCTCATTAGTCATCAAATGCTACAGATCAGAACTTGATTTACTGTTTTGTCGATTATCTATACTTAAGAAAGTGACAGAGAAAATGTCAATTATAAAAGTTAAACTTAAATGTGGTTTGAGCATACTTTTTTTTCCAGAGAGCTGGTAGTTAAACATTTACCAGCACACCCCTAGTAGAGAAAACCAGTAATTCACAAGAGACAAAGAATACAGCAATAAAATCCATGGCTTCAGACAATTACATATAAATTCACAAAGCTAGAATAAAAATTAAAGTGTACTAGAAATCATAACTAGAGGAGGTAAATTTAACCAAATAGATTATTTCTGAGACTTGGTAAAAGTGGAACTCATGATTAGACTATTTTTAATAGACTATTTAATTAGACCATTATTTAATAAGAACTGGAAAAGGGGAAGTGGGATAGAACTCATTTCCTACTTAAAACATATAGTTAGATTAAGAAATCCAACAGCTTGGGGGGAGAAGCATGACGGCAAATATTAGGATGAAGATCAACTAAGAATGAAACTGAAATGGTATTGTCATGGAAAGATGCTACAAACCGCCAGGACAGAGGGAGGGAATATATGCATAAGGAGTTCAGGAAATAAATTGCAAATGTGGGACAAAAGTGTAACGTAATAACAACACTTCGATCATTCAGACATCTGCTGGAGCTCTCTTTCTCCCAAAAACAAAGCCATTGATAAAGGCCAGACTTGCTTTAATGAAAAATTTCATTCTGCAAAATATAGAGGAACTACTATTCTAGGCCTGATTCTGATCAATAAGGAATTACTATAATACTAAGTAGAAATGATAAACTTGTTTTTAAAAAAAAACTACCTTCTTTCCTCTGAGTATTGTTAGGGCTAGAGCTCTCTCCCCCTAAATATTTTTTTAGCAATAGACAGGAGGCCACTTAGTCACTGAATAAGGAGAAGATTTTAAGGTAGATATATTTAATAACTATTCAACACATAGGTAATTAGAGAAGTTTACAATTCAATGAGAAAACGTCTATGCAGTTAACTGAAGACATATTGAAGTTAATTGTAGACGTGTTGACTCTGAATAAAAAATTCCCACTGTGCTGAGGGTGTGGAAAAAGGGGATTATCTGTCATTTCCTTCCTCCATCACAGCTCTACTGCCATCTTTGTGTGTATTTGTTTGTTTTGAACCTAGGTTTTTCTCTATGCTCATTCAACTTGGGGTTTAAAAGGAGGGCAACCACCAGCCAGCAGAACTGATTTATGGGATATTTTAACTTTTGCTCATAGTTACCTGTACTTGTAGTCTATATCCGCAGCTGATACGTGGCTTTGGCTTTCATGTTGTATTTTAGTAAGAAACTGTTTCAAATATTTTTTCAGTGTTAGGTTTTTTTTTTTCACCTTGCCCTTCTCTTCCACATAGAAAGTGTAAATGTCCTACAGTAGCAAAATCTAGAAATATTCTTGTTTTCATTATGCAACATAAGACATTCTTGATATATGTCTTAATCCTTGTTAAAGTGGATCTAATTGAGATCTATCAATTGGCTAATATTATAATGAAGTGCTGTGTATCAGGAAACTATACACTACTTAACTTTTTCCTGTTCATAAACTGAGCTATATGCACATAATATAGATTTTATTTTCATAGTTTTGCCCTTTTATAGACTATTTTTCAAAATGTACACATTTGGAAGGTGGTTGGCCTAATATTTGCCTAATTTGCTGAGTCCTACAGAATGCATGCCATAAGGATATTCAGATCTTAAGAAGCTGTGTGACAGAGGGCTGAAATTTAAACTTGAAAAAAATTACCAAATCTATTTGAAAACAATCAATTCATGCTATGCTCCAATTTTCAAGGGTTTTCAGATTTTTCCTTTTTAACCACTTTTCTTAAGATCATAACAAATGTCAATAATTCCACAGCCCTATACTTGAAAGTACTAAAAACAAGTCCATCAGTATTAACTATTGGGATACCACTGGTTTCCTATTTTTTCCTTTAAGATAATAGTGCATTTATATAGAGGTACAATTTGTTGGAATTTTGCTTATATTTATCTCATTCCAGTTTGATTTTTTTAATGGTTAAAACTGTTTGTCAAGGAATAGACATTACTGGTTTAATTTATGATATACTTCAGTTTAGTCAAGGTATGTTATTATATGTGGATATAAATATAGATTTGGTGTTTTGCAAAAGAAATCACTTCTATAAATTTTGACTATGATTCTTAGCAGAAACGGAAAGATATGGAGTACACAACACGCTATTAAAAAGGAGATTATCTCTCCTGGGCCTATCTTGACATGAGGCCATATGTCTCTCCACATTCTTGTTGTCTTTGAGCCTTTCTTATATTACTTGTCTTCTAGCCAGTCACACTCTAGAAACCACAGGACTGCTTACCTCCTCTCCTGTGGGCTCAAAGCAATATCCTATCTTCTATATTCCATGTTTTAGACTGCATCTGAGCACTGGTGCTCCCATCAACCATCCCACTCCTTTTTGATGAATGAGTAAGTTTTTAGTCAAGGGAGTTCTACCCAATTGACAACAAAAGGTACCTCCCTAACAGTAACATGACTCACTGGGGCCCACTATTCTGGCTGTAGTCAAGTAGGAAAAGGGTGAGTCATTACACCCCTCAATCTAAATAGCTAATTTTTTATATATTATTATTTTTTGGAGGGGGGAAAGCAGGGCAATTGGGGTTAAGTGACTTGCCCAAGGTCAAACAGCTAGTAAGCATGTCAAATGTCTGAGGTAGGATTTGAACTCGGGTCCTCCTGACTTCAGGGCTGGTGCTCTGTGCTCTGCGCCACCCAGCTACCCCTTGTTAGCTAATTATTAAGATATTGTCAAGAAACGGTTAAACAAACATTGCTAAACGATATTAGGAGAAAGTAACCACTCCATCCTAGAGTTTTTGAGAGTGGGAGGGGGGAGCTGTTATTGTTCGGCCCTTTTTCAATCCTTTCTGATGCTATGTGACCCCATTTTGGAGTTTTCTTGGCAAAGATACTGGAGTGGTTTGTCATTTCCTTCTCCAGCTCATTTTACAGATGAGGAAACTGAGGCAAACAGGGTTAAGTGACTTGCCTAGAATCACATAGCTAGTAAGTGTCTGAGGCCAGATTGAAGCTCAGGAAAATGAGACTTTCTGACTCCAGGCCTGGCATTCCATCCACTGTGCCTGCCCCGCAACTAGGAAAGGAAAGACAAGTAGTCTAATGTTCACCTTAGATTTGAAGAAATCAGATTTCAATGGGTTTAGAGAATGGATAGGTAGGGTCCTGTATGTTAGAATTCTATTCCCCAATTGATAAATGGTCAAAGGATATGAATAGGCAGTTTTCTAATGAAGAAATCAACACAATTTATAGTCATATGAAAAAATGCTCTAAATCATTAATGAGAGAAATGCAAATTAAAACAACCATGATATATCATTTTATACCTACTAGATTGGCTGAAATGATTGAAAGGGAAAGTAACAAATGTTGGAGGGGACATGGAAAAATTAGGATACTAATTCATTGTTGGTGGAATTGTGAACTCATCCAACTATTTTGGAAAGCAATCTGGAATTATAACCAAAGAGTTATTAAACTACCTATGCCTTTTGACCCAGAAATACTACTACTAGATCTATTTCCAAAAATAATTAAGGAAAAAGGAAAACCTATATGTTCTAAAATGTTTATAACAGCTCTCTTTGTGGAACTGGAAACTGCAGGGGTGCCCATCAACTGGGAAATGGCTGAATAAGTTATGGTATATGATCGTGATGGTATACTCTTGTGCTATAAGAAATGATGAGCTCAATGATCTTAGAAAAACATGGAAAGACTTGCACAAAATAATGAAGAGTGAAATGATCAGAACCAAGAGAGCTTTGTGTACAATAACAGCAATATAATTTTGAGAACAACTTTGAGCAAATAAATTTATTTTGACTATTATAAATACTCAAATTAATTACAAAGGACATGCGAAGAAAGACGCTATCTGTATCCAGGGAAAGAACCAATAGAAGTATATACAGAATAATTTTATATATATATATATATATATATATATATGTATGTGTGTGTGTGTATATATATATATATATATATATATATATATATATATATATGTATCTAATGGTGGCCATCTCTAGGGCAGGGTGGTGGAAAGGAAGAAAAAGGAAAGCAAAGGAAAAAGAAATTTACATGATAGTTTTGATGTATATTTAAAAGGAATAGCAAGTTATACATAATATATGTGCAGTTTCATGTGCAATCATCTTTTTAATTATACTATGTTATAGAAAGGCTTTATTCCATGAATTAAAAGTAAAATAAATTTTTAAAAATTCTATAGGGAAATTAGCTCAAGAGAAATGGTATACTCTCAAGAATGAAACTCAGGAGATATGAATAAATTTCAACAAGAGGAGAAAAGAGACATTGTAGAAACAGAGAACTTATCGACCAACAAACTTCTGGGGAAGAAGAAGTGAGTGAGTAATATGATATTTATTGTTATTGACTTCACACTTGGAGGCATAAACTAATCATCAGTCAATTCACTCAAAAGCAGGTGAACTGCGAACTGAGTTTCCTAACGCAAAATAATTTTGATCTAGAGGGCCAAAGTGTGTTTCGACTGTAAGAAGATTTTCCTCAGGAACATGGAGGAAAATTGAGGCAAAAAAGGAATTATCAGACATAAGGCAGGGAGAAACAGATAGAATGAGCATGAGATTGGCATATATTTGTATTGTCTAGGCCATTAGGCAGTCAGTATTAAACCGGTGCAAAAATATCTATTTTTTTAAAAAACTAACTACCAAAAAGTAAAATTCTCTCCAACTACCAATACAAATGACTTTTTAAAAAATCAACATGCCAGCATTAAACCAATTTCTTCATGTAGAAAATGAGAGGGTTAGAAGTCCTTCTAGTCCTAAATCTAGTATTCTATATGCCACAAAAATTTAAACAATACCCAAGTAGAAAACCCCATTTACACAAAAATCCTTACTTATTTGAACAGTACTATTAAAATGTTTTTTTTTCTCTTTGGGTGGGGAGAGGCGAGAGATGGGGAGAAAATTTAGAACTCAACTCACAATCTTACGGAAGTGAATGTTGAAAACTAAAAATAAATGAATAAACTTAATTTTTAAAATGGGTTTGTTCTAAAACTCAGGAATTTATGGCTAGTTAAGGAGGTCCGTGGAAGGAGCATCTCCAGCTCTTATGGATAAACTAGCATTTGCTTCACTTCCTGAAGCTACAATTCCTGGCTTTTCCAGAGAAATGTTAACTAACAAATTTATTCAGCTGCTTATTCAATCACAGTCACCTCACAGACAAGGTTCTTAGCATCATCTTCTGTAACAATCCTTTCTGAGTGATGGTTTCCACTGGGGTCAACTTTTCAACTACAGAAGTGGAAATCCCCAGGAAATTCACTACCTCCTTACCTACAGTTGTAGAGGAATCTGGCATAGACAAAACCAGGGTTGGGGAACCTGCAGCCTCGAGGACACATGTAGCCCTCTAAGTCCTCAAGTGTGGCACTTTGATAGTCAAAAGGCCACACTTGAGGACCTAGGGGACCATATATGGTCTTGAGGCTACAGGTTCCCCACCCCTAGACAAGCCAATAGCCTCCAACAGGATCGGAGAGTGTAAAGGCCAACTATGGTGCAGATTTGGATAGAAAGGACAGTCAGAGAATGAAGAGAAGTGTTTTTTATGAGGGCATCTAGATTCTTAAAGACATTTCTATTAGACTGACAAGAGGACAGGGCGTGGAAGACAAACACATTTTTCTAAGTGTGCTCCAGGCACTGTGCTAGATTCTAGATATACCTAAAACAAAAACTAAACAATCCCTCATTGCAAGGATATTACATTCTCTTAGAAAAACAAGTACATATATAAGCTGTGTCATCTTGGGCAAGTCATTTAACCCTGTTTGCCTCAGTTTCCCCATCTGTAAAATGAACTGCACAAGGAAATGGGAGAAAACCCCAAAGGACATCCCAGAGTCAGACATGTCTGAACAACAAATGAGCAACGAAAAAGCTTGATGTTGGGGAAAAAAAATTCCTAACTGGGGCTGTCCTAATAAGTAAAAAATAGGCTGCCTCAGAAAATAGGAGAAGTTTTCAAGTGGAAGCTCGATGACCATTTGTCAGGATCACAGAGGATATTCCTGTCCAAATACAGGTAACTGAGGCCCTTTCCAACTTGGAGTTTCTATGATTCTGATATTACAGACAGTATTTCTCAAATTGCTATTGTATATATGGCAGGCAGAAAGCATGTTTCTGAGATATATTTTCTTGTCAAAAGGGAAGGATTTCATCCTGCACAATCCTGGTCCTTCCATGATAATTTACACTGCACCTAAAGCTTCAGTTAGATTAAAAGGAGTGTGAGGAAGACTAGAATTCTGATCCCAGTTTGTCACTGCAAAACTCAAAGAATGTGATCTAGGGTTGGCATCTTCTCCCTATAAGCTGCCATCCCAATCAAAATAAGGAGATTAAAGGTACACAACCAAATTTTTTTTTCTGTTTTATTTGTAGAGTAAATAGGGTACAGTAGAGTCCCATTATAATTGTTTCTTTTATCTCAATACTGAGAAGAACAAAAGTAGCACCATAATTTATTTCAGCATTTCTTTCACAACAGCAATTTTAAAATTCAGTATAATTTAAAGCAATTCATCCATCTCTGAGATTACCTCCTCCAACCCTTCAGTAATGCCTCTCTTAACAGTACTTAGTGCATAATAAAGTATACTAAAGTTATTTGTGCACATCTTAACTCCCCTACTTAACTACAGGCTCTTTTGTTATTCTTGTTGTTATTCAGTAGTTTTTCAATTATTTTTCACTAAAGTCTCACTTTTCATGACCCCATTTGGGGTTTTCTTGGCAGAGATATTGTAGTGGTTTGCCATTTCTTTCTCCAGCTTATTTTACAGATGAGAAAACCGAGGAGAACACAGTTAAGTGACATGCCCAGGGTCACACAGCTAGTAAGTGCCTGAGGCTAGATTTGAACTCAGGAAGACAAGTCTTTCTGACTCCAGGCCAAGCACTCTATCTATTGTGCCACCGAGATGCCCCACTATGGGCTCTGTAGGACATCAAATCCAGTTATTCATTTTTTATTCTACCTCAGTGCCTAGAATACACCAACCTCTCAATAAGAATGAATGAAGAATGACGGCAAGCTATCATTTGCACATTTTCAGCAGCCAAAAGTAGGCATTGTCACTTTAAGGCACAGTATTTTCATGTGTGTTGTTGCTTTTTCAATTCCAGGGAGAAGTACCACCATATTTATCACATCATTATTAACAGTAGTAATGATAATGGCCAGCAATTATATAGCACCTTAAGGTTTACAAAGCACTTCACAAATATCTCATTTTACCCCTACAACAACCCTGGGAGGGAGGTGCTATTATCCCCATTTTACAGATGAGAAAACTGAGACCAACAGAGGTTAAGTGACTTGCCCAGGGTCATACAGCTAGGAAGTCTCTACAGTCAGATTTTAACTCAGACCTTCCTGACTCCCGGTCCAGCAGTCTGTTAACTGTGTCATTTAGCTACCTCTGCAATAATAACGGCCTCTGTACCAAGAGTCCATGCCTTGCTGGTACACATCCAAATGCCTGGCTGTTCAATTTCTTTAGGACTTCCTCTAGGGAATGTTGTGGTTCTAAGAGAAATAAGGGTAAAATAAATAAATAAAAACAAAAAAGCCAATAATCCCCCTTTTCAAAAGTATTTTGAGCTTTTCTAAGGAATTCCACATGAAAATTAAAAAATGACTACCCGATGTAGGAAATCTCTCCATCAAGACAGATAGTTGTCTTATAGAGTTGTCTGAAGAAATTAGAGGTTAAATGATTCATCCAGGTTCATAGAGCTAATAATATGTTGGAACTAGGATTTGAAACTTGATATTTCTGACTCTAAATACCAGTACTCTATTCACTATGCCATGCTGCATATGGGAACTCCAGAATTCTTTCAAATATATAGAGGGACATTCATGGGACTCTTTTTTGTTTGTTTGTTTTTTGGTTTGTTTGGAGGGGGGAAGGCAGGGCAATTGGGATTAAGTGACTTGCCCAAGGTCGCACAGCTAAGTGTGTCAAGTGTCTGAGGCTGGATTTGAACTCAGGTCCTCCTGATTCCAGGGCAGTGCTCTGCTCACTGTGCCACCTAGCTGCCCCCATTCATGGGACTCTTAATACCTCCACTATTTTACCAACACAACCCAGAAAAGAAACAACAAACAATTATTAAGGGATAAATCCTACACTAGGTACAACTTAGTCCCATGAATGACGGACAGCTGCCAATTTAAAAATCTGTCAATTCCATGAAAAATGAACTACTGCAGCTTACAGGAGGGCTTTCTGCTGTGATCCAGGATTATAATTCCTCTTTTATTATTTACTCAGCACCCATTTGGGTCTTATTTCACAGAGGTTATTTATTACTAAACATACATAATCATTGGTGAAACTAGGGTAATCTGTCACTTTCCATTTCATTTTTCTGCTATTTTAGCTTTTATTCCACTTTTACAAGCCTGAAAATGTTCGTTTGAACCCAGAAGTAGGAAAGTAAGTAGCTTTTCTTTTAGTCATCAAAGAGAGAAATGTGTATGAATTTCATTATGATCTTTGCAGATCTGAGCAGTCTTGAGTTCAGTAAATTAGAATATTAATATAAAAATGCCACCTCTGGGGAAACAATACAGAAAAGTGAGGTTAAAAAATATTATTCCAAAGGCAGGAAAATAGCCTTTTATGTACTTTAAATGTTATTATATTTATAAATTTAATAACCATGAAAAAAGATAAATGACTAAATAAAGATGCAGAATAAAAAAAGGAGACCTTACATAAAACCCTTTGCACTTACCAAAGTAGAACCAAATAATTAACAGACAACAGAGAAACAAACATCTCTTTCTAAGTCCATATAACCTTCAACTACATTTGGCTTGGTTTTACTTTTTTCTTCAGTTCAACAAACATTTTCTAAGCCCCTACTACTAACAAAGCTCTGTTCTGGGTCTATCTTAGGGAAACAAAAAACAAAATAGTCTCTTTCCTCAGGAGGTATAGGTATATGTATACAAGAAAATAATCATTAAATCATACAATTTAACTTCAAGAGGGAGAAAGTTCTAATTACTAGGGGAAACTGGAAGGACAAAATGTAGCTCTATTTTGAAAGAACTTGGGGTTCTGTGAGGTGGGGTGGAGAGTAAGTTCATTCCACTCATGGGGGACTACTTGGATTTGGAGGCAAAAGAAAGGATATTCTGTACAGGCAAGAACTAGCAAGCCAATTTGACTGGAATGGAAAGTACACAAGGGAGAGATAATAAGACTTAGGACTAGAAAGGTAGGTGAAAGTTAGATTGCTGAAGGCTTTATATGCCAAAGAGAGAATATTTTTAAATTTAATCCTCTAGGGAATGAGTCACTGATGTTTTTCTGAATAGAAGATTGACTGTGGTCCTGGTCAAATACGCATTTTCAAAATAGCAATATCACAGCTGGAAGGAGAATAGATACTGGTGGCAGGGAGACCAATTAAGAGGCAATGATATTAGTCCAAAGGATTGGTGATGAAGGCCTGCATCAACATAGAAGCTGTGTGAATAGAGAGAAAGGGACAGAAAGACGCAAGAGATGTAGTGGAGAAAATCAGTAACTACTTGAATATAGGGGTTTATGGTGAATGGAATCAAGGACAACACCATACTTGGAATGTCTGGATGGAGGAATGGGGGATAATGAAGATGAGTTTTGACATATGCAGTGAATGAGAAGAGAGATCAAGTCAGAGGACTTCTCTTTTTTTCTGTAAAGTAGGAGGCTTAGTCCTCAACTTAGAGAAAGGGGGATGAGGTATACTAGGTTTGTAGAGAGTGCAATGAAAAGTAAAATCAGTAGAGAATAAAAAAGAACTGTCACATAACAGTGAAGACACAATTGGAATAAGATAATAAATTTGTAATGGACCAAGTCAGCATGGTTAACATGAATTTCTTCAGGAGCATTCAGGAAACTGGCTAGGAATGAAAACAGAAGATTATGGGGGTAACTCAGCACTGGGTTCTGGCAAGATACGACTGAATTAGGGCAAATAATGACAGGATTCACTGTCTCATTATCTTTAATTCCCAAAGGGCTAGAATCTCCAATAGTTTCAAGATCTTGGAAGCTGGTGGAGAAAGAATATGACAATGATATATCCCTAGTGGCTAAACTTAACTCATGCTCCTCACCCATTTCACAATCTCCCAAGATGTCCATGCCTTTGCAGAGTCTGTCTCCCATATCCCAAATGCATTCCTTCACCCCTTAGAATTCCTAGTTTCCAATAAAGCTCAAGCTTAAGTATCATCACTTATAGGAAACCTGTCTTGATCCCCCTCAGGTACCAGGGTCCTCTCTAAAATTACATGTATATATTTTGTATTGAAGTTTATACATACCTGATTTTTCATCGCAAGAAGAGACTGTTTCATTTTGGATTTTGTATTTCCAGTATTTAGAACAGTACTTGGCACATAGTAGGTGTTTAATAAATGCTTGTTAAATAAATGAGGTACACTTAGGAGATGGTGTACATGTGGTATAGGCACTCCACTTTTGATGTGAGTCCCTGAAAGCAAGATTCTGAGAGAACCTTAGGTGAACTAGGGCTTACAATTGGAGAAGGTTTAGAGTTGTCCCCTTCTTAACATAGTTGAGGTCAACAACATTGCTCTGCTGGTCTCATGTTGAATCACTTTGTATATGTCTTCTCATATTTCCTTTCTATGCTTCATATTTGTCATTTTGTGAGATTACAATATTCTCTATCAATATAAAATTTATTGTGCTATTCAATTAATCCACATAAGCCATTGTTTCCAAGATTTTGTTTTTGCTTTTTGCTATTACAAATTAATTAGCTATAATTCTATCTGTATAAACAAAATGAGTCCTTTCTATGACATTTTGAGGATACTTTCTTAGAAACAAATCAATGGATCAAAAAGCATGATCGATTTGGTGACACTGTATATTACTAGATTGCTTTCTAAAATGTTTATACCAGTGTAATTCTGAACCAATGAAATAGTAGACAAACTTTTTTTAGCATGGGGATCTCTGAGTTGATAATCTATTGTTTCATCACACTTTAAGTGGTAAAAGGCTATTCCCTGATCACAGGTTAGAACACATCTCAGTTGAATCAAATCAAAGACATTTCAGCTAGGTGTGAGAAGAAGTATATTTTAATTGGTCACATCCTGTGGAACTTCTATAAAATAGCAAGCAAGTTTGGGGCCTGGAGATTTTAGCTGAAGTACTGGAAGCCTTCCAGCTAAGCCCTCTGAGAAGGAATTACTTGGGCAGTGAAGGAGGGAACCTTAGCTTCCCCTGGTTGTCCAGGAAGACATTTTAGAGGTTTAGAAAACACGGATTTTTTCATTGAAGAAGAATGGTTCTCAGTAGTGTCTGCATGGAGAGCGAGGCACAGACAGGATACGATGAAGAAAGGCAGGTTCAAAGTTCTACAAGAAGCCCACCACAAAAGCTGCCTAAAGGAAACTTCTTGAGTGAAAAAAGGACTTCCAGGAGTCATGATTTACCTCTCTGCAATATGGGTTCTCTGAGTTTGAAATCACTTTCCCCTGGACTGTGTATATATAGTGGGAAATTGTCACAGACTTTGGGGAAGGATAGGGTTTTCTACCAAATGTGATTACGTGCCACTTTACATGTCTCCCGGGATTGATGTTATCTAATGAGAAGATATTGGTAAAGCACTTAGCACAGGGCTTGGCACATAGTAAGTACTATGAAAATGTTAGCTATTGTTGTTGTTAGCTGTGTGACCCTAGCCAAATCACTTACCTGCTCTCTGCATCATCTGTAAAATGGGAATAATGATGGAACCTGCCTCCCAGTGTTGTCATGAGGATAAAAGGAGATATTTATGTAGTGCTTTGCAAACATTAAAGCACCATGAAATGGTGATTATTACCATTCCCTGATCCAGTGATCCTACCACTGAGTGTATAACCCAAGGAAGTCAAAGACAAAAAATGTATGTATAATTTGGACATATTTGTGTACATACACATATATAAGCACATTAATATTCATGGAAGCTCTTTTAATTGTAGCAAAAATAACTTTAAACAAGGTGGGTCGCTCATTGGGGAATGGCTGAATAAATTTTGGTGTGTGAATGTAATAGGATATTAAGGCAATATTATCAGTCCATGAGAAATAACGAAAATGTGAAATTTAGAAAGATATGAAAAGACTTGATTATAAGGTTATAGTGAAACTCATAGAAGGCAAAAAAAGCAGAGCTAGGAGAGCAATATTCACAATGACTACAGCAATATAAATGAAAACACTAAGGCATCAGAAATCGAATTTAATATAATAGCCTATCTTGGTTACAGAGGACTGGTGACTAAATGAGCTTCCATCCTCTCAACAGAATTATGAACGCATACTGCGTCACAAAGAATCCTTGCATTGGTTGGTTTTGACTGACTCTTTTTGTTTGTTATAAGGGAAGTTAATTGGTGAGTTATTGCCATTTAATAAGCAAAAGTTGGGAATAAGATCTTTTCTTAAAGAGCTTAATTAAAAACAGCAGATACAAGTGTTTAATAGAGGGATGTTTTCATTATCAGTCCCTCTCCCCACGGTTAACCAAATCACATTCCACTGTTCCCACAAAAGAACCCTATACGACAGCCAGGTTAATCTTACTGAACAGACTTATAGACTTATAGATTCCTGCATCTATGCCTTTTCTTGTGCTGTTCTTCTACGTCTCTACTCTCCCCTACCCCAATTCAAATCAAATGCAAGACCCAGCTCAAGTCTCACATTATTTCCATTAATTTCCATTAAACCTTTCCTAACTACTAAGGAAAAAAAAGTGAATCAGACTTGTAAAATGTTTAATTCTTCATACACCACATAAGAACTACTGGCAACGTCAGCAGACGACAACCAATTTTTGTTGCTTGACGTTCTCCCAAATTTCTCTCCCATCTGCTTGCCTGAAACTCCCAGCACTCATGTCATTCATTAAAGGCCTCCTTCTGGAATCATGTCTTTAAATGCACTAAGTTATCTGGAAAGTGTAATAGACACTAGTAAGCTAAACAAATTTTCAGGAATTACTTTAGAAAATCACTAACCATTGTTGACTAGGAGAAAACACAGTCCTGAACAATAGAACACAAAACTGAGTGGGGATGGTGTGGTTACAAATATGGAAAGTCAAGCAAGAAGACAGTAGCATGAGGGTCCCTGGTGGCAAGGAAACTAACTAAGGGAAGAGTACCCAAAGAAAACTGCGTACTTCATACAATTTTGCATAGTATCGGGAGAATTTAATAATTTCATATAAATTAAGAAAAAGGGATTGTTTTTATTTTAAAATATATAATGGTGGGGCAGCTAGTTGGCACAGTGAATAGAGCACCGGCCCTGGAGTCAGAAGGACCTGAGTTCAAATCCCTCCTCAGACACTTGACACGTACTAGCTGTGTGACCTTGGGCAAGTCACTTAACCCCAATTGCCTGGCCCTACACACACACACACACACACACACACACACACATATTTAAAATGGTTTAATGAAAAGACTATGGCTCAATTAAATAATAATCTGAAAATATAGAGCTGGATTCATGTACTGGCCTTGTCACTAAACTATTGATCGCATGCCTCAATTTATATTTTAACAACAAAATGAAATTTCATGCTAAAGATAATTCATAAAAGGGCTGAATTATAATATTTTACAGCAGTTTCAGATACAAAGAAAAGAAGTTTAATAAAATAAAAAATATGGCAAACCATCACAGCTTAGAACCACACCTTAGAACTAAACCAAGACTTTTGGGACAGCCCATATAAAAGACGTCCAAATATAAGCTAACCTATTATACCAGGACCAGCAGATAAAATGTTTGCTAAGTAATAATGGTAACAACAATTTGCTTTGCTCAGGACTTCGCAGTTTACAAAAGAGAAAATCTCAGAACATCAGAGTTAGAAGGGCCCTTAAGTGGCCTTCTAGTCAAACACATACTTTTAAAGTAAGAATCTCCTCTGCAGCATATCAGACTAATAGACATCTGGTGTTTGCTTAAAGACCCTCAATGAGAAAATACCCATCACCTCCAAAATTAGCCTGTTATAATTTTGTATAGTTCTAATTTTTAGGAAGTTTTTTCCATCCATCAAAGACATCTTTTTTTCTTTTTTTTTTTGGTAACTTCCACTTACTGAGACCTTCTAGACCCAAGAAAAACAAATCTAATTCTTATGAAATATTAAAAGCCTTCAAACAAACGAAAAAAAGCTACTGTGCTCCACTTAAGATTTCCCTTCTCCAGGCTAAACATTTCAAAGTCCTTCAATAGATTCTGAGATGACATGACCTCAAGGCTTTCTGCCATCTTGGTTGTCCTCCTCTGGACTTCTTCCAGCTTAAAAATGTACTTCCTAAAATGTGTTGCCCACAAGTAAACACCACACTCCAGATGAGGTCTTGCCAGGGCAAAACGCGGACCTCCTTATTTCTGGGCACTATCCATTCAGCTCTTAATGGACACTAAAATTATATTACCTTTCTTGGCCACCACATTACATCGTTGACACATGTTTAGCTTACAGTCAACTAAAACCATTTATCTTTTTTAAGATGAACTTCTCTGTGTCCCCCATCTTGTACGTGGGGGGGTTGTTTTTTTTAACCCATCTAACACTTTACATTTTCTCCTAGTTAATTTCATCTTTCGAGGCAGTGGAATATAATGACCTAAGAGGCAGAAAGACCAGGGTTCAGGTTTAACCTCTGTCACATCCTAGTTCTGTGATTCTGAGCAAATCACTTAACCTCTCAATGCTCAATGCAGGTCTGAAATGATAAGCTGCAGAGAAGGTAACAATTTGAACTGGCAAAGGGAGTCTCCTCACCTGAGTATTTGTTCCCTATACCAAAGCAATCTGCTAAATTTAACCTTACTCAAATGTTCTACCCTGTGAAGATAGTTTTGAAGCTTGACTCTGCCATCTACTGTGTTAACTATCTTTCCTAGCTTTTCTGTCTCACAATAATAGCTAACATTTACATAGCACCTACCATGTGCCAGACACCATGCTAACGAGAATAAAAAAAAAAACTAGGCAAAATAAAGTTCCTTGTCCTCAAGGAACTTATAATTTAATGGAGGAGACAACATGCAAACAAATTTAGACAAAGTAAGCTTTGTACAGGATAAATAGAAACAATTAACAAAGGGCAATGAAATTAAGAAAGCTTTCTGTAAAAGGTGGGATTTTAGTTGAGAATTAAAGTAAACCAGGGAGGTCAGTAGTCATGGTGGAGGGGGGAGGGCATTCTAGGTACAGGGATGGAAAGAAAAAATACTGGGAGCTGAGAGATGGGGTCATGGAACAGCTAACCAGGATACTGGGGTCACAAGATGGAAGAATATGAGTTTTGGGAGTGTGATAATACTAGAAAAGTAGGAAGGGGCCAGGTTATGAAAGTCTTTGAATGTCAAACAGAGCATTTTGTATTTACTCCTGGAGGCAACAGAAAGTCCCTGGAATTTATTGAGTAGGAGACATTACAAAGACCCCTTACATATGGAACTTTGTTTTAGGAAAATCTTTGTAGTTATTGAATGGAGGATGTATTAAAGTGGGGAGAGATCTGGGCAGAACCACTGGAAGACTCAGTGGGCTTCAGATTCCTCCCTTTCCAGTTGAATTCTTAGCAACTTTATTTCTAAAGCTCTGGATTTTCCATTTATGATTCCATTTTTTAAACTTCACCAGAAAATTATTCAGCCAATGTAACTCACTATCTAATCAGAATCATTTTTTATAATCAGGAAACAGTTGTGAGCCACTGGTTTAATCATATAGAATCAAGTCAACAGCATTTTAATGCACCTCCCATAAGCACAGGGCTACTGTGAGGGACATGGAAAAGGAGAAGAGACAGGAGCTGACTTCAAGGAGTTTACCAACTTAACATAAAGCTTGTAAAAAGTTAAATAACAACCAAAAAATATCAGACCAAGATAACACAATTAATTATCTGATGAGCTGTACAGATAGTGGCTGCTACAGTAATTTAGACATGAGAAACAACCACTATCTAGGATGAAGACGATGGGATTCATTCTTCTATCCATTGATTCAACAGACCTTTATTAAATGCCTGCTGGGAGCTGGGCACGTGTTCCAGTTGGGAGAAATATAATAGTTTGATAAAAAAAAATAGCACCTGCTTGCATAGAGCTTATAACAAATGGCAATCAAGGCAGGCAGATAGATGGCCAAGTGGATCAGCATTGGACTTGGAGCCAGGAAGACACGAATAGAAATCCTGCCCCCAGAGACTTTCTAGTTGTGTAATACTGGACAAGTAACTTAATCTCTCTGGGTCTCAGTTTCCTCATCTTAAAGATAGAGAAAATATGAACACCTACCTCACATGATATTGTGAGGATCAAATGAGATAATAACATAACTAATATAATAAAAAGTGGCTTGCAAATCTTAAAGCACTATATAAATGCTACCTATCCTTATCATTATCACATTCTACATAAACACAGATGATTATAATACACAATAACCCATGATAAATGAATTAGAGAGTACAAAGCAAAGTGCTTTATGAGAAGAAAGGCCAGATGGACAGGTAATCAAGGAAGCCTTAGTGGAGAAAATAACACTTGGGTGGGCTTTAAAGGATGGGTAGGAATTTAGCAGTTAAAAGGAACAGAAAGATGTTCCAAGAGTAATAGGGGTGGGGGTGGGAGGAAGTCAGACCAAGTGCCTCTGGTCTGAATTGGAAAATTGACTGACCCTGCGGAGCCAGTGCCCTGGCTACTCTCTGGAGAATCACCTCTGAAGGTCTTTGGAACTCTTACGGCACTCCCACTGTACCAAGCAGAAGTTTCAACATTTATAGAGAGAATAAAGTTTTTTTTAATTCCTTCTGTAGTTTCAGGCATTAATTTGTTCAAAATGCCAGACATCATCAAGAGAAATGCTAATAAAAATATTGGCCACTTGTCAGAGTTTTTATGATTCCAAGAGTCATTTTTTTAAAAAAAAATTCAAGATGACTTCTGAGAGAGATTGCTTAAATTTATATGGTTAGAGCTAGAAGGGACAACAAAGATCATCTAGTAAAGGACTTTTTACCTTTTTGTGCCTTGGACCCCTCTGTAGGTCTGGTGTAGTCTACACACCCCTTCTCAGAATAATATACTTAAATACATAAAATAAAATACAAAGGAAACCAATTACAATGAAATAGTAAAAAAAAATAAATTTAATGTAAGTTTATGGATAGGCTTAAGAACACTTGATTTAGTACAACTCCTGAATGTTACACATGTGAAAACTGAGACCAAGAGAAGTGAATTAACTAAAGTCAGAGAAGCAATAAATAGCAGAGCTGGGATTTGAACCCACATCCTCTGCCTTGGCACACCATATCCTTCCCATTGCACCACTCAGACACTAAGGCTCTCCTTAAATATTGTTTTTCCCTGATATATTCTTTTTCTTTAAAATAAAATATGAAAAAGGTTTGATTATTTTTTCTGGATCTATAGGGGAAAGGAACTAAATAGAGCAGATGCCATTTTGTTCCCTAAACATTACAGTCTTGTTGGAGGGAAGTAACAGCCACATCTTGCAACTGTAATGCCAATTTTCATAAATATTATTCAAAAGCAATCTGTTTATTTTTTTAATAAAAATCATGGACTGAGATCAGAACAACACATTACCTTTTACTAGGACTTAAGTCTTTGCAATGTACTTTTTTGAAAAAATCCCTGTCAGGAAAAAAAAATCCTCATCAGAAAGGCTGATCCTAAAAACCCCCCATCTTCCCAACCTGATCAGTCAAGACATGCAATAAAAAAATTTAAATGCTCTTGAATTGTAGATCAGAGCCAGGGGTTTTCAGCTGGCAACATGGTAGGTTGTTGGCTAACTTCCATTACCTATGCTACTGCCCTGAGCTCTCCTCAGAACAAATGCTAATAAAAGTTTCTAGCATTGTTCTTTGAGAAAATGATAAGGACAGTTTAGGGAAGCCTGTCACTGAAGAAAAAAATGGAATTCCTTAATTAGGATGAAATGAGAAAAGTGCTCTTAAGTAGAGACATACAGATCTCAAGACACAATTTTGTCTACAAAGACTGTCTCTGAAGTCACAAATCAGATCAGTAAGCATTTATTAAGTGCTTACCATGTACCAGGCACTGTACTCAGCCCCAAGGAGACAAAGAAAAAGAAAAATATAGTCCCTGCCCTCCAGAAGCTAAGATTCTATTGAAGAAAACATGAGAACAACTATACACATACATGAGGGCAAACTGGAAGTAATCTGAGAGGAAGGACACTAGCCTTGAGGGGGACCAGAAGAAGGCTTCTTGCATAAAGTGAGATTTGAACAGAGGTCGAAAAAAGTCAGGGAAGTCAGGAGGTGGATATGATAAAGGGAAAACATTCTAGGCATAGAGGGGCCAGCCATTGAAAAGGCATGGAGTAGTGAGATGGGATGTCAGTTTAAGGAACAGCCAGGAAACCAGCGTCCCTGTATCACAAAGTGGAGGGGAGTGAAATCAAACCGGAACAGTAGGAAGGGGAAAGGTTGTGAAAGGCTTTAAAAACTAAAGGAGAAGAGCAGGTAGGTGGTACAGTGGCTAGAGCACTGGCCTGGACTCAGGAGGACCTGACTTAAAATATGACTTTAGATACTTACTAGCTGTGTGACCCTGGGGAAGTCATTTATTGCCTCGAAATTTAAAAAAAAACCTGAAGAATTTTATATTTGATCCTGGAAGTGGTAATCCCCAAAATTTGCAGTCCCATTTAAGTGAATACAGTTTGTTTTGTTTTCTTGATAAACATTCCATCTTTTAAGATAACATAGGAAACCTCAGGAAATCTAGATTAAAATGCCAACCTTAATATGAGGGTGAGCCTTTGAGCCAATCACTCATGCCCTCTGAACCCTAGTTCCTCACTCTGAAAGGGAGAAACATGGTGTGTCACCCTTAGTCTTACAGCATTGCTGTGGGTTGGTGGACATAACTTAATGCTTCATTTGCAATCCTTGGGACGAGGTAATATACAAATACCAAGAGAGAGGTACTTCTCTACCCATTTCTCTACAGGCTTGTGTCTGAAATTTGAAGCCAAAATATGTTTCTATAGCCAAAGAAGTAATATTATCCCCACAGCATTTGGGAAAGATAAAAGTCACACAAGATTTAGAATATGATGAAAAGGCCTAGAATTTTTTCTTGTAAAAAAAAAATCACATTCTGTAGCATTTACCATCTTAGTTTAACTCCACTGCCCTCTGGTGCTCAACTGCTGTTCTTTTCTAGCTTTACATAGTATTTTTTAAATTTTCTAATCTCCTAACCTAATCTATCTAATAACAACAAAAATAATGAAAGCTAATGTTTATATGTTGTTTTCCTGCTTGTAAAGTGCTCTACAGACATGATCTGAGAGAGCATTCATCTTAGAAGGATGTCAGAAGACCTGAGTTCAAATTCTGCCTCAGATACTCACTAGCTATATGACCTGGGGCAAGTCACTTGACCTCTGTCTGCTTCTGCTGAATATCATCATTTGATTTTCATTAACAACCCTGTGAGGCACCTTGTTACTTGTACTTTACAATTCTAGAAACTGAGGTACAGAGAGAGAGACATGTGGCTTACCTATGGTCACTCAGCTAGTAACAAAAGTTGGATCTGAACTCAGGACCTCTTGAGTCTAAACCCTGTATTGTTTCTGCTCTTGTCATGATGTCACCTCTGCACCTAACTGCCCAATTTTCCATTTTGTGAATTCATCTATGGTCCTTATAGCTGAAGTTTCACAATCCTTTTTTGAAAAATGTTCTATTGCAGGGGCAGCTAGGTGGTGCAGCGGATAGAGTGCCAGCCCTGGAATCAAGAGGATCTACATTCAAATCCAGCCTCAGACACTTACTAGCTGTGTGACCTTGGGCAAGTCATTTAACCTCAATTGCTGAGAGAGAGAGAGAGAGGGCGGGAGGGAAGGAGGGAGGAGGGGGGAGGGAAAGGGAGGGAGGAAGAAGGAAAGAAAGAAGGAAAATATATCACAGCATGGTGGCTCAGTGGACAAAGCATTAGAAGCAAGTTCAAATCCAGCTTCAGATATATACTAGTTCTGTGACTCTGAGCAAGTTCTTAATCACTATCTGCCTCAGTTTCCTCATCTGCAAAATGGCGATAATAATAGCCCCTGCCTCTCCCTGTTGTGGTGGTCAAACATTTGTAAAGTGCTTTGCAAACCTTAAAGTGCTATAGAGGTTCTAGCTATTGTTATTTCATTTATGTTTTTGAATGTTATTTCTTTTAAAAAAAATATCGAGGAGGGCAGAGCCAAGATGGCAGCTGGAAAGCAGGGACTTGCTTAAGCTCTCCCCCAGATCCCTCCAAACACCTGTAAAAAAATGACTCTGAACAAATTCTAGAGCTGCGGAACCCACAACATAGCAGAGGGAAGCAGGGCTCCAGCCCAGGAGAGCCCGGATGGTTGCCAGGAAGGGTCTATCGCACGGTGCTGGGAGTGGAGCGCAGCCTAGCATGGGCCCCACCAGGATAGACCAGACCGGGGGTTGGCTGGAGCGGGCTTTAGGGCTATGAATCATTAAACTGTGACAGTTACCAGACTTCTCAACCCACAAACACCAAAGACCACAGAGCAGGTTAGTGGGAAAACTGCTAGATCAGGTTAGAGAGTGGTGCAGCCCTGGGGGTGGCAGAGGTGGTGCGGCTGAGGTGGTGCAGCAGCAGCAGGAAGCTCTTGTGGCTGCTTCCAGAGCTCCAGCGTCAGCTACTTCCTGAGTCCCTGGCTCAGCCAGTGGGAGGAATCAAGTGGCAGATCAGAGTGGGAGTGCTGGGAGCACTTTGCCCTGCTTGGATCTGGGTTGAATTCTTGGTTGGTGGTTCTTGGGGGAGGAGGAGCACTGCTGTGGCAGAGCTTGCAGTGACAGCGCAGTACAAGTGGCTCTGAAAACAGCAGTGCAGCCCCTAAAGCTTGGGACAAAGTACTCTCTACTCTATAAGCAGTCATTCCCTGACAAAAAGCTCAAAGGTCAAGTAGTTGGCTGGGAACGTGGCCAGGCAACACAAAAGGATGCAGACTCAGACTCTAGAATCTTTTTTTGATGACAAAGAAGATCAAAACATACAGCCAGAAAAAGTCAACAAAGTCAAAGAGCCTACATCAACAGCCTCCAAGAAAAATATGAATTGGTCTCAGGTCATGGAAGAGCTCAAAAAGGATTTGGAAAAGCATGTAAGAGAAGTAGAGGAAAATTTGGGAAGAGAAATGAGAGTGATGCAAGAAAACCATAAAAAATAAGTCAGCGACTTGCTAAAGGAGACCCAAAAAAATACTGAAAAAAATATATCAACTTCTTTCATCAACTCATTGCCTGCTCATTTATCCATATAAATACAATCCAAACTAACAAAATTGGTTGTTGTTGTAGTTTAGTCAATTCATCATGTCTGACTCTTCACGACCCCACTACGGTTTTCTTGGCAAAGATGCTAGAGTGGTTTGTCATTTCTTTCTCCAACTCATTTTACAGATAAGGAAACTGAGGCAAATAAGGTTAAGTGAGTTCCTCAGGGTCACACACTAGTAAGTGTCTGAGACCAGATTTGAACTCACAAAGAGGAATCTTCCTTACTCCAGGCCTAGCACTCCATCTACTGCAATACCTAGCTACTCAGCAAATTTGGTGACTTTAAAAAAACAAACATAACTCAACAGATGCAATTAGAAACATATGAAGGAAGCATCTGACAGAAAACATACTATGGGTGTAAAAGAGTTTAAGAATGTGAAAAATGTGAAAGTCTTCTTCATATGCAAGCATTATGCTTGTTTTTGTGAAATGTCCTAAGAGGTAATAAAATATGAGAAACAAAAATAAAAACTGAAAGGCAAAATGCTGAAACAAAGATGGTCAAATTTCCAGAATAAAACTTGAAGGAAGAATGAATATGTGTATTAGCAAGCACCCTAGCACACCCAGGATAGGCTGCTAGCACAGGTTCTTTGACCTGCTTTTATGAAGAAAAGACAGCTTCAAAGGGGTTTAACAAATTAAACAAATGCAGATTTTATCCTGTCTAACATTCTCACAAGGGTTGCTGAGCACCAACTCCTACAGCATTCCCTCATCACCCTTCTGGCAGGGGCTGACGAGGAGATGGGGCAACTCCCCCTACGTCTCAATGGGGCCAATAGAGACAGGCACAACTTGGGCATTCCCCTAAATCCCCTCAAGCCTCAATGGGGGCCAGTTGAGGCAAACACAGATTCCCCCCAAAGCCTTGAAGGAGGCCGGTCAAGGCACATGCAGCATCCTAGCTTGTGCATTTCAACCCTAAAAGTTCCCCACTTACTGATCAGTACCCACCTCCTTTATACTTACACTCCACCCCTCCAGGGTCCTGACATTTGCAATCTAAACGGGTGACACCTGGCCTTTACAATCTACATGGGTTGTGGTGGAGATGTTTTGAACCATAGAACTCATATCTAACACCTGGGTACAAAAGATTGTTATGGCCATGGATCCTGGAAAACCAAACTCCAAAACATCTTATGCATACAGTATGTATGCTTTATTTGTTGTTGTTATTGTCAAGTTTCAGTCATGTCCAACTCTTCATGACCCCACTCAAGGTTTTCTTGGCAAAGATACTGGTGTGGTTTGTTATTTCCTTCTCCAGCTCATTTTATAGATGGGGAAACTGAGGCAAACAGGGTGAAGTGACTTGCCCAGGGTCACACAGCTAGTAAGTGTCTCAGGGTGGATTTGAACTAAAGTCTTCCTAACTCCAGGCCCAGTACTCTATCCACTGAATCACCTAGCTGCATGAGTATAGCCTTACAGCAGCTATCAAATGCATTGTTTCAGTTGTACCACTCCTTCTGAAAACAAAAATTATTATTTAGTTATATTATTTCTTCTGAAATAACCTAATTGAGGAACAAAAAACTAATGTATCAAATTTGAGACATTTCAATATCATATAACGAGTGGCCTCCACATACTCTTAGTTCTAAGCTGGGCAAAGGGATCATCTATGGTTCTCCCAAGCTATGCAAACTCTGTAAGGTTCTATCATGCTAGAAAGTCATTGTTTCATCAATAGGCCACATCAGCTTTCCAAGGACCAGCCTACCTAAGTGCTAAAGGACTTATCACAATTTGGATGGCCACTAGGTGATGAATTCTTTGAATATGGAAATCCATGAAACAAGTAAAACTACAGCATGGCCCTGGGTACTACATAGCCCACTTCAACTGTTGAAATTACTGTGGTAAAGTAGTAGAAAAGGAGACAGAGGGTACTAAGACAGACACCTAGATCTAGATCACCCATGTCTTAGCTGTTGATACTTTAAGTATTATGGTGGCAGCAGATCTGGCTTGAGCTGTGTCCCCTGCTACTCTTGGATCCTCATTCCCAGTGCCATGCAACTCCCCGCTCCTCCTTCTTCTTCTCCTCTTCCTCCTCCTCTGCCACCCCATGTGCCCAGGCCCATCATGGCTGACCAGCTGACTGAAGAGCAGATTACAGAGCTCAAGGAGACCTTTTCCCTGTCTTATAAGGATGGAGATGGGACTATCCACCAAGGAGCTGGGCACAGCAACATAGTCCTGGGCTCAGAGACTGAGCTCCAAGGTGTGATCAGTGAGAGGCAGATGCGAATGGGACCACTAACTTCCCTGAATTCCTGACTATGGTGGCAAGGGATATGAAGGACACAGACAGTGACAAAGAAATCAGAGAGGTATTCCATGTCTTTGACAAGGATGGAAATGACTATATCAGTGCCACAGAGCTTCATCATATGATGACCAACCTTGGGGAGAAACTGACTGAGGAGGTGATGATCCAAGAGGCAGACATAGAGAGAGTTGGCCGACTTAATGATGAAGAGTTTGTACAGATGATAACTGAGAGGTGAAGGTCCCAGGCCATCTGCTGACATCCGTTCTCCTTTGGTCTCTCTTCTCTCTAGAGTGTGCTCGCTCTCTCTCTCTGTCTCTCTCTCTCTCTCTCTCTCCAACACTCTTAGTTGAATAAACTGGTTCTCAGCCAACCTTGACTGACTGAGAATCCAATATAAAGCAACACAAAAAAGTATGAAATTATTGTCCAGTGACCAACAAATGGATATCCTAGAAGAGGCATTAAATTATATTAATCTTAATGTTCTTGCTATAGGTAGAAGATGAAATGAAATTACAGTGAAATGGGAGGGTGGTTCACAGTTTACTACTTGGAGAGTGTATCAGCAAGGCAATAAACACAACATTGATGATAAATGTGAATATGCCTATGTAGTTCTGTATCGCAAAATATAAGAGACTCTCCATGTAGAAGAAGGAAGAAGCAAAACATTTATTCAGACATCAAAGAACAAAGTCCCAGAACCAATAACTCCAGCCCATCCAAGCAGCAACGAACTCCCAGAACCAGTAAGCCCACTTTATCATAACAGCAAGGAACTTAAAACACAATATCATAGTATGGAGTTTTGCCATCCTATTAGCCTTCTGTAATAGCAATTAAGGTGGGATTTTTTGTTGTTGACCTTTAATGATTCTGGTCTTTGTTTGAATGGGGCAGATAAAGTGGGATGTTTTTGTATTTCTCAGCACTGAGACAATTGGGAGCCATTGATTTGCATCTGATATTATATTGGGGGTGGGGAACTTCTCCATACCCAGCCTGGGTGAGGTCGTGGCCCTGAACAGGATATATAAGCACAAAGGTTAGTGTTCTTGCTCGGAGCTCTGAGCCACAGCAGGAGTAGCATGTGACTCTGGGCCAGCCATTCCAATGAGCTCCCCAGCTATACATCCAGATATTGAAAACTACAAATTATATTTGGTCTGTAATTTAGGGTGCTGGCTTTTTCCCCTGAACTAGGTGGATGTTATTTGTATGCTGGATTAAAGTAAGATTGTTAACCCCTTAATGTTGCTTTCCTTAAGTAAAGCAGATCTAAAGGACCTGTGTTGGCAGCTTTCTGGCTGCTGGTTGTTGGTGGATCTTACACCCCCTCAGAAGCTGCTAGCTGGATTTTTGATACACCTTCCCACAAACACACTCACAGCACAGCTAGCACACCTCCTCACTCTCCCTCAGCTCTAACTGCTCTGAGCATTTCCTGCTCCACCCTTTCCTGTTCTTCTCACTCAGCAAGCTCCTCCCACCACATGTGACTTAGGCTTCCTGTGACATAAGCAGGTCATATGGGCCTATCAATGAATGGGGGAAATCTTCAAATTTAATTTACCATTATAGAGAGACAAATGGAGGAGTTCAAAGAGTTGATATTATTGAGCATCAAAAGGCAACAAAGAAGATAATTTCATGAGGAAGTAATATCAATATCTTAACATCAATATTCTTCCAGCAATGCAGTATGGCTATGACTCATAGAATTACATAAAGAGTATGAACTTAGACATGTCACTTAACCTCTCTTAAGGTCCCATTAGGTCATTAGACCCATAAGGTCTAATGGTCTCTTTTAGCACCAAATTTGTGATTCTACTTTTCAATGCCAAAGAATTTTTCTAAAATTACAACACAAGGAAGAGAAGCAGTTGCTTGTAATGGATAGAACATTTAACTTGGAGTTTGGAGATATGGATTTTAAACTGCCTCAAATAAGCTGTATGATTACGGGCAAGGAAAGCACTTTGAGAGGTGACTCAAAGCTCCAGTTTCCTTATCTACAAAATAGGGATAATAGTGTTTCTTCTGCCTCCCTCATGAAGTTATTATTGTAAAGAAGGTAATTCTCTTTTTCTTTTTTTTAAAGACTGGATCTCCCTATTTTATCCAGAATGGAAGCACAGTGACTACTCACGGGTTCAATGCCTCTATTGATCAGCAGTGGTAGCCTTGAGCTGCTTTGTTTCTGACCTGGACCAGTTTGCCCCTCTAGGCAACTCAAGGGTCACCTGCTCCTGGAGGCTTACCACATTGATGTGAGATTTGCTGTGGACCCCTAATCAACTTACTGCAGCTCAGAATTCCTGAGTTCAAGGAAACTATCAGCCTCAGGCTCTCAGTCAGCAGGAATTGGGCATATGTCACCATACCTTGCAAGGAAATTAATTTTCAAACCTTAAAGTACCTTAAATATACACAAGGTTTTTTTTCCCTTCAACTTGCAGATAATTATCACCAAAAAGAAATAAAAATAACCATTTCTTATGCTTGAGGACCTGAAGACAAAGGAGAAATATAGCAACAGGAGAGCTTTAGGCATTTCCTTCCAACAGTCAGAAAAGACTTTGGGTGGTCCCAGCAAGCTAAAAAAGGTTCAAATACAAGGCCAGAGATAAACTGTCTATTTGTCATCCAAGGACTAGCCTACCTAGCTTATCACCAAAATGGCAGTCATCGAATGATTAATTCTTTTTTTCTCCAGTCACTTATCAAATTGTCATCTAAGGAATGAAAGATTATAAGCTTATAGTATTTAGAGATGGAAGTCACCTTGGAGAAGGGGTTCTCAAACTGGGGTCCACAGTCCCATTTCTGAGGGATTTACAGATAAATTTCAGAGAGCCCATGTACTTGAACTGGAAAAAAATTACATCTTCATTTTCAGTAATCTTATTGAAATTTAGCATTTCCTTCAATTATCTAAAACCATTATTCTCAAACTGTGTTCACAGGCTTTACCAGGTTGTCAAAGAGGTCCATGACACAAAAAAAAGTTAAGAAACAGAATTAGAGGCAGCTAAGTGACATAATGGGGCAGCTCAGTGGCTTAGTGGATAGTTCTGGGTCTAGAGTCATTTAACCGTGTTTGCCTCAGTCACAAACCCTATTGGCCTCAGTTTCATCTATAAAATGAGCTGGAAAAGGTAATGGTAAGCCACTCCACTATGTTTGCCTAAAAAACCCCAAATGGGGTCACGAAGAGTTAGACAAGACTGAAAAATGACTGAACAACCCAATCATACAGTGTGTTTAATAACTGCTTGTCTGTTGCTTGCCTATTCATCCCTGGAAAAGCTCCTGCCATGTTCTCCCTCACCTCTACCTCTTGGCAATCCTAGCTCTCATCAAGTTTTAGCTCAGGTATTACTGTCTATACAAAGCCTCTGCCTAATCTCCTCTTGTTTATGCTCCTCCATCTCCAAGATATGACCTCCGCATGACTTGGTATACACTTTGTGCCCACCCCAAAAGAGAATTAAAGATGAAGTCCTCAAAGAGACGAGACTGTTTGTTTTGTTTTTGTCTTTTTATTTGCAACACCTAACAAAGCACCTATCAAATTTGGAGGAATTAGGGACCTGTAATTTTATTGGTCCCAGAATCTCATAGAGCTGAAACACCCTCCAAAGATGCAGATTAGCAAATTGTCTATAGTTTATAATCTTAGTTCAGGCCTGCACAACATATGGCGTGCAGGCTGCCCGTGGCCCATGAAAGGATTTCGGGTGGCCCTTGAAAAATGTAGAGGATGTAAAAGAATACTAAGACATAACAAGTGCTTGGTCTCTGCCCCACTTAAGTGGCCTTCCACCAGTCACTATTGTACCTGTCTTGTAATTGGCAGGTGGGTTCACAACGAAAACTCTTTCCTGTATGTCATGTAACCTGTGACAACCAACCATCATCAATCTGTCTCTAGTCTTAGAGGAGCAATTTCATGATAATTAAAAATCTTACATAATAAGTGTAATTCATTGATATTAATTGAAATTTTCCCTTTTCTAAAATATGGTTTATTTGTGAAATAGTTTAATCATTAATTATACCTTTACTTGGAAAGTGAGCCACTAAACACCTATTTGCAGTCCAAAGAAGTATTTTGGCCCCTACCTACTGCCAAGTTGTGCAGGTCTGTCTTAGTTGGTGAGGAATATGGGAGGTTAGAGGCATATCTGTGGTCACAAAGCAATGTTTCAAAAGAAGGACTTTTGACTCCAAGGATGGCCCTCTACCCACTATCCCAGGTTATTTCTCTGAATAACACCTGTGTTATATACTTCAAAAGGTCTACGCTTACTCCTACCACTAATGATGATTACAGACCCCTTGAGGCCTTAAAAAGTGTTCATGGTAATAAATTTCTAATATTTAAGATTTGTCACCTTAGAGGAGGGGGCCCATAACCTGGACTCCAGGTCCTGCTGTGGCCAAAAAAAATCTGTGTTGCCTGCTAACCAACCTTAGAGTGATAAACTTCTTCCAACTTACATGGGTTGGAGCTCAGACATCAGAATCAGGCAACCTCTGGGTTAATATTCAAAGCCCGTTCCTGCTCAATAGGGCCTACCAGAGCCTGAGTTCTGGAGACATAGCCTAAAAAAGCCTCAGGTCACCTTGGTGCCATGATGAAGCACCAGAGTAAGACTGAAGTGGAAGATACAGTACAAAATGAAGAAATGATTTATGCTGGGTTTGATGCTGAGGTTGATAAATTAATTAGTGCTTCTACTTATGGCATTATGTTTTCTGGAAAAGAAATACTGTCTCTTGGCAGTATACAGATCAAAGAGTATTGTTTATATCCAGATTTATTGGAGAGGGCAGAAAGTCAACTTTCATAAAACAGAAACAATTAAGCAAAACCCTTTAATTTATCTTAATGTTTCAAGCAGACCACTTGAAGACTTCAATTTATATGTTTGTCTCTTCCATGGTCTGAACCTTCAAGCAGTTTATAGACCATGACCCTTCAAGATTTATTCAAAGTGGGCTAGTTCTTTCAACAGCAAGTGTTTGGGGTTTTTCTGTTACATTAGCAAAATGATTTTTGAAAAAAATCTGTAAATCCATCAATTTCTGTTGTAGAAACTCTAACTTCAAAAAGTTTCTTTTTATTCCTTTCTTCTAATCTGTAAGTTGAGAACTCATGGAGAAAAAGAAAAAAAAGAAAGAAAGAAGAGCTCTTCACATATTCAGACTATAGCACCTGGAACAGTAGGCTTTACCATTTTCAATCCATGACTGTGCTCTGAAATTCACAGCCCATGGAGAATCTCTCCCCTGAGCACATGACAATGGGAGATTGAGCTGCATTTTCTACCACCATTTACTTTACAATAGTGCTCAATAAAAAGTAATAGGGAAAAAAGAAATGACCTGTTTTTCCAGAGAGGAAAGATTTACCCTCATCTGATAGAGTCATTCATATTTCTTATAGACATTCTAAGAAAACCACATCTTGGTAGAGTTTGAGTGCATTCTGTCTATATTTATAATGGTCACAACGTTTTGCCAAGTGAAATGGAGGGGAAAGGCAAAAACTAGAACCAGTCTAACAATAATACATACTGAAAATTGACAAAATATCTGAAACATAAGATTTTCAGCTGAAAGGCACCTTCGAGATTGACTAACCTAAGTTTTAACGATGTGTCTAAGGTCACACAAGCAACAAGCTGCCCAGAATTCAGGTATTATGTTCTAGGCCAGGGTGTCAAATTCTAGGATTCTTGGTAGGGCAGAATGACCTAGAAAACTATGTGTTAACATTATCTAGTTTTTACTGTATTTTTATTTATTTCATATGTCCCAATTATATTTTCTTGGCCATTATATGGGCCATGCTTGGCTCCATATTTGACATCTCTGTTCTCAACTATAAAGCTATTTCTCATCCCAGTAATTCCAGACTGTCTTCTAAATGCTCTACTACTGACGGCTTCACCCTCACCAGTCTCTGCATCCTGTTTTTGATGGCTGAGTGTGAAAACCAGCCAAGGAGAGAGGGAACAAGAGTCAGGGAGGAAGAAGGAGTTTGTTTATTTTAAAATTCTCGGGTTTTTAGAAGGGCCTTTATGAGTCAAATTTTGCAGCATATACCAAATACACATTAAACTGACAGTTGGGAAACACTACCATAAAAAACATCTTATTTGAAATCTTTGATGACAAAAACTGAGATCTAACCAAAAAATCACAACTGTCTATATGAAAGGTAGAAAATAAGAAGGTGAAGTCTCTCCCCACTCCAATCCATCCTCCCACCCCTATTCACAATCCAGTGGCTCCCTATCACCTCCAGGATTAAAGTCAAAATGCTATTTCGCCTTCAAAGCCTTTCATAACCTGGGCCCCTCTGACTTTTCCTACACCTGAGTCCTCCCAACAAGTACTCTTCCACGCAGTGACACTGACCTCTTGGCTGTTTCACCTAAATGAATCATCAATTGAACAATCTCTGTCTTTCAGTTCTAGGCATTTTCTCTAGCTGTCCCCTATGTCTGGAACACTCTCCTTCCTCCATTGCACCTACTGACCTCCCAGGCTTCCTTGAAGTCCCAACTAAAATCCCATCCTTACTGGAAGCCTTTCTCAACCCCTTTTAACTCTAGTGACTTCCCTCTGTTAATTATTTGTCCTTTATGTAGCTTGCTTTGTCTGTGTTTGTTTGCATGCTATCTCTACCGCTAGATTGTAAGCTCCTAGAGGGCAGCTACTAACTTGGCTCTTTTTATATCCTCAGCACATAGCATAGTGGCTGGCATATAACAGGAGCCTAATAAATGTTTATTGATTTCCCTAGTAGAGACAAAGGTAAATTCTTAAACTTGGGTTCAAAAACTCAGCTGGTTAAATCATATGAAAAAGATGAAGGATTTTAGTGAATTCTAAATTTGACATGGACCCTAGTACAAAACACAAAAATACTAGTAAAAAAAAGCTAAGCTGCATTAGTACATGTGGAGTGTCCAGAACAAGGGAGTATCCCTTGAGTGTCCCTCCTTGACTCTGGTCAGAGTGATGGGGTGCTTGGGTGGCTATGCTTGGACCACAATTCCTAAACCATATTTCTCCCTAGCCTCAAAACACTATCCCTGCAGTTTCTCCCCAGCCATAGGACATGTGCCTAGCAATAACTCATGACTAGGCCCCAACAAAACACTTACCTCTCTCCCTGGTACAGTAACAAACTGCACCTGTAGGAATTATTAGCTTGAACTGGCTTTGTATTGGCTCATAAAGATATTTTGCACCCACAAAGCTATTTTTACCAACTCCCTACCTCATTATATGCATCCTGGACTCCTCACTATGTGTATCCTAGACTTTAGACATATGTATACTCTCTACACCTATCTTGTCAAACGAGATACTTATTGGGGGCAGACTGGGCAATCCTCAGTCAGCCCTGATGACTTAGTGATGTAGCAGACTTAAAAACCACACCTCCCTGTGGGCCCCCCTTGGGCTGTTCCTAGTGAACTCTGGGTAAAACACCTGTGCAGTAGATACAAAAAGTGCATGTTCCTTTAAGAACTGACCACTTCTTAACCACTTCCCTAATCCCACCCTGAATCATCCAATTAGCATACCTGGCACATATTTTACTATAGTTTACCCTATGTAAACTTTAACTTTACCCCTCAGGTCACAGGTTCCTTAAGAACTTTCGTCCACTGAAAAGAGGAAAAATAAGGTGCAGCTAGGTGGCCGGCCCTGGAGTCAGGAGGACCTGAGTTCAAATCCAGCCTCAGACACTTGACACACCAGCTCTGTGACCTTGGGCAAGTCACTTAACCCCAACTGCCCTGCCCTCCCCCTCCAAAAGAAAAGAGGAAAAATAAACCTTTGCCAACTTGACTTAAAGAATGCTTGAGTCCATGAATTCTTTCCAGATGACACTGTCCTGCATCCCAGTCCTTGAGGGGTCCCTGAACCCCTCAAAATAGCATCAAGACAGTCCTAGAATATTGTCTATCATTCTCTAAAACACATTTTAGGAGGACAATGACAAAGTGGAGCGTGTCCAGTGATGAGAAACTGAATGTGTTTGACTCGGAAATAAGATGAACTTGTCTAAATGAGATAAACATGGTCATATTTCAACTCAAGCACTACCTTCTATATATGGTTTTTCAGAATCTTCTCCCTGCCTCTCTCCCCTCCCATTAGTGTCTTCCCACACCCTATGAAAAAATTACCTTATATTGTTTAATATTTATTTTTTTAATCTACGTATATGTGTATACGTTTGGCTCAGTAGAGCAAATACCTAGGTGAAGCCAGGTGGCACAGTGGATAGAGTACTGGGCTTGGAGTCAGAAAGACCTGAGTCCTGGGTCCTGGCCTCAGGTACTTACTAGTTCTATGACCCTGGGCAAGTCACTTAACTTCTATCTGCCTCAGTTCCCACAACTATAAAATGAGGGTTATAATAATAGCACCTATCACCCAGGGTTGTTGCGATGATCAAATGATATGTTTGTAAAGTATAGTTGCTTGGGCTTTTTTTTTTCTGTATTACATTAGCAAAACAATTTTTGAAAAAAATTTTTAAATCTATTTGTTGTTGTTCAATCATTTTAGTCATGTCCAACTCTTCATGACCCCATCTGGGGTATTCTTGGCAAAGATGCTTGAGAGGTTTACCACTTCCTTCTCCAGCTCATTTTATAAATGAGGAAAGTGAGGCAAATAGGGTTAAATAAGTTGCGCAGGGTCACACAGCTAGTAAGTGTCTGAGGCTGGATTTAAACTCTGGTCTTCCTGGCTCCAGGCCTGGTATGCCATTGACTACACCACCTGAAAATCCATTAATTCCTGCTTATAGAAACTCTAACTTCAAAAGGCTTCTTTTTTCCTCCTTTATTCCAAGTCAAAAATTTAATTTTCGTTAGTCCATGCATAATATGCCCAGCATAATAGTAGGCTCTTAAAAAATGTCTGTTCCTTTTTTCTTCCCTAACAGACTTGCATTTTTGTCTTTTAACCCTAGTAAATGGTTTAATGACTATTATAGTTCATAGTAAGCACGTAATAAATGCCTGTTGGTTAGTTGATTGACTGATCCTGCTTTGCTTAGCCCTCGAGTCCAAGAGAAATGATTTGTCACAGAAAATAGAGAAAGTCAACTACAACAAGTCTAGAATCCAGGTCTCTTGTCCCCAAGGCTAGCATAGGCTACTACTCTTTCTTTAAGGCAACATTTGCTACAATAAATTTCCAGGATCAACAAACAAAAGAATTCAGTCAACTCTTTGAAGCTTACAGTGACATGTTTTGACCTAGGAAGAAAAACAGCTACAAAATACAAAATGTCCACAAGCAAGTCCTACACAGAAGCTACTGAAACTTTAATTTCATAGCAGAGACAGAAAGAGTAAGTGGGATCTATGAAATGGAATACTACCACTAAAATATACAGAAGAAAAAAATATCATCACTGAAGGATAATTTTTGAGAAAGGAAATGTCAGATACAGCCTAAATTCTCAACAAACTAATTCTGTACTTTCATAGTCAAACAGAAGGTTCTCTTGGCCAAAATTCATTCATTCCTCATTCAATCACTTGTTCACCCTCTTTTTGTGCTTATTCCAAAAAAAGATTTTTCCCTCCATTTCAAATTGTGTTCTTGTCACTCTAAATGTGTCATCTCCCCTAATCATTCAAGAAATGTGTGAACGGAGCAACTCTTCCTATTTTCTTTGTAAATTCTCTATGTCTTCTATTTGCATTATTTATAATTTCAATGAACACTTTAGTAGGGAAAAGCCAAGTTTATAAATATTAATGGTACATAATAGTTAATGTGACACCTGAACTTAAAAGGATTAAGGGAATAATTCAGTAAACTATATTCCATTGTGGTTATAATTAAAATGGATACTTATGTGAAACAAAAAAAACAAAAAATGGAGACATTCCTTATCAATCACAAAAGTTTAACTCAATATAGCTTACCCTTTCCTTTAGCTAAAACAGGTACCAATGAAAATCATTTTCTTGTTTCCATTTGTCTTTTCTCCTTTGACAGACCCAGTTATTGGAACACTAGGTTGAAATTAAACTATGTGAATACATATACATATATAAAGGACGATGCTATTATCATAACACAGTTCCTCTGCTTCAATGAATTGTAACACTTATAAATTTTCTTCATTTACTATGTATTCCAAAACAGTTTTTCCTCACTGACGGGCATGTGTGTGTATGTATGTATGTATATGTATATACTTACAGTCTTAAAATGTGACCATCATGAAATCAGAGACCTATTTCTTTCCTAAAGAGATTGTGATAATGTAGTGTATCATTCTATACTTAACAGGCTTCCAACATTTCACTCATACTCCAAAGTGGGAAATAGACTATCTTGGGGAAAATAAATTGACTCCCGTTTAGAGAATTGCTATTTCCTTGGAAGGAGGAAGTTTAGCCCAACGTGAATAAACTCCTAGAAACTACTGTTATGCCCCAGAGTGGCCAGATACCCATTGTATGCTCAGGAATGTTCAATGATGATAATTTAGTAGAATGGAGTTTGTTTGTTCTGTCATGTCAGTCTCTGTGACCTCATCTGAGGTTTTCTTGAAAAGATAGTGGAGTGGTTTGCCATTTCCATCTGCAGCTCATTTTACAAATGAGGAAACTAAGGCAAACAGGGTTAAATGACTTGTCCAGGGTCACACAGCTAGTAAGCCTCTGAGGCTGGATTTGAACACAGTAAGATGAGTCTTCCTGACTCAAGGCCAGAACTTTGTCCACTTTGCTGCCCCAGTTAAATAGAGTAATAATTTCTAAATCTATGTAAATTATGACCATATTTCATAGAAGTGGTTAACCTAACATATTAAATGAGTACTATGTATACATTATATGTAACTTATATAAGATACATATATTACACTAATCAATTAATAAGCATTAATTAAATACCTGAGTACCAGGTATCTTTCTGGGGATACAAAGACAAACATTTGCATGCTCTCTCCCCATTGGGCTGTGACCATCTGAGAGCAGAAACTGTTTTGAGTTGTTTTGTTTTATTTGGGGGCAGGTTGAGGGGAGACTTTCTTTGTAATTTCAGAAGTTAGCATAGTGCATGACACATAATAAGCACTTAATAAATGTTTGTCGACTTAATTTGACTTGTTGAATTACTGGAGTCACACAGATAAAGGATATGGAATGAAAAAGAACTTGTCAGATCTGGAGTAAAAGGGCATGGATTACAATTCTGCCTTCAAGATTCACTAGAAAGGAATGCTTGGTCTAAATTGTGGAGCTTCTTATAATATGTACAAATAAATACATGCATCACAGCAAACAGATTAAAATAATATTTGCTGATTGTCAAATATTACATGTAATAGGGTACAAAGACTAAAGAGATGTGATAACTTAACAGATTGGGTGCTAGACTTAGAGTCAGGGAAACCTGAGTTCAAATTCTGCCTCAGACCCCAACCAGCTGTGTGACCCTGGGCAAGTCATTTAACCCTGTTTTCCTCAGTTTCCTCATCTGTAAAATGAACTGGAAAAGGAAATGGCAAACCACTCTAGTACCTGTGCCAAGAAAACTCCAAAATGGTCACAAAGAGTTAGACACACCCAAAAAGACTGAACAAAATTTTAATGTCAATGCTGGGCAAGTCACAACCTCTCCAAACCTCAGTTTCCTCATCTGCAAAATGGGATAACAATAGTGTCTGCCTTACTGGATTGTTATAAGGATGAACTGAGACAGCACATGTAAAGTACTTTGTCAACCTTAGAATACTATTTGAGTGATAGTTATTGTCATATAGAAAAGCAGTCTAGTCTTTCAAATAACTCTGAAGAGCGCTATGGCTCCACATATGAAGAATTACAATGTTATCAGAGTATCACTGAAAAGCAACATCAACAAAAAAACCAACATCATACTATTACCACCATCCTGAGAGGGTGACAATGAGAATTCAATGATCTCCTTCATACCTTGCAAACATCATGGAAGAGGCAGTAAGAAGAGAGCAACCCAATAGACACTACTGGAGAGTGGATTAACTAAATTTTAAGGAAACCAACACATCCTTAAAATGCATTTTACCTTGTAGAGTAGCTGTGCTGCCTTTTTAAAAATGCTACTTAAAATACAACTACACTTTTCCTAAGTTAACTTATCCTATAATTTAACTGTATAATTTTTTTTAAAAAATCCCTCACTCCTGGGATTCATTCAAATCATTAAAACACACACACACAATTCATTTCAGTAAGGATTTTCAAACCTGCCTCATATGTGATGTGGCTTCAGATACCTATTTCCCAGTCAACGGAAATGGAAGAGATTCTTAGACGAATTTCATTTAAAAAACTTTGAACTGACATTCATTAGTGACTTTGACCTATAATTTCTCTTCCTTGGTTTAGCTATTAATATTGTATTTATCTCATAAAAGGAATCTGGTACAGCAAAGAAGTGAAATTTATAATTAAAGAGATGGCTTGTGAGCACCTAGAAAGTGAATCAGTGAGCACTGATGAGTGAGCCTGCATGAATTACTCAAAAACAAATCATGCCATACTAACCTTACTTCCCTTTTTGGCAGGGATACCAAAATAGATCAGGAGAATGCTACAGACATAGTAGCACATTTGAATGTTAGTATACCATCTTGTGATGTTTCTCGTTATATCCTTGTGGGAAAAATGAAGAGATGTGTGTTGTATTGTGGTAGTTAGGTAGATTTGTAGTTGTTAATGGGGCAATGTCAGCATGAGGTAAGAATGCCACAGAGTTCTATCATTGGCCCTATTCTCTTCAAAATTTTTATTCTTAATTTCAATAAAGATATATTATATACTTATCAAGTTTAAATGGGAAGCTAGGTAGCACAAGGGATAAAGTGCCAGAGCTGGAGTCAGGAATTTATGCAAAAGACTTATCATTTTATTAGGTTAAATGAATTATCTATCACTGTGACATAGTAACCAAAATAAGTACATGATATTGGGTTTATTAATAATTACAGAGTATTCAAAATAAGAGAAGAGATAATCTCACTGTACTCTGCTCAGATTAGGTACCTAGACTATTGTATTTGGCAGTAAGAGTATTTTAGGGAAAACATTAACAACTAGAATGTCAAGTAAACTAGAAACCAAGCTATAGGAGGCTCAGGTCAAGAAAATGGGGATATTTAGCCTGGAGTAAAGTTTAACAAAAGGCATAATATCTCTTTTCACATATTGAAAGTGCTGGCATGTGTAAGAAGATTACATGCATTTTGTATGGTCCCAGAAGGCAGAACTAAGACCAATGATTAGTAGGTATTATAGAATAGCAAATTTCAGCTGGATATAAGGGAAAACTTCCTGACAATTAGAGCTATCCCAAAGTAGAATGGGTTGCCTTGGAAGAGAGTGGAGTCGTCCATCGCTAGACATATTTGATTAACTGGTTAATTAATTATTGGAAAATATTTGTTCTATTGTGTGCCAGGAAGGCTCTGTGCTGGATGTTGGTAATGTAAATATAAAAGTGAGATGATCTCTGACCTCAAGACACTTAAACTTTAATGGACAAAACAACAAATAAGAGATCAGTGGCCAAAGATGAGAATTCAGGTCTGGGAAGTCACAGGGATACTGTGTGGAGCCACAAGACAATTGATTGTTATGTTTTTTCCAGAAGCAATGGTAGTATTTATCTGATTACCATTCCCAGAGCAAGATGTGAAAAGCTTTGTCTGAGGCAGTATTTGTATAGTAGCAAGGCAGACCACAAGTTACATGGGATACAAGACTGGAGAGGGTGAAAAACATGGTCTGGAGTAGGCTAGATAAAATGGATTAAGCGAGTTTTCCCACACTCACTAAACAAAAAAGGTCTACCCCAGAGCAGAGTTCCAAAGTATTTAGCATTTCAGGATGCCCCCAATGAAGGATAATGGATTAACCCCCAAGGAGGTGGGAGCAAAAGGAAAATTGTTAGAAATACTGTAAAGGGGATTCCTGCTCATGTATGGATTAGTTTAACTGACTTCTGAGGTCCATTACAATGCTGAGATTCTGTGATTCTATGATTCTAAATTTGTAAGGCTGTTTTCTTATCAGTTTCTTTTAGGAAGTATCATCTTTGAAAATATCACACATTTGTGTGGATATTTGTTTGTGCTATGAATTCTTATCAAATAGGAAAATTCCAAAACTTTGAACCATAATTCAAACCTCCTCCCGAAAACAAATGACTATAAAAGACTACCAACAAGTAGAAAAGCAATCTTTATTTCTTTTTTTTAAAATTGTCCCTATCTGCTCTCTAATCCAAATAATAATGAGAAGGGAAATAGACAAAAGGATCAGGTATCGCAAGACCTAGATAATCCACTAAATGGATTTTCTTGAATGATAACTGAATATAACAATCAGTGACAGAACAAAATATATTTCTATGTACAAAAGTTGATACATGCATGCCCTTTTCTGGTAAAAAACATTCAAAAGAAAAATATGACACTGAAATATATTCATATAAACACACCTGCACACGGACATACTAATTTTTCTAAGGCATTGTCTTTCTTCCTTGAGGAGGGCAAGACAAAGGATCCATCACCACTCTTCTGGTTTTTCCAGCAAATGAAGGTCTTGTTCTTCTTGCTGTATATTGTCTGGGTTGTCATTCTCTCTCAAATTTTAGGATTACAACTCGAGGTTAAGGAATGGACCATTAAGCAGGACCATCAAGCAAGAGCAGGGCAGAAAGAGCAGAGAAATGCTAAGGCTTTAGTTAGCACAGATGTAAAGCCAAAGAGGAGGGGATGGAACTGAAAACACACCTTGAGCCATATCTCAGTCTCCCATGGAAGAATAAAATAAGCTGACTCACCTTTGGCAAATAAGAATGCTGCTGGTATTGTCAATAACTCACCAAATCAAAGAGTGAATCACATATTGACTAAGGCTATTTCAACCTCTTGGAAATTTCAGACTTTGAAAGAACTTTGTACTGGCTTGGTATTGCTTTTTTCCCCAGAGAAGTAGCATGGCATCCTACAGAGTGCTGCTGTGTTTGGAATCAGCAGATCTTGGAATCAATCAAGATTTAGATTCACATTCTGCCTCTAACACTTAGTACGTATCTAACCACAGGGCAAGTAATTTGAGGACACTGAAGTTCATCAGTTTTCTCATCTGTTTTGCTTGATGGTTTGGTTGGGCATAGAAGCCCTGATTTCCTCAGTGCAGGAAATTCCCTTCATGGAAATTCCCTCCAATGTCTCTTAGCAATGTTTGTAATTTACACTCATAGATGTCACTGTAGCACTGAAAAGTTAAGTGATTTGCCCACGGTCACTCAGCTGGCAAATGTGAGAGGAAGAACTTGAAAAGGGCTTCTTGACTCCAAAGGTAGATACCTATCCACTATGACACACTGTTTCCTCATCTGCAAACTGGGAAGGATAGTATGAGGATCAGATACTGACTGCATTTGAAGTACATTGTAAACTTTAAAATATTATTTCTTCAAGGCTCAAAAGCCACTCTTGAAAAATATTTGGACTTGTAATGAAAGAGTTCAAATATTACCTAAGAGCATCTCTTGTGTATAGATAAAATACCACAACTACTTTGAATATTTTATCATGCTATTTCCCATCTCAAAAAAAAAAGATGGAGAGACAGATTTGTCTTAAGGATGGGGAAAACACATTTTCTACTTATAGAAAACACATTCTTGCAACTTCCCAAAGTTGATCAATTGCCATGCACAGATCACCCTCACATCTGAAAGATGATGCATATTTTAATACATTTGCATCATACTACCCTGATTAGGATTGAAAATTTCCCAACTATATCCCTTGATTTCAAATTTTTTTCAATGTAAATATCGTGAGGTATTATAGACGTATTCACACCATGGAAATTTGTTTTGTTTTGTTTTGCCTGGTTCTTAACTGAATTAACACAAACATATGCTTTGCCACATCTTTTGCTCCATTCTACTCATTTTAATCAGTATCTAATGCTTTAAAGAAAAGTACAGAAAAAGAGCAGGTTACACTCTGCAACTGTAGATTATGTAAAATTATTAACACCTTGATTATGGAGCATTCTGAATTCTAGCTCTGTCCACTTCTTATTCCATCACAGTAAGCTCAGAAACCTAAGCTCTAGCCTCCAAATATCAGTACTGCTGAAAAAGAACTAACAAAATCGAACTGACAAGAAGTCAAAATAAGAAACTATGATTAACTGATTCACCAAACGTGGGGCAGGGGAGTCATTTATTCTTTGGAGATATACTTTAATACTTTGAGGACCCATATTATTAAGGGTAATCCCTTTATCAACCCAGATCACAATCCCTCTACACCTTATTGTAAATCGCTTTTTTGTGTCATGAATCCCTTTGGCAATCTGGTGAAGCCTATGGACCTCTTCTCTGAATAATGGTTTGCTACCATAAAAATGGTTTCCTTCCTAACAGAAGGAAATGTTAAATTTCAGTTAGACATTAGTTAAAATAAGGATAGAATTTTTCCCCACCCGTGTTCACAGACCCCTTGAGATCTATTCACAGACCTGATATGTCTGTAGACCTCAGATTAAGAAAGTTTGATATGGACGATCTTTGTGAATTAAGTTGTCGTTCAGCTGTTTTTCAGTCATGTTATATCTCACTCTTCATGATCTTATTTCAGAATTTTTTTGGCAAAGATATTGGGTGGTTTGCCATTTCCATCTCCAGCTTATTTTACAGATGAGGAACTGAGGGAAACAGGGTTAAAAGACTTACCCAGGGCCACACAGCTAGTAAGTGTCTGAAGTCATATTTAAACTCAAATTTTCCTAACTTTAGGTCTGGTGCTCTATCTACTGCACCACCTAGCTGGCTCCTGTGAATTATAATAGCCTCCAGATTCATGACCTGGTTGTACTCTTCTCAAAGTTAAGTGAGGTAGTCCTTAAACAGCAGATCTGTGCCCCTATACTGGAATCCTTTTCCAGTTTGATAAAAACTGCCAATGCTTTCACTCTACTGGCATGGCCTTCAGAGGTCCAGGGTCACCTCCAGGACTATACTATGATTAACTAAGGATTATGAACACTAGTACTACGCACACTAAAAACTACTGAAACTAGAGCAAAAAAAAAAAGAGCAAGAGAAGCCTAAAGAGTAGAAGAAAAATGCAAAAAGAAAAGAAGCCAGAAGTCAGTGATGAGCAGAAGGAGTAATATAGAGATAATGAGAAATAACATCTGTGACAGATGGGAAGAGAACAGAAGCAAGAAAAGGGGAATCATCCAGAAGAAGCAGAATGTATGAACAGAAAAAAATTGGGGGGGCAGAATTTAGAAGAGGAATCAGCAGATTCTATGTTCTGACAGACTGTTTAGTGAAGAGAATATCTTATGAAGATGTGCCAAACAGTAAATCTCTTTAGCTAGTAGATGACATTTCCCACTGTTAATGGGAATTTTTAAATTTCTTTTTATTAATTTTTATTATTCAAGGCCCAGAGCCATTCCTCCTATAAACTTTTGGTTAACTAAAAGCCTGTCTTTTGTTAATATTAACCTCACCTGACCAAAACCTGATTCATGGAATAATAGTGTTAAGGGGAAACATTGGATGTTCTAGAGGTAAGAAACTAGATAAGAGGAAGAAAAGGATATGGCATCTTTAAAACCACCCCAAAATAATGTATTTGTGAAAGTCCTGACCTGACTTGAATTTCCCTAGGCTTCTCTTGCTCTTTTTTGCTTTAGTTTCTTTAGTTTTTAGTGTGGGCAGTACTAGTGTTCATAACCTTTAGTTATCATAGCATATATAGTCCTGGAGGTGACCTTGGACTCCTTAAGGCAAGTCTTCATGACATGTAAATCCCTCCCTCTCAATTATCCCACTGTGTAACCACTTGGTTCTGTTAAGTGTAGGATTTTGCAAATTCCATGTTTAGTCTATAACCTGACTTAGTTAACCTATCAAGTCTGTTTAATTAGGTTTTTTTCCTTACGGGACATAAGAGATTATGACCTTGCTTAATTAAGTTTGTTCAGCTTTTATGACATTGAAGAAAGCATGGGATTATGAATCTTTGTGTGTGTGTGTATGTATAGCCTAAAAGAATTCGCAAGACTTCAAAATGTAAAGGAATTAGTTCCCTGTCTCTGACATAATTTTCTCTATAAAAGCTTGTCATAAAATCCTAATCTCTGTTTGGAGTTATTTTTCCCCCAGAACCTGTGCTTATACATAATAAAACCTAGGTTAACTATGTTGGCAACAGTGACCTACCATGTGAACTCAAAAAGAAGATATTTCTCCCATAACACTACACAAGTAACTTCTTTGAGTCTCAGTTTTCCCATCTTCAAAAAGGCGCCAATATTTCTTGCACTAACCCATCTCACAAAATTTATTGTGGGGAAAACATTTTGTAAGCCAAAGCATTATGTTGATATGCTATGATTCTTCATATCACTACCAGTACAAAGGTAAGATGAGCCATAATACATTATTGACATATACATAAGCATTGAAACAGAGCCAAACTAAAATTCCCTTAGAGAAAAATTAAAAGGGCAAGTGTAAGAGAAAAGGAAAGGGATTAAGAATTATATAGCACCTACTACGTATAAATACTATCTCAGTTGATCTTCAAAACAGCTCCATGAGGTAGGTGCAATTATTTATCATTCATATTTTACAATTGAGGAAACTGAGGCAAACCAAGGTTAAGTGATTTGCCCAGGCTCACATAGCTAGTAAGAGTCTAAGGCAAGATTTAAACTCAGGTCTTCCTGACTCCTAGCCCAAGGTTCTATTGACTTTAAGAGGCAATGGTAAAAGAACTGATTCCAGAGTCCAAAGAACTGGGCTCAAATCCCACCTCTGATGATTATTACCTGTGTGATTTTGGGCAAGTTATTTAACATACTGGGCTTCAATTCCTTTATCTGCAAAATAGGGAAGTACAATTAAATTTAAAAGTGTAATACATAGACATATACATATATATGCAATATATATTGTGTATATGTGTGTATTTTCCCCACCAAGAGTTGATTGTTAAATATTTACCAGCATACCAATGGGCTGAACCCGAAGGTCAAGATTAAATATACCCATCAGTGTTTTTAAAAAATTAACGTATTAGGGGCAGGGGGAAAGACATCATTATATAAACCAGGAAAATGCAAAGAATAATAATAATAATAATAATAATAATCTTATTAGAGAACTCATTTCTGAACAATCTATCCCTGAACAATTTTATAATATTGATAAACAAGGATCTCTCCTACAGCTTATTAGGCAAATAGTCATCTTGTCATTGCTTGAAAACCTCCAGGGAGAACCCACCTCAGGAAGCAGCCAGTACCATTTTAGAATGGTCTTCTAATTGTTAGGAAGTATCCTTTACATTAAGCCTAAATTTTCCTTTTTGGGATTTCCACTTCTGGACTCAAGAAGAATGTGTCAAATGTGGTGTACAGAACAGAACACTCCAGATGTGGTCTGACAAGGACAAAATACAGCAGAATTAATGAAGTATAAAATTGTATTTGCTTTCTTGGCCACCATATCACACTGTTGACTCATATTGAGCCTGCCATCAACTAAAACCTCTGGATCTTTTTCAGAAAATCTGTGGTCTAGTTATGCCTCCCCCATCTTGTACTTGGGAAGCCGATATTTTTTTAGCCCCTGTCAGACTTTATATTTATCCCTATTAAATTTAATCTATTCAATTTAGTCCAATGTTCTAGGCTGTTGAGCATTGTTTTATTCTGTTATCCAGTACATTCACTACCCCTGACGACTTTCTGTCACCTGCAAGGCACATGTAAAAAATTATGAAAACCTAAAAACCAAATAATGGAATATAATTTCAGAGTTTTGAAACATTACAAAGTACACTTGACAGTCCTTGAAAGATTACTTGTGGATACCCTCTTCTCCCTTGGGATCAAGGATACTACACTTTCATGATCTCCTTCTACTTTTCTTACTGTTCTTTCTGGCTCCAAAACTGGTTCATCCTCTTCAATCAATCATCAAGCATTTATTAAGCACCTCCTATGTTCCAGACACTGAGCTTACTTGTATCTCCCAACCTGCTGTCCTTGACTCACTTCTCCACTCTCTATATACTCCCTCCCTTAGTGATCTCATCTATTCTCATTGTTCAGATGCACATGATTCCCAAGTGCATATTTCTATACCTAACCTTTCCCCAAACCTCTAGTCCCATATTTTCAAATATCTGATAAATATCTTATTGGTCAGGCATTCTTAACCTGGGATTCATGACTTTATTTGTTTTTTTTATATTTTGATGACTGCATTTCAATATATTTTATCTCTTTATAATCCATTGTATTTTACTTTATGTATTTTAAAAAATTATTTTAAGAAGGGGCCTCAGCAGACTGCCAAAAGAGTCCATCATATAAACAATGTAAGAAGCTTGCTCTGTATGAATATCCTGCCAGTTCCTCCAATTAAACAAATCCAAAATTAAAGTGATTATCACCACCCACCCCAAATCCTTTATCATTTTCTTATGAGACCACCATTCTCCCAGGCACACAAGTTTTGTTACCTTAATAAGAACTGATTCAGTTTTATTTTAAGCTTCCACTTTGTGACTGAGCTGTTTTCAGTGGGCCCTTTCGTAGAGCTGCTTTGAGTAAGTTGTTTTTCCATAAGAAAAGCATTTGTGTAGTATGATGTCATAAACATGTGTGTATCTTAGACAACTGATAAACATATGTAGAGCATTTGATTAAATAGACCACTAATGAGAAAATATGATCAACAACTTTGTCAGTGATTTGGAAGTAAACTACCAAACAAATTATGTGATAAATGTTAGCAAAAAGTATAAAAATCCCCTGAAACTCTAGCCATTAGCCTGTTCCTAAATTTGATTAGAGCAGGCTCCTGTCTTCTTCATTCTTGATTCTGGGCAGTGATGATTGATTGAGATTTTGGAGTCTTGCCAGACCCACCAGAGGGAGATACATAGCCTCTGGCTGGGCAGAGAGGAAACTTTATATAGTCTGGTAAGCAGCTTATCTGAACCACTAACATATCAGGGTGGTGTTTGGCTTTTAGGGATTGTTATTAATCTTTGATTAATAAAGTTTGATTGTATATATTGAGAAGTGTAGTTCTAATTAGGGTTTCCTGGAGTCATCTTTGATTTTTCATTTCTATCTCACCATAATTCCCAACATATAATCGCTAAATCCTAACAACTCTACCACCAAAGTAACTCTTGCCTTCATCCCCTCCTTCTCATTTCCACTACAATCACACTATTAGGTCAGGTCCAAGTCTCTTCTCACCTAAAATATGATATTAGGCTCCTAACTAGTCTTCCCAAGTCCAGGCTACCCCCTCCCCAAGGCAAGGCAAGTCAACAAGCATTTACTAAGAGCTCACTATGTGCCAGGCGCCATGCTAAGCACTAGGACTACAAATGGAAGCAAAAAGAAAGCTAGTTCCTGCCCTCAAGGCATTTATATTCTAATGGCAGAAAATAACACATAAAAGGGAGATTAAAAGTTCATTTGCATGGGAGAAACCCACTCCAGTGCATAGTGGTGAAGTCCAAGGAGTGAGGCGTGGCTGCTCTAGGTTCTGGATCAAAATGGAAGTTCTAAGAGGAACTTGCCAAAGGAGAGGGATGGCAGGGGCAGAGGGAGAAGGCAGCACATCCTAGACCTAGACCAAGTCCTCTTTTTATTGTACTATTCAAATAAAAGTCAAAAACTTTCAGGGTTTGCCTACTGCTTGTAAATAAAATGGCAACTCCTAATTCTGGCATCAAGAACCAACCCCCCTCCACAATGAGGCTTTTCAGGCTTATTTCATATTATTTCCCTTTACATGTTAAGCCTTTCTTAATACTCTGTCCCCTAGGTGAAAGTCATCTCAAGTAGCTTAAATTTCTCAAAGCACTTATACCTATACCTCATTCTTGCCCTATTTATCCCATTCTGCCTAGCACCACAGGTATTCATGTACATCTTTCTTTTTCCATGAGAATAGGATCTATATTTTATCTTTTTTGCATTTATAATGCCAAGCATGATATTTTTATAACAGCATATTCTTTTTTTTGGCGGGGGAAAAGCAGGGGAATTGGGATTAAGTGACTTGCCCAAGGTCATACAGCTAGTGTGTCAAGTGTCTAAGGCTGGATTTGAACTCAGGTCTTTCTGACTCCAGGACTGGTGCTGTACTCACTGAGCCACCTGTCTGCCCCATAACAGTATATTCTTAATAAATATTTGTTTACTCGAATTAACTGGAGTACAAGGGATGTACAAAATGTTTTCACAGAAGAGATTTCCATGTAAAAGATGTTCCAACATAAGCAATTATACCCTGCATTTAAAAGGTTTAAGTGCTTTAAAAATACTGTCTCATTTGATCCTCACAACAATCCTGTGAGGTGGATTCTATGATTATTATTATTACCCTCATTTGAAGAAACTGAGGCACATAAAGGCACTATAATTTAATTTTCAAATTAATATATATCTATTTTTCCTCAATGAGGAAATTGAGGCACATAAAAGCACAAAACAAGATTTTTGGCCTCATGTTAGAATATAATTTTTAATTTCAAATATAGTATATGCTTTTCGATGCTGACTGCACCTAGAATCTTATGCAAAAAATAATTTAAAACATAAAGGAAACTGTGACCTGGCATTATATTTTCTGTTCAAAAGATCTGAGAGTTTGGGGGGAACTCAAAAGCCATCTAATCCAACCTGTAGCTGACCAAGAATTCTCTATGCAATGTTCCCAGCAAGTGGTCATCTGACCTTTCACCTCAGGCCTCCTTTGAGGAAGAACCCATGTTTTCTTAACATAGTCCATTCCCATTTGAATAGTTCTGTTGGAGAGTTTTTCTTTAAGTTGGGCCAAAATCTGTCTTGCTGCAACTTTTACCCATCTTGTAGGTTCTGTCATCTGTGGCCAAACAAGACTAATGTCTCTTCCATATAATAATCCTTCAAATAAAACTATCATGTCCCTTCCTAAATCCTTCTTTCTCCAGGCTAAACACCCCCAGTTTCTTCAAGCACCTTCACCAATCTCGTTGCTGGTAAATCCTAAAACATTCTTACTAAGCACTGTGCCAGAATTGAATACAACAATCTAATCTTCAGTCTAACCAAGGCAGAGTAAAAATGGATTGTATCCTCTCTCATTGTGAATACTATGGATCTCTTAAAGCAACCAAAGATTGCATTAAATTGGCTACCTGACTTCCCTCTGTCAACTTCTATTGAGTTTGTTATCCACCAAAATTCTCAAATCTTTTTCAAGCAAACAGTTACCTAGTTTGCCTCCAACTTTCTACTTATGAAGTTTATTTTTAACCCATCTAAGACTTGCTATTTTTCCTTATTAAATTTCATTTTATTCATCTTATTTGGCCCCGTATCTTAGCCTGTCAGATCCTGAATCTGTCATCTAGTACATTAGCTTTCCCTCCAAGCTTTGTGTCAATCTGTGAATTTGATAAGCATGTCATCTATACCATACTCCAAGCTTTGCTAAACATGTTAAGTGAGCAGAGGACCAACCATAAAATTCTCAGGCACCTCAGTCATTAGTGACTATTATTTGAATCTAACTGTTCAGTAAGTCCTGAATCTACCTAATTATAATGTTATCTGCTTCCTAATAACAATATGAGAAACTTTGCCAAACAAGAAGAGGAACTGATAAACTACCACTGTAAAGAGCAGTAAATTTAGAATCACAGGGTGTAGGTTCAAACCCCAGTTCTGCTGTTTGTTAGTTGTTGCTGGCTGCACCTTCTACCGACATGATCTTCCAGGTACACAAAGCAATTTGGACATTTCACAGTGTAAGCATTAGATCCAGCTTTATTTAACAATTGGAATACAACCTACTGAAGTAGAAGGTGGAACACGTGCCAAACCCAAGGTTTATCCTTATAAAGACCCATTAATAACAGTGAATGCCACCTAAGCATTTGTCCCCTTTGTCTCTGACCCAAATTCAAGGTCAAATTCCTTTGCAAAGAAATCATCTAACCTTAAGATTAAATTTCCCAATAGATAGACATGAGTAGGCAAAGACAATTAGGATATACCATTTACCTAGAGCCTTGTCAGTTACACAACAAGCATTTAAGCACTTACTATGTGCTAGACACTCTATTAAGTGCTGAGAATACAATTACAAGTAGAAATAAAGAGAACTGTAGCCCCTAAAGAGCTTGATATTCCAACAGAGGAAGACAACATATACAAAGAAGTTGAAAAGGGGAGGTGGGTAAAAATACACAGTGAAAGGTCATGGTAGAGGAAGTCTAGAGTACAGACTGGAGAGGAATGACGTAGCTGGTCTGGGGGCCCTCCTGAAAATGTGCATAGTATTAATGAGGCAAAAATAATAAAACTTTAATGCTATCGACAAAAAGAAATTAAGAGATGTGAATACCTTAGAGGCAATAATTCATTTTGGAGTAAACTGCATGTTCTGTGGAGAAGCATACATATGTGTGTGTGTGTATATGTATATATATACACACACACATACATATATGTGTATATGTGTGTATACGTGTATATATACATACATGTATATGTATACATATATGTGTGTATACATATAGATATACATATACCTATATGGTGTACAGTATAAATGATTTTAGTACATGTAGAATGATTTTAAAGAATCTTAACTTGAGAGAATTGGTAATTAATAATTAAAATCTTAATTTTAAAGATTTTATAGAATGATTTTTAAAAATCATTCTGAAATAAGAGACTTTCTTTTAACAAGTACCAAGACAACTCTGAGGGTCAGTATACTATGCCATCTACATCTCCATTTACATACAAGCACACCATAAATATTAATGTAAATAGAGATGACCTTAAGTCATCAAAAAAGGTTGTGCTCAGGTATATAAACTCATCACACTAAGACAAAGAAGTAATACTTTCTAATCAAGATTTCTGTTTAAAATCATTTTAAGCAAATATTTTCTTTCTTAAAAGTTAACTTTAAGTTATCCATCTTCCCAACCATTACACATAGGAGAGGTGTTCCTTTAAATAACTATAGACATAAAAGAAACATAATATTGTTTGTTAATTAACCACATTATCTTGTAAACCTATAAATCTCATTATAAATTTACCTGAACTTAATGTTGCTTTCCTTTAAATAATTGTAAGTAATTTAGGAGGAATTATTAAGTAGTAGGTAAAGAAAACCAGGATTCAAGTCCTGCCTTAGACAAAAATACTAGCTATGTGACAAAATAGCAAATCACTTGACTTCTTGGCCAGAGGCAACTCATTAAGACTTAAGTTACAGGTGAACCGTTGATTTGCATCAGTGGAGGGAGTGTTCATGCCAGGAATTCCCTCTCACTGATGAAATCACACTCTAGTCCCTGCCAAAAAAGTAATTTTGTTAATAGTCACTAGCTCAGAAGTCCACATCGGCTATCTGGACTGAAGAAAATTGACTGTATCAAATACATTGCATTAACCTTTAACTTCATGAAGCATGACACCTTGTTCTCATTCAATGACTCAAAAGAAAAGAATCAATATTTGCTATCAAAACAATGAACTTGACAAGATCCTTGGAATTACATCAATACTTTGTGATTTCAACACAAAGAAGAGCACAGGGCAGGCCAGCAAAATAATATATTGCACAGTATGGCTAGGGGTCAAGAAATGAAAGAGGCAAAAGGCTTATGGAGTCCCCAGAAGCCTCACACTTGTACATCATAATTACTTTGAGAAGAGAATCAGAAAGCATTAATTATGGCAACAACTAAAGGACATCCAAAAAAAAGGACATCGACTGCATCTGAACAGACAGGAAAAGACTCCAGATGTAGCAGCTATTTTAGTCTGTGTACAGTCTGATCATCGACTGATCTGAATGTAAGCAACAGAAGCTCCAACCCACTTAAACAAGCAGTGAACTCTCTGACAAATCAAAAATGGACAAAGTAACAACATTGGCTCATACTATTGCTTTTTCTTAGAGGAGATCAAATCTGACTATTCCTACTTACTATTTGTGTGATCTTGAACAAGTCATTTAACTTGCCTGGGCCAGTTTCCTCATCTATAAAATACGGTGGTTGAACCAGACAATAGCCAAAGACCTTTCCAACTCTATAGCTATAATTCTATGACACTTAAAAAGTAGTAGAGAAATGGCCTCAGAACCAGGAAGTGTTCAGTTTAAATCTTGCCTATGACACACAGTGATTGTGTAACACTGGGCAAGTCACTTAACTTCTCAATGTTCTAGGCAACTATCTAAGACTATAAGTTACAGAGAAGGTGCTAACCTGCATTGGTAAAGGGAATTTCTTCACCTAGGAATTCCTAATACCAATGAAACCAAAGTCCAGTCCCTATCCTTGTCTTTTAATATATTCCAAGCAAAGGTGAACAAGGGCAACATCAGATCAGTATGCAAACTTGTTGGTAAAGCACTAATTACCAAGTAGGACAATGGAAGAGGAAGAACAAAACGATGAAAAGCAGCGGAAGAGGAAAAATAACCTGAAGACAGTTGGTCCACATGAGATCAACGTAAACCAAAATCATCTCATGAACATTCACAGATGAAACCAGAATGTGGACAACAGACTTGTAATGAAACAAATGTGCTGATGTTTTACAGTAATCTCTTCTCATTGTTGACCAATGAACCACCTTCCACTTTGACTTTACCGCTTTGATACTTTAAAGGCAAAAGGTACCATCAAAGGCATGTTAACAGATGGACAGGCTGATTGCTACATTGGTTATCTCTTAGTATTAAAGAATGGGGAGGCCTCCCTTCCAAGAATCACACAAGATGACAAGGTGTACAGGGGCTGCTATCTGTATCAGTAAAGGGAGTACTCACAATGGAAATCCCAGATCTATTAAAGGATCAAAATAAAGTTTGTTATATTCATCATAAATCTAATATTGGTTTAAGATCTCAGTAAGGATTTATACGCTTACCTGATAATTCACATATATTAGCTGAAAACAAAAAGTTCCCAGATCTGTCAATGATTGTGATGTTATCAAGAATTCCTGGACTAATTTTGTCCTTTCAAACACTACCTCATCACTGAAAGGTAGTGTGATATAATGAAAAGAGCATTGGATGTGGAAACATAAAACCTGGGCTTAAGTCTTAGATCTCCTCCGTAATAGCTTTATGGCAAACTACTTAACTTCCTTGATCCTCCGTTTCTAACCTGTAATACAAGTAGGATAATACTTATACCACCTACTAAAGGTAAGCTGTTGCTATTAATACAATAACAACATTAAGTCTTAAATGAAATAAAATGTTAGCAAAGTCTATTGACAATTAAGTGTTTACCACCTATATTCATTTCAATTCTTATCTATTAAATATTGACCATGTTCTGAAGCTAGGTGGTACAGTGGATAGAGCACTGGACCTGGAGTTAGAAAGACCCGAATTTAAATCCACCCTCAGACCCTTACTAGCTGTGTGACCCTGGGGAAATTACCATGCATGTTTGCCTCCGTTTCTTCATCTGTAAAAGTGAATTGGAGAAGGAAATGGCAAACCACTCCAGTATCTTTGCCAAGAAAACCCCAAATAGGATTACGAAGAGTCAGACACAACTGAGTAACAACATGTTCTGAGCATTGGCTGGCACAGAGAAACTTTAAAGTATCAATAAGATAACATCCCTTTAGTTTACAAACCAGTAAAGGTGATAACAACTCATAAACAAATAGCTATAGTAAAAATAGTATGAGATATTGCATTAAAAAAGTACAGAATGCTACACAAAGCAGCAGCATTGCCTACAAGGGAAATCAGGAAATCTCCTTCATGGGGATAGTTATATTTGAACTGAGTCCTGAATAACAGATAGGAATTTAAAAGACAGAACAAAGGATCTGGGATGCCTTGAAAATAGGAAGGGCCATATGACATAACCTACAAAGGTAAAGTGGCACAAGACTGTAGAGACCTTGAATGCCAGGCTAAAGAAGTTTTCAACAGTGGTGATGGCATTATTATGAAACTTACATAAAGTACCCTATGGTGGACACCACAATTTGACGCAAAGTTCACTGCATTTTACCATTTGTTCTGCCATCAACACAAACACAGTAAGAAACTAAAGAGGGTTAAAGTTGAAGAAAAAACAATCTGATTTTAAGAGTACCTACATTTCTTCAGAATTGGTTGAGCCTACTATTTCCTGAATTATTACCCCTTATTTACCCACATTGTTTACTATGGTTCCAAAATATTTTAAGATTCGTCCCTACTCACTTTGACACTGAAAGCTACAATTTCTAATTACGGAAGGTTGTGTTTTCATTAGCAAGGCCTTACTTTTATCTTGATTTTATTTTGTTGTTTCAGTTATTTATATATAGGAGTGATTATTTGACCCAGCAGTTATAGACTATATAACTGTCCAGGTTTTGGGAAATTTCCTGAAATAATAGTTATATTAAAAAGCTGGGAGGAAAACCCCTGTGACAATAACTAATCCAAAACAATAAAGTAAGATTTTATTAAAACAAATATGCTCTATTTTCAAATTTTCTTTGAAATGTTGGACAGCAAATAAAGTGGGATTATTAAAATATATATAGTCTAAGATAAGATGTTCATTCATCACTGACTACTAATAGATACATACCCTTTTAATTTTATTCCAATATACAAAGAATTTTAAATTCTTTTAAATGAGCATTAAAACTTCCTTAGCATATGTCAAGTAATTTGCTTGTCCTCTTCCATAGACTACTTGTTCTTCTTTTGTGAAAAGCATTTTAGCAACAGCTATTTTTTTTAAAAAAAGAAATAATAAATCCCTAATTATGCTCAAATGTTTTAAGCCTTGGATAGTATGCTAAATAGAAAACATTCTTCATGGAATAATCCAATCTTAAACCATCGAATTTTCATATTCTAATAGAATATATGTTAGTAACCATCTATAAGAGAATATGCATAAAAATTGACATTTAATAGGCAACATAAGTTGAAAACTTGATCCTTCCCAACATAGTTGAGAAGGGGAAAAATGCATCTGGTGTGACAATATGGCCTTGACATGTGAAATGAATTCAATGGAGGGAAAAGATATTTCATTTTTTTAAAAGCAGGGCATCTTAAATTATGAATATGCCTCACCAACTTGGAACTAAGTATGGTAAAGGCAATGTCTACATATTTAAAAAGTTACTTTTGGCTAATGCAAACTCCTGAAATGCAGACACTGAGAAAGACATTCATGGATGCTAGCCACTTTATTCTAATTCATTTGTACATGGATCTCTCCCAAATATCTTTCCCTAGCAATCCAAAACTGATTTTTTTCCACAAATATCTTCATCCAGAATCACAGGAACAGTATGTGTTGGGGTGGAGTGATTGTTAATGTCTAATCCAAACCAAGAATAAGAGAAGAATAAAATAAAATTGTATTGTTTTTGTACACATGTTCTGTCTCTGGAGAAATTATTTGTTGGCTATCATGTTTACCTTCATAAAGAATAGTTTTCATTTTTCCTGGTTTCTATGTTTCTAATATATTTAGCAACAATAATAGTGGATATACATGTATATGTATCCATATGTGTGTATACACACATGCATGCACACATATATGCTCTGCAATCCTTAAAGAGCTTAACATGCATTATTACATTATAATTTGTAAACAAAATGTCAATATATGATATCTGTCCTCCCTAGTACTAATGGAATGGGGGGGAGAAAGCTGGGGAAGCTTCCCAGACACTTTCAGCCTCTCCAATCTATTAGGGTCTTAAGGATTACCCTTACCAGGCTCCCAACTTCTCCCCCATTTCCCAACTATAGCATATGAAAGCATCTAGAGTGACAGATTAGTAGGGAGAAATGACCACAGCCGCTCCAAATACCTAAATGGAACAAGTTGGAATTTACTATATCCATACTTAGGATTGTAAAAAGGTAGTGGATGAGGTTCAGATTTTGTGAAGCATCTTTTTGTACAAGTCATAAAGATTCATCTTGTTAAAAAAAAAGTTAAGGATGGAGGGCAAACGGGGTATAGGTGTGGCTCCTATGTGAAATGAAACATGGAATCAAGGTGAACATCCTAGTGTATAGGGTACTGACCACAGGACCTTTCTATCTCTGGTAAGGAGATTCTGGTCAGTTTCTTCCATTCCTGGGCACTATGGGTGGGGGAAGGGGACACTAGGAAGGAGAGAAAAAGAACACCTAATAGTTTTTTGCAGTAAAATTTTGGAGGGTTGCTTTTAAATATAGGAAATGGGATTAACTAAGGTCACTGGAAATATGGTTATGGTATATAGTAATAAAACATGGACTAAAAAATTATAAACATCTTTGCAAAATAGACTCCTTCCTATGGGTAAACAAGCTACTTCCTAAGTGCATTTTATGGTAGACCAGTTGTACTAACTAGTGATTTTGAAGGTTCCTTCTCAGGTAAGAGCAAAATTTTCCATTTCTAATGAACTTGCAGCTCTTCTCCATGAAGGATTCACATTACTATCTATAATTCTATTGGATTACTGGGTAGATACTAATGTAAGACTATATGCTAATAATAAACATGAAAATCAATATAGGTTTTTTTACTTTTCTTAATGATAGTAACTTGCTTTTGAAAGTTTATCTTGTAAGATCAGTAACAAAGTTTAGCAGTTTTCACAATAACATATCTACAAAGAAAACAATGTCTAGTTGTTGATCTGACATTATAACTTTGGAAAAACACTAAGAGATAGAAATAAAAATAATTCCTATGTAAGAAATCAAAAGTCCATTAGGGCAGTTTGACTATTACTATAAAATTCTTCTACATCAAACTGGTGATTGCTCTCAAGAATGTGGCCTTGTAATAATATTTGACACTATCCTATAGTGAATTGCAGGTTTAACTTTACAATACTTTTAAAACCAAGATCTTTCTAGTTTCCAGCATGAAAGAGTTTTAAAAGCTTTAATGAGGACCTATGGATTTAAAATTTCAAACATCCATGAATCAGCCTTAGAATAGTAAGCATGATCAACTATTTACCACATTTTTACACATAAATAGGTAAATTTTTTAAATGAGCTACACTCTTCTAATTTGACATCTAGTAATTTATTAGTTACACTCTTCCAATGTTGATATCCAGTAATTAATAGTCAAAATTCTGAAAGTTAGGATTTTTCCCCTGCCCTATCCTCAAAATACCTCTTTAAAAATTAGCTTTATTACAAATGCTATATATACCTTTCTTGTGTGCTTTTCATGTCATAGGATCCTCTGATTTTAAGGCACCCATTTTGAAATGACTGGTTCACAAATTCTATCCCTTCTCTTTCATTTAAAATGAAGAGCTCAGAAAATAGCAGTTAAAGATACTTTTCAACAGACTTCTGGGTTCAAAGAAGGAAAAAACTCCACAATAAAACTTGCAGCTTTGTTTACTGAGCATTTAAGTGTTTCCCAAACAATAGAAAAAGGACAGAGATTTATTTCCTCTCAACAAAATCCAACCACAGATCACCTAATGAAGAAAAAAACTTTTCAATATAAAAACTTCCTCTGATGCCCCACCTAGCAAAACACAGTCCAAATCAGTCTAATAGTTGTCTTAATTTATTTCATCATTAACTTTTCGGCAACTATAAAGCTCAAATAAATTAAAATGTCTAAAAGTATCTAAACTACTGGAAACAATCAAATGTTTAACCTTTTTTCACATTAAGAACCTTCTAAGAAATACTGGAAAGGCTGCCTACCAAAATCATACCCCTAAAGGTAAGAGTGCACATCGCGTCAAAAAAAATCTCCTCTTTGTGTCTGGCCAATAGTCTGGAAGTTGCATTTGGTTCGTTTTTAAAAGTGATATAGTCTTAAAAGAACAAGCTAAGATAGGAAAACCCTGCACGTTACTGTAGAAACTTGGAAAAAGTAAGCTAACCAAGAGTCTCCAACGTCTCACCTGTTGGGTAACACCTGAGAATTTTTTTTTTTAGTAGAAGGCAAGAGAAGTAAATGGCAAGATACAAAACTGCAAGTCGTTTGACAGCACTTTAACCTCACTTATAACAATCTCTAACTCTCCCTTCCTATCTCCTTTCTCTTGATAGTTGCTTCAAATTAAAACTGCGCCTCTAAGAAAACCTAGGAACGCTCCCTCCCCATCGACACCGCCTTTGAGATCCATTTCCCAGAGTAACATTCTCTTTTTCTAGAGCCCCACTTTTGCCAGCCAAATGATTTCGGGTGGCAGGTGTCATCTGTGCAAGTGAAGACAGTTCGGGGCGGACATTCTACATCGTGTTGGGAAAGATCCCCAGTGAACCGACGGAGAGGGCATAGTCTCCTCCTCGTCTCCATCACTTGTTGGACCCCTATCAGGGCAGAAGTAACTTTTGTATCTGTCCCCTCACTAGTATCTCAGCGATCTTAGCTCCGGGACCCCGGGAGGGAGGAGTGGGTCCCCTCACCCCGTCAGTCCCAGAAGAATGCTGATGCCCAAGCCCAGCGGGGCGTGAGAGTGCCCGACTCACCTGGCCGCTGCCCCGTGGTTCCTCGCCTTTCTCCGGGGTCGCAGTCTCGGACGGGGCGGGCTCCCGCTCGGGTGCGGTGGGTTGAGGAGGGGGCGGAGGCGGCGGAGGCTCCAGAAGCTGCTCCAGGCAGGCAGTGCCAGGCAGGGAGGAGCTCTTCTGGTGGGACAGGTGGGCTCTGGGGCCCGGCCGCTTGGCGCCCTCATCGCCTGCCCGTTCCCCCCGAGGGGGCGGCTGAGGCGAGGAGGAGACCGAGGAGGCAGAGGAGGAGGGCGCGGAGTCGGGGGAGCGGCCGCCAGGCGGCGTCGCTCCGGCCGCTGCCGCGGGCCCCTTCCCAGCCGGGAGCAAATGCTCCCGGATCCGGCGGCGCAGGGCGGACCCTTGCTCCGCGCCGCCGCTGCCGCCGCCGCCCGGTTCCAGGGGCTCGGCCGAGGAGCAGCAGAGGTTGGGCTGGGAGGAGGAGAAGACTCTGTCCAGCACCTGCTTTCTCTTCTTGAAGCCGCTCCACCTGCTGCCTCCCAGCCCGTCGCGCTTGCCCCCCGGCGGAGGCGGGGAGGGCGACGGGGTCCCCGCAGTGCGGCTCTCCGGCCCGGGGCCGGGCCCCGCTCGCCCGCCCCCGCCGCCTTTGCTCTTGCTGCCCCCCAGCTGCAGGTTCTTCCAGAGCCGGGCCTGGAAGGAGGAGGAGGCGGAGGAGGCGGGCGGGGGCTCGGGCTCAGCCGCCGCCCGGGGCTCCATTCTCCTCCCCCTCTCCCCTCCTCCTTCTCCTCCTCCGCCGCCGGCTCCGTCTGCGCCTCCCCCCAGAGCCCCTCGGCGGCGGCGGTGGGGGCCGCAGCAACAGCAGCAGCAGCAGCCGCAGAGCCCGGCAGCCCCCAGACGCTTCAGCACAGCCGCCGGGGAGGGCTTGGGGCTGGCCGCGCTGGGGCTCCTGCCCCTGGACTTCGCTGCCGCCGCCGCCTCCCCCTCCTCCTCCGGCTGGCCCGAGCTGTGGCGGAATCCGGGCGCTGGGCAGCTCAAAGTTTCTGGTCCCCGGCTCGGACGTACCCAGACGTTTGAGCTACCCAGGCCCAGTTGCTCCCACTTCTCCTCCTCTTCCTCCTCGCTGGCTCCCGGCTGGGGCAGTAAAGCACACCCTAGCCGGCTGGTCTTGACCCTCTGGGGACAGCGCCGTCGGGGCTCTGGCGTCCGGGGCAGGCGCAGCCGGAGGCTACAGGGGTCGCAAGCGCGGGCGGCGGCAGGTGTTGCCTCCAAACCCGGGGAGCACGGGGCTCACGCATCAGGGAGCCAAAGTTAGGAGATGCTCCAAGCCACCACCGGCTCCCTTGCGGCACTCAGGGACATCTTTCTCCTGGTGGGCGGGCAGCAGCCAGGATGTCACCTTGCAAAGGGAAGGAGTAAGATACCTCCTCGGGGCTCCAGCGGCCGTGGTCCACGCAGTTCATTCAGGGAGGGCAGCCGATCCAATGACGGTCCTCGAGATCCCGGGAAGAGGAGAAAGGAGGACGCGGCTTCTGAGTGCTCCAGTGTGTTAATCCACCGTAATTAGCCAGACGCTGTGATTCGGCAATGGACGCGGCTGCCTCTCCGGGATGCCCACCCGGAGCCAAAGGCCAGAAATTTGTTTCTGTTGCGTCTTGACTTGATTCTCATCCACCCCGCCCTGCGTGTGTATTTGCATAAGGACGGACCACAAGTTGTAGTATCGGGGCCCTTTGGTTTGTGATGCCTAGCATTATTTAGGGTTTAGTACTGAAAATTCTTCGGGAGATCACATAAACAGAGTGGTGTAAAGAAGGGGGGAAACTCTGAATTTAGAGGCTGATTCGAATTTAGACACCTGGATTCTAGTCCTGAAGCTTATATGTACATGCCAGTTGTGATTTGGCATGGTACACTTTCTGTGAGCTTAAGTTTCTGCATCTGAAAAGTGAACTACTTTACATTATTTACCCCTTAAGGATCCTAGTGGGTTTCTCTTGGATTCGTTTATGTGGGGACATTTGATTTGTTCCATTGTAAGACTAGTGGGAAGGGCTTTCACGGTGTTCTGGAGCCTACATATCTAGGACCTTCTTGCTTTGCTAGGGGTCCATTCCCTTGTGGATCCATTTCCCCAGCGTCACTCCCTTCCCCCATCCCCAACTTATTTCCAGGATGGGGAAGTGGGGGGGGGGGCAGGGAGTGATAGACTGCCTTCTAAGGTATTTTACTGCCAAAAATAGAGTTAGTTACTAGAGTTATAAGTTACTTAAATATGTTACATCCCTTGAATGAAGATACAAATGGGTATATGAAACAAGAGGTTGTTAATGAAAACTTCCTGCTGCCCCACCCTCCATTATTTTTCTGCGACTAGATTTGATTTTTCTCAAGTCCTTATCTCTCTGTCTCATCCATTTGGATTTGGTGGAGAGCTGGCCCTGGCGTTAGTAAGACCTAAGTTAAATTCGAGCCTCATATACTTTTGCTAGCACTGGGACCCTGGGCAAGTCACTGGAGTTCTGGGGATGATAATAGCGCTTGCATGACCAAATGAGGTAATAATTTTAAAGTGCTTAGCACACAATATAAATGTTAGCTATTATTATTATTAAGATCTGGCCTCAGACACTACCTCTCAGTTTCTTCATCTTTAACATGGAGATAATAATTGCACCTACCTCCCAGGGTGGTTGTTACCATCAAATAAGACATTTGTAAACCTTAAATGGCTATGGAAATGCTTGTCCTTGTCATCATCATCACCACCAGCCCCCCCCCCACCAGGGGCCCTTAACCTCAATAAAGCAGCAACACTGACTCAGCAGATAAGTGAAGAAAGTCCAAATTTCATAGGATCAAAGTTTTTAAAACTTCTGAAAGGAATCTTGGGATCCACCCAATCCAGTTCTCCAATTATTAGTAAGTAAGAATAATGGCTCTTATTTATGTAATACTTGAAAGTCTATAAAGTTTTTTACATTCTCTCACAGCAACCCTATAAGATACTACTACTAGTATTTCTGTTATTAGTAGTACTATTATAACACCATTTACAGATTGAGAAAATCCATCCTCAGAGAGTTAAGACTGCCAGGGTGGGGAACCTGTGGCCTTGAGGCTACATGTGACCTTCTAGGTCCTCCAGTGCAGCCTTTTGACTAAGTCCAAGTTTTGACAGAACAAACCCTTTTACTAATTAGCTAATAATGATTTTAAAATGTGACACTTTCTAGAGGTATTTGTATTTTAATAAGGCATTTTTAATATTGACAAATTGTAAAATTTAATCATAATTGTGGATGAAATCCTGCTCAGGTACCTCAATTTCAATGCAGAATTGTCTGGTTTTCAAAAAGTATCCCAGCAGATCCCCAGCAAAGTAGAAATTTGAGTAGATCCTACCAAAATGGAAAAGCTTCAAGTACAGCCAAACAGTGGGTTGTATCTGTCATGTAAGACAAGCTTAATTTCTTTTGGCCATAACAACTCATGAAATGGATAAATATGTACATAGATGTATGTATATGTGTTTATATCTGCATTGATGAATCCTTCAAATCTCAAATCATAAAATGTAATTCAAATATTTATTAAATATAAAATTTATACATACAAGGCTAATCCTATAAATTGGGATAATGAGACTATCTTTTTCTTGGGAATTTCATAACCTACTAATAATGGACAACTTTCAAGGGCCTAGGCAAAGTTGTTTTTTCTATATTACCATAAAGAACTGAAGAACAAATGAAGTTAAATGGCTTAAAATAAGTCAAGTCAACAAGCATTTTCAAATGCCTACTATGGGCAAGACACTGGGCAAAGTGCTGGGGAAGGGCAAAGAAATAGGGAGAAAAAGTGCCTGCCCTCAAAGAGCTCAGGAAGAGACAACATGCAAACAATTATGGACAAGCAAGATATATACAGGAAAGATTTGAGACAATAAAGGGAAAGCACTAGGACTGAGAGAGGGTAGGTCAAGAAAGGCTTCTTGTAGAAGGTGGGACTTTAGCTGCAACTTGAAGCTAGGGAAGCCAGGAGGCAGAGATGAGGAGGGAGAGAAATTCAGGTATGGAGGAGAGCCAATGAAAATGCCTCCAGTCAGGAAATGGTATGTGCCTTATTTGTAGAAGAATGAGTCCAGAGTCACTGGCTCATGTATAAGGAGAAGACAAAGATGTAAGAAAACTGGAAAGGTAGAAGGCACCAGATTATAAAGAGCTTTAAAAGCTAAACAGAATTTTAAAATTTAATTCTGTAGGACAAACAATAGGGAGCCACTGGTGTTTATCAAGTAGGGAGGTGACATATTTAGATCTATTCTTTAGCAAGACCAATTTGACAGCTGTGGTCATGAGAGATGAGTGGAGAGAGACCTAAGGCAAGGAAGTGAATGAAACTGTGGCAATAGTTCAAGGGTGAGGTGATACGGGCCTTTACCAGGGTCATGGTAATGTCAGAGGAGAGAATGGGGCATATACCTAGAGAAAATAGAGTATCCAAGAGAAAAAGATGATAGGAAATATCAAAGACTGCAGAGAGGTAAAGAAAGATGAAGATTGAGAAAAGGTCATTAGATTTAGTGATTAAGAGATCACGGGTAACTTTGGAGAAAGCAGTTTCAGTTGAATAGTGAGATCAGAAGCCAGACTATAGAAAATAAAGAAAACAGTGAGAGGAAAGGAGATAGACTGTAGATGGCCTTCTCAAGGGGTCTGGTCACAAAAGGAAGGATTGACATAAGACAAGAGCTATCAGGGATGGACAAGTCAAGATGGAGAAGACATGGTCATGTTTGTAGGCAGAAAGGAATCAGCCAATAGAAAAGGAGAGATTGGAGATTAGTGAGAGAATAGGGATGACAGAGGGAGAAATCTGCTGGAGAATACTAGAAGAAGTTAAATTAATTGTACATGTAGCGAAGTTTGATGTGGCAAGACAAAGGGCTGCTTCTTCGTGTGAGATAGGAGTGAAAAAAGAGATAGTGGGGGAAGGCATCTAAGTGATGTGAAATGAGGAGAAGAGAAAAGGGAGATCTCAATTTTTCAGCTAAGTATGAGAAAAGGTTCTCAGTTGAGAGAGTGGGGAGGGAGGAAACCTTGGATGGTTTGAGGGGGGATGAAAAAGTTGGAAAAACAGTTGTGGTGAGTGGAATAGTGAATAATTTGAGAGGTGTAAAAAGATTGCATTGCTGCAGTGAGGTCTCAACAGATATTATGTAATGTAATTCTGTAGTAAACTCAATCAACATGGTTTTGTGATTTTCTTGAACTTTCTTCAGTAGATCATGAATAGGAGAGATGGCAGCAGAAGGTAGGAATGATCCAAGGCTGGAGTTCAGTGGAACAAGATTGGTGATAGGAAGTTGACAAGGTGCTCAAAAGTAAATGAGAATGTAGAGTTGAACTAGTTCACCAAGGGATCAAGATGAGTAAGGAAAGAGAGCATAGCCAGGGCAAGGACTATGGCCTAGGGAAAAACTGAGGGATGGAGGGAGTAGAGGTTATTTTGAGGATGAAGAATAGGATCATGGGATTGTAAGATAAATGGAATGATGAAGTGATAAAAAAATTATAATAAAGGAATTTCAGAGTTTATCAACGTGGAAGTGGGATACTTGTTGGTGTTCCTGGTATGAATATCTACGTATAAATATTGTGTAAAGAGATTAATCCTCAAGTATATATTATATTAATAAGAAATGATATATATGGGGCAGAGCCAAGATGGCATCTGGAATGCAGGGACTTGTGATCTCCCCGCCAGGTCCCTCCAAAAACCTATAAAACTGGCTCTGAACAAATTCTAGAAATTCAGAACCCACAAAATAGCAGAGGGAAACACGGCTCCAGCCCAGGACAGCCTGGGCGGTTGCTAGGTGAGGTCTATCTCCCAGGGAGCTGGGAGCAGAAGGGAGCGGCAGGACCAACCCGACCAGGAGCCTGGTGGAACAGGCCCTAGCACCCTGAATCAGTGAGCTGTGGCAGTTACCAGACCTCTCAACCCACAAACACCAATGACAACACAGAAGGTTAGTGGGAAAAGCTGCGGGGGACAGAGTAAAAGTTCGCAGTTTGGCCACCACCCTGGAGGCAGCAGTGGTGGTGCAGCTACAGAACTACAGCTGCAGTTGCTTCTGGTCCCAGGCCCACCTGGTGGGGGGAATTAAGTGGCAGATCAGAGCAGGAGTGCAGAGCCTGCTGAAGATCTGAGTCAGGTCCAGGTTGGTGGTTCTTGGGGATGGAGGAGTGCTGGTGTGGCAGAGCTGACTATATAGAAATAACTCTGAAAACAACAGTGCATCCCCTCAAGCTTGGAACAAAGTACTCTTTACAAGCAGTCATACCCCCTCGAAAAACTCAAGGGTCAAGTAAGTTGACTGGGAACATGGCCAGGCAGCGAAAACACACTCAGATTCAGTCTCAGACTTCGGAATCTTTCTTTAGTGACAAAGAAGAGACCAAAACATACAGTGAGAAGAAGTCAACAAAGTCAAAGAGTCTATATCAAAAGCCTCCAAGAAAAACATGAACTGGTCTCAGGCCATGGAAGAGCTCAAAAAGGATTTGGAAAAGGAAGTTAGAAAAGTAGAGGGAAAATTGGGAAGAGAAATGAGGATGTGAGAAAACCGTGAAAAACAAGTCAATGAGTTGCTCAAGGAGACCCCAAAAAATACTGAAAAAAATACTGAGGAAAACAACACCTTGAAATATAGACTAACTCAAATGGCAAAAGAGTTCCAAAAAGCCAATGAGGAGAAGAATGCCTTGAAAGGCAGAATTACCCAAATGGAAAAGGAAGTCCAAAAGACCACTGAAGAAAATACTACCTTAAAAATGAGACTGGAGCAAGTGGAAGCTAGTGACTTGATAAGAAACCAAGATATTATAAAACAGAACCAAAGGAATGAAAAAATGGAAGACAGTGTGAAATATCTCATTGGAAAAACCACTGACCTAGAAAATACATCCAGGACAGATGATTTAAAAATTTTGGACTACCTGAAAGCCATGATCAAAAAAGAGCCTAGATATCATCTTTCAAGAAATTATCAAGGAGAAGTGCCCTGATATTCTAGAGCCAGAGGGTAAAATAGAAATTGAAAGAATCCACAGATCACCTCCTCAAAAGGATCCCAAAAAGAAAACTCCTAGGAATATTGTTGCCAAATTCCAGATCCCAGATCCCAGAGAAAATATTGCAAGCAGCCAGAAAGAAACAATGTGAGTATTGTGGAAACACAATCAGAATAATACAAGATCTAGCAGCTTCTACAGTAAGGTATTGAAGGTCTTGGAATATGATATTCTGGAGGTCAATGGAGCTAGGATTAAAACCAAGGATCACCTACCCAGCAAAACTGAGTATCATGCTCCAAGGCAAAATATGGAATTTCAATAAAATAGAGGACTGTCAAGCTTTCTCAGTGAAAAGACCAGAGCTGAATAGAAAATTTGACTTTCAAACACAAAAATCAAGAGAAGCATGAACATGTAAACAAGAAAGAGAAATCACAAAGGACTTACTAAAGTTGAACTGTTTTGTTTACATTCCTACATGGAAAGATGATGTGTATGATTCATGAGACCTCAGTATTAGGGTAGCTGAAGGGAATATATATATATACACAGATGTATGTGTATATATATATATATATATATATATATAAGTGTGTGTGTGTGTGTATAGAGAGAGGGCACAGGGTGAATTGAATATGAAGGGATGATATCTAAAAATATAAAATCAAATTAAGGGATGAGAGAGGAATATATTGAGAGAGGGAGAAAGGGAGAGATAGAATGGGGTAAATTATCTCACATAAAAGTGGCAAGAAAAAGCAGTTCTGTAGGGAGGGAAGAGGGGGGCAGGTGAGGGGGAATGAGTGAATCTTGGTCTCATTAGATTTGACCTGAGGAGGGAATACCATACACACCCAATTGGGTATCTTACCCCACAGGAAATGGGGCAATCAGAATACATGCCATCTTGGAGTGGGCGGGAGGGTAGAAATGGGGAGAAAATTTGTAATTCAAACTCTTGTGGAAATCAATGCTGAAAACTAAAAATATTAAATAAATAATAATTAAAAAAAGAAAATAAAAAATGAGAAAAAGATAAGTCTGGCTTGTTTCAAGATGAAGAAAAACATAATTTCCTATAAATTATTTTTTGCCAAAATGTTTCTATAAAATTTTGTTTTATGTACAACATATATTGTAAACAATTTATTGCTTCTGGACTAAATGCCTGGAGAAGTCTTAAAATGAAATTTTATTGCCAAAAAGTTCCTTTAAATCTAATTGATGGTCTATATTATGCAATACTAGCTACCCTAAAAATGTTGCTTTTCAAGTTATCAACCTTTCTTCCCTAGGAAATAAGATACACAGGCAATGGGACATAGAAATTTATCTTGCCCTATGAGAAAGTAACATAAAAGGGGATGGGACGGGAGTGTGGTGACAGAAGGGAGGGCTGACTGGGGAACGGGGCAACCAGAATATATGCCATCTTGGAGTGGCCGGGAGGGTAGAAATGGGGAGAAAATTCATAATTCAAACTCTTGTGAAAGTCAATGCTGAAAACTAAATATATTTTAAAAATTAAATAAATTTTTAAAAAAAGACAAAAAAATAAAAATAAAGTTTACCCAAAAAATGATATATACATATATGTATATAAATGAGAAAAACCACCATTCTACTTATGAATTAAATGAAATTAAATAACTTAAAATAAGTCAGCTCAGAACAAGCATTTTAAAATGCCTACTAAGGGCAAGATAATGTGTAAGGTGCTGTAGAGGGGCAAAGGAAAGGTGGGAAAGTCCCTGCCCTCAAAAGGCTCATAGTGTAATGGAGGAGACAACATGCAAACAATTGTGTACAAACAAGATATATAAAGGACAGATTTGAGATAATAGAGAGAAAACATTAGGACTGAGGAGGAGTGGGTCAAGAAAAGCTTCTTGTGGAATGTTGGACTTTAACTGTGTCTTGAAGGAAGCCAAGGAAGCCAGGAGGTGGAGAATTCAAAGAAACATTTACAACTATTCAAAATCAACCATAAATGTCCATTTGAAAGTATACCGAGACAAAACATTGAAGTAGCTTAGGTCTGATTCAAGCTAAGTAGAATAAACTCCTGCCTAAGAGAAAATGAATTCAATTACTTTTCTCTTCTTTCAAAGTTATATCAACAAAGTTTTAATGCTTTTTGAACTCACCAGTACCTTTTTTTTGGTTATCAGTACCTTCTAATTAGTGTATTATTCTTTTTTTACTGAGAGGTAACTTGTCATTCATATTTGAAGGGCCTCAAAATTGGTTTTCCAAACTTGGTCAAGAACCATGGAGCTCCAGTCTGTAAATGGTCATGTTCCCAAAATTTGACTATGTTGAACAAAGATAAGCTTTTTTCTCATTGTACAGTCATACAAAAAGGATTTTATTACCCAGGTTATGAGGTACTCGACTTAATATTACTCCCCAAGAAGGGAGAAAATGTCTCTCTACAGAATTAAATGAACATTTGAGTAGTTTCCTCAGTGTCATGCCACATTTTCTTTCTTTTTTTCTAGGAAACTTTAATATTTTATTGCAAGTATTTTGTTTTTCCAATTACATGGAAAGACAATTCATTTTTTTGGTGGAAATGTTTCATTTGTATTATGAGTTTTTTTGACTTCATTGGATGGGACAATTTTATTACACTGTAATAACAGAAAGTAATTATTAACACTTACTGTGACTTTTTAAAGAAAGGTTGATAACTTGAAAAGCAACATTTTTAGGGTAGCTAGTATTGCATAATATAGACCATCAATTAGATTTAAAGGAACTTTTTGGCAATAAAATTTCATTTTAAGACTTCTCCAGGCATTTAGTCCAGAAGCAATAAATTGTTTACAATATATGTTGTACATAAAACAAAATTTTATAGAAACATTTTGGCAAAAAATAATTTATAGGAAATTATGTTTTTCTTCATCTTGAAACAAGCCAGACTTATCTTTTTCTCATTTTTTATTTTCTTTTTTTAATTATTATTTATTTAATATTTTTAGTTTTCAGCATTGATTTCCACAAGAGTTTGAATTACAAATTTTCTCCCCATTTCTACCCTCCTGCCCACTCCAAGATGGCATGTATTCTGATTTCCCCGTTCCCCAGTCAGCCCTCCTTTCTGTCACCCCACTCCCGTCCTGTCCCCTTTTATGTTACTTTCTCATAGGGCAAGATAAATTTCTATGTACCATTGCCTGTATATCTTATTTCCTAGTTGCATGCAAAAACTTTTTTTTTGTTTTTTAACATCTGTTTTTAAAACTTTGAGTTCCAAATTCTCTCCACTCTTCCCTCCCCACCCACCCTCCCTAAGAAGTCAAGCAATTCAACATAGGCCACATGTGTACCATTGTGCAAAACCCTTCCACAATACCCATGTTGTGAAAGATTAATGTTTTGCTCCTTCCTAACCTATCCCCTTTATTGAATTTTCTCCCTTGACCTTGTCCCTTTTCGAAAGTGTTTGTTTTTGATTACCTCCTCCCCCTATCTGCCCTCCCTTCTATCATTCCCCCTTTTTTAATCTCATTCCTCCTTCTTTCCTGTGGGATAAGATACCCAGTTGAATGTGTATGTTATTCCCTCCTCAAATCAAATGCCATGAGAGCAAGATTCACTCATTCCCCCTCACCTGCCCCCTCTTCCCTTCCAACAAACTGCTTTTTCTTGCCACTTTTATGTGAGCTTATTTACCCCATTCTATCTCTCCCTTTCTCCCTCTCTCAATATATTCCTCTCTCATTCCTTAATTTGATTTTATTTTTTTAGATATCATTCCTTCATATTCAACTCACCCTGTGCCCTCTGTCTATATATATGTATATTCCCTTGAGCTACCCTAATACTGAGGTCTCATGAATCATACACATCATCTTTCCATGTAGGAATGTAAACAAAACAGTTCAACTTTAGTAAGTCCCTTGTGATTTCTCTTTCTTGTTTACATGTTCATGCTTCTCTTGATTCCTGTGTTTGAAAGTCAAATTTTCTATTCAGCTCTGGTCTTTTCACTGAGAAAGCTTGACAGTCCTCTATTTTATTGAAATTCCATATTTTGCCTTGGAGCATGATACTCAGTTTTGCTGGGTAGGTGATTCTTGGTTTTAATCCTAGCTCCATTGACCTCCAGAATATCATATTCCAAGACCTTCAATACCTTACTGTAGAAGCTGCTAGATCTTGTATTATTCTGATTGTGTTTCCACAATACTCACATTGTTTCTTTCTGGCTGCTTGCAATATTTTCTCCTTGATCTGGGAGCTCTGGAATTTGGCAACAATATTCCTAGGAGTTTTCTTTTTGGGATCCTTTTGAGGAGGTGATCTGTGGATTCTTTCAATTTCTATTTTACCCTCTGGCTCTAGAATATCAGGGCACTTCTCCTTGATAATTTCTTGAAAGATGATATCTAGGCTCTTTTTTGATCATGGCTTTCAGGTAGTCCAAAATTTTTAAATCATCTGTCCTGGATGTATTTTCTAGGTCAGTGGTTTTTCCAATGAGATATTTCACATTGTCTTCCATTTTTTCATTCCTTTGGTTCTGTTTTATAATATCTTGATTTCTCATCAAGTCACTAGCTTCCACTTGCTCCAGTCTCATTTTTAAGGCAGTATTTTCTTCAGTGGTCTTTTGGACTTCCTTTTCCATTTGGGTAATTCTGCCTTTCAAGGCATTCTTCTCCTCATTGGCTTTTTGGAACTCTTTTGCCATTTGAGTTAGTTTATTTTTTAAGTTATTATTTTCTTCAGTATTTTTTGGATCTCCTTTAGCAACTCATTGACTTGTTTTTCATGGTTTTCTCACATCATTCTCATTTATCTTCCCAATTTTCTTCTACTTCTCTTACTTGCTTTTCCAAATCCTTTTTGAGCTCTTCCATGGCCTGACACCAGTTCATGTTTTTCTTGGAGGCTTTTGATGTAGGCTCTTTGACTTTGTTGACTTCTTCTCACTGTATGTTTTGGTCTCTTCGTTGTCACCAAAGAAAGATTCCGAAGTCTGAGTTTAATCTGAGGCCATTTTCGCTGCCTGGCCATGTTCCCAGCCAACTTACTTGTCCCTTGAGTTTTTTGTTGGGGTAAGACTGCTTGTAGAGTAGAGAGTGCTTTGTCCCAAGCTTGAGGGGATGTGCTGTTGTTTTCAGAGCTATTTCTACACAGCAACCTCTGCCACACCAGCACTCCTCCTCACCCAAGAATGACCAACCCAGACTGGGATTGAGATCTAAGCAGGCTCTGCACTCCTGCTCTGATCTGCTACTTAATTCCTCCCGCCAGGTGGGCCTGGGGCCTGAAGCAAAGGCAGATGTAGCTCTGTAAGCAGCCTCAGAGTGGCACCACCTCCACCACCCCTGGGGTGGTCACTCAGTCCCCACAGTTTTTCCCACTAACCTTCTCTGTTGTCTTTGGTGTTTGTGGGTTGAGAAGTCTGGTAACTGCCACAGCTCACTGATTCAGAGCTCTAGGGCCTGTTTTGCCCAGCTCCCAGTCTGATTGGTCCGGGCATGGCCCACGCTGGGATCTGCTCCTCTCCACTCCCAGGACCGTGCAATAGACCTTACCCAGCAACCATCCAGGCTGTCCTGGGCTGGACCTCTGCTTCCCTCTGCTATTTCATGGATTCTGCAGTTCTACATTTTGTTCAGAGCCATTTTTATAGGTGTTTGGAGGGTCCTGGGGGAGAGCTTTAGGCAAGTCCCTGCTTTCCAGCCACCATCTTGGCTCCACCCATCGGAAAGCCTTGCCACATTTTCTAGGGATGAATAAAGCAATATTTATCCCAATTTATGCCCCCACCCCTTCCCTGCCTTTGTAAGGAGGACATTTTCAGAGCTAATAAAGATACCAGATGATGTGACCTTTTTCCTTTCCTATCCTTTCCCCTAAAATGACCTGCTTTCCTGATAAAAGAGTTCATGAGTCTTCCCAAAATGCTTCATTTACACTCAGGACATGGGTAATAGTTCAATGCTAAAGACCGGCTATGTCAGCGGATCAGATTCAACAAGGTGAGCAGTCACTAGATACTGGTCATGAGCACCCCTAGAAAAGAAAGGTTAGAAATGATAGGGAGGAACCCTCACAAGTTGAATGAACACAGGTAGGTTGAAGAGAAGAAATATCAAAATAAAAATGCCAGAGACTTATAAGGAGAGACAGAGAAGAGAAATGATGCCAATGACTGGTGTCAGGAGATGGAAAGACAACTGATTTGAACATTCCATGGAACAGGTTCCCAAAGCCCATCACACTCCAAAGTGGGGGTTTCTGTCATTCCACTTAAACCTCCCTGATGATGATAAAGACTGTAGCCTAGAGTTTACATGATGAGAAACACAGGGAATTCAATGCCAATACTGTGAATATTAGCCTAACATCCAGCGCGTCATGCCAATGTGTTGGTGAGAGCAGCTGGAATGAATATGTTCTTCCCTTCACAAGACTGGAAAACTGGAGACTTGGGAGGAAGTATTTCAGGAAACTCATGGCCATTCACTAGGCAGTTCTTCACACACACACACACACACACACACACACACAGGTTTACTCATGCTCTGAGGGCGCAATTGCTGAGTAAGTACAATATTTAGTATGGTTCTCAGATCAGCAACCTTAGAGAGCCAATTTTCTCTCTCTATAGGATAGGGCAGACTCATTATGTGTGGATTGAGGGATTTACCCAAACAAAATTAGCTTTGAACCCCCACCCACTGATGAAACCCCAGCCTCTATCTTTGAACTAGCTACATGTTAATAAACATTTGTCATGTGACTAGCAGAATGGAATCAATTCTAACAGAAGCATATAAGCATATTTGGATACTCTACAAGTTGTGGTCATGGTGGTATTGTTTATTCAATGCAGACCAATAAATGGAACAGTAAAAATAGCACACTTTGTTAAATAATAAATGCTAATAAAACCTCTACCAATCAGCTCTGAGTCTACCACTCTCTTAGACTCCAGAAGCTCCCAAAACAGAATCAAATTGAAAGCAGGAGTTTCTAGGACATGTACAGTTAGAGTATTCCCTTGATTTAGCAAAGGAGTATAACAACACACTTCCCACTGGGTGTTCAACTCACAGTTGAAGTAGGACTGGTCATTAGGTGCCAACACTGACACTTGAGAACTCTGAACAGGGAATCACATAACCAGACACAGATTCAGGATGAGGACTTGAGAATCATGTCTCAGGATATTGTGGGCCAGGATATCCATGGAATTAGGAAGGGATGAATTAATCTTTCATACTCCCAGAAGACTAGCTGGCACTGTTGCAAACCAGGAAGCTGTGGTACAGATGTGGGGCAGTTGAGGTTAACTTTGATTTAACACCCAACTTGTCCTTTGGACAAGGTGAATGTAAAAATAGTTTTTGAGACTTAAGTATGGGAGCTTTTGAGACGCCAGGGAATATTCTTGCTGACTTTTTTTAACCTTCCTATTGGTGACTTTTATTTGCTTTTATCTCCCAGATTACTTTTAAACCACCTTAAGAACTGCTTCTACATGAGTATATTCTACCTGGAGGTTTCCACCTGGAATATCATTTTAGTAAAAATACTGTTGGTTTAAACCCTTGGCTCTGAGTGATCCATTGCACCAGATTCAAGATAGTGACCCTGAGACTCTTAGATCTTTGGTAGGCAACCCCCGAGCCCCATCCCCACCCATATCTTCTGGAGCAGTTCATCAATGAAGATGAGTGGACTTAGTCAGTGACCGGACCTAGGAAAGAGGTACTTGCCACGGCATCTTCTCTTGATACTTTGTGCAGCATCCCCTCCCCTACAAAAGAACTTCATCTCATTACTTTTGATTGCTGAGCCAAAACCCCACTGCTCCTTGCAGAAGTTGAAGGAGGGGATAAGGGAGTAGGGAGGAAGGATACATCAGGAAGAACTGACAAGTTGGGTCACATGCAGAAGATGATGAAGCGATTGGAGATTACGCCATATAGAAATCTACTAAATGGAATTAGGTGATTTTTTTGGTCTGGTGAAGAACTGACTTATGATGAGGCACGATAGCTGCTTTCAAGTTATATGAAAGAGAAGCTAGATTTGTTTTGTTTGACCTCAGAAGGCAGAACTAGGGGCAAGGGGTAAGAATTTCAGAGGGACATATACCAATTAGAGTTATGCAAAAGCAGAATGGGGTGCCTCTGGAGGGGTTGTCCTCCTCCTCACTGGAAGTCATCAAGCAGAGACTTCATGATGACTTGAGAGTTACAATGTGGAGGGGTTTCTCCATTACAGAAGCAAATTGTACAAGATGGACAAGATGGTCTCTGCTTTCCTTCCCACCTTTTAAATTATGAGATTCTGAAAATTGTTTCTCTTGTTGCTCTTTTGTAGTTTAAAAGTGCAATGCTCCAGGGTTGTCCCTATATCTAACTTTTAAATTCTATCTCATCTTACTTTCTAAATACTAACTGATTAAGGAAACTATGGTTTTACTTATTTTACAGATACACTAGAATAATCTATTAAGAAGTAAAAATGACTTGCTTGAGGTCTCACAGTAGTTAACCAGTAGAATAAGTAAGGACTAAAACCAGGCTCGTCTGACTTAGTCTGATAAAGTGATTATAGAAAGTAGCATATTGGAGTGACTATTAGATTAGGACCTTTATCACTCTGGTTTGTATGAATAAGTTTCTTATTTTTCTATACCCTCCAAAGAACTGATCCAGCTGCAACTTAACTGCCCCATTATTTTGGATTGGTTAGAATACTTCATATCGAACATGAATTTGAACTTCAAGAATATAAACTACCATAATGGTTCTGGAACTGTATGTCCTTGGCTCAGTGGGACAAATGTCAGGCTCAGTTGCTGGAGCCTGGGAGTTTTATAATTTTGCCTGAGGACTTGGTTGGCAAACAATTTTCAGTGAAGCCCAGCAAAACTGCCAGGATAAATAAGCTTACAGAAAAAGTCATTCATCACCAGCAAGTAGGATTTCTCAATGTTGGAGGGTATGATAACACTATCTTTCTCTTATAATGATTAAAAATTTTCTGTGATATTACTTTGTTTGTAAATTACAGACAATATAAATATTAAATATATTTATATTTTAAATATATTTTAGATATTGAATTATATATTTCATAATTAGATATAAATTATAAATATATAAATTTATTATAGATTATAATTAAATGTATTATATATTTAATATATTTCAAGTAAATACATTAAATATAAAGTATATAAAAATAAAGTTATGGAATTCTAGGAAAGAAATGTTCCTGTCAGGAAACTGGAGCACCAGAGAAGGCAAGTGAAGTCGACTAACAAATGTGTCAGGAACTTGAAAGCATAGATAAGGGATGGAGAAAATAACTGAGCCAAAACAGATGTGAAACATCTATTGAATCCAATCAAAACTTGATGGAAAGTAAAAAAAGAGTATTGTTTATTAAGACAGAAAATAAAAAGCACAGATACTTTTTTTGCTGAGTAACATTTTATTTTTTAAACATATGCAAAATAGGAAAAAAAAGCATTGCCACGTGCATGATAGAATATGAGAGAGGATTCAAAAATCAGATACTTTTGAGCATAAGAAGGAAATCCACCTGCCAAAGTATGTTAAAGTCATATCTTGTCCTGGTCCTCCCTCACTACCTCCTCTCCCTTCTTCTAGTCAGTAAGTTTATAAGTAGTCAGTATAAAGCGGGAAATAAGATTACACATGGAAATCATGTACAAATTGTCCCAAAGATAAAAGGAGCATAATTTACAAATTGTATCATATATTGACAAAAATTGACACCCTGGTAGTATGTGCTGAATCAGCAGAAGCCATCTAGGGTTTTGGCTCAGGCACTGCTGTCAAGGTTCTGGTTCCTGCAATATATAAATTCCAGACAAATTCCAGACTTCCACAGTTCCAGACTAGCAGAACATCAAAAAAAATGCTGAAAACTTTGAGATGATGACTTTAAGTTTTACCATTAACTTTGAGATGATTTGGATATGTTAATGAACTAACCTTAAGGTGGCACAAAATGGAGTGGGTCTTCTTTCCCCCAAAAAACTCTATGACAAGACCCCAAACTCTTGTCCCTCAAGCATTCTTCCATCTCCATTGGGTCCATGTTGCCTAGTACCCCCAACTCTAATGTATGGTTACTTGAGTGATACTGTCTACCTCTCCCCCTCCTCAACTGCTTCCCCATGCTGCCTTCCTTCCTTCCCCATACTACCCCCTGTCCCATGCTATCTGTCTCTGGACCTCTTTCACTGCTTATCTCTGCCTTTATGGGCTTTTTGCACCCATACGCTCTGTGTTTACTTAAAATGTGATTGCCTCCCCCTTTCCCACTACCAACAATGGTCTTTCCCAGCCAGTACCCAAAGAACCTGATTACCTGCCTCCATTTCATAATTTCATAAATTGTCAGTTCACAAAGATAGGCCCCAACACCTTCCCAATGCCATAGCCATCTAGATCCATGCAGATGAGACCTAGGTCAGACTGCAATGCTCCTTATAGATGTGGAACCCTGACTTAAACCTAAGTGAAGGAAGACTCAGCCATCTCTTAAAGAGGAGATAGACTAACCTACTGATCCAATCATAGGGTACATAGGTTATGGCCGTGTTTGGGGCTCCTGAACTAATAATTAATTAATGAAATTATGAAATGGATGCAAAAGACATACAGAGGCAGTTCCTTCTAAAGCTCTTTAAGTCTAACTATATCTCAAATGAATTTAGGCCAGGAAGAGTCTCTGACTCTGGTCCGGGGAAACAAAGAATACAAACAAATTGTCTCAGGAATCTGAAGTAGGCCAGTAGCAACCCTGGAGAGGTCAGTAAAAAACCTTTTTCAGAAGAAGCATTGGAGTTCATTCGTGGAACTTATAGGATTGCATTGAAAACACTAATATACTCCCCAGTAAGCAAACATAAATGGAAGAGATTGGACTCTTGGCCTCGACAAAAGATAAACCCCTTGGGGTAAAAACCACTTTTCAAGGGAGCAGCTACACTCTGCTGGCTGAGCTGCTTCCCCTCTATAGCAAGAAGGGAGACAACGAGATGAGGTCTTGACTCTCCCAATCAAGCATGATACTACCATAAATTTGAATGTTTGAAAAGCATTTGATATACCAATAGACTTCCATTTTTAATAGGGAGAAAGCTGAAGATTTTTCTCTAGTCTAGTATTAGATGTACAAATGACCTTCCTCCTTAAAAGAAATGAAGCTTAATTCTTCAGGTATAAGTTTAAAAAATAGTTTCTACTTTAATCTTATGAGTAAGAAAAGCACCTCAAATGAAAATTTTGGCTATATGTGCCCCCTCTCTTGTGATCAGTATTTGTGACTAATCTGCCCATTAATAATGAATATTTACTATAGAGTACATCCCAAGTTTGTGGAGGAAATATTTTATTGCTACTTTCATGCTATGTTATTTCATTAAATGTCTTTGCTTCAAACTAACTGCCCCCTATTTGTAACTAGTAAAAACTAAACAAATGTCTTGGTGCTGTTGTTTTGAGTGAATGTGGAACCAGAGAACAGCTTTTGTGGGGCCTTGTCCATGAGGATATGTCCCAGGTGCTACAAATACTTTCTAGAATTTTGCCATGAATAAAATCTAGCTTTTGGTCTACAGTTTGCTGAATCTGTTCTTTTTCATTTTTAAAAAAAACTGTGAATACTTTTGCTATAATTGAAATAATATACAAATACAAGGTTATAATGCTTTGTTCCAGGATTGCTTTGCTTTGTGCTTTTGAACACATGGACTTTAATTCAAAAGAATGTTCATTAGAGGCCAATAACTTCACGGTCTTGTGAAATTTCAGAACTACTTTTCTGAAATTTGAAGTTATATGGACATGATTAGATAGAAATATGGCACAAGAGCATTCAAACCAAGACATCCCAGGTGCAGGGTTTTTGAAGACCCTAACCCTCTGACCCAAGATGTCATTGAGAGCCCTGAACACTCTGGAACTTAGAAATCCATGGAGGCCTAACCCCCAGAGATGGAGGTCAACACAGAAATACAGGTGACCAAGCAAGGCTGACCACCCCCACTGAAAAGTTCAGCAGGGGACAAAGCCTGACCCTGGTACAAAGCCCCAAATGGGCATGTAGAAGGAAATATCATGATAAAGAATTATAATCTATCCAAAGACACCAAAAATCTAGTGTAGAAGGAAAATCTAACTCTATAACCACTTCAAGAAAAGACTCAATGGAAACAAATCTATTTTCTACAAAAAAAACCTACATGTACACCTCAAGAAAATGAAGCAAGAGACAACAAATGAATGAATGAATGAAAGTTCTGGAAGAAAGAATTGGAAGGAGAATAAATAACTTAGAACAGAGTGGTAAACTTTAACCCGAGTAGGAGACATCCTGAAAACTAGAATAAAACAGAAAAAAATCAGTTGACTCCATGAAACAACAAGGAATATTAGAACAAAATCTAAAAATTTTAAAAATAGAAGAAAATATAAGATATTTGATCTGAAAAACAACGGATCTGGAAAATGGATCAAGTAAAAATAATTAAAAATCATTGGACTTCATGGAAACAATAATTTTTTTTAAAAAAGTTAAATCCTGGACATTATATTTCAAGAAATCACAAAAGAAAACTGCCCAGATCTGTTGGAACCAGGGGGCAACGTAAAGACAGGAAGAACTCGCTTATCGCCTCCTGAAAGAAATCCTAAAAGGAAAATTCCCAGTAAGGTCATAACCAAGATTCAGTGCTTCTGCATTAAAGGGCAAGATACTCTAAGCATCCAAAAAGGAGTTCAATTAGCCAAAAAAACCCAAGTCAATATCATGTAAGACTTAGGACTATCTTCAATAAATGATAGTTCTTTGAACAATATTCTAAAAGGTAAAATATATAGACATAAAAATTAGAATGATTTACCCCAAAAAGCTAAGTATTATCCTCTGAGGTGAGAGGAAGCAGACTGGGAGAGGGATAGGCCATTGATGGAATAAAAGATTTTCAAGCTTTCCTGATGAAAAGACTAGAACTTAATAGGAACTTTGAAATGTTACCACATTTTATCAAGTGTAAAGACTTAAGATTTTTGGATAAGAATTCATTATTTGGTAAAAATTGTCGGGAAAACTGGAAAGCAGTATGGCAGAAACTGGGCATGGACTATCTCACAACATTTGCCAAGATGAGGTCAAAATGGATACATGACCTAGATATAAATCCATGACTCTGGAAGAGAGAATGAAGCTGATGACTTTGTGCAACTCTGCCTCACTTAAATCCAATTCACTTGAGAAGTCAGGATATCACTCCATGATGTGATTGGTCCTCTTTGAAAACAAAGGGTGAAAAACAATATCTCCTCCAACAACAATATATTGAGTCAATTATGTGGAAGAAGTTCTTTATTGAGTAGCAAAGGTCTTATTTGTAATTGATGTATGTTATTCTGTTCAGAGATGGAAGCAGTACTTACACTTTATACACACCAAGGTGTTAAGTTGGAGTTATACTGGGTAGAACTTCTTTGGTTTTGGGCATAAGTAGTAGAGGGGTTACAAGATCTCTATGGTCTAGTTGGTAGGGGGAATGGGGAAGACAGAGCATCCCCTCAGCTTCTGGAGGGAGTTAGAAGTTTTCCAGATGACATGGGAGAGACCATACTGACATCTCACTGTAGGGGTCCAGACTAATTTCCAGTCTAGAGGAATTGGATTGCAGGTTAGACCTAAGACTCTGATACATGCCCTTTTAAAACATTGTGATAGACTGTGAATAAGCACTCATTTTAGATAGTAGGGACTGAGAGCTGAGTGTGCCCCCTTCCCTCGACTAAGCTGGGTTATGGTGGGTCAGGATTTCCCTAGCCTTCTGTTGGTGCCAGGCAAATGAAGGTAGGAACACCCCTTCCTTCAGACCTTGGTGGTCATGAAGATGACAGACAATTCTCCTGATCCTGGATCAGACTCTGGCAACCCATTCACAGAAGGGATATTGGGGACCTGGCCCAGGGTGGGCACTGTATGCCAATGTCAAGAAAACATATTCCCCAGGCACAACTTCTTGCCCATGTCAGAGGATATGGAAAAGAACCTAAGCAACACCCTTCTCCCTAATCCAATCAGGCAGAGAGATAGGAGGAGTTGAATATAGATGCAAAGCAGGGCAATATGCCAGGTCTCAGTCAATTCCAACTTCCAAACTTTAGAGCTACAGGGCCTCCTGAATCCATAGGTAGCCACTATAAAGAAAATCTTTCCCAGTCTTCTGGTGGTTCTCCCAATTTTTCTTTTCATGTTACTCTTTTTGCTTTATTTTGCCTTGATCATTGTGGGAAGGGGAAAGGTTAGTGTTGTATGATGGGTGAAGTCATTTGGGAAGACATGCCTTCCCTGGCATGCATAGTGCTCAGATGTCTTGCTAAAAAAGAAAGAGGGTAGGTTTAAACAGGAAACAGTTGTGTGTGTGTGTGTGTGTGTGTGTGTATGCATATATATATATACATATATATATGCATATATATATATACATATATATATGCATATATATATGTATATATATGTATATATATATATATATATATTTGGAGGGAGGAAGGCAGGGCAACTGGGGTTAAGTGACTTGCCCAAGGTCACACTAGCAAGTGTGTCAAGTGTCTGAGGCTGGATTTGAACTCAGGTCCACCTGACTCCAAGGCCAGTGCTCTACTCACTGTACCACCTAGCTGCCCCTGGAAACAGCTTTTTCCACAAATTCTCTATGATTCAAAAAAATAATTTATATAGCCCTCATGTAGTCTATTAGCTGCATTGGGCTGTCCTTGTGTTAATTTGTCCACTTGAAACATGATCATTTTACTTTAGAAGAGCTCTAGTATCTTGTTTTGGCAAAATATGAGAGAAGGTCCTAACTGGTCAAACTATTTAATCACAGCAGCCCACATTACCTGAGGAAAGCAGAAGGAATCCAAGACAAGAAAGCTGTGTAACAAAAGAAATGGCAGCATTACACTAGCTCATTGCCCCTCTCTGACATTAATCATAATCATTTTCCCATAAGTGTGGACTTAATGCAGAGATATATTCCACATAGATAATTCAATAAATTTTTAGGATTTATGAAACTTTAATTTGTTTCTAGCAGCTGGAGTTCAGTAAGAAAACTTGAAGCTCAAGACCATAAATTTATAAGCTCCCATTTAGAATGGTTGTTTTAATATTCAAAGAAAACTGCTGACTTGGGTATTTCTGATCAATCAGGCTTATTTATCATAACTCTTGTTGATGATACAATTTTATTAATTTTAACAATATTATCTAAACTAATGGTTATACAAACATCTCTCCTGGGTAGCCCATCTCTCCAAGACTAACTTCCTTGTTTCATAAGCTACCTAACATCTTGGCTCAAAGTGAACCAGCCCATCCCACTTATGACTGATTTTAAACCACTGAGACTTGACAGCAAATACATGTTATTTTCACCTTGAAAAACCACCTCCCTGTAACACAGGCATATCATTTTTACATGTGAGAGATAGTACTTTTCCCTCCTTTACAGGGAGGGAAAGTCAGAAACTGTGTTCTATTGCTATTCAGTAAAAGAGAGATGAATGTAGACTGATTCAGCAGCTGAAAAAAATTCATGAGAAGACCCCACACAGAGACGAAAATTGCATCTTTACTCTCCAACATAGAAATATCTCTCAAAGGCAAAAACAGCAAATGAACAAACAAACAACAACAAAAACCAAATTATTTCCCCCTCCAAAAATTTTGAGTTTATTTGCCATAGATTGCCAAATGATTTGCTATCTATTTCAAAGGAAGGAAATATGTCATCTTTTTGTCCCCAAGAGATGTATAAATTCTATGCATTTTTATTCTGACCTTCAAGTTCACCAGTTTGGTTTTTCCAAATAGATGATGTTTTCCTTTGAGAAATAGTACCATGTTTTTCTTTGAACATTTCTCCCTTTGCTTTCTTATTTAATCTGTAGTATTATTACTTTCATTTTATGCCCGTGTTTTATAGACGGAAAGTCCTCTAATATTGCACACATAAGCATTTTATTTTTACTTATACTTGTCAAGGGAATATTTTCCTAAAGTTCCATAAAAGAAGCTTACTGTGTTTTAACAGTTCAAACATTTGATTCCAGACTCACTACTACTTTAGGGGAGATAATAATTTTCATTGTTGGCTTTTTGTTATCTTCTCTTGCAAACATTTTCTTGGACAGATCACTCTAATTTGCTTCTTTCTTTTCATAGGAAAACAACTCCTAAAATAACTCTTTCCTGTAATGCATTTGCCTTAGATGCTCCTTGTGCCTTCCCCTTCTAGGAGTGTCTGTAATTTAGACGAGCTTTTCCAAATGTGGTTGAGGCATTCTGATGACTGGGCAGTTAACTTTCAGAATTATTCTAGTGAACTTTTAGAGATGCACTCCACTCCTTTGGACCACAAAGACACTATTTAATGCAAGGAAGTCATTTCTTTGTGTAACTGACATGCTCAAGGCAATAGTAGCTAGCATTTATATAGTGCTTTGGGTTTACAGAGCACTTTATATTTCATTTGATCTCCACAGCAACCCTAGGATTGGTGCTTTGATTACTCCCATTTTACAGATGTGGAAACTGGGACAAACAGAAGCTGAGATAGCCACCTGATGGTGATTTACCAAGGGTCACATCATGGGTAAGTGTCTAAGGCCAGATTTGAACTCAGGTCTTTCTGAATCCAGAACCAGCTCCCTATCCATTGAATCACATAGCTGCCTAAGAGTTAATGCAGTTTACAAAAGTAAGTAACATTTTACTGAATAATTTACTCACTGGAAGGATCTGGCAGAATCCTTTCAATATTTCAGAGCTGAATATTTCCACGAACCCTAAGCAACAGAATTATTACAGTTATTAAGTATAGCAATTAAAACATATTTGCTATTTGTGAGAGAGCATAAGGCAAAAAGAGTTCTTTAGAATTCTCTCATTTTTACTGTTATGGAATTAACCCCTGCATTGAACTTAATAACTCCCATTTAAATAGCTCTTTTAAGGTTTGCAAAGCACTTAAAAATTTTTAATATCATTTGATCCTCAGTTAGGTAGGTGCTAGTCTTATCCCCATTTTATAGTTGAGAAAAGTAAGACTGAGAGATTAAGTCACTTACCCAGAGTCACACAGCGAAAAAGTGTCTGAGATAGGATTCAAATTCAAGTCTTCCTGACTCCAAGGCCAACACTCCATGCACACTAGTTCTCTAAAGACTAATCTGCCACTGGAGCAGCTAGATAATGAAAATAACAGACCACCATCCCTGGAGTCAGGAGGATCTGAGTTCAAATGCAGCCTCAGACACTTATTGTCCATGTAACCCTGGGCAAAGTCACTTAACCCCAATTGCCTGTCAAAAAAACCAGACTAATCTGCCACCAAGACTATTTATCTGAGCTATGGAGTTGTACTTTAGTCAAACCATTTATTTTGTCCTTTACCTACATTGAGAATTCCCAATATAATTATTGATGCTACTTCTTTAATATGAATTCTAATATGAGAATCACCATCACCCTAAGATGTGTTTTTGAGAACCTATATCTACTTCCCTCCCAGATCTACTTTCATTCCCAACCCTTTTTTCAAATGTATTGTCTTCCTCTAGCTTAAACCATCTTGTATAGCTTTGAAAGTGTGAGACATGGAGGAAGAAGGAGCTTGGTGAGATGGAGGCGAGAAGGAGGATGCTTCTTTTCCTCCTTCTCTGGTCCCTATCATCTTTGCAAAACCAGTCTCAGAACAAACCCAATGTCAACAGTTCTAAAAAGAGACTTATTCTGCTAGCACTTTCTTCTTCGACTTCACGCCACAAGGTAATACATACTTCATATCCCACGACACGCGGAGTGGTCACAAAAGCAATGAACTGAGTGATAACCTGTCAGAGTTAGTATGCTGCCTTCTAAGTCAATTCATCTTGGACAGAAACTCTGCCTCCCAATACCTTCGGAGGTGCTATTCCAAATTTGTAATTTCCTTTATTTAGAACCTTCCAAACTTACTCTATAATAGGATGCTTTAGACATGCACACAAATTCAACTAAATCCATTAAATTAATATTTAAACAAACATTACATTCATGGTATGTGCAAGGCAATATGATGTTACTGTAGAAAGCTGGCCTTGGAGTTAAGAAGACCTGGATGTCTCATACACACTGGTTGTGTGATCTGAAGCAAATCATTTAACTTCTCAATGCCTTCAAACAACTCTTTAAGATTGTAAGTTACAGAAAAGCTGTTCATCTGCATCGATAGGAAGTTTCCACACAAGGTTCCCTATGCCAATCACAAATCTGGACATCCTCCCCACCCCACCCCCAACCACCTCACACAAATGTACAAGGCACATGTTAAGTGCAAAGACATAAATTAAGATTTCTTCCTTCAAGAGAAGAGCCAACATTCTACTCTGGAGAATAAAAGTTATGAATTGTAAACAAATAAGAATTATATAAGACAGGAAGGGATAGAGATGAATTGATAATTTATGAAATTATAAAATGGAGGCAGGCACACCTGATTCTTTGGGTATTTGCCAGGAAAGACTATTGTTGGCAGCGGGAAACAGAATGGCAACTGCACTTTAATAAGGCACAGAGACAAGTGGCAAAAAATAGGGAGGGATACAATGGCAGATGATTCAGTTTGGGGATAAGGGAATGGGGTGATAATAAGGGAATGGGGTGATAAAGGAAGAAGAGTGTGAGGAAAATGATGGGAAGGGGGAGAGACAGCAAATATCACTCATGTAACTGTGAATTAGAGTTGGGAGCCCAAGGCAGCATGGACCCAATGGAGATGGAGAAAGGCTGGGGTGGCAGAAAGGAATTTGATCTCATTTTTCTAGGACTTTTTTTTTGGGGGGGGGGAACAGACCAACTCCTATCTATATTACCCTGGGGTTAGTTCATTAACATATCCAAATCATCTCAAAGTTATTGGTAAAACTTCAAAGTCATCATCTCAAAATTAAAAAAAAATCTTTTTGATGTTCTGCCAATACCGAGCCATGAAGGTCTGGATTTTGTCTGGAATTTACATATCATAGGACCGGAAACCTTGACAAGCAGTGCCTAGATGGCTTTCCCTGATTCGGTACATATTAACAAGATGTGAATTTTGATTAAAATGTGATATACTTTGCAAATTATGTTCCTTTGATCTCTGGGATGGTTTGTACATAACTTCTAAGTTCCCCTTTGCAATCTTATTTCCTCCTATTGCCTCTATACAGGCTACTTATAAACAGTATACTGACTAGAAGAAGGGGAGGTGGTCAAAGGGGTCAGAAAAAAAGATACAATTTTAACAGAGGGGGTAAAAGAGAGATACAAACAAAATGCCCTAAGAATATCTGAAAAGGAAGAAAACACTTTCAGTTAGTTCATTCCTGGTAACCACACAGAAGGTGGGTGTGAGCTGAAGCTTAAAGGAAGAAGAAGATTCTCAAAGCAATCCAGGTATGGTGACCAGCCTGTAGGTGTCCAGAAGTGGGCAATGGCTGGCCAAGTTTGGGAAAGAGCAGTAGTCTATGGTGGTTGGAACAGAAAGTACATGAATAGAAGCAATGTGAAATAAGTTGTGTTATCCTGATTGTGTTTCCACAATACTTGAATTCTTTCTTTCTGGCTTCTTGCAATATTTCTCCTTGACCTGGGACTTCAGGTGACTTCCTACCTTTTCTCCACCATCTCCATACATGAGTTATATTTGTAAAGTGCTTAGCACAATGCCTGGTGCATAGTAGGTGCTATATAAATGCTGATTCCCCTCCCCCTTTCAACCAATCTGGGAAATCGGATTGAAGGATCTTTACTTCTCTTTCTTTTGTTTGCTCTAATACTCTAGGAAGAGAGAGCCCTTCTGACAAAATATGTCTGAGTTAACTCTCTCTCTGTCTTCTTTAGGCACCATCCTCAGTTGCCACTGCTTCTGCCTCTTCTTCCTTCTTCTTCTGATTACATTCAAAACAAGTATACCCCAACCAGCAAATGTTTAACACTTTCTTAAGGGTGAATATTGAACACAAAGAAAAGTAAACAATATTTCTTCATGCCTAGAGGAGAAGGACTAAGGAGCCCTTGAAGGAGCTAAAGGAGAAAAAGGAAATAGAGGAATTCCTTCTTGGGGTCATTAGTAAAAATTATCTACGTGGGGATAACAGGCCAGAGAAGTGCGAAGTCCCCCAAATTATAGCCAGTTGCTTTGTATCATGATAGATCTTCTGACACAAGGATTACAGTTACATAGGTGAGCAATAGGCCTGTATGGTGTCTTTATATGTCATGCTGGATTTAAGAATACCATGGACCCTATTCTGATCATAAGTAAAAAAAATTAGGAGTTATTTCCATTTCCTTTTATTAAAATCAAATCAAATTAAATTAACAAATATTTATTAACAAGCTACTATGTTTACAAGCTACTATTAACAAGCTACAGTACTACTAGTATGCTAGATGGGCTTCTCCTTTCCTTCCTTCAGTCAACGAGCATTTATGAAGTGGCTACTATGTGCCATGTACTGGGCGAGGCACTAGAGTTAAAAAGGAAGGGGAGAAAACAGCCCCTCTTCTCAAGGAGCTCATAGGTGAGGAGAGCTTGGGTCAGAGTGTTGGCAGTATCAGAGGGGAGAAGGAAGTGTATACTAGAGATGTTACAAAAGGAAAATCAACAGGATATAGAGGAGGGTGAGAATGAGAAGTCAAGGATCTAACCTAGGTTGCAAGCCTGGGTAACTGGAAGGATGATGGTGTCCCCTATAGTAAAAGGAAAATTAGGATGAGGGGAGGGATTGGGGGAGGTGGAAATAATACGTTCAGTTTTGAACACATTAAGTTTATGACAGCTGTAGTACACAGAGTTCAAAATACCCAATGGGTACATGGAAGTACATAGATGTACTTAGTAAATATACTTGTACGCAGACGTACTTAAGAAAGAATAATGTCTGCCTCACACTGTAAATCATTCTTTCCTGTTTGCTGTAGTACCGTATTTCTAATTCTAACAAAAGGATGCCTTATAAGACAAATTATAATTGCCCAAGAAAGTAGAACGGAGTGCTATGGTTATCTGAATAATCTAAACTGTCTAATGGGGAAGAGATGTTTCTAGCTTTTAAGTCCTTGAATTCTCAGTGGAATGGTAAATTATTTTAGCCTGATGAAAAATTTCTAGAGAAGTGAGATTAAAATGTTTGTTATCCCAGGCATAGTATTTATTCAACAGTAATTGGATTTTAGCAGAATTAAGACATGGACAAATTATTCCAAAAGATCCCAGTGAGTTTAGGGAAGAACCAGGTCGCAAAATTTCTTTAGATTGTCTCCTTTGAATCATTGGCTTTTTAACATTTAAAATGGAACTGAAGTGTTTTGTTTTGTTTTGTTTTACTCTTGGGTCAATCTAAGGAGTAGAAGGCAAAGAGATATGAAAGGTAATTACATGTTGTCCCATTTGAAGCAGCCCAGTTTGCCCTTAAATGGGCCTCTGCTACCAAGCAAGGGCAAATGAGGAAAAGTTATATAAAAGTTATATATATCCTCTGAACAGAAACTGGATGATGTGAATAGTGAACAGAGAGCTGAGTGTAGGACTGTTGATCTGTTCAAGTATGAATGCATCTATAGGACCTCAGAGGACCCTTCCACCTCTCAGTCCTCTCTGTTGATATAAAATCTGCCCTTGGTTTACAAGCACCAGAATGAATGAACAGGTAGCCCTAGCTTTTCTTGCTTGTAGCTTCTGGCCTGAAAGCAGAAAAGGTGACAGTCTAAGGGTCTCTACTCTTGGCTTTCAGCCTGGGAACTCAGCCTTGCTTGGCTCTGTGTGATTCTTTACTTAACAGAATATTCTTTTTCTTAAATATTCCTTCTTCTCAATCCTTCCCTCCATCTCTCCCTTCCTTCTTTTCTTGAAAACACAGAGAATATATGTGTGTTTGTGGATCATATAAATCTGGAAGCTGCATCTAATGTTAAATCACAAAATCAAGTTATAAAAAGAATTTGACAGTCTAGATATGGTTCGGATCTAATAAGGTAAAGTATAATAGGGATAAACGTAAAGCCTTAGGTTTAGAAATGAACTTCACAAGGACAGACCGATGGAGACAGAGCTAGGCAACTGTTCTTGTGGAAGAGACCTAGGGATTTTAGTAGACTAGAGGCTTAATGTGTGCCATAGGAAGCTACATGACACTGTAGTAATAGTAGTAGCAGTGATAATAATAGTACTAGCAGTAGTAATTATAGTAGTAGTAATAGTAGTAGCAGCAATAGTAATAATAGTAGCAGCAGCAGTAGTAGTAGTAATAGTAATAGTTGCAGTAGTAATAGTAGTAGTAGTAGTAACAATAAAAGTAATAATAGTAGTGGTAGTGGTGGTCCTCAGTCATTCAGTGGTGTCCAACTCTTGGTGACCCTATTTGGGGTTTTCTTGGTAAAGACAGTGGAGTAGTTTGCCATTTCCTTCTCCAGCTCACTTTATACATGAGGAAACTGAGGCAGAGTTAAGTGACTTGCCTAGGGTCATGCAGGTAGTAAGTGTCTGAGGCTGGATTTGAACTCAGGTCTTTCTGACTCTAGGTCTGGCACTCTATCTACTACTCCACCTAACTGCCCAAGTAATAGTAGTAACTAGCATTTATATAGCTCTATATGAATTGAAAAGCATTTTACGAATGTCATTTCATTTTATCTTCACAATTCTGGGAGGTAGGTGCTCTTCTTATCTCCTTTTTATAGTTGAAGAAGTTGAGGCAGATAGAGGTGAGGTGACTTGCCCAGGGTCACACAACTAGTAAGCATCAGAAGCCAATTTGGAACTCGGTTCATCCTGGCTCCAGATCCAGTGCTCTATCCACTTGTGACACTGAGAGGCCGAGACAGAATGCTGGACTTGGAATCGAGAACTGAGTTTGAATTCCAACTCAGACACTTAAGAACTATGTGACCTTGGTCTAGTCACTTAGCCTTTCTCAGCCTCAGTTTTCTCATCTGTAAAATATTGTGAGGATAAAATGAGACAATATATGTAAGCATCTGCAAACCTTAAAGCACCGTATAAATGCTAGCTATAAATCATTGTTGTTAGCTCTAAAGGACAAAACTAGGAACAATGTTTGAAAATTAAGAGTGGTAGATTTGAGCTCAATGCCAGGAGAAGTATCCTAACAATTTGAGCAATATAAAACAGAATGGTCTATGGCAGTATTGGTGGCTTTCCTTTCACAGGAGATCCTCAAACAAAGGTAGGATGGCCCTTTCTCAGAATTTCCATAAGGAGGATAAACCAGACAGTGGTGTCAAACTCAAATAGAAATGGGGTCTAAGCCATATATAAGGATCCCTGAAGGCAACATTTGATTTAGAAAACCACAAATTGCCATTGTCTGTGTTTTGGTGTGTTTTCACTTATTTTGTTAAGCACTTCCCAGTTACATTTCGATAAAGTTTTTCACTTGGCAGTGTTGAGGGTACAATGAGGCAGATGAGCATGGTTGACATTTATGATCTAAATAATCTCAGAGATCCCTTCTCACTCAGGTTCTGGTGTCTTGAGTTAATTTTAATGCTTTTTTAATGAGATGACTCAATTACAATAAAGCATTTTTGGAAGTAAACATTTCCAGTGGTGTCAATCCTGTGTAAAAATCAGATGACCAAGGTGATCAATAAATAAAGTAAAGCATTTATTCAGGGTCAAGAAATTGCAATCCAGAACAATGCACTGTCTTATTCAGACAGGGAAGGTTAGTGAGGGGTATTACAAACACAGATTTTACACACTTAGAAGGGGGTGGCTTGGAAGATAGCTGAAACAGTGGGTCAGTCACAAGTTATTTATTGTGGGGTGGTAGCACCTTCCTGGAAAAATGACGGGATCAATTTAGGCCACTTCTAGCCAACAGAAGCAGGGCACTAATCAGGCCTTAAGACAAAGTCACTTATAAGGTCATCAGAATCGCTGAACTACAGAAAGGGAGGGGTTGTAGAAGGAGCTATCTCTGTCCAAGAACAGGGGCAATTAGAATTTGCTGGTCACAGCAGAGAATTTCCAGAAGTTTAGCTTGGGGTGGAGGTAAGGGTTAGAAATTGCTAGTCAGAACAGGGTATGAATCCAGAGCTTTCCAGGGAGTTTTGCAGAGACTGACAATGGCATATTGCAAGAAAGCTGTCTTCCAGCATGTAAAGAGCTAGCACAAGAAAGAGAGAGAAGACTTAGCTCTATGTAACACCAGAGGGGGAAAAAACACCTGAAACCAATAAATGGGAGTTTTTACAAGACAGTAAAGTTCAACTTAGTATAAAGAAGAACTTTCTAAGAGGTGAAGGTGTCAAATATTGAAATAGAATGCTCTGTAAGGTTGTGATCTCCCTGTCACCAAAGATTTTTAAACAGAGGTCAGAGGGCCACTTAATGAGGACGTTAATTTATGGGAAACAGACTGAATGATCTCTGCCATCCCTTCCTGATTCTCTCATTCTAGAATCTCTTAAACTCTAGCAGTTTAATTAAGAAGTCAATGATGTTTTCTTTAACAAAATTGTGCTAAATATTGTTATTATTTTCATATCAAAAGATAGTGGCTTTATATAGTTACATAGATTCTATGTTTATGTTATTCATCATGTCTTATTACCATTATTTATTTATTCAGAAGGAAATTTCTGATTGAAATCATGATATGGTGATGGTTGGATATTTGCTTTTTAAATATTAATTGAATAAATTTAAAATATTGCCCTAAAGATAGGCTACTGGCCAAGATGGCAACTGGAAAGCAGGGACTTGTGTGAGCTCCCCCCCAGGTCCACCCAAAAACCTATAAAAATGGCTCTCAACAAATTCTAGAGCTGCACAAACCATGAAATAACAGAGGGAAGCAGGGATCCAGCCCAGGAAAGCCTGGATGGTTGCGGGGAATGGTCTATCACATAGAGCTGCAAGCGGAGCCCAGTGTGGGCTGTGCCAGGACCAACCAGACCTAGAGCTGGGAGGAACAGGCCCTAGTGCCCTGAATCAGTGAGCTGTGGCAGACTTCTCAACCCACAAACACCAAAGACAACAGAGAAGGTTAGTGAGAAAAACTGCAGGGACTGAGTGAAAGGTTCAGCCACCACCTGGGGGGCAGCAGAGGTGGTGCGACTCTGAGGACAGAACTATAGCTGCAGTTTCTTCTGGCGCCAGGCCCACCTGGTGGGAGGAATTAAGTGGTGGATCAAAGCAGGAGTGCAGAGCCTGTTTAAGATCTGAGTCACAGTCCCGGTTGGCAGTTCTTGGGGCAAGAGGAGTGCTCGTGTGGCAGAGCTTGCTGTGTAGAAATAGCTCTGAAAACAACAGTGCAGCCCCTCAAGCTTGGGACAAAGTACTCTCTACTCTACAAGCAGTCACACCCCAACAAAAAACTCAAGGGTCTAGTAGTTGGCTGGGAATATGTCCAGGAAGCAAAAACAGACTCAGATTCAGACTCAGACTTTGGAATCTTTCTTTGGTGACAAAGAAGACCAAAACATACAGCCAGAAGAAGTCAACAAAGTCAAAGAGCCTACATCAAAAGCCTCCAAGAAAAACATGAACTGGTCTCAGGCCATGCAAGAACTCAAAAAGGATTTGGAAAAGCAGGTTAGAGAAGTAGAGGACAAATTGGGAAGAAAAATGAAAGTGATGCAGTAAAACCATAAAAAACAAGTCATAAAAAACAAGTCTTGCTAAAGGAGACCCAAAAAAAATACTGAAGAAAATAATACCTTAAAAAATAGACTAACTCAAATGGCAAAAGAGCTCCAAAAAACCAATGAGAAGAAGATTGCCTTGAAAGGCAGAATCAGCCAAGTGGAAAAGGAGGTCCAAAAGACCACTGAAGAAAATACTACCTTAAAAATTAAATTAGAGCAAGTGGAAGCTAGTGACTTGATGAGAAATCAAGATATTATAAAACAGAGCCAAAAGAATGAAAAAAATGGAAGACAATGTGAAATATCTAATTGGAAAAACCACTGCCCTGGAAAATAGATCCAGGTGAGATGATTTAAAAATTATTGGACTACCTGAAAGCCATGATCAAAAAAAATACTATACCATCATCTTTCAAGAAATTATCAAGGAGAACTGCCCTGATATTCTAGAGCCAGAGGGTAAAATAGAAATTGAAAGAATCCACCAATCACCTCCTGAAAAAGATCTCAAAAAGAAAACTCCTAGGAATATTGTTACCAAATTCCAGAGGTCCCAGATCAAGGAGAAAATATTGCAAGCAGCCAGAAAGAAACAATTTGAGTATTGTGGAAACACAATCAGGATCACACAAGATCTAGCAGCTTCTACATTAAGGGACTGAATGGTTTGGAATATGATATTATGAGGTCAATGGAATTAGGATTAAAACCAAGAATCACCTACCCAGCAAAACTGAGTATCATGCTCCAAGGCAAAATATGGATTTTCAAAAAATAGGAGACTTTCAAGCTTTCCCAGTGAAAAGACCAGAGCCAAATAGAAAATCTGACTTTCAAACACAAGAATCAAGAGAAGCATGAAAAGGTAAACAGAAACATGAAAAGGTAAAGAGAAATCATAAGGGACTTACTAAAGTTGAACTGTTTTGTTTATATTCCTACATGGAAAGATGATGTGTATAATTCATGAGACCTCAGTATTAGGGTAGCTGAAGGGAATATACAGATATATATATATATGTGTGTATATATATAGACAGAGGGTACAGGGTGAGTTGAATATGAAGGGATGATATCTAAAAAAGTCAAATTAAGGGATGACAGAGGAATACATTGAGAGAGGGAGAAAGGGAGAGATAGAATGGGGTAAATTATCTCACATAAAAGTGGTAAGAAAAAGCAGTTCTGTTGGGAGGGAAGAGGGGAGGTGAGGGGGAATGAGTGAATCTTGCTCTCATCGGATTTGGCCTGAGGAGGGAATAACGTACACACTCAATTGGATATCTTACCCCACAGGAAAGAAGGAGGAATGAGATAAAAAAAATGGGGAATGATAGAAGGGAGGGCAGATAGGGGGTGGAGGTAATCAAAAGCAAACACTTTTGAAAAGGGACAGGGTCAAGGGAGAAAACTGAATAAAGGAGGATAGGATAGGAAGGAGCAAAATACAGTTAGTCTTTCACAACCTGAGTATTGTGGGAGGGTTTTGCATAATGATACACATGTGGCCTATGTTGAATTGCTTGCCTTCTTAGGGAGGGTGGGTGGGGAGGGAAGAGGGGAGAGAATTTGGAACTCAAAGTTTTAAAAGCAGACGTTCAAAAAAAGAGGTTTTGCATGCAACTAGGAAATAAGATATACAGGCAACGGGGCATAGAAATCTATCCTGCCCTACCAGAAGGTAAGGGAAAAGGGGATGGGGGGAGTGGGGTTACAGAAGGGAGGGTTGACTGGGGAACAGAGCAATGAGAATATATGTCATCTTGGAGTGGGAGGAGGGTAGAAATGGGGAGAAAATTTGTAATTCAAACTTTTTTGAAAATTAATGCTGAAAACTATTAAATAAATAAATGATCATTTTAAAAATACACAACTAGGAAAAACAAGATAAGCTATCATAGGTAGGCTTCAGGTATTTTATTATGAATCTGCCAACACCACTTCTCCCCACTTCTCCCCACTCAGAATATAATCTGATAATATTTTCATCAACCAAACTCCCAATAAATCCGTCTGCCTGGTCATCTCCCACCTGAGAATCTTACTCCATCTTTGGAGATTCATCCAACAGCAATCACTCATCTGCAGTCCCTACTACCTTGTCCTTGAGGGTATTTTTATTCCAGCTAGCAACTCTATAGTGTTTTAAGATTTGCAAAGCACTTCAAAAATATTATTTCGTGTTATTCTCACAATAATCCTGGAAGGTAGATGAGGAAAATTAAGGAAATAAAGGGTAAGTTATTTGTCCAGGGTCAGACAACTAGTAGGTGTGTGAGGACAGATTCAAACTCAGTTCCTCCTGACTCCAGACCCAGTGTTCTATCCACTGTACCACCTCACTCACCTCACATTCCTACTGACCCTCACCCTCACTGTTTCTTATTCAGCCTGATGACAAAGTCATTTTGATCAAAGAAAAGGTGGCCTAATCACTTACATCCTAGCATCAGCTTCTCAATAACTTGATTCAAAATAGAACTTTTTTCCTTCTGGTCCTGATCCATCTTCCCAGACAAGACTGACCTGCTATGGCCCGGCCTATAGATTTCCCCTGCTAATGTACATACCGATCTTCAGATGTCTGGAACAAATATGACAGCCTTCTGAACTTTATACTTTCTAAGTATCCATTAGCTGATATAATAATTTCAGGAGATTTTCAGTCTTGACAGAGCCAAAGAGTCATCCATAGGAAATATGGATTGGGAAGATTGCTTCCCAATGGACCATTTTCTAGGCCTAAATCAAAGAAAAAAACACTGGTCAAACTCCCTTTTTGTCACAATTTAATACTTTCATATGGCAAAATGTAAGATAAGTCTAAGGTAAATTTCCATTTATATCTCTAACCAATGGGCAGTATTCTTTATTATTTAATAATCAGCTCTTAATTGTTTCACTTTATTCTTGAAATGTATATGTTACTGTAAACAGGGCCCACCAATTGTTCTCCTGTCTATTTGAATGTTGTTTCCTTATTGAGCCAAGATGAAGATACTGTTGTGAGGAGTTCTGAGGGTATCCTCTTCTCCCTCTCCTTAGGAGCCTGGTGTCTGATTTCATTTGTCTGAGTCTTATGGATGCGGTGGCTGGCTAGAAAAGAGCAGGAAATTTCCTAGATATGGAGGGTGGTAAAACCAGAGTGATTTCTATATTTTAATAGTAATCACAAGCCATATTTTATGTCATGTTACCCCTAGGTCAGTCTTGACCCCAGTCAGGCTTCCTTCTAGCCTAGCCATCTGGAGGGATGAGGATTGACAAGACAGGCAGCTGGTGGAGGCACACCAGAGAGAATCTTTTTAAATTTAATTTATTTATTTTTAATTTATGAAATAAAACAAGCATTTCCATAACAGTAGAAATAAAGATGATTGTACATGAAACTGAAAATTATGTACAACTGTCTATTCCTTTTAAATATATAATTTTTTGACTAGGTAAAGAGGTCATTCTCTGCTTCATTTCTTATTAAGCCTTAATCACTGAATGGGCACTGCCTCAGTCAAACTGAGACCTGTTAAAGACCTTAGCTTGAAAAGGCCAAGGTCCCCCACTGCATCCTGGGCCATCTCCAGTTGTCCTGATCTATATCTGGCCACTGGATTCAGATGGCTCTGGAGGAGAAAGTGAGGCTGGTGACTTTGCACAGCCCTCCTTCACTTAAATCCAATTCAGTTGCGTGTTGTGGCATCACCTCCCTGATGTCATTGGTCCTATGAATGAAGGACAAACAACAACAGTAATAAAGTTATCATGTAAATTCTTTTTTCCCTTTTTCTCATCCCCCTCCAACTGCCCCAGGGATGGCTAGCACTAGACACAAATATTATATATATTTATATATATACATACATTTATATATATTTATATATATATATATTATCAATATGTAAAATCATTCTATGCATACTTCTATATATCAATTCTTTCTCTGGATACAGATAATGTCTTTCTTCATAGCTCCTTTATGTTAATTTGGGTATTTATAATAGTCAAAGTGACTTAGTTGCTCAAAGTCATTGTTTTTTTTTTGTTTTTTTTTTTATTTTTAGTTTACAACACTCGGTTCTACATAATTTTGAGTTCCAGATTTTCTTCCCTCCCTCCCCCTCTCCCTCCCCAAGACAGCATGGAATCCCATATAATTTTCATGTATAACTTCGCATTGAATTAATTTGCACACTAGTCAAGCTATGAAGAAGAATTATGACCAACGGAATGAATCATGAGAAAGAAGAAACAGGCAAGCATGAAGTGTGCCTCAATCTGCATTCATACTTCATAGTTCTTTCTCTGGATGTAGATAGCTTTCTCCATCGTGAGTCCTTTGGAGTTGCCTTTGCACCTTGTGTTACTGAGAAAAGCAAAGTATGTCAGGGTTGGTCCTCACAGAATCCATATATGTGTGGTTGTGTATAACGTTCTCCTGGCTCTGCTCCGCTCACTCAGCATTATGTCATGCAGGTTTTTCCAGGTTGTTATGAAGTCCATATCATCCCCATTTCTTATAGCACAATAGTATTCCATTACTTTCATATACCACAGCTTGTTCAGCCATTCCGCAGTTGATGGGCATCCCTTTGATTTCCAATTCTTAGCTACCACAAAAAGTGCCACTATACCAATTGAACTACCAAAATATTATTTTACAGAGCTGGATAAAATATTAGCTTCTACAGTAACTTTGAATGGAGTTTCTCTTTCTATCTCTTGCTGTTGGGCTTTGTTAGTAATGTATAGGAATGCTGAGGATTTATGTGGGTTTATTTTATATCCTGCAACAAAGTCGTTCTTAAAACAATATTGCTGTCACTGTATACAGTGTTCTCTTGGTTCTGCTCATTTCACTCTTCATTATTTCATGCAAGTCTATCCATGTTTTTCTAAAATCATTGAGCTCATCATTTCTTATAGCACAGTAGTATTGCACTACAATCATATACCACTCTTTGTTTAGCCATTCCACAATTGACGGGCATCCCTGCAATTTCCATTTCTTTGCCACCACAAAGACATTTTAGAACATGTCGGCTCTTTTCCTTTTTCCCTAATCATCTTTGGAAATAGCCCTAGTAGTGTTATTGCTGCCTCAAAGAGTATAGAGGGAATCTTATACGTTAGCACATGGGGAGGGTCTCTTCCTGCTGGCTGATTATTTAATTAATAGCCTGCATTTCTGTAGGCTTACAGAAAGCAGAATATGAGCCAAGAGCAGTCTGCCCTACAAAAACAGTACCTCAGGAATTATCTGTAATATCCATCCAGTGCCCACTCAGCCTCCACCTCTCCACAAAACATTAGGCTGAAAGTGACCAGTAATTCCACCTCAAACTTGCTGTGACCTTCCATATTCTGGTCCCTGAGTAAGACCATACATGATCTCTCTGAATCCATAACAATATTGGGATGAAATTTAAAATGGATTGAGAATTTCCCTGATAGTCTTTTTGGAGAGCTTCCCCCTTTTAATATATGCTAGTAGATCATAGACCAGTTTAAAGTATCCTTGAAAGCCCTTACGTCTGGGCAATCCAAAGTTTGTCATCTCATTTCTTGATTTAAAAAAATTATCCCCTGAAAGTTGAAAAAAATCCTGGAAAAGTTACCAAGATAATATCACAAATAGAGCTTAGTAGGAGGTACACATAGGTTTATCAAGTTTAACTATTGTTTTTGGAGGGGGAAGGCAGGGCAGTTGGGGTTAAGTGACTTGCCCAAGGTCACACAGCTAGTAAATGTGTCAAGTGTCTGAGGTCGGATTTGAACTCAGGTCCTCCTGACTCCAGGGCCTGTGCTCTACTCACTGTGCCACCTAGCTGCCCCAAGTTTAACTATTTTTACAAGTAACTTAGCCTGTCAACAAACATTAGATTGCAAGCATGCATTTTTTCAAAATTTGATGATTAAACAAGTATATTTATAGGTTGGAGAAAATAAATAGTCCTCATGGAATAAAATGACACTCGAGTTGGAGTATTTTTTCCCTAGAGGCACATATAACCTAAGTTATTTGTGGTCACACCTTGGTTTACTACCTTGCCCCAAACTCTTTCCAGCCTCATTGGATGATCTTCCCCCTTCTACACTCTTCAACTGAGCCAGAACTACTTTCTCTCTGTTCCCGTCACACAACACTCCATCTTCCCTTGCATTGGCCATTTTTCATTTCTGTTATGCACTCCCTCCTCAATTTAGGACTCAAGAAAGTCCTTCTCTCTCTTCCTTTATGCTGTAGATCAACTACCATTTTCTACATAATAAAGCCTTTCTAGATGTCCTCAATTACTAGTGGTCTCCCTTCCTAAATATCTGGTAATACATCTATATTTATTCTGTATCTACTTCCACATAACTAGTATTTCCCCCGTTAGAATTTGAATTGTTTTATTATTTATATTTATAGCGCTTAGCACAGTGTCTGACACAAAGTAGGTATTTAATTGTTAATTGATTCATCATGTAGGGCTTCTCCAGTTTAGCTCCCCATATATTTCTCCTGCTGAGGTTCTTCACAGTCTTTGTAAAGTCTAGGATCACCATTCCTCATAAATATTTCCTGTTGCAGTTCCTCCACTATCCTATATACCATCACACTGTCTGCTGCTCTCCAGCAGAAGGTACATAAGGGTCCTCTTCTGCAGGTCCCAAAGGAAGATGTCTGTCTCCACACCTACCAGCAACTCATTGTTCTCTTCTACAGAGGTCCACAAGTGTGTCATGTCCTGAGTCAACTTCTTCAAGTCAAGCCTTGCTTTATGACCCATCCTAGACCTGGAGGGAAGGGGTTACTATACTTCAGAGCTTCCTTATCTTGGCCTGAGACAACTGGTCTCCCCTCATTCAGGCCTAACACACAACCCCACTCTTAGCTTTCCCCTTATATAATAGCACCTGCCAACCTTAGCTCCAATGGAATCCCACCTAGTGATCAGGAAATTCCATGCTTCTCTTATTCCAAGCAGTTCTCTCCCCAATACCAGGTTGGATCAAGATGAATTTTATAGTCTGATATCCTGTCTCCTCTAGAACTGGAATGGCATGCCCACATCTGAATTTGTCCTCCCATATTTCTAGACACTTGGCAGAAACTCGAACAGCCCTTCCCCCAAATTAGCCCCAGATGGCCCAATGACCCTCAATACTCCATTGACTAGAGCATGCAAATTACCCAGTACTTTCTTTCTGCAACACTCAAAGGGAATTTGGGCAGCACTCCATATTCCACTATTATCTCTGCATTCTGTGAAGTACAGAAGTTTACTGTACCCACATCAGATTAATTTGGATAAGTGTCCTCCAGCCATAACAAACAGAATGATATGTGTCCTTTTTCACACTGATTTAATATATTCTGTTCCTCAGGACCCTATTTTCCCACAAATTCATTCAAGTGGACCACTCACAATAAAGACCTATTCATAATCAGGCACTTTGTAGAAGTCAAACTGAAGTTCATTTGTGGTGGAGACAGCCAATTATTAATGCTAGCCCTTAATATTTTTTGATGTAACATCACTTCTTTCATACATTGTGGTGCAGAGCCTAAACTTCTTGACCAACCACTTGTGGTTTTGTTCAGTTGTTTCAGTCATGTCCAACTCTTCATGACCCCATTTGTGGTTTTCTTGGCAAAGATACTGGAGTGGTTTGCCATTTCCCTCTCCAACTCATTTTACAGATGAGGAAATTGAGGTAAACAGGGTTAAGTGACTTGCCCAGGGTCACACAGCTAGTAAGCATCTGAGTCTGGATTTGAACTCAGGAAGAGGAGTCTTCCTGACACTCTATCCACTGTGCCACCTAACTCCCCCACACCACTTGTATCTTAGCAGAATGGAAGCTCTTTGGGGGAGCACTCTGAGAACTCACCATCATGTAAAAGTGGGCTAGCACTTCCATCTAATCCAGGGTTCTCAAAATGTGGTCCTCAGACCACTGGAAGTCCCAGAAGCCTTTTCAGGAGGTCCACAAGGTCGAAATTATTTTCATCATACTTCTCAGATATTATTTGCCTATTAAAACACTCCCCTTTCCAACCGTATGTTTATGTCAGTCCAGATTTTCTTCCTATGCTTGAACCAAAGCAACATAGCACAACAGACTAAATGCAGAAGCAGGTATGAGAATGCAGCTGTTAATTAATTCAGACATTTAATTTGAAACAATATATAAAACTTTTTTCTCTAAAGTTTTTGGAAAATATAATTACTTTTTGTTAAAATGTCATTTGTGTTCATATGTAGTATGTTATTTTAAATAAATATTTTTAAAATTCATCTTTTCATTTCTAATGTGCAAAAAATAAATGAATATAGCTCATATAAACAAAAATTATTTGATGTCCTAAATAATTTTAATAAAGTAAAGGGGACCTCAATAATTTTTAAGAGTATAGAAATGTCCTGAGACCAAAAAGTTTGAAAACCACTGGTCTAATCAAAACAATTCAGGCTCTTAAACTATCACTATAAAACATCCATTCTCCTTTCTCCATATTTGGAGTGTACAATTGTGAATGACATAGAAGATCAGACCTTCATGGAATTCAGTCATGAATTTACTGTGATTTAGGATTCACCTAAACTTTGCTTGAAACTTCTGATATTTCAGTAAGAAAACCTAGGACATGCTAATTTTCCCTTTCTCTAAGTCTTCTAAGCTTTATCTCCATATTAGGTTAGAAAATCAGAAGGCAACCTATCTAGACCATATTATTTTAACTCCACTCAGAAACTTTTCACTGAGAAGATATATAATATTATGCTTTCAGCTTTTTTGGAAATAAAAGAGAAATTCATTTGAAAGACATTTCTGTGTCTTTTGCAAAACTACAGTAGAGAACACACATTTATCATGTTACCTTTTATATAAGAACACAATTCTTCTTCTATTCAGTGCTAAGAAAAACATTTGTTTCTCCAGATGAATTTGTATGCTTCCTAGAACTGTACAATCTAGCATGTTTCCCTTTTTGCCCATTGTCAAAAAGCTCAAAGGTTAATTCAGTACCCTGGAGAGTGACTAACTCAATTTCAGGTTTCTGGTAACATTTATTTCTCTGTCTCTTGGTTTTATTCTCTTTAACTGTCCAGCTTCATGTAAGTATAATTTTATGAACTCTCTCAAAATCCTTTTAAAGTCCTTACTTCTGTGAGATATTTTTCTAAATTCATCCCTGATTTATTGCCACAGTTTCCACAGTGACTCTTACAAACTTTCCTCTCTACTCAATTCTCTTCCTATACCCCTTCTTCTCAGCAGAAGACTGAACTTCCTACTTTGCTGAGGAAATAGAGGCCATTGGTTTAAGTTCCCTCTTCTCTTCCTCTCCACTTCTTTATCATACACGTTTTCCTTTGATATATTCCCTGATGAAGACTTTTCGTCCCTTCTCTTTGCCGAGGACAAGTCCTTCACTTTTGCTCTTGATCCCATTCCTTCCCATATTCTCCATCTTGACCCCTCAATCTTATTTTCTCTCAACTTTTCTATTTATTCCACCATTCTTCCAATAATCTAGGTTTGAAGCCTTGAAATCCTCAACCTGGCATTCCCACGTCTGATTTGTTGTCAAATGTTGTGAATATGATCTTCACATCTGTCACATCTGTCCTTTTCTCTCCACTCATACAGCCACCATCCAAGTTCAGGAACTCATCACTCTCGTAACCAGTCTCCATGCTTCAAGTGTCCTCTTCCTAGCCATCCTCTGCACAATTGCCAAGGTGCGGCACAAGCCTGATCACGTCATTAAACTGTGACGGCTCTCTATGAATAATAATAAAAGCTAAAAATAACAGTAGCTGATGTTTTATAGCTCTTCTATATTTGCAAAGCACTCTCTGTATATTATCTCATTTGATCTATTACTTCTATGGTCAAATTCAAACTTCTCGGTTTGACATTTAAAGTCCCTAATAAGCTAGACTCAGCCTACCTTTTCAAACTTATACATTACCCACTCTATCATGCAGTTGAACTAGCCTTTCTGTTGTTGCTCACACTTGACATTTGTAACGTTAGTACAATTTGAAGATCTTCCCATCCATTAATAGATCCATATGACCTGAGTCACATGGAAGCCTGAGTCACATGAGCCTGTGGTGGGAGGAGCTTGCCCAACGATGGAGCAGGAAGGAGTGGAACAGGAAGAGTGGAGCAGAACTGAGAGGAAGTGAGACAGAGCAGTCAGAGATGGGAGAGAGACAGAGACAGAGCAGCAGTTAGCATGAGTGAGAGCCAAGGAGTGATTTTGCTTGAGGGTGTTCGTTTGTGGGGAGGCCCTAACAGAGGGAAGGTTCCCAAGATGGCGGTGCCCCAGCGTTGCTGATGTGTATATTCTCTGTTGCTATGATGGATTTGGCTTTCTGGTGTTTGAATAAATGTTTTGGTTTCGCCTTCAATGAAGAGAGGCTGTTATATTTTGTGATTCAGAACTACTCCAGTGTATCCATAGCAGCCGTGGCCACTGTGAGTATCGCATGGGTGCTACAACATTCCATCTCCTATCTCTGTGATTTTGCATAAGCTGTCCCCCATGCTTGCAGTGTACATCCTCCTCTCCTCTGCCTTATAAAATTCATAGCTTTTTTTCAAAGCACAGCTTAGATTCCAGCTCTGATATTAGGCCTTTCCTAACCTCCCCCTCCTCAGCTGTTAGCCCTGTCTCTCTCTCTCTCTCTCTCTCTCTCTTGAAATTAGTTTGTGTATACTGTGCATTTGCTTACCTGTGCACATATTGTCTCCCCTCCTCCCTCCATCGGATTGTAAGTTTCTTGAAGGAAGGAACTGGATATTTCTTTTGGTCTTTGTATTCTGAGTGGCCTAAACACAATATTTGCTAAATAAGTTTTTGCTGAATTGTTCTTGAACTGAATTTTTGGAACTAGGTAAGGTAGAGTAATAATAAATAAAGATATAAATAATAATAACTAATATTTATATTGATCTTTAAAGTCTGTAAAATGTTTTACATATCTTTATTAGCTCATCTGATCCTCAAAACAACATTGTTATCCTCATTTTATAGAAGAGAAAAATGAGGCTGAGAGAGCTGGAATGTCTTGCTTGGGATCATGCAACTATAGTGTGTATGTCAGCATTCAGACTCAGGCCTTCCTCCAAGTACAGCATCCCACCATCTCCCTTGGACTCAGTTTCCTCATTCAGTAAAATGATGGCAATTGTATGGCCTAAGAAACCTTCCAGTCCTAATTTTTGTGATCCTATGGGGCTGCACAGTAGCATCAGAAAGGTGGAAATCAGAGACTGGTAGGACAGCCAAATGGCCTCATTTCCCATTCTTTAGCATACACATCATGAGTTGCCCACCTTATCCTACAATACTTTTATTCCTAACCTATCAAAGTCACTTTCAATTCACTTTTAGTCCACATATTTCTATAAAGTTGAGACAAATCTATTCAATTCAACAAACATTTATCAAGTACCTACTCTGTGCATGATACTGTGACAGTCATTGTGAAGGATACAAACATGGATAAGATATTGTTGTTGTGTTTGTCCTTCATTTTTGAAGAGGACATCAGGGAAATGATGACATGACTTGCTGTTGACTTTGATTTGAGTGAGGGAGGGCTGTGCGAGGTCATCAGCCTCACTTTCTCCTTCAGAGCCATTTGGGTCCAGTGGCCAGATAGTCACTAGGACAACTGGAGATGGTCCAGGATGCGATGGGAGACCCTGACCCTTTCAGGCTAAGGCCTTTTCATGTACTCACTTAGAGTGAGGTAATGCCCATTGAGTGAAGAGGTCCCTTTAAGAAGTGAGTCAAGGGATGGCCCCTTTAATTAGAAAAAAAGATTTTAAAAATTCGAGCTGAGAGGAGAGGACCCTCAGGGTTGTTGTTCCAAAGAGAAATGGTTATCATTGACATTCACTCTAAGGATGGATAAGACATGGCTCCTGTTCTGAAGGGCTTAAATATAATAAATACATGCACACAAATAACTAATATGATTTAGAGCAGAAGTGGGGAACCTGCCGTCTCAAGGCCACATGTGGCCCTCTAGGTCCTCAAGTGTAGCCCTTTGACTGAATCCAAACTTCACATAACAAATTCCCTTAATAAAAAGATTTATTCTGTAAAACTTGAACTCAGTCAAAAGGCCATACCCAAGAACCTAGAGGGCCACAAGTGGCCTCAAGGCCACAGGTTCCCTACCCCTGATTTAGAGTATAACAAGACCATTGAAGAAAGGCAGGATTCAATGAGAATTTCCGTGATGGAGATATTGATACTAGTGGGCAGCTTGGTGAAATATTTGATGTATTGACCCCTGGATAGTACCAAGGATTCTTGCATCAAAATATGGATGATGTCTCCGTATTGTTTACACTGGCCGTCAGGCCTAAAATATCTAGCTGATACCTTGACTTCCTAGGAAATCAAAAACCGTGTGTTCCATAATATTCCTAGTAAGATAAACATCACTGAGAGACCTACAACTTGGTTTCTATGCCCTGCTTACTACTTTATGTCTCAGTTGAAATACTTTTAACCTTTATAATTCTAAAACATCCTCTAAGCACTCAGAAGTACTCTCAACTTGAGATGGCTCAAGTTACAAGAATCAAACTATGCATATCTCTGTATTTCAAATGTATCTCAGTTTTTTCAAAATGATTATATTTTCTCCCTATACCTAAGTTTAGCTTTGGGTGCATTACATGTATATTTTATTTTTATTTCTTTCCGTGAAACTACAAAATTCCACACTTGTTTATATTCTAGAACTCTGTACTGCCCTTCTCTATTGACTGTTCTCACTACTTTTATACTTTTACCTAGTTCTATATGATGATTAATATTTATGATCATAATATTAATCCAAGGGCTACTTAGCTTTGCATCAAATAGTTTCCATTTCTTTGGGAAATAAATCTATTTTAGGCTGTACTTTAAAGATTCCATTTTCTCCTTGAAATGTTGATGACTTTTTCAACTATAGACATATGGAATCTTTGCATGTACTTTTCTTTTACTTTTTAAATTTTTTCTGTACTTCAATAATCAGACTTTCTGTAAGCCCCTTTGAGTGGACATTTTCTTTACATTTGGAAACTTCTTTACTAGAAGGGAGAGTAATGAGCAAGAAATATAATGATATTTTAATATGTACATGATTTCCCTAGTATACTAAATGAAAATGGATGTACATAATTTTTTGCAATAGGCTTTCTTTTTCTATGGCTCACATTGCCCTGAACTGAATTTTCAAGATTGCTCTATGATCATAGGTTTCTTTCTCATTTCCTTTGTGACACTGTCATTTGGAACCACACAGAGTAAAATAGTTTATTTTTCTTCTACATCTATCAAACTGGATGATCTTGATAAGATAATCAATACATTCTAGTATCATTATTATTGGCAAACACAGCTGTAAGGTAACCGCGGGCTCTTTCTTTACTGAGGGGTCTTCATAAGGTGATAGTAAAATTTTTTCACATATGATTTTGCTCAATTTTATGTTAAGTAGCAAGAGTCCTTTGGCATGGAGTTCCTTATGATCAAATGAATTAATGTTTTTCAGTTGATGCTGATCAAACAATGCTGATAATAAAAATGAAGGGAAAGGGGGGATTTCTCACTAGACGAATAAACATCAAAATTAAATACCATGATTTCACATCATTAATATTATTACCCCTGTTAGACTGTGGACTCCTTGAGAGCAGAGACTGCTTTCTGTTTGGTTGGTTTTTAGTTTTATTTTTGGCCTGTCATTCAGTTGTGTCCAAGTCTTCATGACCCCATGGACCATGGCATATTAATATTGACAATGAGGTTTTCTTGGCAAAGGCACTGGAGTGGTTTGCCATTTCCTTCTCCAGTGCATTAAGACAAACAGAGGTTAAGTGACTTGCCCAGTGTCACATAGCTAGTGAGTGTCTGAGGTCGGATTTGAACTCAGTTTTTCATGACTCCAGGCCTACTGCTCTATCTACTGTGCCACCTAGCTGCCTGACACAAAATAAGCCCTTAATATTTGCTTGTTGATGACTTTTAAATGTGTAAAATGCACTAGATTTGGAATCAGCTGACCTTGGCTCCAATCCAGGTTCTATCACTTCCTACTTATAAGATATGGACAAATCTCTTGCCCTGTCTGTGATAGTTTAGTTTTCTTATCTCTAAAATAAAGAAGATGAAGTAGGTTGTCTTCCAAGATCCCATCCAGGTCTAAATTAATGAGCTATAATGTTAAAATTATATAACTGTTTTCATATTATTGGCAACTAATATAATTAATTCTAATTATTAGCCTGTGGAATCATGGTTGTATCACTTTTGTCATTTTCTTCCAGATTTTAAGATGAGTCTTTTGGCAACCATTGAAACAAACAGTTGTTCCGGTGGGGTTTTCAGAGGTAGCAGTGTTAGAAGAAGTGTTGACATAAAGAAAAGATTAAATACGTGATTATGGATAATAAAGTATAGTCTTATGACTCTCACTCTTCATAGCCAGTCTGTTTCTAAGGTCTGTCAATTTTACCTTTATAATTGCTCTCATATATTTCTCCTCTCCTCTGATACTACCACTACTCTGGTGCAGGCCCTTATCACCTCATGCCTGGATTATTGCAATAGCCTGATAGTTGGTATCTCTGCTACAAGTCTCTCTCCTTCTAGTCCACTCAGCTATCAAGTGATCTTCCTAAATTATATGTCTCATCATGTCATCCTCTCTCCCTACTCCATAAACTCCATTGACTCCCTATCATTTCCAAAATAAAATATAAAATCCTCTGTTTGGCATTGAAATCCCTTTACAACCTGCTTCACCCCCACCTCACACACACACACACACACACACACACACACACACACACACACACACCCCTCTCCAGTCTTCTTCTCACCCCTGTATACTCCATGACTTAGTGGCATTGATTTCTTCACAGTTCTTCCAACACCACACTCCATCTCACAACTCTGTGCATTTTAATTGGCTTTCTCCCATGCCGGAATTCTCTCTTCTTATTTCCATCTCATGGCTTCAGTGGCTTCCATCAAGTCCCAGATAAGATCCTACCTTCTACAGAAAACCCTTCCCCATCCTTCTTAATTTTAGGACCCTCCCTCTGTTGATTATTTTAATTTATAACTTGTTTGCACATAGTTATTTACATGTTTGTCTCTTCCAATAGACTGTAAGCTCTTTAAGAGCAGATGTTATCTTTCACCTTTCTTTGTTTTCCCAGCATTTAACACAGTGTCTGACACATAGTAGGTACTTAATAAATATTTATTGACTGGCTAAACAATGCCAATATCACTGGTCAATTTGGTCATTTCTATGAAAAATGCCCTCTTAGTATTGTACCAGAGTGTCACCCAAGTGAAACCTTTAACTCAACAGACTTTAAAAGAAGTTAATTGTGGGGCAGCTAGGTGGAACAGTACATAGAGCACCGGCCCCGGAGTCAGGAGGATCTGAGTTCAAATCCGACCTCAGACACTTGACACACTTATTAGCTGTGTGACTGTGGGCAAGTCACAACCCCAATTGTCCTGCCCTCCCCCCTCCAAAAAAAAAAGGGAGTAATTGCACCCTTTTGTGCTCTCTTGCTTGCCCTCTGCCATACTGGTCAGGACTCTGAGCCTTTACTTTGGACTTCCCATGAGATGAGGAGCTAGTTATACTAGATTGCAAAAAAATAGATTTTTAGGGAGGGAATATAATTTAACATAATTTATTCAGTTTCTCCAACTTTACAGATGATGAAAGCAATGTAAAGACCATAGACTGGTGGTCATGGGGTGCCCTCTACCACTATGAAGCCCCAGTACATGGAGAACATGTTCAATTCTGGTAATGCCTAACCCCAATGAGTGGATTCAGGCATTTATTGAATATTTTTTTTACTCATTACATTACCCCCCCCTTCTGAGGAAATATCTCAAACCAAGCGCAGGCTTGGAACATATCTAGAGTTTTCCCAAAATTGAATTAACAGGGCTCTCCCAGAAAGGTACTCATTGTACAATGTAGGTCAAGTACGGGATATCTATTTATTTACCACAAAATAAATGTTTAAAACACAAAAGACACATAAGCATGTATTAAATAGTGTGTAAAATATCAGCAGGCATTTTACTCTCACCTTAGATCTGCTGCCTTAGCAACTTTACCCAAGGTCTTTATCTTCTGGCAAATGCAGCATGCATGGCTTGCTCTCAGGCTAGTGGTCATCTCTTTCAAGGAGGTATGACTAAGAAATCCAGGAACTCCCAAAGTAACTAACCCACTAATAAAGTCTGTCCCTCATGATTATTCTTTAGTACCCTGTGCTCCCCATCTCATGGGAAATCCAAGGGAAAGGCTCAGAGTCCTGACCAGTATAGCGGAGGGCAAACAAGAGACCATAAAAGGGTGCAATCACTTCTTTTAAAGGCTATTGAGTGTACCTTCCTTCCTAGATCAATGGCCAATCCTGCTTGCTACATCCCCCCATTCTAGGCTGAGACTGGGAGTGGTGCACATGGGGACCAACCAAAAGCACCAAATTGGACATGTCTTTCATCAGAGAGCCTACTGAAAATGTCCAAGGCACATGTGTCAACCGAAGTGTCCCAGAGAACATATATCAGTAGAGGAGGCCTAGCTCTAGGCATGTGTCTCAGAAGGAATGGCCACAATTACAAGGTTATATAATTAGTCCTTGGCAGAACCAAAGCTAGAGCCTAGAGCATCTGAATCTCAATCCTGAACCCTTTCACAGCTTCATCCTAAACCCATTTCTGTTACCTCCCTATCTCTGCCACCAAGCAGCTAAAAGCCTCACACCAATCCTTTTAATGAATCTGTGCCTAAGGTTATTCCAAGAGCTGGGAATAAGGAATCTAAGACCTCTCAGAGTAGTCAACTCACTGGAAAAGTCAATCTCTCATGATCACTCTTTGGTGCCCTGTGCTTTCTATTCCATGGGAAGTCCCAGGGAAAGGCTCAAAGGGGCCTGACATGGTTGGCAAATGGCAAGAGAGTGCAAAAGGGCAAAACGAGAGCATTAGATGAAATGATTCCTATCCAATTCATCGAAATAACTGATTTCATTGTTTTTTAAGCTGGTGACCAAATGGACTTGTTCTTTTGGGACTGTGAAGCCATGATAGCCTAAGAATGAACCTAATAAGTCAGAGGAATTATACTTAACCAAATAAAAGACTAAATTCAGTGGTGGTACAATTCATCCTTTTTTTCAAGAAAGAGAATATGAAGATTGATGTTTTAAATGAGAATTTCATTAATTGGGGTGTATAAGCTTTACTAATCAGTGTTCACTTTATACCAGTAACAGTGACAAATGCAATACCAGGGAATTCTGAACCAAAATTAGAGTCATTATGCCTATACAACTCCCAACTGCCTGGCTCTTGGTGCAGTATGTAGGCTAGATCGTGAGATTAAATTCTGTAAAGCTTGAAAAGCTGTCAGTCATCTCACTTTTTAGTATGTAGACTTATCCCTTCCACATTAAAGTAGGGGCCCTGCACCCCCGTGATCTGGAAAATCCATGCAAAAATTTTTGGCGCTCCCTTTGAATCATAGAAGTCTGAATTATTATAGTGTTAAAAGATAAACTATGTGTATATTATATAATATTATACTTATATTTTATGCATTTCTGAGTTTCTAAACTTTGTCTGTGTCATCTGCTGGCCTTCACGTGTCACCTGCAGCTTCCAAAAAACACCCCCCAAATTCCCATTTAATTTCTAATGCCAACCTGTGATATATAGAAACTGTGATGGGAAAGTCTAAATCAATGTGGAAAGGATAACTATATAATGTTCCATCTTCTTCCTTTTTGCCACTTCTTACTGCTATGTGTGTGCCAGTATTTAGCAGCTACCCTCTCTCCTAATGTGCTGCCTCTAATCCACTGTTGGCTGGGAAACTGGATAACTATGTTTATTAGAATTTTGTCTAAAATGAAATAGACTGTGAAGATTTGGGAGACTCACTAATGAGAAAAGTGCTTGAGCTTTAGTGAATGGGTTTTGTTACACACATATTTGACAATTCAAAATTTTTTTTTTCTTAATTCCTAGCTCTCAGCTTAGTTCTGGATACTTGGATTTGTTGAAAATCTAAACACTACGTAAGTGAGGTATTACCATGAGGTAATCATTTGGGAAGACAATCATTTGAGAAACCAAAAGTGCCTACAAATATCATGTCTACATTTAAAGAAAGAAAAAGAGAAAGAGCTGTGTTGACATTGCTATAAAATTTCACTGAGAGGATACATGAGAATACCTTACAATTTTATAGCACTTTGCAGTTCGCAAAATGTTTTCGTATGCATTTAACACTTTGTTTTCATGTACACCTTCATATTTTATTTGAGCTTTACGCTAATTCCATAAGATATCAAGGAAGATACAACCATCCTTATTTTTTGCATTATTCTCAGATCAGAAGAATGAGGTTCACAGACATTAAATGACTTATTGCCCAAGGTCACTCAGTTAATTAGTGGCGAGGCCAGAATTAGGACTCAAGTCTTCCCAACTTCTAATCAAGAGCTCTTTTCATAGAATGAGACTTTTTAAAATGTCTTAGTCCTCTGAGCTTCTCTTAGAAAGTGATTTTTAAACAAAATTCTCCCAATTTTGATTCTTGGGGGGGTGGGGTTTTTAAAAATTGTTTCCTAATAGGAGCTGGTCAAAATTGTAGAAGGCCCTTGGAGGGCCTTGGAGAGACATGATAGGTTTAAGTAGGCATTGAGATTCCGAAAAATGAGTTTCCTATTAGAAGGAAACCAAGGAGGGAAAAACAGGTGGTCAGCCCAGATTCATCATGATAGAATGTCCAGAAATCTTGCAGAAGTCCATGGATTGTTCCTTTACAGAGGGTCTATGGGTAAAAACAGGAAACAGTGATCTCATAGGATGAAAGGGTAGTGATTTGCATTGCAATAGGGAATCTACAATAATGAACTCAGATATCCATTAAAGTATTATTATTCCCTCATAAACTTATTTAAAAAGACATATTGATGCCTTTTACTTTTAGATAACAGTCCTTTTTAATATATATCATTTGTCTCTGCTCTCTCACCCCCAGTAAAACTTCCCTCCTAACAAAGAAAACAAAGAAAAAATGTTCATCAAAACTAACTGGCCCAATGATCATGCTGGACGGCACAAGTAACATTGGTCATTGATAACCTCCCACCTCTCCAAGGAAGAGGAGAGATGTATTTCCTTGCTTCTTCCTTTTAGTGTTGCTATTGTTGGTTTTTTTAGGGGTTTTTTTTACATTCTCTGTGAAATAAAAATCATTTTGTTTCAGAAAGGCAAGATGGCTCAGATTTTTATAAAAGGACATTTGACCAAGCTGGGAGACACCACTCTAAAAAATAATTCCTAGCTCCAAACAGACCTATATCCTTCCAGTCATGAAAGGAAAGAGAATGAGAGATGCACAGGTACCACTTATTTGACACTTAGTTCTGCTCAGCCACTCCTGAATCATCAGTTTTTTTGGCTCTGAAGCCAATTAGAAGAATTTTCATAATGAGACAATAGAAACTGCTGAATCACTCATGGACAGAAACCAGTTCCCCAGGTTCTCTAGTTGTTGTATTGTTGTTGAATACAGAGAATATCTGTGCATGCTTCAAAAAACTGGCCCTCACTGGCCAGTCTTCCCCATTCCCCCATGTGTCATATAGAATCTATATGTAGATACTACATGTATATGTATGTATACACACACTCATATATGTATATGTATACAGATACTCATATGTGTGTATGTGCATACACAGAGGAAAGAAAAGGAAAGGAAGGAAGGAAAGAAGGCAGGAAGGAAGGGAGGAAGGAAAGAAGGCAGGAAGGATGGAAGGAAGGAAGGAAGGAAGGAAAGAAGGAAGGAAGGAAGGAAGGGAGGAAGGAAAGAAGGCAGGAAGGATGGAAGGAAAGAAGGAAGGAAGGAAGGAAGGAAGGAAGGGAGGAGGGAAGGAAGGGAGGAAGGAAGGAAGGAAGGAAGGAAGGGAGGGAGGGAGGAAGAAATAGAGAAAGAATGAAGGGAAGGAAGATGAAAGAAGGAAAAAAGAAAGAAGGAAATAAAGATAAAGGGAAATAGATGTGATTTCGTACTCTTTGGAACATAATTTGGAAAAATCACTGATAGGTGTAGTCCAAGCCAAGAGAGGGAATCCATTTTCTGAAAGATTTCTGAGAGTCAAGTCAGCTACAGGAAAAGGTGTAAAAACCTCTGACTCAGTTTTTGCACAAACAAAACTAGTGCAATTAAAATTAGGAGAGAAGCAGAAAATCCATGGAAAAAATCTTTTCAGCATTTTTCTCTGATAAAGGTCTCATTTCTAAAATATATAGGGAACTGAGTTAAAATGACAAGAATAAGAACCATTCCCCTTTTGATAAATGTTCAAAGGATATGAATTGAGAGTTTTCAGAGGAAATAAACACTACCAATAACAAAAATTTTTTTAAAGCTCTAAGTCACTAACAATGAGAGAAATGCAAATTAAAACAACCCTGAGGTACTGCCTCGCTCAGGCAGCTAGGTGATGCAGTGGATAGAGAGCACTGGCCCAAAAGTCAGGAAGACTTGAATTAAAATTCAGCCTCAGACACTTACTAGCTATGTGACCTTGGGCAAGTCATTTAACACTGTTTGCCTCAGTTCCTCATCTGTAAAAGGAGCTGAAAAAGGAAATGAAAAATCACTACGTCTTTGCCAAGAAAACCCCAAATGGGGTCATAGAGAGACAGGCACAAATGAAATGATTCAATAAGTAAGACACTTCATACCTATAAAATTGGCTAAGATGGAAAATAAGGAAAATGACAGATTCTAGATGGGATGTGAGAAAATAGGTACGTGTACTAATATATGTTGGTGGAGGTATGAACTTTAAAAAGTAATTTGAAACTATACCGGAAAAGCTATTAAACTGTGTATACCCTTTGACCCAGTGATACCACTAGTAGGTCTATATCCCAAAGAGATCAAAGAAAAGAGGAAAAACACCCATATGTACAAAAATATTTACACCAGCTCTTTCGTGGTGGCAAAGAATTGGAAGCTGAGGGAAATATCCATCCATGAGGAATGCCTTGACAAGTTATGGTATATGAATTTGATGGAATACTATTGTGTTGTAAGAAATGATGAAGTGGGTGGTTTCAGGAAAACCTGGGAAGACTTGTATAAACCAATACAAAGTGAAGTGAGCAGAGCCAGGAGAACAATTAATACAATAACAGCAATATTATAAGGATAATCAACTTTGAAAGACTTAATTACTCTAGTCAATCCAATGACAAACCACAATTCCAAGGACTCATGATGAAACATGCTGCCTGACTCTAGAGAGAGAAATGATGGATCCAGAGTGCAACATATTTTCTTCTGTTTCTTTTTCTTGCTTTTTTTTGGAACATGGCTAATATGGAAATTTGCTTTACATGACTACGTATTTGTCATGTGTTCTATTTTTCTTGCCTTTATAATGGATGAAAGGGGAAAGGAAGGGGAGAAATAAAAAATAAAATTGAATTTAAAAACATTTAAGCTGCAAAAGAAAAAAAAAGGAAAAAAATCCATGACTGAAGTAGCTGCCATGGTATTGGCCACAAAGTTGGCTCACAGAGAGAAAGAAGGTTCATCATTGCTGTTGGGTGATCTGCCAGCTTGAATGATTTATAGAATTTCTATTAACTGCCCACCCAAATCCCATTAACTGCTTTTATTTCATTCAAAAGTCAAAACCTTTGCAAAATGATGACTGTAGTTGATTCTAACAGATGATAGATTTTAAGAAATATCTATATACATGCATATAATAGATGTTTTGTTGTTGTAAAATTTGTATATTTAGATATAACATACAATGTAACTCCAAACATCTTAGCTCCAGTTTCTCTTTTTCTCCATTGGATGGAGGAAGCCGCCCCCTAAAATTGTAACTTGATCATTGACATTTTCATAATGCCATGTCATGCTAAAGGTTTTATGGATTGAAGGCGATGACACCCTAGAGAAACAGGAAGGCTATGTACAAGTCTGTGTGAAATGCTGCCACTTCTCTTGGTAGTGATTGTACCAAGAGCTAAGAGAATGGGAGCAAATCATTTTGCCACCTTCAGGCAGCTGAAGCCAATAGCTGCTGTATCAGACAGAATGAGTTGGTACTAATATACCTTCGCAGGAGGTTCCTAACTACAACATTCAAATGTTTCCTGACAATTTCACTTTTGAAATCTCACAATTTCTGATACTTGCAAATAGCAGAAATTCACATTTCACAGAATTTCAGAATTAGAAAGGGCTTCAGTTGCTTTCAATTCCAACTTATATCCAACAAAGAATACCCATGACAAAATGCCCAAGTGATGATTTAGCCTTTGCTTAAAGACCTCTAGTGAAGGAGAACCCACCATTTCCTAAGAGCCCATCCTACTTTGGCTCTAATTGTCATATCAAACCTCAATTTTTTTTTTGCAATTTTTTGCAATTTTCACCCATTGTTCCTGGTTCTTTCCTCTTTGGTCAAAAATTTTTGGACAGTCCTCAAGAATCTTTTCTACTGACTACAAAAGATGCAGTTTCTGGCTTGCTTATGTTGCTTTCTGTTTTTCTCAAGGGATTGGTTGAGTTGGATTGGTGCCTAGCCATGTGCAATCCTCTTCTGCAGCCCTTTGCTTGCTATAATATATCAGTTGTTAGAATTAACTGCCATCACTGTTTTGCAAGGGTTTTGATTTCCCAACGAGATAAAGGCTGTTAATGGAAGTTCTCCAAATCATTCAAGCTGGCAGATCAACCAACATCAATAAAAAACTCTGTGTGTGTGTGTGTGTGTGTGTGTGTGTGTGTGTGTGTGTGTGTAAGCCAACTTTGTAGCCAATACAAGGATGGAAATGTGAGTCAGGGACTTCCTTTCCCTTCTCCAAGTCCACCCAGATCAGTCCAGAATCAACTTGACTTCCAGATATAATCAAAACAAAAGATTCTGTCTCCTCAGCTGGATGAGAACTTCTGTGATCATTTCCCCAATCTTCCCAGAGTTATAGAGCTGAGCTGGCCATCATACTTGAGATGTCATTCAACTTAAGGACCTTAGATGCCTCCTTCTCCCCTCATAACCTTTTTTGCATATATAACCATGTTTTTTCAATGATTTCCCTTCAGACAGGGAAGGGTCTTAAACCTAATCATGAATTTTAAAAATTATAGTCCAAGACAGATCATTGACATGCCTGATTAGACATACATCTGGAGCAGGGAGGGCAGAAACCTCTAATTCTCTACCTTTAGGAATCCAGATTTGAAATGGATAGTTCCTGGGACACAAGAATCCCTCATCTAGTAGGTTAAATTTCCAAGGGAGCATTTTTCAGAATGCAGATTGGAGTTCAAATATGGGATGGAGCTCAGTTACAGTACGTTTGGGAAAGGTTTTAGTTGATTCCAAATTCATTGTGAGTCAACAGTATGGCATGACTGCCAAAAAAAGCTAATGCAATCTTAGGTTACTTTGAAAAAAAAGCACACTGTCTAGACCAAGGGAGGTAATGATCACTGTACTTTTGGGCTAATCAGACCACAGCAGAAGTCTTCTGTTCAGTTCTGGGTGCTGCATTTTAGGTGGGACATTGACAAACTGAAGTGTATCCAGAGCATTATCCAGAATGGAGAGGGGTCTAAAAACTGTCACATGAGAAATAATTAAAGGAATAGGCAATATTTCCGCTGGAAAAGAGAAAGGGGGAGGGGGATTTATTAGTTGTTTCAAATAATGAAGGGCTCTGGTAGAAGAGAGAGATTTATTTAACATGGCACAGATGGTAGAATTAGTATTAAAGTTTGGAAGTCTCAGGGGATAATTTCAGCTGAACACAAAGAAGAACTTTCTAACTATTATTGCTCCCAACAAAGGACCAGGCTGTGTGCTCCTTGTCCCTGAGATCATTTAAACAGTCTAGAGAGACATCTTTTAGTAACTGTAAAAGAGATTCTTAAATTCGGAAGAAAGCTGGACTAGAGAACATCTAAAATACCTTCCAGATGAGATTATGTGCCAGCAACACTTTGGGGATACATGATGGAAGGGCCCATCCCCACTCCACTGTCTATCAACTTCAGGGCAGGGGCAGATAATCTAACTGGTTCCTATTAACCATGATGACACTTTTATTAGAACTTCATGGATATGCTTAAGGCAGCTAACCCCACCCCTCAGGCCTCTGCATGCCTTTTAATTTCCTGCCCCCTCCTGGATAGGACCCCTTAGACTAGAGTTAAAAATAGAACTATTCCTTGGGAATCTGAGTTGGGAGCAGGATTGAAGCACTGGGAGCCTAGCACCATTATGGAGCAGACAGGCAATCCCAGAGTAATATATCCAGGGCCAAACTTCTTGGGCAGGGAAAGAGCTAGGACGGATGAAGTTCTCCAGCCCCTGTGGCCTCAGCCTTGGGGTACAGTGATAGATGGTGATTCATTAATTTAATTCATGAGATTAAAAAAAAGTTCCTTTCCAGAGGAGAGCAGACTTTAAATGGCCTGGAGGAATTAAAACTAATACAGGCAGCAGTCCCCTAATTGAAAGGGCTATTCAAAACCATGGATAATTTTAAAAGAATTTATATTTAAATTGGAATGGGAAATGTAACCTTTGTAATTAAGTTTTTCATAAGCTAACATTGAAATAATTTGCATTTCTTGAGTACCCAACAACTGATGGAGTAGGTGAGGCTGAGCAGATTGAGTTGGGTGGAAGGGAAGGAAATACGCATGGTATTAAAGATTGCAAGGATAAAAAACAAAAAATGAACATTAACTGAGCACAGATTCAGAAGATATGGATCAAAATAATGAACCCGTTGCATTTAGGTCATTTTACATTCATGAAGAAATTCTTGAACCATGCAGGATAAACAACCTAGGCATATTTTTTATATGTTTCCATTAGTATCAAAATGAACAGAGCAAATATTTGGTTCCATTTTTATGCTACTGGAAATGGGAGAAGCTCATTATCTTCAGTTTTATTTTACATTTATTGGGCACCAAACATTGCATATATGGATAAAAGGACCTGGGGTACTCAAGATAATTGTCTCACATACAACTGCAATAGTCAGTTCCTATAGTTTTCCCTGAAGATAAGCATCTAAAACTATCTTTTAGAAAGTTTTTTCTCTAATCCTCCCCCAATGCCCACACCCAGGAATAGCACTGTCCTAATTAGAATAGAGGGCAGCTGGGTGGTACAGTGGATAGAGTGTAAGGCCAAAAGCCAGAAAGATTCACCTTCCTGATGAGGGTACGGTCTTTGGGAGCCCCCTTGAAACTGATGGGATACAGTCTCTGGGAGCCCCCTTGAACTTTCCTTGAATCTTCCCACTAGATCTGGCCTTCCTCTGAGGCCATAAGCCTTTCATTTTCAATAGGCCCAAATCTCTACCTAGACTTGCCCCTTATTGTCCAGCTACTTTCCACCCTGGATACTGTCAATATCCATGCCTTCAGCTACTTCCCACCCTTAATTCCATTCTCTTGTTTCCTGGAGTCTGACCTCATCCCAGTCCCATCAAGCTCCTCCTTAGACTCTTCCTCAAGGCCTTCCCTAAACCCCTCCTTTAGTCCCCCAGACTACTCAAGACCACCCCTCAATCCCTCCTACAATCTTTCTGTTTATAGTCTCCATCTTGTCTCCATGAAGGTGCTCAGATTCAATCTAGCTCAGATTGAATCTGGCCCACTTGTGAAAACAAGCCTCGCAAAGGGTGGGATTTCTTAAGACAACCCATTATGGTGAATCCTTAATAAACTTTGTCTTTTTCCTTGGCTGAGAAGGCTTGGGTCGAACTCTTTCAGCAGGACCTGGTGTGTCAGTATTTTGGGGTCTCAGGCACCCCTAGAAACCTATGGTTCCCTAACATCATCATTTTTCTTTAACCTCATCATTCCCAAGTTCAAATTTGGCCTTAGACACTTACTAACTGTGTGACCTTGGGCAGATCACTTAATTCTGTTTACCTTAATTCTTGTCTGTAAAATGAGCTGGAGAAGGAAATGGCAAACCACTCCAGTATCTTTGCCAAAAAGACCCAAATGAGGTCATGAAGAGTTGGACATAACTGAAACAACTGAACAACAAAAAATTAGAATGGATGAAGGTATTTCCTATTTTATTGAATCAGAGCATTTTTTTAGAGGTCCATAATGGGTCCACAGTGTTTTTGCTTCATAGCGCTCTATCTAGTCCAGAATCATTGTCCAAATGATTCCTAGAAGGAAGCACAAATGCCTATCCATGCTACATTAAAATCTGTAGAGCAGAGACTCCAAACCCTTCTGTCCCTGGACTGAATTAGTTCCAGGGGAGTATGTAACTTACTATTTGCTTGTCTACATGTTTCCAAAAAAGAGAATAAATTTCAATTATCTCCATCCATTTCCAGTGAACTGAGAAGTTCTCTAAGCCTCTAGACCCACAGAAGAATACTGAATTGGGAAGAACTATACCAACTCTATGATGGGAGAGAAAGGTCATAAAACTATGAAATGTCACCCTAAGCCAACAAAATTAAGGAGAGAGATTTGCTTGTGAAATACATGGAGAGTTTGGTTCCATGAATGCCCTAGGAAACCTCTTTTGTGAGAGGCCAAGGCTTGTGGAAGTGCTATATAAGAAAGGCTCTAGAGGCAGAGCTGAATTTTTATGAGCTGTGACACAGACTGCCACCGATTCTGGAAAAGGTGAATTGGCCCCTTGGGAAAAGGAGTCTGCCTGCTAATTGCTGGAAGCTGAGGAGAACTGGAGAAATCATGGGCAGCAGGCAGAGTAACACAGGATGGCAGGAAGGAACCTCAGTGGGGAGCACCGACCAGTGGCATCTGCTAGGAGCTGCTGAAACTATGAACTGCAGGAAAAGCGATACTGTGAAGACACCTGGAAGAGATCATCAGGGCAGTGGAGGGGAATAACCCTTGGGTGTCTTCTGCTGGAGCCCTATCTAGAGTTGCTCTAGAACTGACTAAGATTGTAGAGAGTTGCTCACTGTTGGATAGTACTATTTTCTGTGGGCTCTGATATATTTATTTCCCTTGTGCTTTGAGCCTTCTGAGCCTATATACCTGTAAGGGGAGCCAGTAGAAGGTGGAGGATGATGGATATTGAAGTTTCAAGATTATCTGAGTGGGAACAATAAGTCATGGAATTAAGAAGTCCACCAAAATGTACCTGGGTCTTTCCTGTCAGGAGGGAGGCTCAGGCACAGGGTTACGTGTCCTTCTCTACTTAGTTGGCCTTCTTCTACTACCGGCCCAAGTAAGAAGAGGCTACTTCTGATACCCAGAATTCTCCCCCATATCTTTTTTCCCTTTCCTCATCAACACTCAGGAGAGCAGGGCTCCAGCTTTGCTTTTCTTGGGAACTAGATTAGAAGGGCTTTTCAGACTGGGACATAATGCTTCTTGTAGAAGGAATATCTACTCAACCCTGGGTCACTAAACTATCTAAGATAAACAGCCATGCTCACTCAATTCTCCATAGACATTGAGCATAGACCATAATTTTCTCACTGCCAGGACCCTGTCTAGGATTATATATTCAGACATACCAGGATTTCATCTAGAACCAAAGGCTCTGACCTTATACTTGATCAGGTGTCAAATGCCTGTTCCATGTGCAATTTCCGAGTATGTTTCATCCGTCTCCATCTTAGCAGGAGATAAAGAAACTGATGTTGAGAATGAATTCAGTCATACCCCTGTGTCCATTTTTGCTAAATTATTTATCACTTGAGAAATCTGACTTGATTGTGTTACTGGTTCAATCTGTTCCTTCTTGTTTGAGAAAGTACTGTAGGATACTGCTTTTCATCATTCTAGGATTTTAGAGGATAGCAGCCACAGTCGGTTGCTATGTTCCATGCCACCTCCTCTCTTAATTCCTTTTATTCAGTCACAGTAGTAGATGATGCTGATAATGATAATGATGAGTATAGATAGATAGAGAGATAGATAGATAGATAGATAGATAGATAGATAGATAGATAGACAGATGATAGGTAACCTGAGACTCAAAGCCTATTTACATGCTGATGGAAGATTGGTGGAGATTGGTAGAGATGGATACCCAGTTCTCCATTCTTGTGTGAGGAGCAGAGTTACCAAGAGCTTGAGAGAAGAGAGCTTCTGGTCTTCTAACTTCCAGATTTGAGAGAGAGAGAGAGAGAGAGACTCTAAGAAGGATCTGACATGTAGAGGAGCTACCCAGATCGCTGCCCTAGAGAATCCAGGAAATTTCCATTTGGGTGAAATCTGGTATTGTCTCGGTTAAGCTGAGATATCATACTCTCAGTGGGATTTACTCTGTATATTCTTATTCGTATATTTTATCTGATTTTGGTTTGCTATCAGCTTGGATAAATGGATTTATTTGCTAAATGTGTTCATGGTGAAACTAACATTTAGTGGGAACGAAGTCAATCTTTGTATATATAGCTTGGGAGATTCCTTGCCCATTAAAGGAGAGTGATCAGGAAATCAGCTTAAACTTAAAAATTATCTCCTGTAGATAAACAATATTAATAGGGTAGACATACATTTTCTCTGAGAATAGAGTGGCCAGCCTCTGGCCTCAGCCTCTTGCTATACCACCCTGGAAAGAATCAAAATCTCCCTTACAGAAGGGTGGGCAAAGGAAACTCTGGATGTAACTTATATGGGCAGAATACAGCATATACCTCTTACAGATAGAGCATTTATTAAGTGCTTATTATGTGACTACGTAGTTCAGCGGACAGAGGACCAGGCCTAGAGTCAGGAGGACCTGAGTTCAAATCTAGCCTTAGATACTTACTAGTTGCATGACCCTGGACGAGTCATGTCACACTATTTGCCTCAGCTCCTCATCTGTAAAATGAGCTAGAGAAGGAAACAGCAAACAACCCCAGTATCTTTGCCAAGAAAATCCAAAATGGGGTCACAGAGAGTCAGACATGACTAAACAATTCAACAACAGCTATTATGGGACAGATGCTGTGCTAAGTTCTGGGGATACAAAAATAAGAAAATGAAACAGCCCCTTCTTTCAAGAAGCTTGTATTATAAGAAAACAGAGAACATAAAAGGGAGCTAAAAGGGGTAGGATATCTGCATGGGGGGAGGGAGGGTCTGGCAGCCAGCATGGAGGAAGTGCAGGTTGTAGGGTAAGCTGGAGAGGTAGTAGTGTGGCTGGGTCTCCTCATGATACAGCAGTTTTAGGCAGGGACTCAATCACCACTGAGTCAGCCATCTTCTAAAGGGAAGTTCCTTTCCTCTACTATCACCCCTTGCTCTTTTTTTAGGCTTTAAATGTTTTCTTTTTATTATAAACTTAGCAATCATCCACACAAGCATTTCAACCTACAAAGAACAAAAAAGGAGAATTGCATAAAAGTAGTGAGAAACTTGGCCTGTGTGTCCCCTTCTCAACTTTTTTATTCTGTATATTTTAAGTATTTGGTTGATGCCATTTTTTTTTTGCATCTCTATCACTACCCACAGCTAAGTGGTACAGTGAATAGAGTACTGGATCTGGAGTCAGGAAGATCTGAATTCAAATCTAGCTCCAGACACTTACTAGCTGTATGACACTGCAAAGTCACTTAACCTCTATTTGCCTCAGCTTCCTCAACTGTAAAATAAGGATAATAACAGAACCTACCTCGCAGTTGTAAGTATCTGAGGCCACATTTAAACTCAGATCTTCTTAATTCCTGGTTCAGTGCTCTATCCACTGAACCACTTAGTTGCTTCAAAAAGTTCAGTACCTGTCTCACATTTTTTCTCTTCGCACCAACACTTATCTCATCCTAAGGGAGTTCAGTATATGCACTAATGCCCTCTTAAACATCTTGGCTTCCCAGTTCATTACCTTTCATTCAGCTCTTATGACCCATACCTTCATTCCACCTTAACTGAAAACAAGGATGATCACATCCTAGATCTCACAGCAGAACTCCTTGGCTTTCTGAGCAATGCAGACAAGCCCAGCAAATTCTTCTCTCCATGGAATGCTGCATTATCCAATAAGATCTAAGTGTCTTCATACAGCAAAGCAACTGCAAAGTTTATCTTTCCCCCTCTATTTCTCTCTCTCTCCAACTAGAGATGACAACAAAAAGCAACCAAGCAAAACCTCTCTCAAAACTATAGCTAGCACAAGGGGGCAATAACTCAAATGCAGCAGAGATCGCTTCTCTTCCAATTGGCAAACTTCCAGTTCCTTCCCCACTGAGTGTTTCTACTGCTTCTCCAGTCAGAACTTCTTGATGGTCAGTGTTCTTTCAGTCTTCCTCTTATAGGGTAAAACTCACAAAATGCAATTTCCTGTCAATTATGAAGTCAATAATCCTTATTTAATCTTTCTGTCATTTCCAAACTGTTATTTAATTTACCACTTTGTCAGTTTTAACTTTTCAAACTATAAAGTCATGCAAATGAGCCAAGAGAAACTACAATGTCCTTCAGTTTCAATCATGTCTCTACTTTCAAACAGGTTTTTTAGCCTATTCATCTGAAGTAGAGTTTCTCTTTCCAGTGTTCCTAAACAATCTACATTTTTCCTCACATGTTAATGGGAAAACTATATTTTTTACAAAAGGATTTTGGCAGTTTTTTATACACAAAATTTTCTGCCCCTTTCAGCAACCAAACTGGAACAATACCCTCTGCCTTCCACAAATTAATTCTGTCTTCTCTCCCTACGTGTAAGTTTTATTTCAATGTAAGAAAACACATAAGAAAGATCCAATAACTGACACTCTCTACATATTATCTCTTGGTGATCTCATAAGCTCATAAATGTTCAATTAACATATGTGTATACAAATATGCATATATACACATAAATGTATATATGTGTAAATGTATTCAGGAGAGAAATTAGGGCTGAAGACAGGTGACATAGATAAAGATATGGATATAGAAGTAGAAATAGATATAGATATCTAGCCCTGTATCATTGACTGTCCATATAGATGTCCTATTTGCATTTTAATGCAAATCAACTCTATGCAAGACAACATATCCAATGAAGAACTCACTGTCTCTGTTCCTGCCTCCCTTATTTGCCCCTGCTCCAAACTTTCCTATTTCTGTTGCAGGTAGCGCTATCTTTCTGAATACCAAAATTCACATTGTGGAGTCATCCTGACCTTGACTCTTCCCTCATCCCTGACCCTACATATCAAATCCATTGACTGTTCTCTTTATTTGTATCTACTCTTCTTGTATTCTCTTTACTCACAGTCACTACTCTAGTCTGAGTCCTCATCACATCATGGACTATTGAAGCAGAATATCGGTCTCTCTGATTCTTGTTTCCTCCTCCAATATGTCTTCCTCGCAGCTGCCAAATTAATATTCCTGAAAATGGGCATGACTATGTCACTCCCCAGCTCAAAAAACTTTAATGGCGCTTTATATCATTCTGATAGATCACTCTGTAGTAATGACTTATTGAAACCTATGCTACTACAATGATGCCTCATCAGGGCCTAGGCAGGGCTCTGGTTTCTTGAAGGCTGTGCCAATGAAGTGTAAACTCTGACAGCTCCTACCAAACTGGAAAAGACCTTGCCTAGCTAAGCTCAGAGAGATTTGTTGTCAGGTCAGATTTTTTTTCAGACAGAAAAAGCCCATAAGACCTTCTGCTAAGTCTTTGAAGAGTTGTGTCCTAATGTGAGTGCAGGGAGTGTTCTCACTGAAGATATTGCTTGTCACTAAAGTATTAAAGTAAGGTTAATAGCAGAAAGGTGCAAATGGGTACCATATAGGCATTTTATTTAGAGCTTTCTGGAGATATCCCTTCTCCCTTGATTATCTAACCAAACAGTGAGTCAAAATTATGAAACTTTCAAATTTGTGGGTCATAATAATATTTTGTATTTTCATAATTCCTTAAAACACTTTAGAATTCATTATTTCATTAGATCTCTATGCTATTCCTATGTGGTGCATTTATTATTATCCCCGTTTAATAAGTAAGGAAACTGAGATTTAGAAGAGTTAAATGATTTGTCCAGGGTCACAGAGCTAGTGGATTGTAAAGCTGGGACTAGAACCCAGGTCTTTCTATTCTCAGCCCAGCGAGCTTGCTTTGAAGACACACTTATGGCTTCTGTAAAGCATCTTCTCTTTGTTGTTATTGTTCAGTCATTTCAGTCATGTATGATTCTTTGTGATCCCATTTTGGGTTGGCTTGGCAAAGATATTGGAGTGGTTTGCCATTTCCTTTTCCAGCTCATCTTACAGATGAGGAAACTGAGGCAAACAGGGTTATGTGACCTCCCCAGGGTCACACAGCTAATAAGTGTCTGAGGCCAGATTTGAACTCAGGAAGTCTTCTGGACTTCAGACCCAGCACCTATTAACTGCAGCAACTAGCTGCCTGAATCGTCTCCTCGAGGAAATTGAATTTAATCCATCACATCATTGGCTATATTCCCCATCATTGTATGTGGGTGGGTATAAACACCCCCAAAATCCTCTCACAGGAGATGAATGAATGAATGAAAAAGTATTAACCACTTACCAATATGCAAAGCACTGTGCTAGGAACGCAAGTAGTAAAGTAAGACAACACCTGCTGTCAGGAAGCTCATATTCTAAGAGGGAGAGAGAGTAGGTGTATGAGTTTTCAGTGGGAAGTTCAATGGAAAGATCCAATGGTCCTTAGGGTATAATGGTAAGCCAATGGCAACACATCTTTTGTATCATTTATGGTAATAAAATCATATCTATTCTTGACTGAGCCATTTGACAGTGTTGAGTATGTTGGCATCAAGAACTTTCTTTTCCCAGTCTCCAATAGTTGTGGGTGTTGATGAGGTGGAGACTGGAGCACCTGTAGAGAAAGTTGCCAGGTCACATCTCCATAAAGTTTGCTTTTCTGGACAATGATGTGGGAGATGACATAGAAAAAGGACCAGGGCCTTAGTGGCAGGAAAGTGGATGGAGACTGCTGTTGTTCCCTTGGCTGGTCTACCTGCCCATTGGTGGCAATTGATCAGCAGTTTGATGTTTATGGCACTGAGGATGGTGGGCCATTTCTCCGCAATGGTTGTTCCTTGGATGATGGCTTCAGGGGCTGGTCTACAAGCAAGGCTAGTGGTCTGGGTTTTCTTAGACTCCTAGGGGTAGAGTTTCAAGTTGTTTCTGAGGGTGTGAGGGTGTGTGGTGGTGGTGGTCTGACCCACATAGCACATATAGTCTCCTTTCTCTCCCTCAGACCTCCTTGCTACTTTAGCTAAGAACAGACAGGTAATATCTTGCTTATTAAAAGCCCACTGAAGTAAGGATGGCTTGGAGAGAATAAATCATGAAGGGCTTTCTGGAGGAAGATGTACAATTCTGTTTATTTCTGGATGCATCTGCAGGAGAACATAGATACCCAGAGAAGGCAATGGTGAGAAGAGGCCAGATCGATTGGAGATCAGCTGAAGAACCTGGGAAAAGTTGGCTTGGCAAAAGGAGGACTTGGGGATGGGATGTGCCAGATGTCTTCATTTTTTTTTGAAACGCACTAGTTGGGATGCCTGATTATTGGGGGATGGCTGAATAAGTTGTGGTATATGAGTGTGATGGAATACTAGTGTGCTATAAGAAATGAGCTTGATGATCTTAGAAAAACATGGACAGATTTGCACGAAAAAAAGAAGAGCAAAAATGAGCATAACCAAGAGAACATGGTATACAGTAACAGCAATATTGTTTTAAGAGCAACTGGAAGTGAATAAGTCATTTGGACTATTATAAATATCCAAATTAACTACAAAAGACTTATGAAGGAAGATACTCTCTGCATCCAGAGAAAGAACTAATAACTAGAAGTATGTACAGAATGATTTTACATATAAAGCATATATAGATATATAATACCTATTTATGTCTAAAGTTAGCCATCTCTAGAGAGGGTGGGAGGGAAGAAAAAGGGGGAAAATGATAAATTTACATAACTTTATTATATATTTAAAAGAAGTAGCAAGTTGTACATAACAGATTAGCAATTTCATGTGCAATCATCTTTTTTATTATGTACTATGCTATGGAAATGCTTGTTTTGTTCCATAAATTAAAACTAAAATAAGCATTTTAAAAAAAGAGGCTAGATGACCATTCACTCATCAAGAATGTAACACAGGGAACTCATGCTTTGGTTGGAGGTTGTATCTAACCCTTAAAGTCCCTTCTGCCTCAAAGTTTCTGGGATCCTATGTTATTCTTCAAGTCACCCTCTCTATATCTGTGGTCCCAATAAGTATTCAGAAATAAAACAAGAATTTATTACTATACATACTATATGCAGAGCTTTCTGCTAGGCCCCTGGGGTACAAGGGAAAGCTCTCAAGATCAGACTCTTGCCCCAAAGAAACAAGCTATATTAGAACTTTCAAATCCTTTTTTTACCCTACTTTATGCCTTCTTTCAGATGTTTTCCCTTTGAGAGGAAATGGCCTTCTACATGTAGGAGCAATATCCTCCTTTCAATAGATTGTCAGTTGCTGCAGTCATGTCATGGCTCCCTGTAGTAATGAAATATTTATGAAAGACTCACCCTGCGCAAAGTACTGAGACAGTGGCTATGGGGGTGGGGTGAGAAATACAGGGATGATCACAAGAAACTGCTTATCCTCAAAGAGCTCAATATAGGTGAGGAAGGAAGATATATACATATGTAAATTTAATTTAGAATATAAGGCAATAATATGTGCCAAATGAATAGTGCAGACAGTAAATATTACACTTCCACTTATTCTGATCAAATCAAAAGAGGTGAGATGATAATATCTTTAGGATTTTATAGCTAAAAGGGACCATGTAGGCCTAGTCCAAGCCCTTCCTTTTCCAGATGAGGAAATTGGGAAGTGGTTTGTCTAAAGTCACACATCTTTGTACTATTGGCTGCCTTGTAATCACTGAACCAAATTGCTTGGGTTAACAGAAAGATGTTATCTATTGTTATTTGGAAGAAAAGTCATTCAAATAACAAGAACAACTGAGAGAAAATTGCTAAGATTTTAACAGTGACAATGTTAATTTGTTAAATAATGTTAAATTATTTTAAATAATGTTAAAAATGTTAAATAATGGGTTCAGCCATTACCTCAGTTCATAGGCTTGCCTAGATTGGTTTTCAGCCCTCCAGTCTATTGTGTACTGATAATAACATAGAGGTTAGGGCATATTTTCCTAGCATTTTGATAAGAATATCATATTAAATGGAGTCAAATGTCTAATAAAAATAAAACTTGATTCTCCTCTATAGTACTAACTCTGTGCCCTTGAAGACTGAAGGAAAAGTAGCCTTGTCATCCCAAATTCTTTAATTAGACTAGAAAATGGTCTAATTAATAAAATTCTGCTGTGTGGTAGCTTCAAGAAATGCCCAGAACAAGATGAAGATAAATGTGATGTGCAGTATTTTTCAGTTCTGTCTGACTCTTCATGACCCCATTGGGGTTTTCTTAGCAAGGATACTAGAGTGGTTTGCCATGTCCCTCCTCTGTGTCAGCATGAGCCAAAGGCCATTGCAAGGACTCACTAAGAATAGGGACTAGACTTCTGATTTCTTGGTAGAAAGAGTTCTTCTCTTGGTAGGAGAGTTCCAAGTAAGGAACTATCTCTACCAATACAGGGTAGTACATTCTCTGTAACTCATCACCTTAGAGTATCGTCTAGCACACTGAGAGGTTAAGTGCCTTGAATAGAGTCACACAGCCAGTACATGTCAAAAGCAAGATTTGAACTCAGGACTCCCTGGCTTTGAGACGAGCTGTCAGCCACGCTGTGCTACCTCTCTGCTTCATCCTCTTTTGAATGTATTGTTGCTTTCCTGAGATTTTATCATGGTTTGCAGTATTACTCAAACATTTACGAAGGGCCTACCTTATGCAAAACACTATGCTAATTGCTGCGGGGGCTATGATGGAGCTTTCCAGAAAACATAGAAACTTTGATTTAGCATGTTTAAGAGAAGGCCCCAAACTGAAGGCCATATAGCTTAGGTGGAGTTGCCCCAAAGTGTAGGATTCAGGGACAATAAGAGCAGTCTCACAAATTGCTCATGCTGATGCCAGGACTCAACACCTCCAAAGTAGAACCGGGAGGGAACCAGAGAAAGGTGATAATTAGAAATGATGCCAAGGAAACTCACAAACCAAGATCTTTAGACCACAGCAGGAAAAGAGAATTCACAAGTGTCTTGGACTCCTGGGTCCATGTTTAAGGGTCCATGCTTGCTCAAACCAGAGGAATTACAGTACCTTCCTGATTAAAGCTGCTAAATGTTTCTAGAGCAGTTTAGGGTCTTGTTCAGTTGCAACCGATTGATTCTCTATCTGTGAAGTCACAATCTCATAGGAAATTGGAAGGCCTGGATTGTTCCAAGTGAAGAGATTTATAGATATGGGCAAGAGGAAAAGTCCAGAAGAGGCAAGAGGAAGTAAGGAGAAAATCCCAGGTAGGGGAAAGGTGCATAGCTAGGGACGAGATAGCCTGTTCAACAGAGAAAGACTAGGCCAGAACAATGAGATGTTCTCCTTCAATGCAACAGCACATAGTCCTGCTAAATGTGTTGCATTGCTCACTAATTGCTTTTGCGCATGTGCTTTACCTGGTGGTGAACTGGTGGGTGCATGGAGACCAAATTATATTCTTACTGCTTTTGTAGTGCCTACCTAACAGTGGCATTGTAAGTAGATGGTTGATTGAAAGGAAGTACAGTATAATGGAAAGAGCTGGATTTGGGATCAGAAGATCTTGCCTGAAGTCATGGCTCTACTATGTGCTCTCTCTCTGACTTTGGGAAACTCATTGACCTTTTCTGAACCTTAGTTTCTTCATCTGTATAATGGGGATAATACTTCTACTGACTACTTAGCAGAGTTGTAATAAGAAAAGTATTTTTCAAATTAGGAATGGTTGTATAAACGTGTGCTAGAATTGTTTGTTGAATCAGCATTATCTCCTTTCCCACTCCCTATGATGCTATTAATAATAATAATATTAACTGCTGCTGCTGCTGCTACTACTACTGCTGCTGCTGCTACTGCTACTTCTACTGCTATTACTACTACTACCACTACTACTACTACTACTGCTACTACTATAAAAATAACTACCATTTATATTGTGTATACTAAAAGCTATGTGCCTCTCAACTAGATTGGCTTGATGTGAAAATGGATTTCATAGAGCCTCTAGGAGACACACAAATAAGGAAGGGGAAGGGAAGAGAATAAGTATTTATATAGCACCTACAGTTCCAGGTACTGGGTGAAGTGTTCTTTATCATTTCATTTGATCCCTGGGGGAATAGGTGCTATTGTTGTCCCTCAATTTTACAGATGAAGAAACTGAGACAAATAGAGGTTAAGTGCCCAGGGTCACATAGTAAGTGTCTGAGGCCAATTTGAACTCAGGTCTCCCTGACTCCATGCCCAGCACTCTATCCACTGCATTGGATGGAGGTGGTGAGCAACATTTAAATGAAACAGATGTATAGTTCCTGCACCATTTTGTTTTCAATTTGGGTTTATATTCTTAAATAATTAAATGCAAGTGTGATCTCCTGGATATGAATATTCCTTCCACCCAAGCAAGTCACAACTCCTTACCTTCCCATCCTATGTTATTCATGGTTCTTCATGGTGTAGCCACACAGCATGCTGGAGATGTTCCTTTGATATCTTGAGTAGCTAAAAAAACGCTCAGACCATTCTTCTAGTTTCTGTCATGATATATAACCAGCCTAGCTCCATTTCTAGTCACTTAAGCCCTTTTATTCTATGAGTCGTTGTTGACCACATGCTGAAGCCCACTTAAGCCTATCATTCATCTGTCTACAGTCATCTGGGTCATCTTTGTTATTATAAGAATATGGTGTCTTATTATTCAGCACCACATAGACTCATTGAGAGAAAACTGACATGGAAAGAAACACACAAAGCAAGACACAGCCACAATGCACTAGACGCTGCCCATAGAGAGACTATCAACATGCTCATAGTATACGTACTACCCATAGAGAGAGTATACACATGCAGTGTCCCCCTCTGAATGTCTGCCCTTGTCTCTGCTCTGCAGGGTGCTGGGGCTTTGTAGGCAGAGGAGTGAGAGTGCCGGAGGTACCAGGCCAAGAGCTATCAGCAGACACTATTGGTTAAACAAACAATCATGACAAATTAAAAGTCCACACGCTTGGTAGATATCTAGAAAGATATTACACAACGAAATAGAATGTAGTTGTATTTTTCTCTTTGCCATTCTGTCAGCATAGGTATAGGAGATTCATGGAGGCATAGTCAGGTGGGATGTTATATGCCCATAAAAATGCCAAGAAAAAGACAAAGCCTAGTCATGCGGATTCAGCTTCTCATGTGATACGTACTGTACCCCGCTTTTCACTGGAGCAGGCCTTCATCACCTCATACCTGAATTACTGTAATAGCCTACTAGTTAGTTTCCCTGCCTTGAGTGTCTCCACGCTCCAATCCCTTCTTCATTCAACTGTCAAGTTGATCTTCCTAAAACATATATCTGACCATATCAAAACTGCCCCCCTTTCAGAAAATTCCAGTGGCTTCTTACGACCTCCAGGATTAAATATAAACCCCTCTGCTTGGCTTTTAAAGCCCATTATAACCTGACCCATTCCTATTTTTTCCAGTCATCTTATACTTTACACTGCCACTGCTGCCCCCACCCCATACTCTGCAGCCTAGCACCACTGTCTTCTTTGCAGTTCCTCACATACAACAATCCATCTCCCAACTCCAAGAGCTCTCCCTGGCTACCCTGTAACCCTGAAATGCTCTCCTTCCTCAGGAGAGCAGGGACTAGACTTCTGATTTCTGCCTGGATTCTTCAAGTCCCAGTTCAATTTTCACCTTTTCCAAGAAGCCTTTCTCAGTCCTCCTTAAACTTAGTGCGATCTCTCTGAGCCTACTTCCAATTTATCCTCTCTAGATCTTGTCTATATATAGTACATTGCTTCCCCTATTAGACTGTGAACCCCTTGAGAACAAGAACTATTTTTGTCCTTTCTTTGAATCTTCATCGTTTAGCATAGCGCCTGGCACATCGTAGATGCTTTTAAAGTACTAGTTGGTGATTGATTTTTCTGTACCTTGACTCCTTGGCCCTATTCTCCTTGTTTTGTATTCTGGATCTCTCTTGATGAAAAGCCCTACACAAGCCCCTCTCTTCCCATCAGCTAGATTATCTGGGTAGAATGTGACTGACACAATACCTCCCTCATGTGAACTATAGCTATCCTTTAAGCCACCGTAGCCCTGATTTTACCTCTGCCAATCCACAATTATTGTAAAAATTTTATTATTCCTGGAAATGTAAATATGCAAGTATGATTGCAATCAAAATTGCAATTTTCTCTTACCATTGGGGCTGATGCTCCATGTAAAATTTACAATAATTTCAGCTTCAGACATATCTTAAAAAATCTTATATCATTCCTGTACTCAAAAGAAATGTTCCAATGCAAAAGAAATAGTATGAAAAATACTCTACACTCTAGTGGTTTATATTTATTCAATTGTACTGCCTTTTGAATATCAGATAAAATGACAGAAGCTTTCACATTTGTTCATTAAAATTTTTGAGTGCCTCCTATGTGTAAGATACTGTGCTAGGCCTGTTGGGGTTCAGAAATAAATAAAACATGGTTTATATTCACAAAGAGCTTATAATCTAGTATTGAGCTTGCAATATTGTAAGGACTTGGTTATGCAGTCAGGGAGTTTATAATTTGTCCATCCTTCCTTATTCAAGTCTGAGAAGTACTACTTTTCCAAATAAAGGATGATTCCCTAAAGAAAGAATGGGATAGAGTTTGCTGTATAAAACTCCAAGAAAATCAGCAATAAAGTCCATAATACTTTGGAATTACAAACCCAAATCCAATGCATTTACATATATTGTTGTTTTTTTCTAACTATTCTTACAAAAAATATATACCTCCTTAGTTTCATGTTAGTAATAATGGCAATTTCTTCAACAGTCCAGAAAGCAATAATTAAAAATATTGAGCCCAATGAACACTTTATAAGAAACAGATTGATATTTTTCTCCCCAAGTAAAATAGCAGAAATACTTCTAAGTTGTTTTGGAGAACACAGAGTACAAGTCTTACACAAAAGTGGTTGTGCTGTGATTTCAGTGACAGGATGTTCAACCTTGTACAAAGTATCTACCTCCATATAAGTGCCACAATGATTGAAATTCCAACATTAGAGATCAACTTGTCTGAATAAATTACAGTTCTCTCCACTTGTCCATAGAGTGAGAAAGATGAATTACAGCTGGGACAGAGGTGTAAGAAAGTACAGGTGGAGTTGTTCAGGACAGCCTGCACTGGGGATACCCCAGTCATGCTTCTGCTGTTCTGGAGCTGCAGAGAACAGCTGTGGTGAGGTGTCAGCTAATTGCCTCTGTGTTGCAGCTCAGGGATAAAATTAAACAACCTGCCTAAGGGAAGCAAAGAAGGAAGATATCTATTCTTGGGAGACCAGCTGTGATTTCAGCACCTTGGACAGGGGCTTGAACCAGAGAAAAAGGCAAAGGAGGAGCCAGGTGACTTGTGGGTGTGACTGAGCAGAAGAGACCCAGCAATTAGGCCCAGTAATGGCATCAAGAATAATTGATGTTTTATATTCTCTTCCTTTTCCCCTTGCTTTGGGAAATATTGGAGGGTAATTTGGCATGTCTGTTTTACGTGTTTATATGATTTTGGCCATGCTTCTTGAGAGCAATCTACACCTGATGGAGGGATAGTGAAGATAAGATGTGCCCAGGTCAGGGGATGGTGGGTCCTTTATTTCTTAATTAATTGATTGATTTTTATAAGCTTTTATTACCTCTCTGTCCCATTGCCCCCTCTAATAAACACTTTTTTAAGATGAAAAACACAACCATAGCCTAGCAAAACAAATTCTTACATTGTCCATGTTCAAACATGAAAGTCTTATTCTGAATTATAAGTTTATCACCTCACTGGCAGGAGGTGAGTGGCACATTTCATCTTCGGTGCTCTGAACTCAGTTTATCACTGCAGTGATACTGAGCCAATAAACCCTTAAAACAGAACTGATAAACATGCAGATCCTTAACTTCCTAAATAAACTATGTTTTACAAAGGTAATGGAAAATTTTAAGAAATGATGAAATGGACAGTTTCAGAGAAACCTGAGAAGAGTTGTGTGAACTGATAGAATAAAGTGAGGAACTACCAGAAAGAAGCATTTCAAGTACCAAGAAATCAGATAGGTCCCAGCAGCTTCTACTAAAAATAAGAGGAGATCTTGGAATATAACATTTCAAGAGGCAAAAAATATTGGCTTATGACCAAGAATACCTTGCCTTGTGAAGCTGAATATAAACTATGGAGGTGGAGGTTACTTTTAAAAGAACAAAGGACTTTCAAGCATTTCTGATGAAAAAGCCATAGCTAAGTAAGAACTTTGAAATGTAAAAAAGAAAAAAGGAGAGATTTAGAAATGTAAATTTGTTTGCATTATAAGAAGAGGCTATATCATGATATAGTGGTAACATTCTAATCAGGGAAACAAACAAGTGTCCCTTCAGAAAAGGTTTCGAGGAAGTTCAATGAGAAAAACAAAGGATCTGTAGGTTTATCAGTTCTATTTTAAGGGTTTTAAGATGGAGAAAGGAGAGTAGAGGATACACACATATACCTAAACAGTTGCTATAGAAATACACCAAATTCCACAAGGAAACAAGCAAGGAGTTGAAGGGTTAAGGAGAAGGGACTAGTCATAAGAAAAACAAATTTCCTAATTTTGAAAAGGCAATGGAAAGGGAAAGAAAGGAAGGGAAGGGAAGGGAAGGGAAGGGAAGGGAAGGGAAGGGAAGGGAAGGGAAGGGAAGGGAAGGGAAGGGAAGGCAAGGGAAGGCAAGGGAAGGCAAGGGAAGGGAAAGGAAGGAAAGGCAAGGAAAGGCAAGGAAAGGCAAGGGAAGGCAAGGGAAGGGAAAGGAAGGGAAGGCAAGGGAAAGAAAGGAAGGGAAGGGAAGGGAAGGGAAGGGAAGGGAAGGGAAGGGAAGGGAAGGGAAGGGAAGGGAAGGGAAGGGAAGGGAAGGGAAGGGAAGGGAAGGGAAGGGAAGGGAAGGGAAGGGAAGGGAAGGCAAGGCAAGGCAAGGCAAGGCAAGGCAAGGCAAGGGAAGGGAAGGGAAGGGAAGGGAAGGGAAGGGAAGGGAAGGGAAGGGAAGGCAAGGGAAGGCAAGGGAAGGCAAGGCAAGGGAAGGCAGGGGAAGGGAAGGGAAGGGAAGGGAAGGGAAGGGAAGGGAAGGGAAGGGAAGGGAAGGGAAGGGAAGGGAAGGGAAGGGAAGGGAAGGAAGGGAAGGCAAGGGAAGGGAAGGGAAGGGAAGGGAAGGGAAGGGAAGGGAATTGTATGTACTGGGTTGTATGTACTGATTCAGCACAAAATAAGAACCAGGAGAACAATTTACACAAGAATAGCAACATTATGAAGAAAAACAACTTGAAAAATTTAAGAACAATTTTAAGATAAAACATTTAAGATTAAGATCAATGTAATAGCCAACTATGTCTCGAGTACCTATGATGAAATATGTTTCCAGCAAAGAGGTGGTGAACTCAAAGTGCAGAAAGGAATACATATATTTTGGATATAAGCATTGCTGATTATTTTACTTAACTATGCTTATTTGCTACAAGACATTTTTTCCTGCCTCAGTTTTAATTGGTGGGAATGATTAGGAAGGAGAGGGTGGGTTAACAACAATGATGCTCAAAATAATAAAATAAAATAGGTCCTTTGAAATATCTTTAAATGCACAGAAAAGAAAAAAAAAGGAAATCTGGAAAGAGGCAGACAAAAGAAAAAAAGTGGCATGATTGGACCTGTATTTCAATAAAATCACTTTAGTGACTGAAGGGAGAATATATTGGAGTTGGGAGAGACTAGAGGAACCCCATGTTTAGCCTTTCAAGTCCTTCCCAACCTTTATTAAACATTATACCCCTTCACATGCTCCACAGGCCAATCAAACTCACCTTCTTGTTGTTCTTTCTATATGGTACTCCATTTTTAGCCTCCATGAATTGGCCTGGAATGCACTATCTCCTTATCTGACCCTAACCTTTCTCACCTCCACCTCTGGGAATCTTTATCCTCCTCCTTGACTCAGTTCAAGCAGCACTTTCTTATCTACATGGAGTCTTTGCCCTGCAAATTACCTTGTATCTATTTTGTCTATACCAATATTTGAACATAGTGTTTCCTATAAACATCTTGAGGGCAGCAGGGACTCTTATTCTTGTCTTTGAATCCCCAACACCTTCTTTAGTGCCCGGCATATAATAAATATTTAGTAAATGCTTGTTTATTTGGTTGATCATAATAACCATTAATAATTTATAATGCATTTACTATGTGCCAGGCACATACAAATATTTAATTTACAAATTTTATCTCATTTGATCTTCATAACAACCCTGAGAGGTAGGTGCTATTTTTATCTCCATTTTATAGATGGGGAAACTGAGGCAAGCTGAAGCTAAATGATATTCTTAGAATGACATAGCTTGTAAGGGTCTGAGGCTGAATTTGCACTGGGGTCTTCCTGATTCAATAGTATCCCATATTATTCATGTTATCATCATTTATTCAGCCATTCTCCAATCAATGAGCATTCACTTTGTATCTAGTTTTTTATTTTTGTTTGTTTTACTGTTTATTTATTATTGTTGTTTGTTTTGCTACCACAAAAAGTACTTCTATAAATAGTTTGATTTCTATGGGACTTTTTTATCTTTCTTTGACTTACTTGGGATATGTACCACTCAGTAGTGGAATCTCAGGGTTAAAAGTGATCTTTCTTGATTCACCAAACAACTGTAAACATATACCAGTTTTCACTGAACTGTCTCCTATGAAGGTTAAAAATTATAGGTCATTTGATAATGGGAATAATGTTGCTTGTCCTACCCATCTCCAAGCTAATCTAATAAACATTTATTAAACACCAACCATGTGCCAAGCACTGTGCTAGTGCTAAGGATATAAATACAAAAGCAAGATGATCTCATTCTATTGAGGGGGCAGGGATTCAGTATTTTCACACATAAATATTATTATAGGCCAAATTAAAGTAGGAGTGGACACTAACAACTAGAAACATTTGGAAAGGCTTTTTGAAGAAAAGGGCACAGGGGCAGCAAGTTGGCACAGTGAGTGGAGCACTGGCCCTGGAGTCAGGAGGATCTGAGTTCAAATTAGACCTAGCTGTGTGACCTTGGGCAAGTCACTTGACCCCAATTGCCCTGCCTTCCCCCCTCAAAAAAAAAGGACACATAAGCTGATCTTTATTTAATAGCGTTTTATTTTTTCAATTACATGTAAAGAAAATTTTCAACATTCATTTTTTGAAAGATTTTGAGTTCAAAATTTTTCTCCCTCCCTCCCCTCCATGCTCCCGAAGAAGGCAAACAATCTGATATAGATTATACATATGCAATCATGTTAAACATATTTCTACATAGTCAGGTTATGAAAGAAGAAACAGAATGAAAGGGAAAATCATGAAAAAAATGAAAATGGTATGTTTTGATTTGCATTCAGATTCCATCAGTTCTTTCTCTGGATGTGGATAGCGTTTTTTATCATGAGTTTTTTTGAATTATCTTGGATCATTGTGTTGCTGAGAAGAGCTAAGACAATCATAGTAGATCATCATACGACTTTACAGTGTACAATGTTCTCCTGGTTCTGCTCATTTCACTCTGCATCAGTTCATGTAAATCTTTCCAGGTTTTTCTGAAATCTGCCTCCTTTTCATTTCTTAAAGCACAATAGTATTCCATTACATTTATGTACCACAACTTGTTCAGCCATTCCCCAGTTGATAGGCAGCCCCTCAATTTCTAATTCATTGCCACCACAAAAAGAGCTGCTATAAATTTTTTGTAGGTCTTTTTCCCTTTTTTATGATCTCTTTGGATACAGAGCTAGTAGTGGTATTGCTTGGTGTCCTTTGGGCATAGTTCCAAATTGCTCTCCAGATCAGTTCACAATTCCACCAACAATGCATTTTCCCACATCTTTCCCACATTTATCATTTTCCTTTTCTGTCATATTAGCCAATCTGAGAGGGGTGAGGTGGGCACCTCAGAGTTGTTTAAATTTGTATTTCTCTAATCAATAGTGATTTAGAGCACTTATATATGACCATAGAAAGCTTTGAGTTCTTTATCTGAAAACTACCTGTTCATATCCTTTGACCACCTATCAATTAGAAAATGACTGCATTCTTATAAATTTGACTCAGTTCTCTATATATTTGAGAAAGGAGGACTTTATCAGAGATACTTCTATAAAAATTGTTTCCCAGATTTCTGCTATCCTTCTAATCATAAGCTAATCTTTAAAAGAAACTTAAGAGTTTCAAGAACTGGAACTGGAGAGGAAAAACATTCTAGGGATGGGACACAGCCTGGACAAAGGCACAGAGATGAGAGATGGAATGTTGTATACAAACGACGGCATGCAGGCCAGAACAGAGAATACGGGAGAAGTGATGTATAATCAGTCTGGAAAGACAGGCTGAGGTCAGGTGATGAACAGCTTTAAATGCCAGATAGAAGAAATGGTATTATGTCCCAGGGGTGACGTGGTCAAACCTATGTTTTAGAAATATCAGTTGGGCAGCTATGTTAAAGATGGATTGTAGAGGGAAAAGGCTGGAACAGAAAGTTGGAAGGCAATTATTACAAAAGTTCAGAAAAGAGATGGTGTGGGCGTAGGGTGGTTGTGTTGTGAGCAGAGGGAAGGTAACAGATACAAGAGATGTTGTGGAGGTGAGAGAGAGGGAGAGAGAGAGAGACAGACAGAGAGACAGAGACAGAGAGAAAGAGAAAGGGGGAGGGAGAGGGAGAGGGAGAGGGAGAGAGAATTTATTGAGTACTTACTATTTACAGGTACTGTACTAAGCCCTGGGAATACAAATACAAGCAAAAACAAAGATGGTCCCTGCCCTCAAGGAGGTTACAATCTATTAGGAGAGACAACATGCAAACAAATATATACAAAGCAAACTGTACATAGGATAAATAGGAAATAATTAACAGAAGGAATGCACTCGAATTAAGAGGGATTGTGAAAGGCTTTATATAAAAGTATGAGATTTTAGCTGGGACTTAAAGGAAGCCAAAGGAAGTCAGGAAGTGAAGTTTAGAAGGAAGAGGATTCCAGACATTCCAGACAGGAAGAGGAAGTGCCGAGAGCCAAGAGCTAGAATATTTTGTTCATAGAATAGCTAGGCGGCTAGTGTCACTGGATCAAAGAGTAAGTGGTGGGGGGACTAAGGGGTAAGAAGACTGGAAATGTAGGAAGGAGCTAGGGTTATAAAGAGTTTTGAATGACAAACAGATGTAACATAATTCAAACAGAAATAAATTTAACCCAAATCAAACATTTCTCCTCAAAGTTCCATTTTGAAAGCCTCATGATGGCATAGAATGAATGATGGCATCAAGTGAAGATTTTGTAGGAGTGAAGGAGATGTAATGGTTTATATTCAGCAGGGAAGAAAACTGGATATTAAGGAAAAAGAGGAATTGCTTGAAGGGGCAAGTTCTCTGGGGAAACAGAAAGGGATCAAGCAGACAAATACTGAAGTTGGCACAGGAAACAAGACTGAAGCAGAGGAAGAGAGAATGGAAGATGAAGTTGTGGGGGGGTAGGGTTGATGGTTTAAAGTGTGAAACTGAGGAGGAGAGAGAGCTCAAATGGCCTCAGTCATTTTTTTTCAATGAAATATGAGGTAAGGTCCCCTCCTGAGGTGGAGGGGGTGGTATAGGTACCTTTTAAGAAGAAAAGAGGATTCAGAATAGGCATCACTGCAAGTTAGAAAGTTGATCAAGGAACAGTAATGAGATTGTCTTGCAGCAGTGAGGGCCCAATTGAGATTAGATAACACATTTGCAGGGGACCCAGTTATCAAAGTTATATAACTTTCTATATCTATCACCAGCAGCATGCAAGCAGGAATAGAGAAGGCAGGTGATGATAATAATTACAGGATGGGATATGAACAGGGGTGAGCAGCAAAAGGATAAGGAAGGAAGACAGTGCAGAGTTAGATTGCATAACTATAGTGGAGGTAGCTAGCTGGTACAATGCATAGAGTGCTGTGCCTAGAATTAGGAAGACCTGAGTTCAAATCTGGCTTCAGACACTTGCTGCATGACCCTGTACAAGTGATTTGATCACTGACTGACTCAGTTTCCTCAACTGTAAAATAGGGGATAATAATAGCACCTTCCTCTCAGGGCTGTTGTGAGGATCAAATAATATTTATTAATTGCTTAGCCTTTAGCCGTTGCTGTTCAGTCATGTCCAACTCTCTGTGACTCCATTTGGGGTTTTCTTGGCAAAGATACTGGAGTGGTTTGCCATGTTCTTCTACAGCTCATTTTGTGGATGAGAAACTGAAGTAAACAGGATGGAGTGACTTGCCCAGCATCATACAGCTAGTAAGTAAATATCTGAGGCCATATTTGGACTCAGCAAGATGAGTCTTCCTGATTCCAGGCCTAGCACTCTATCCACTCTATCCAAGCTGCCGTTTAGCATTTAGCAGGCACTTAATAATTGCTTATTTACTTCCTTCCTACTATGGTTCAGATTGTGAAGGGATGAAAGTAAGATCAGAGCAGGAGAAAACAAGAAAAGGTAGAGTGACTGCATGTGGTAGTAAAGATAGAGAATAAGTTTAGGAGGTGTCAGATACAATGAGAGAAGAAAGGATAAAACATTTTGGTCAGATAGAAGAATTTCAGAATGATAGATCATGAAGGTAGAACACTTACAAGTGACAATGAGATCAGGGGAATGATGATTATTCCTTTCTGTGGTTGAATTGGAGTTAAGGCATGGAGTGTAGCATTATGAACTGGGAAGGAAGGGTATTTGAAGGGGCATCAGTACATAAGTTGAAGTTCCCAAATATGATATAAGGACAAGAATTAGCTTGGAGAAGACTGTAGTGGAGAAGCCACGTAGTGATCTCCTTCAGAAAGGAAGAATGACCTGAGGGCTGAGAGAACAACCACCAAGATCTGGGTAGGATTATACTGTTAGAGTCGGGAACTTTAAAGAAAAGAACTTGCTGATTGGAGATGGTAAGGAGAGGGTCTAGAAGTGGAAATGAGAACCAGTCCTTTTTCTGGCCCAGAGGGAGGGAGGGTATGACAGAAAGTATATCTAGTACTGGAGAGGTGGGTCAGTGATTGTGTCTTCTAGGGGGACAAAGTTTCTAGGACTGCAAGAAAATAGAACTAATATAAGAAGTCTAATACGAAGAATAATTTATTAATTGCTCTATAGGAAACAGTGGAAAGGGGGAATGAAGGGATAGAGACATAGGAGTCTGTTGCTGTTTGTCCATCATTTTTGGAAGAGGACCAAATGACATCATGGGGTAATATCTTGATTTGTGCATGAACTGGATTTAAGTGAGATAGAATTGCACAAAGTCATCAGCCTCATTCTCTCTTTCTGTGGCATCAAAGTCCAGTGGCAAGATAAAAATCAAAGATGACTGGCAATAGCCTTGTCATCTTTGATGTTTGACCAAGCTGTAAGAGTTTTCATGGCTGTTGGAACAAATTGTTCTCATCCCCTCATTCCACCAGAGTAAGTCTTCACAAGCTTAAGATAGACATCCTTCTAACCCACTAATAGGTCTATAGTCCATTGGTTACCCTCAACCTGGTATAGTCCATCTGCTGAGATGTTTTACTAGAGTGTGGCCACCGTACATGCTACAGTTTCTTAGAGCCACAGGTGAGAGTTGAGTGCCAGCTAGACATCAAAGGTGGATGAGCAGCTCTGAAAAGAGCTAGGCAGCCCTCACACTGAAGGTTCTACTCCCCCCAGATTACCCATAGGAGTCTAGGGCTAATATGGATGGGAGTAAGGCAGTTAAGAATGGTAGGCAGGGAAGGAAATTTCCACTGAGGCAACTTACTTTTCCAGCCTTGCTAACCTCTTCCTCTTTCCACATCTTGCTTAGGACATGTTAATTGTCAATAGTATCATCACTCCTAGAAATGGCAAGCCAATTTATTACCTTACAATGTCGATCTGAAGAGGTTAGCAAGGATTGCACTAGAACATATGACAGTATGCATGTTTTCTCTGGGCTCTGATCCTAATGGCAGTCAGTGGCCCAATGGTCAGAGACAGGAACTAGAAGCTAGATGGGATTAGCCTTGAATCTGGCATTATGGAACTGGGGTTCTTAACCTATTTCATTTCATGGGTTCCTTTGGAAGTCTGACAAATCTTAGGGACCACTTTTTAGGAGATGCATTGCCTACATTCATAATGAAAGGAAATGAGAAATTTCAATGAGAAATTACTGAAAATAAAGATTTTTTCCCATCCAAGTTCATAGAACCCCTGAGGTTCCAAGTTAAGAACTCCTGTTGTAGAGAATTGATTTACATTCACTTGGGGATAGCTCTCAAGCTTCCTGTATGCTATTTGAGCACTTTCATGCCCTTATTCCGTTGATCAATTTTCCTGTCTACTGAGCACCTGGTTCCCAGACTAGTGACTACTATACACATTCTCCCTAGATGTCCAGTACATGGAATCACGTCATTAAATTAAGCTACTTAATAGCAGCAAAAAGAAAACACTAATACAATGACATTAAGAAAATTGCAGAGAGAGAGAGAGATAAATAGGATGGAGGGATTGTAAGAGTTTGGCTGGAACCATAAACAGACCAGTGCCTAGAAAATTGAAAAAGGAGGGGGATAATTATTTGCAGAAGTGTGAACTCCAACTCTCCTCCTCTTATTATTCTGAAGCTCAATACCTTATGTTAAACTAACTACAATCTCTCCTAGAGCAATTATCCATCACATGACCCCTCTCAAAGTTCAGCTTTTGCTTCCTGGTTCCAGTAGAAATGATGAGAGAAGGGACTAAGCTCAATTTCCCTCTGCACAATCATCTTCTGAATATAATTATAGCAATACATAGAGTAAAACGACCTCTAGGAGGATTAAATAAAAAGTGAATCAGTGGTGTGCCGCATCCCCTCTGGGTTTACATGGCATGTGGAATAATACAGATTGTATCTTCCTTGTGGTTTCCAAAATTGGATTGTTTCCAGTTCTCCAACCATCTTGACATTGCCCTCACACCCTGACTCTGGGGATATGTCATTTTTTTTAAGATCCTCTTAGTAACTCAATCAATTAACACTTATTAAGTACTTTCTATGTGTCAGACACTGTGCAAATCACTGGAGCAGCAAAGAAAGGCAATAGAAAGTTTCTTCCCTCTAGGCCCTCACAATTTAACGGGGAGATAACATGCCAACGATCACATACAAATGAGATTATATATATATATATATATATCTATATCTATATATATATAGATATAGATATAGATATATATATGGATAAATTGGAGATAATCAATAGAGCAAAAGCTCTAGTATTTAAAAAAAAGCTTTAGCATTAAAGAGGATCAGGAAAGGCTTCTCATAGATGGTTGGGACTTGAAGGAATCCAGGGAAGCCAGGAGGGAGAGATGAGAAGGTAGATTATCCCAGGCAGAGGGGACAGCCAGGAAAAAATAGCCAGAGTTTGGAGTTCATTGTTAGGTATAAGGAACAGCAAGGAGGCCAATGTCACTGGATCACAGAGTAGGGAGAGGGGGTGAGTAAGGTGTAATAAGACTGTAAGGTAAGGAGGAGGACAGGTTATAAAGGGCTTTCAATGCCAAACAAAGGATTTTTGTATTTGATCCTGGAGGGGATAAGGAGCCACTGAAGTTAATGGAATGAAGGGTCAGAGAGTGACGTGGGTTAGGTTTTTCACTTCAGGAAGACTGCTTTGACAGCTGAGTGGGGAGAATGGACTGGAGAAAGGCGAGGTTTGTGGCAGGGAGACCAACCAGCAGGCTATTGCAATAATCCAGGCAGGAGCTGATGTAGTCCTGCACCAGGATGGAGACACTATCAGAGGAGAGAAAGCAGCATAAATAAGAGATGTCACAAAGGTCGAATGACAGGCATTGGTAGCAGATTGGATATGGGAAATGAGAGAGAGAGTGAAGAGTTGAGGATGACACCCACCTAGGTGAGCCTGGATCACTGGACAGATGGTGGTATCATCAGCAGAAGGGGGGAAGGTGTGAGGAGAGAGATAATGGGTTCAGTTTTGGACATGTTGAATTTAAGATGTCTATAAAAAATACAATCTGTGATGTCTAGTAGGTATTTGGAAAGGTGAGACTGGAGGTTAGGAAAGATGTGGATAAGGGCTAGATAAATAGATTTTAAAATATCAGCATAGAGATGATCATTTAATCCATAGGAGCTGATGAGATCACCAAGTGAAACAGTATAGAGGCAGAAGAGAAGAAAGTCCAGGACAGGGTCCTAGGTAATGGTCTATGGATGATCAGTGGGTTTGACCTAGATCAGCAATTGAAAAAGGTATGGTTAGACTGGTAGCAAGAGAACCAGGCTAGAGTAATGTCAGGGAAACCTAGGGAGAAGAAGGAATCAAGGAGAAGAAATCGATCAACAGTACCAAAGGCTGCAGAGAGGTTCAGAAGCTTGAGGATGGAAAAAATTCATTAGATGTTCATTCCGCTCCAGACTTTCTCCCCCATGGCCCCAGAAACCTCTTCATCATGGTAACTAACTCAAGACCTGGGATTCCCACATTGGAAGTATCCTCTACCTCTTTGGCCTCTCCCTCAGATTATATAGATCCTCCCAGAATCTCCATTTAAGGAAGGCACCCAGGCCAGCCATGTCTGATTTCTCTCCAAGTTTCGCTCCAGACTTTCTCAGACATGTCCCTCAAATGGGAACCTTCATACCCACCCACTTTTCATCTTCCTTTCATATATTGTCTTATCCCATTAGAAAGGAAGCTGCTTGAGGGCAGGGGCTGTCTTCATTTTTTGCTTGTATTTGTATTCCCAACACTTAGCACTGTGCCTGTCATATAGTAAACCCTTAACAAATGCTTGAGATTTGTCAATTAAGAGCTGATCGGTAACTTGGAGGAGATAGTTTCAGTATTCAGGCTTCTGAAGTCAAAAGCCAAGCTACAGAGAAGAAGAGGGGAAGGCATAGGAAAAGGAAGTAGAGGCATTTATATGACCTTCTCAAGGAGTTTAGCCACAAAAAGGAAAAGAAATGTGAGAAAACAGCTAGTAGGGATGCATGGATCTAGTGTGAGCTTTTTGAGGGTTGGAGAGATGTGAGCATGTTTGTAGGAAGTAAGGAAGTAGCCACTAGACAGGGAGAGACTGAAAATAAATGAGAGGATGATATAGGGGGCACAAACTGCTGAACAAGAGTAGTTATTCATGAAGATAAATATTCAAATAAACACAAGAAATAAAGAATAAAGCAATTAAATAAAGCCCTTACCATTTCACAAAGCAAAAACAAATCAATTAACAAACAAAAAGAAACATATTTGTTCTGTGTCCTTGATCAAGTCTATTCATTTTTTACTGGGTTTTTTTTTTTTGGTTTGGTGTTTTGTTTTGTTTTGTTTTTTGAGGCAGTCAGGGTTAAGTGACTTGCTCAGGGTCGCACAATTAGTGTCTGAGACCAGATCTGAACTCAGGTCCTCTTGACTCGAGGGCCAGTGCTCTATCTATCATGCCACCTTGCTGCCCCAATTTACTTTTGACTTTGTTTTCTTGATAGAAATAGAAGCAGCTAGGTGGTGCAGTGAGTAGAGCACTGTCCCAGAATCAGGAAGTCCTGAGTTCAAATCTGGCCCCAGACACTTGACACACTTACTGGCTGTGTGACCTTGGGCAAGTCACTTAACCCCTGCCCTGCCCTCCCCCCACTCAAAAAAAAAATAGAAGCACTGATAGAGACAGCAGTGTAGTTGGTACACATGTTTATATAGTTCTGGTTCTGTTGATTGTGCTTTGCGCCGTCTTTCCATATTTCTATGTATTTATGTGTAACTTTTGGAGGCGATAAGAACTAGCAACAGACGATTTCTTTGGTATAGGAGACATCCAGTGAGGAAACCCCTCTATTAATGGAGATCAGTTCTAACTCCGCAGCTTGAAATTCCAAAGAGTTACCTGAACTTAGATATTAAGTGATTAGGTTAGGATCACAAATGCAGTATGTGTGAGAGAGAGAATCTGAACTCCTGACTGAGGTTAGTTCTCTGTCTACTATCTTGTGCTGGCTCTCATATCATTTTTTGCAGAACTATCATTTTCTATTACAATCATATACTATAGTTTATTCAATTATCCTTCAGTTTATTGGCTTATACATTTTTTTCCAAAATTTTTCAGCTTAAAAGTATAGCAAATCAGCATTTTTGTGCATCTATGAATATTGTGGTACAAAGAGATCTTTCGTGCCTATCCATGGGACTTTTAGGGTAAGCACCAAATTGCTAGGTCAAAAATGGTGGTCACTTTTGTGAGCCTTAGAGTATATTGCTCTCCAATATGTTTGTACCAGTCTATAGTCCCATCAACAATGTATTGGAGTGACTATTTCCACATAACAGCCTATAGTGAGTTATTATAGTTTTTGCTATTTTTGCAAATATAATATGTTGTAAATGGTGTCTTAAAGTTCTTTTGTTTTATATTTACTTGATTCTTAAGGATTTTTTATATGTTTTTATGAGATTATTAAAAGTTTGTACTTCTTCTTTCATAAATTGTCTGGCATTTGAGGGATTTTTTTTTTATTTTTATTTCTGGTTTGGTTTGGTTTTTTTCCATTTGATCATTATTCTATAGGGGAGTGTGCATTGATCTTTTTTTTTACAATGGTATTACCTGATTTAATTTTCCATTTAATTACATACTTCCAAATGAAGGTATTAGCTACCTCTTATAATGTAGGTGGGTTTTATTTGCTATTTCTCTAAATTTTTAAAAAATTATTTTTGTTTTCAGTTCCAAATTCTCTCCTTCCCTCCAACCCTTCCACCACTCATTGAGAAGCCGAGAAACAGAATACCCATTATACACATGAAGTCATGAAAAACATATTTCCACATTAGCCACATTCCAAAAGGGGTGGGGGAGAGAAAGAAACAAAATTCTTCAATCTGTACTTTGAGTCCAACAGTTCTCTATCTGGAGGTGGATAGCATTTTACATCATGAGTCTTCTGGAGATGTAATGAATCATATTGATAGGTTACAAAGTGTTTACAGTTGTTTATCTTTACAAAATTGTTGCTATTGTGTAGATTGTTCTCCTGGCTCTGCCCACATCACTTTGCATTGTGTTTTAGTCTTAAATGTCATCATAGGAACAAGTATGTTAATTCCTTTCCTTCTTGCTTTTTTTATTAGAGAGTTTATTTCACTTACATTCAGCTTTACAATTGTTAGGTCTGTATTTTCTACATTCACTCTAGTGGAAGAAAATATATATTTCCTTGATCTTATTATTCTCATCATTAACCCAAGGTTAACAAAACCACTCTAAACAAACTTCCACATTATATTAATAGTTGTGTAGATTTCTGAAACATGAAGTTCTCCTTTATCAAAGAGAGGAGTTTTGCTTTGACCTCATCCTTTTCCATCTTACTACGTTTTTTTTTAAACTTCCCTCTTTCCTCATTTCTTTGAAACATCTAGATGGGGAGATGGAACCAAGATGGTGGAGCAAAGGCAGCAACCCAGTTGAATTCTTCCAACATTCCTTAGGAACAACTTTAAAATAATGTGTCCAATTGAAATCCAGAGTGACATAGCCAAGAAAAGGTCAAGGTGAGATATTTTTCCAGCCCAAGACAACTTAGCAAGTCTGAAGGAGAGGTCTGTGACACCAAGGTGGTGGACAGTCCAGTGCACATGCAGCAGCAACATTGGTGGTGGGACTTGGTGGTGGTAAATAGCAGTGGAGCTCTCAGCCCAGAGATCATAAAGGGACCAGGAAACTGATCAGAAAAAGATCATAGGCATGGGGCATGGGACTGGGGGCTGTTTGGTTGCTCCATTATGCATACACAGTTCTAGGACAGAGAAGAACACTAGTCGGAAAGAAACCATTTAAATACTGCAGAGCCACGGTCAGGATTACACAATATTTAGCAGCTTCCATGTTAAAGGAGTGGAGGGCTGGGAATATGATATTCCAAAAGGCAAAGGAGCTAAGATTTTTATGATTCGGTCATGCCTGACTTTTCATGACCTCATTTGGGGCTTTCTTGGCACAGATACTAGAGTAGTTTGCCATTTCCTTCTCCAGCTCATTTTACAGATGGGGAAAGTGAGGCAAGGAGGATTAAGTGACTTTCCCAGGATCACAAAGCTACTAAGTATCTAAGGCTGTCTTTAAACTCGGATCTTCTTGACTCCAGGCCAGGTACTCTCTCCACTGCAGCACCTCACTGCCCCAAGGAGCTAGGATTACAACCATGAATAACCTACTCAGCAAAACTGAGTATAATCCTTCAGGGGGGAAATAGGATATTTAATGAAATACAGGACTTCCAAGCATTCCTGGTGAAAAGAATAAAAAAATAGAAAATCTGACATTCAAACAAAAGACTCAAGAGAAGTATAAAAAAATAAACATGAAAGAGAAATCATAAGGGACTTAATAAGATTAAACTGTTCACATTCCTACATAGAAAAATGATACATGTAACTCCTAAGAACTTTGTAACTATTAGAGCAGTTACAAGGACTCTACACACCTAGAGGGTACAACAGTAATTCCATTATGCTGGGATAATCTAAAAAAATGGATGGATGAGAAAGAGGAATGCACTGGGAGGAGGGAGAAGGAAAAGGATGATCATTGTACCCAGTAACAGCAATATTGTAATCATGATCAAGGGTGAAAAACTTAGCTACTTTGATCAATATAATGATCCAAGACAATTCCAAAGAACCCATGAAGAAAAATGTCATTCACTCCCAGAGAGAGAACTAATGAACTCTGACTGCAAATTAAAGTATAATTTTTTCACTTTCTTTATTTTTCTTGCTTTTTTCTGCAACATGGCTAATGCGGAAATTTGTTTTGCATGATTTCACGTGTATAATATCATATTGTTTACCTTCTCGTATGGTAGGGGAGAGGATGAGGGAGGCAGAAGATTTGTAACTCCAAAAATATTTAAAGAATGACTAAAATAAATAAATAATATTTTTTTAAAAAAAGAAAGATCTAGATGAAGCGAACTCCCACCTGCTGGCCATTTAGGGCCTGCAAAACACCCTGGTACAGTGGGAACTACATTAAAATGTAATTAAGAACTGTTTAACAAAATAAATAACAATACAATATACCATAGATAATATTAATTTGTGTTTTTCTAAGTCACTGGAGGGATGCATTTGTATTTGACTTTGACACCACTGATTTACCCAATACAATATATTGAGGTGTCTTACATTTTGTTAGCAAGTGGATTATTTTGATTTGAGGTGTATGAACTGTTTTACGTACTTGCCTTTTTTTTGATTGAAGTCTTCACCATTGTTCAAAGACTTCTTTGAAATTCACGTATTTCTTTGCAGACATTTTCAAACTCAAAATGCATTTCAAATGTCTATCTCTTGCCTTGAAACAGGATGCTTTGTTTTTCAGTTAGATAATTCTGTTTTTACAACCCATGCTTTTTAATTCTATATATGTTGTATTCCAATTTTTCCAATCACGTTTTAGTCTTCTTTGAAAAGTCCAATATGATCTTGACCAATGTTTCTTAGGTACTCTTTTTCTTTCTACTGATAGGTTGGAATGTTTTTTCTTAATGTTGAAATGTTAGAGTTTAAGTATAATATGTCTAAACCATTCAATCTTGAATTGTTTCTTGCAAGGGTTTTGTGGATTCTTCCCCATTATTATATTGGGTTTTTTTCCAATTCCAGTCAGTTGCTATTTTGTTAATTCTACATCCAGATCATCTCTCACATCTTTCTCCATCTCTCCCCTTATATGGCCCCCATCCCAGTTGAGGCCATTATCACCTTTCCCCTAGGCTACTGCTAGAGTCTCCTAATTGGTCTTCCTGCTTCCAAACTCTCTCCTCAACCATCCTCTCCCTCTCCAAGATATTCTCCACACAGATACCAAAGTGATATATCGCTTCTGTACTCCTGAGGTTTCAGTAGTTCCCCAGGGCCTCTAGGATAAAATGCATATTTCTCTATGGTCATCTTTCTCCTTACTCTATCCTCTTCATGAGTGGCATTAGTCCAAGGGGTTAGTATATTGATTCATCCAATTACTCTCTTATGGCTCATAGTGTTCTTACCCACTGGAAAAACTCAATCCATTCTTCTCTTGTCAAATGCCTTTCAATGAATGGCGTTATACTTACACAACAATGGCTTACTTACCTCTATATAGTTCCTCACACATAAGAAGAAAAATAATAACATATACATTAAACAACCAGCATGAGTATCACCTACCTGCCTGTGGCTCCTCCCAAATCCACACAGGGCAAAGACAAAAACTGGAGTTAAAGTAAAATAGTGTGGATGCTCATATTCATACCACTCAAACCACCATCCCCATGTTCCTGATCCCAGTGCAAAGAGAGCAGAGGGATCCTTCTCTTTGATCAGTCATTCATAGAGTCCAAATGACTAAGAGCTAGAATTCTCAGATAAATCCCATCTTGGGTATGGGACTATCCCATCTAGCTCCGGACTATTATCTCCTTACTATTCTAATGCTGGCAGATGGAAGGAATACAGGTCATCTCTATTCTCCTCTATACTAGCAAATTCATGGACACATTGGAATCTCCACAAAGCACAACTGACCTAAGTACCTTTCTGTCCTAAGCAGCGAGGTAGTGCAATGGAGAACTGAGCATGAAGTCAGGAAGATATCAGTTCAAATCCAACCTCACTTACTACCTCTTTAACTATGGTCTGTCTCAGTTTCCGCAACTGTAAAACAGAGAAGATAATAGCACCTACCTTAAAGGACTGTCATGAGGATGAAATAAGGTAGTATTTGCAAACCACTTAGCACAGCGCTTGGCACATAGTAGGGGTCTTAATAAATTATTGTTTTCTTTCTTTCTTCCTTCCATTCCAACTGGCTGCATGAGTAAATGCACAGGTATCTAGAGTCTACAGCCTAATTATTACCTTTATTCTTCTATTCTTTTTCTTTCCCATTCATGAAAATTACATGGGCCAACTGATCTCTTCCCTCAGGTTTTTTAGCTCTTTCCATATTTTCTTTTCTCTAAAACTTGGTTTTCAGGACAACATGTTCCTCTGCATGACTACTGGAACAGAATAAGGAGGAAGTTACACATGTATTTTAAATTTGCCTATCCACATATGTTTTCATCTCTTCAGTGAATGAAAGCTCCTTTGGGACAAGAACTATTCCATTTTGCTCTTTGTATCCTCAATGCCTAGCACAAAGCCTTGCACATAGTAGGTAAGAATTCAATAAGTGCTTATTGAATGAATGCAAAAAATTAACGATTTTGAGAAGCTTCCTTTGATGTTTTCTTAGAATATTATGTTATCAGGCTTCTTTCCTAAATCTTCTAGGATGTCAATAACTATATTGTTGAGTCTTGACCTCTTCTTTAGGTCCATTACTTTATTTGGTGTGTTTTCCAATTCTTTGGATATTGTAATGATTTTTCTCCGTCTGTATTTCTTCCAGTTAATCTGCATTAGCAGCAATTCCTCTTTTTTGCTAAACTAAGTCTATTATTGGTTGAATCAATGGAATTCTGAGGTTTTCTGATATATCCTCTATTTCAGTGATTTTCTCCATTACTTGTCCCAATATATTTTAGCATCTTTTAATTCCAGTTTGAGCTTCTCCTGTGATTGTTTTTGTTTTCCACAAAACCTTACTTTATTTAGCTGCATTGTCTTAACATTATTAGTTCTTATTTAGTTTCTTTTTAAATGTGCCCTTTATGCATGTGTGGATATCCCTAAGGCTTTCATGACTTTTAGCACTTCTGCTTTGCTGCTGCATAGCTACTATCCTATTTGTGTCAGAACTTTTCTTCACTTTGCCAATTTTCTATTTTTTAAATTTGTTTGTGTGTGTGTCTGTGTGTCTGTGTGTCTGTGTCTGTGTGTGTGTGTCCATGTCTGTGTGTGTGTGGTATGTGTCTTTTCTTTACTGTCCCAAATATTTGGAGATCTTTTGAGGAGTATGCGATGAGTCAGGCTCTCTTCAAATCTCTCACTCTACATTGACCAGAAATTCTATTATTTCTTTTGAGCAATAAAGGAAAAAATACATATATGAACAAACACTATTGTTGAACAAAAAATGTTAATACTAATAATATACAGGGTGTTCTTAAAGTCTGGACACATGGGCAATTGATGGCAATGTGGAGTTATTGCATCAAGTTCATGTGAATCTTGCAAAGCGCATCAACCTTTGCATCACAAATGATGGAAATCATATTGAAGATGTTATTTGTTAATATTCCGATTGAATAAAATGTTGTTGAAAATTTCATTCACTTCATTTCTTGAAAATATGCATTTTTGTCTATGTGTCCAGACTTTAGGGACACCCTGTACTCTGCAATTTAGGTTTAATTCTGCCAGAACCAATTTTACTTGGTATAACAAGAGACAAAAACAGAGAGAGAGACAGAGACAGAGGTATTCAAAACAGCCTACTCTCCTATGCTCTCTGACATGGTTCCCTGCCTTAAGATAATTTAAAATAATATTTATAGGAATCTTGAACAAGGAAAAGATGATATGTTAAAACATAATACAATTTCAGAACAGTTACCACTCAGTCCCTACCTGCACCATGCCCCTTAAAAGTTCCTTTCTATGATCGTTGTCTTATTGAATTTCAAAAGAGAAGACTTTATCCTGTCGACCTGAAAGTTTGGTTAAAGTAGGCAAACAGACTAGGTGACATATAAGTTCATATAGTTTGTTCCCTTGAAGCTAGTGGATACATGATCATGGAATCAGAAGCAAGCTTCTGATTGACTGGAAGAAGAAAGACAAGGTTTAAGTAACAATTCTCAACTGCTTTTTATAATCTCCATATCAAAGAAAGGAAGTTCTTAGTTGAACAAGACAATTGACAAGGTAGGGTCACTTAGAGAACAAGATCACAAGATGCAAATGTCTCTAGCCCACTGTTCTGGCTGCAGATATTCTGTCACCAACAGGAAAGATACACCTTGTCAATCTTATCTGGCTTTTGAAGTTGCTGAAACAGAAAGGGGGATTTTTAGAATAGAGCAAAGCACTTTGAATGCTTTGTGTATTATTGGGGTTTAAATAATCTGAAAGGATTGACATTTCCTCCTTTTGGTCAAAGGTGAGCAAAAGAGACACCTATAGAAAGCTATGACTTTTCTTCAGGGAATGGGAAAGGAGGTTCTAAAAAAAAGCTTCCTTTGCTGACCAGGGGGACTAGCAAATCTCTGTGTCTGGAGTGGACCCTTCAGATAGAGGAGATGCACAGCATCTCAGCATCCTCTTCTTCTTCTCTTCTTGTAGGAACCAGCTTTCTTTCCATTCTCCTACAAAAGTTACCTTAGCACAATTTTAAGTTACCATTTATAATCCTAATAACCTGATCATTTTTACAAATTCAAAATTGGAACCTTGACCAATTGTCATTTTTGAGAAATTCACATCTGAACCCAGTTCTTGTGCTTTACATTTACCTGTTATTAATTTCCACACCAGGAGGATGAGATGTCACCAAGGAATTAACAACAGGCTCCAGTGCATACATAAATACATTAAATAACCAATTTTAAACACAGTAGATATAAAATCTTAACCTTTTAGTCATGTCATGTTTCTTTGATGGCATTTACAAAATAAACCACAAGGCATTCTTCTTTTAATATTACTAATCGTAACAAAGCTTTAGGCATGATATTAACAAAATAATATTCTCACAAGCCCTTGACCCAGTTGTCTCCATACCATTACCAAAAATTAAAAGACCCTGACTTGTAGAAGACCCTATACATGGATGTTATAAACTACCCCAACTTATACAGGAACACTAGTTCCAGTCCTATGGTAACCTAAAATGTTCCATAATCAATTATTTTAATGATTTGTTACTGTACTTGCAAAACCTTCTGATTATAGAAATTTGCTACTAAGAGATTAGGGACTTAGAGTCAAGGGACCATATTTTCCCCAGCTTTCTTTCAACTCCAGGCAGAAGTTATGTCAAACTGCAAGCTGCATTGAGCTAGGCTTAGTCTGCCAGGTTTCAGTTAAGGAAGTCAAGAGAGTCCCACCTCAGCATATGCAGAAGTTGCTCTCTCAACTCTCCCATGAAATCATACCTGCAGTTCATGCCTGCTCCCCATAGGGCTGCTGGCATCTTGGGTCAGCCTTCCTTGATATTCAAACTTGGAGTCAGGCTCAGAAAAACAGTCAGTTAACAGTCCCCTTAAGTCTTTGAATAGCAAGTTCCAATAATCAGTTTAAGATATGACTATAATCTTAAATTCTTAAGGAACATCCTTAAAGCTAGCTCTAAATAGCTTGCATGCATTTTCTCCCTTATTCATAAAATCTTCCCATTAAGATCATAAGTTATTGCTCTAACATATTTGTATCAGTTTCTCCTCTATTTTTCTACTCTTCTCTAACTATGCCTGATCTGAAAGAATGAGATATTCTTCAAGAATCGAACCACATAAATATGATAGTTTCAAACATTAACTTTATCTTTGTTTTAGACAATGGAATGAATTCAAATCCACATGTAACTTTTTCCATTAATGCCAGGATATTCTACAACTTTCTCTAAGGAACACTGAAATTATTTTCCCCAAACTGAAAATGTCTCTGATTTAATTCCAGCAATTAATTACACCATTTGTATTAATACCCAATTGCTCTTATATCACTTTGAAGCATTTAAGGACCTTATTCCACATAGACACAGAGTAACTTTAAATCCCAGGCTTAGTCTATGGGATAATGATCCAGCCTTACATTTGTATCTTTATTTCACAGACTTCTTTTTCCTTTTGTCTAAATTATTCCCATTAATATTTAGAAAGAATATTAACTTTCATATGATTATACAAGAGTTCCAATTTACCCAATCATTTGATTATTCCCAGATACTTCTTACTTAATTTAACTTAGTACAATCACTTAAATTTGGTTTTCCGTTTCTGAAACTTCGGAAAATTTCAGTTTATATATCATCTGCTGCTTCTATCCTTACCTAAATCTTGTACCTGGTATGAGAATCTTTTAAAATGTGAAGGTCCAACCATAAAATGAGCTCCACTACCTTTTAAAATTATCAGACAGATACCTTAATAAAGGAGAAATAATTTTGCTTTTACCATTATCTTATACAATTTTGTGCAAAAATCCAAATTTAAGATCTATTTATCAAAGCATAATAAATTTTTGGAAACCAATCATATGCATCTGTATATGATTCTTAGAGGAATCAAACTGATTTTATTGCTTTTCTCAAAATTTTGTTTTCCTATTTAATTAGACATCTATCACATTACGTCTTTGTCTTTTTACTTTCTCTACATTACATCTTTGTCTTATTACTTTGTCTAATCATTTCCTCCTTTTGGAGGATGTTATCTCTATATGATATTTATTTGGGGAATATAAGTCAAAATTGTAAGCTATTCATTCTTGCATCCCATTGTAGTAACTCAGAGATGTTCCAATATCCATCTATTTCCTAATAGATTTAGCATTGTGCTTACAAAGCTTCTTGATAATATAAATTTACTAGGAAAGAAAAGAGGGACAATGTCATATATCTTAACAGAAGGAAAGAACTTCCTTAGTTCTGTTTGATTCCAGGCACGGGTCATATCTGACAGTCAATCATATAGTCACTAGATGCTAAAAGCAGGGCTTAGGAGTAGTTCTCAGCCTGTAGTGGATGTCATTCTACTATTGGCTTTATGACACCTATCCCTGTAATCAGAGCTTAAAACAATAGTAAATTGAAGTCCCATAAAATCTTAAATAGCAAAGAATTATGGGCTGTTATCCTTCAGATAGGAGCATCCAAAATTTGATTGAGCTAATAATTATTAAATCAAGTCACATAACTTTCTGTCTTCTAAAATACTTCCTCATATTCTCTTAATGTAACAACTAGGTAGGGGACAGGAGGATAAATCCCATTTGTCCCCAAACCTTCTTATCTGCCTTAAACCAAAGAGGTTCCTGACTTTGATCTCACTACTGAATAGATACATATCTTTGTTTCTCATCCTTATTTATTCTTCCCCAATTACTCTTATTCTGGAAGAAAGAGACACTTCAGGATTTGAATCTTATACATATGATAAGTTTAAACACCAATTTCAACCCTTGCTTAGGCAATGGCATGATTACAAATTCAGAGTAGGCCTTCTAAAAATCACACAAGAGATTTTTTTCAAAACATCCCTCCTAAAAGTATTTCCCCTTCTTTAAAAAAACAGTTTAAAATTTATTCTGATGTTAAGAGGAATAGTCATTACACTTTTATGAAGAAAAATAGTTGGAAAGTTTTAAAATGATAGACATCACTTTCTTTCTCCTTAAAGCAAAACCCTTTAAATATTGGAATTTGCTAAAACTAACCTGATATAAAATATCCTTATTCCCAAAGTTTTGTATAGAATTCCTGGATATCACAAAGTTCCTTAGTCAAAAAGGTGTTGTAATGGGGAGGATGCTTAATTTCTATAAATTAAGAACATACCCAATTAAATTAGCCTTATCACAATAACAAAGTTTACCAGGACTTTAAAAACTTACTCCTTAGAAATTCCTCTACACAGAAGACTTTACACAAGATTGATAAGAATTCATGACTAGATGGTTCCAAAAATCCCTGTTTCAGTTAACAACCTCAATTTCTTAATTAAGTACAATTCTTAATCTAACAATTTCTAGATTATAAGAGGAATTGTTTTTATAACAACATAGGAAATGCAATGTTAATCAAGTTGCACAAAATAAGAAAATTTAGAAATGTAAGCATACCACAAGCAATTATCATGTATTTAAAACTTGAAACAGAACCAATTAGTTACCAATCAGATGACCATAACTTAGTTGGATGAGCAAATCAAATCTGGATTCATATTCACTAGTGGTAACATTTTAATTTCTGAGGCCCAATACTCTTAGCACTGTAAAAGAAAAGATTATTATCTATAAAATCACATTTTTAACAGTTTACATTGTATCCTGAATTGACAGAAATTACAAGAGGAGATCCCACACAAGGCCTTTGTATAAATATTTGACTTATAGAAAAAACAATTTTGACTGAACTTCCTTTTAAATAAAGACAACACTTGAAAGTTTATAATTTCTTAAGTTACAGCAATTGTCCAGCTTCTTAACTTATTCATCATTTCCCTCAGACAATAAAATTCTAACAATATTAGGCTACAGAACTGTAACAGTGCCCTCAATATTATTACATATGTAAAATTTGAAACTACCCATTATCAGTTTAGGTAAATGTATTTCTAAATCACTTTGCACAGAGAATCATTCATCTCATCATTAATATGTTGAAGTTATAACTTTAAACTACCACATATATTCTCATAATAGAGAAGATTTCACATAGAAATTCTGTTCTCATAGTAAATATCAGTATTATTCATTATTACTTGTTATAACCAAATATAACAGTTTCAAATCATCAAATTTTTATCACATCCCTTTAAAAACCCAATTCGCATGTATCAAAATCATATTGAAATTTCTATAATATTCTTTTCTACCACACAATGGCCTTCTCAAATTTCACAATCTAAGAGAATTTTAGAAATACAATATAGTTCTAGAAACACAGGAACAATAAATTTCAGATGACATCAATTGCATTTCCAGATTATCACATATAGAAATTATTCAACTTACTACTTTTGGTATTTAAAAACCACTTCAAAGTTAGCAATTACATAAAAAATGTAGTTTCCAACATATGCCAGTTATGATGTGAAGCTTTTTGAAATCATTATATCATTTTGATCCCATAACAACCACCATTATTATTTTTCCCTTTACAAATCAGGAAATGGGTCAAACAGAAATAAAATACAGTTTTGCAATTGGAACAGAGAAGTGTGGAGTTTACCAAAAGCAGTAAAGAGTGGCCTACAAGGTGCCCAGGGGCACAAGGCTACTGCCAGTCTGTGAATTGCTGAGCCTCCCCTCCTTTTGCCAGGTGGGGAAAGGTGATTTAAGTTTTCTAGCATTCTCTTCTCTTAATCTGACCTGGGGATGAGAGATTAACAAGATCTCTTGTGGCTGTTAAAATTTTCCACAATGAGACACCCTCTTAACTCTGGGGAGGGAGTGGGGAATGAGTGATCAGGATTGGGAGGAGGTGTTTTAGCATAAGTGAGCTGCTGGAGTGATCTACAATCTCAGGAGTTCTCTCCCAAAATTCCAACTAATCAGTTTCCAAACTTTTTTTAATGATTAATCCCAGAATCTGCTAAAATGTTTTTAGCTCTGTCTCCACTGTAATTCCAGGTTGGCCAGACCAGAAATTACAAGGAAAAGAGTCTTTGTTTCCCTAGCTGCAGCCTTAGAAATCTCTGGCTGCCTGCATTTCAAATTTTACAAAATAACAGACTCATTTCACAGCACATACACTCACACACACACTGAAAGACAAACAAATAGACAATTAACAGGACGAATACAAACTGAGCTCAGAATTTAACAACAGAGAGGGAATTAGAGGCTTTCATGAATTGGCTATTATTATTCTGAGGAAAGGAGGTTTTGAGGAATTTGCAAGGATCTAACATCTGATAGGGATGGATCCTGAAGCTTTTGCTCGGAGCACCTCTATGGTCTTTGGGGGAAGCCTTGGCATGCCTGATTTTTCTGACTCTCTATAACCTATATCCATTATGTAGCTGTCCTTCTCAAGAACAGAGCCCTTAAGGGAAGGGGGAAGAGGGAGAGGGAAGAGGACTAGGGCAGGTAGGGGAAATGTGAGGTGTAAGGAAAAAGTGCATTTATCCTCCCCCGAATCAGAGTCTTTAAGGGAAAGGAGGCAAGAATAGGGCAGAAGGAGTGGAGGAACAGCTAGGGCTGGAGTCTTGGAAAAGAGGGCAGAGTGAGGTGTAGAGAATTAGCCAATACTGGGGGAGATGCTGAAGCAGCTTTGCAAGCCTTAAGGGAAGAGGCCTCTGCCTTTTGCTCTCACCCAGCCATCTCAGTGAACCCAAAGTGAAAAACATTCCCAACTCATTTTCAAAGATTGATCCTTAAAGGGGACCTAATTAACGCAAATTGGTCCCCACCCTCAAAGCTAGCTTGAAGGGAATTGCGGACTTCAAGCAAACTAGTGGAAGTCCTTTGGAATCTGGGAATAGAGAAAACTTACCCCAACCCCATCAAGGCCAAGATTCCAGGAAAAAAATGAATCCTGAGGCACCTGAATCATTATCAGCATTGGAGAGGTTGGGCTGCAGTTCTTTGTCCCAGTTCCATCAGTTCTATCTGCAGTCCACAGCACCATAACTGTCAACCTGAAAGTTTGGTTAAAGTAGGCAAACAGACTAGGTGACATATAAATTCATATAGTTTATTCCCTTGAAGCTAGTGGATACATGATCATGGAATCAGAAGCAAGCTTCTGATTGACTGGAAGAAGAAAGACAAAGTTTAAGTAACAATTCTCACCTGCTGTTTATGATCTCCATATCAAAGAAAGGAAGTTCTTAGTTGAACAAGACAATTGACAAGGTAAGGTCACTTAGAGATTACAATCACAAGATGCAGATGTCTCTAGTCCACTGTTCTGGCTGCAGATATTCTGTCACCAACAGGAAAGATCCACCTTGTCAATCTTATCTGGTCTTTGAAGTTGCTGATACAGAAAGGGGGATTTTTAGAATAGAGCAAAGCAGTTTGAATGCTTTGTGTATTATTGGGGTTCAAATAATCTGAAAGGATTGACAGTCCTTAGATGGGTCTTGACACCAATCATTGGGGGTGGGGGAGAGCAGGGCAGAGGAAAGCAAAGGCAATGATCTTGACTTTTTTTTCCATTGACTGACTTCTGTGACTCCATTTCGGGTTTTCTTAGCAAAGATACTGAAGTGGTTTGCTGTTTGCTTCTCCAGATCATTTTACAGAGGCAACAGAGTTAAGTGACTTGCCCAGGGTCGTACAGCTAATAAATGTCTGAGACCAAGTTTGAACTCATTACGATATGTTTTCCTGACTCCAGCCCCAGCATTCTATCCACTGTGCCACCTAACTACCCCCATGATCTTGACTAAGCAAGTATTAAATTTGGTTATCTCTCTTAGTCCATTTCAAAGGAAGGCTTTTGTTTTTCCCACTTTCCTAAAGGGAAAAATGTGGAAAGAGCATTAGGAAGAAGAAATAGTGCCTCTTAATATTTCTCAAGAAACTAAAGAGTTTTTTTTTTTAATATGCTTTCACACTATAAATAAGTCCCACTGAGAATGAACCATGTTCCTCAACATCTTGAGTCCTGAGGCTCTTCCAACTCTTTCATTTGCTGAATATTTATTCAGTAAAACACTATGTATCGGATGGTGTCTAAAATATAAAAGAGAATATTTGTTATGACTCTCTAGATTTACAAGTATGAGAAAAAGCATAGAGATATGATTTAAGGTTCAGAATGAACAAAAAATGTTTAAATGATAATATGTAAACCCTTTGAGGGCAGGAATGGTTTTGATTTTGTCTTTGTTTTCCTAGCACCTGGCACATGTGTGGAGTCTAGTAATCACTTAATAAATGCTTGCTAACTGTTGGATGAACTCAAAATTTGATGCCAAAAAATTGCAGTCCTTACGGGAGTCAAGAGAATTACAGAATATCAAGTTCTATGCTAGATCTCTTGCCAAATTCTGATTTTATTTAATGATATTGAGAGTTTTTGGCCTGTTTTCATGTTTGACCAAATTGAATCATTTGGAAGTAAAGAGGAAATAAAAGTCAAATCTATTGAATTCAAAACCTCATGTCCCTTTAATCTTTCCAGCTATTTGCCCATCTAATCTTCAGTCAACAGTGAGCAACAAAAAGGAGAAAAAATGTTTAACTAAAGTACTAATGACCAAGAAAATGATCAAGGGGGAAGAAGGAGCAAGATTTGTGTAGAATGTGTACGTGAGAAAAATGTTGAATTTATAATAGTGCTAAATCATTTCATTCCCAGTCGTCTTTGAAACTTTTCCATGTGACTAAAGCAATCTCCTTTAACTCTTCAGCTAAATATCTGCCAAATTTTCTAATTCTTGGACCACTGTAGATCCCTTTAAGACATTGGAGCACAATTCATCTTATTGGATATTTTATCTCACTCGAGTTTCTTCAGTCTTTTTTTCAGAAGTCTATTTCTTATTTATAATAGTGGAGATTATGTGCTCCTTGTTTCTTTAGTAGCCTCTAATCTATCTTTTTTGAACAAGTGAAATCAAGCAGACCTGTGCATTAGAAAGCTTGCTTTTAGGCAGTTAGGAGGCATAGTGGATAGCCCTAGAACTGAAGTCAAGAAGACCAAATTCCAATCCTGCCTCAGATGCTTACTAGACGTGTGATCCTGGGGAAGCCATTTAACCTCTGTTTCTCTTAGTTTCTTCACATGTAAAGTGGGGATAATAATTAGCACTTTGTTGTGACAATAAAAAATGTAAGGATGAATCAGAGAGGGGAAGACAAAGGCAAGGAGATCAAATTAGGAGACTATTTTAATAGCTCAGAGAAGAGGTGGTGGCTGAGGAAGTGGAAAGAAGGGAATGGAAGATTTTGGAGGTAGAATTTATAGGACTTGGCAGCTTTTTGGATTTGGTGGATGATGAAGAAGAAAGAGTCATAGGTTTCACACTTGAGAAATCTGGAGATTTGTGGAACCATACATAGAAATAAAGGAGTTTAGGAGGAGGAGTATGTTTTAGTGTAGAGAAAGACAAAGAACTAAGTTTGGGACATTTGAATTTGAGGTGCCAGAGGAATATCTAGGTGAAGATGTTTAGGAGGTAGTTGAAAATGCAGGACAATACCTTAAAAAGGAGGAAGGGGTAAAAATATACATTTTTAAAAGTCATATATTATTCAGGTATACATGCATTATGCATACATTTAAAAGTCATATATTATATATTTAAAATAAAACAAGAAACAAAAATTTAAAAAATTAAAAATATTCCATAAATTAAAGATAAATAAAAAATTTTAAGTTACATGCAAAAAAGCATGTATAGTGATTACGCTTGCTTAAGGAGAGGGTAAAATATCATTAATATTCTAAGAGAAAGTGATGAGTTAGGTTGGGGTGGGTCTGAGAAGACTGAAAAGGTTTAACTTGAGAATGCAACTGGGAGTTCCTAGGAAAAGAATAAAAGGATTGCTGAGCAGAAGGGACCAGGGAAGGTTGAATTGCATGAATTTTAGTGAACTTAATCATTATGCTTTCATGTCTTTCCCTAGAAATGCTTAGCATAGAAGCAGCAGAAGTGAAATTGGATGTTGAAGGTTATCCAGGAATGAGGACTGGCAAGGCAGATATAGAAAGACAAGGGAACAAAGAAGTGTAGGCTGCTATCAGTGAACTGATGAAATGTCTCAGGACAGGGTCTTGGCTGTTAGGGAAAGTGAAGCCCTTTGAGGGATGAATTGTAAATGTTGTGGGAAGGGGAAAAGAACAGGTTTAGCAGACATGAGGGTGCTGGAAAGGTTGAAGAAAAAGAGGTTAAACTCAGAGGGGAGAATTTCAGAACAAAACCTAGACATGTCTATTGAATCATTAAATCAATCAGTGGTATAAAGTAGGTTTGAACAATCAATTAAAGGAGGAAGAAAATGCTTTTAAGACATAAAAGGAAAGCAAATGACACCACACAGGAAGTGCCTCGTTGTTGATTGAGGGAGAGTCAGTCAAGCCTAGTGTAGCTTGGATAAAAACAGTAAACTAATTGATAATCCCACATTCCAGGGGCAGGCCGGTGGTGCAGCAGCTAAGCCCCTAAGAGGGAATCACTTGGAGGGGAAGAGAGAACTTTGTGTCCTCTATCTCATTGACACGAGGATGACTTTGTGAACTTTTAAAGGTTGGAAGCTTTGGGTTTCCCGTTAGTATCCTTACAGTGTCCACACAAAAGCAGTGACTGGTGGGAAATGAGAGACATGTTGAAGACAAACTAGACACTCTGAAGAAAGGCAGCTTTAGGACTTCTCGAGAACCTATAAGGAGCCCCACAGAAACCCCTACCTTTGGGAAACTTTGGTTTTTTAATTTGTTTTTAATTTATGGAATAAAACAAGTATTACCACAACATAGGATAATAAAAAAAGATGATTACATGTGAAACTGAAAATCTGTTACGTACAATTTACTATTCCTTTTAAATATATAATAGAGTTACATGTAAATTTTTTTCTTCTCTCCTCCCACCCTAGAGATGGCTACCATTAGATACAAATAGGTGTGTGTATATATGTGTGTGTGTGTGTGTATATATATGTGTGTGTGTGTGTGTATACACACACATAAATATATATGTAAAATTATTCTATACATACATTTATTTCTCAGTTCTTTCTCTAGGAAGGTAGCACTTCTATACAGTCAAGAGCAATTAAGTTACTACTCTTCTACATGTATTCTCTAAGTTTGAGCCTACTTTTCCTTGAACTCTATATACCTTACAAAAGTTTTGTCCCAGACTTTTTAAGGAGATTTTTGTTTTACTTTGGTCCTTGCCCAGATATTTATCCCTTTGTAAAACCTAATTGATCTTAATTGGTTAATTGATATTAGGGAGATAACTGGTATAACTAGATATCAAGGAGTGGGGGAGTGGGGCTCATGAATAATGGAATTAGAAAACCCTTTGGGGAGAAGTAGTCATCTGCAATTTAGAGACCCAATCTGCTATTTGGAGCATGAGGTGTGTGAGCCCAAAGATTTGCTAAACTTTGACACTAACATTAAAAATAGAAAACCAACAAATATTTATTAAGTTCCTTCTGTGTACTAAGGCCTTGGACTGAATTTTATGGGGGAATATAAGATTTAATCTTTGCCCTTATAATCTAGTTGGGAAGACAAAGCAAAGCAAAGATGCGAAAAAAATAGTAATATAGGCACACATACGCTTCCAAACAAAATCTGAGTATGATTAATCACCTGTACAAAATCTGACTGCGATTAATCATTGTGTTCTGATAGATTCTTTACAACCTTGCCTCTAACCTCTATCAGAAAAAGGTGAAGAAGTGAATAGAATTGGAATATGGTTCCTTTTTTTCCCTCTTCCAAAATTCATGTCTTTAAATTTGTCAAAAGTGTCTGCATATAGAAAGTGTAGCCACCCAGGATTCCTCCTTTTGGCTGTAGCTGGATCAGCTCCAGTCTGTCCATACAACTACATCCTCTCCCAAACCTATCCAAACTATTTTTGTGTGTGAATAAATATAAATGCATATATGTGTGAGAGAGAAACTTTATACACATGCTAAAATTTATATATGAAATATACATATTTCATGCAATAATTTTATGTGATTATTAATCAGTGGCTATATGCATATATATATATACATACATATGTGTATGTGTACATATATAGATATTTTCCTTTCAATGAAATCTTGTTTTAGCTCTCATATTCAGACCAGTACAGAAAATAATAATGAAGAGTTAAATGGAACAGAACAACACACAGATTGTCAAGAGGTAGAACATGATTAATGGCCCAATAGAAGTAGAAATGAGGGGCACTGCTATGCCTCTCAGTGGGAAGAGAAGTTTCTATTCAGAAGACAGATAGCATTGAGTTGGGACTTGATGGCCAGTTAGAATGTGGATGGGCAGAGCCAAATTAAGAGGTTGTTCTAGGCAGGAGGAAAAGGGTATGCAAAGGAAGAAAGCAGAGAGGGCATGTTAAGTCAGCAGTTTGCCTCGAAGATGCTTGTAGAACAATGCATCATCCCCTTACTATGCTCACATTTGGGCACCATAATTCTGTTTTTTAGCTAAAAGCCTGCCCAGCTTTTCATTGGCATCTAATATACTATGTGGGTGGTGGATTAATTTGCAAGGGGGAGTATAGCAAAGGTTAAAGAGAAAGTGTATTTTATTGAAACAAATAGACAACATTTTAAAAATAAAATCTGCACTCTCATCCATATGAAGCTATATTTGGATACCAAATTTAGGGTCAACTGGATTTGATTGTTTAGGAAAAAAACTATAGATGTGCTTTGCTTTTTTAATATGAATATGAGAATGAATGAAAAGAAATTTGGGATAATTTAAAACTTGATTCCTTCATCCATCAAAATATTTTTACATGCTGTTAGTATGATTCCATCTGTGGGAAATGACTGAAAATAGAAACTTTTAGCATTTCATATTGTCAATGCAATATCACAGATACTTCTTCCTCCTCAAAGTTGGCTCTGTGTTCTTTTTCTAACTTGAATAAATTCTCTATTTAACTCTATGTACTTTTTAATTTGCCTAGATTATTGTAATTCTGATTAACTAGATTTTGTTGGGCATCCTTCAATGTTTCATTCCAAGCTTTAAATGATTTAGCATTTTTATGTCTCTGAAAAATATGTGCCATCATTTGGGTCTTTTTTGTCCTAATTATGCCAAGGACACCATATTTTCCTATTTCCAACAAGTCTCATCAAATGTGACCCAGAATATATATTCCAGAAGTAACTGGATAAGGAAAGATTTTTTAAACCCAATTCAACTAACACTAAGACATTATTTT